>NC_044573.1:12469791-13217349 GCF_901933205.1 Camarhynchus parvulus
TGTATCCCAGAAATGTTGCATTTGTGAAAAAATTGAACAGTTGACCAAAAACCTGTTAAAAAATTAATTTTTTAAAAAAAGTGGAGAGGCAAACTATCATTTCCTGCATACTCGAGTTACTCTCAATTTCATGTTTGCAATACAAATCAAAGGTAAACACATTTTTTACAAGAGTCCTGTACACTACTGGACTAAAGAGAACCTCTTAACTACATGTAATCATGAGTTCACATTGCAAACTTGCAGATCACTCCCCCAGAAGCTGTGTCTTGCATACAATGACCAGTTTGCTGCAGCATCCTTTGGGCAGCATCAGAATCCTTCGGGTGGTACTGTGTTTGCAAGGAGCCTCCTGATGACCACAGCCTCAGTCAGAGCAGGGAGGGAGGAAGTCCAGGATGGCAGCTCATGCACACACCTCCAAGGGAGCCTGGTTTTGGGCAAAGATGTTTTGGCTGACTCCATGTCCAGAGAGCACATGTGGGAGGAGATTTCCAGCTTGACTGCTGAAGTGTTGTCCCTTGTGCCGCTGTAGCAGAATCTCTTGCTTGAGGGATGTAAATATTTTCTCTTCTATTTTCTCTTATTCCCCATCAGAGGGGCTGGGGAGTTCCAGCATGAAGCCATAAAGAGATTAACTGATTGCAGTGGCTGAGGAGAAGCTGTCCTCCCACTCTGCTCTGTTTTCCTCTGCAGAGCTGCATTCAGGCATGCAAAGTGCCAGCTTCCTGCTGTCATGTTCCTGGTTTGCTTCTCTTCTGGGGGGTTACTGCCAGCAGGACAAACCAACCCAAAATGCATGCAAAAATGCATTTGTGTTCTTACCCAGGAGGGAGAGGACTGCACTTCTGATGAGGGGGAGGGCTAATTTGCAGAGCTTACACTGCTGGTGAGCTTTGCAGTATGTTCCTGGTGATTTTCCAGCTGGGCAGGGGTGGTGCCTCTGCCTGTGTGATTGATTACACAGTGGATTGGATCTGTATGGCTATGGCTGCTTGGCCTCCTTAAGCTCACAAACCCCTGACCACCCAAAGCATCTATTCACTGCTTGTCTGTATTCAAACCCCCACTTTAAACATAATAGTTAAGGTTTCCTTGTGTCTGTGGTGCAAAATGGCACTGTACTTGGTGAGAGATGCTTGTGGTTAAGGCACGGGACTAAAATCAGGAGTTCAGTATCCAGAGAACAACCCTTGTAGGGGAGAAGGTGAAGCTCAATTCCCCCATCAGGAAGGTGGGCAGGAAGGGTAAAAATGCTGTGTGAAGATGAAGTTCCCAGACACCACCTTGATGAAAACTGTAGGAAAAAATTTAAACTATTCCTAAGAAAGTATGATACAACTGGCTTTTTTTTTTTAACAGATCTTATTCTGTACTAAAGTTGTAGATGAAATGTCAAATGAAACTGAAACTACATTAATTAAAAGCTGCGTCTTAACCATGATGACATACCAGTTAGGGGAGGAAGATCCAGTAATTTTTGAGACTGTAGTGAATGCTGTAAAATCTTAGGATTAATTGACTGTAAATAACTTGCGTTTTTATTAACAAGAATCTGTCTAAGACTATCCAGTGAAATGACAATAAATTCCCTCAAACTGCATAAATCAGAAAAAAAAAATAATTTTTTTTCAGGGAGAACAGGATTCTCCATGGTGGCAGGTTTTTTCTTTTACAAAAAAAAAAAAAAAAAAAAAAGAAAAAAAAAAATAAACCCAAACAAAACCTCCAAATGTGTCGTTAGATAAATGTGTCCTTAGATGCTTTGTGATTTATAATGTTGTTTGATCAGGCGATTGCAAAACTACTCTAATCAGGATTAAGTCTTCTACCCTGGAAACTAGAGGTGATAAGATTATCTGGTAATCAAAGGTGATTTAGAAGATCAAAGGCTTTTTTGGGGAAGTAAGATCCCTAATTTTTTCCCTTCAAAATGGGTTACTTTGTTTTAACTTGTATATGACATTATTCTTTCCCTGCATGTTGATAAATACCTAGGGTGAAAATGTGGCTTTGCTGAAGCCATGGATGTTTAATTGCAGTAACACTCAATTGGCTCAGGGTTTTACCTCCCTGCTGGAAAAGTCACATTTTACACAGACTGTGATGCCTACTGAATAAATAACATGAGGAATAATGATTAATTTGTGTTAGCTTTTTAAAATCTATTGTCTAAACCATGGAAAAAAGGACTTGGCTATAGGTTCTGTCTTCACCAACCAAATTTGCCTCAGACTCACCCAGCCACAAAGTGTTTCTTTTGCTCCATGTGGATCTCTGAGCAAAGCCATGGCAGGAAAGGAGAAGCAGCTGGCTGGTGTTTCGTTAGATTGTTGAGCCCAGTCTGGGGTTTTTGATGCAATGCCATCGAACAGTTTCCTTGCAAGAGAAGATGAAGCTGTGTTCTGGAGGCTTGGCTAAGGCTGTTTCCTCCCTCTGGGTCTCTGTTCTTGCTGGTGCCTCTGTCCCGGGGGTGCTCCTGCTGTCAGTCCCTCTGCAGCCCCTGGCCCACGACGTAGAGCTCGGGGTGGGAAGCAGATCTGCTGGACTCTCTGCTCTCGGGAACCCCAGAGCTGTTCCACGGGTCACCTGCTTTTCTAGGGCTCTTCTCCAAGCTGCAGAAGGAAAGATGCTTAAGAGGCTAATGAATCATGACCTTTTAAAACAGCACTGATTAGAGCACGTTAACCCATGAAGCACAAAGGCTGCACAACACTCTGTCATTCCCCACACCCTGTCACTCCCCCTCTCCTCCTGAACATGCCCTCTTGATGTGCACCATCCAGATTTTACTCTTGTCCTGCTAAATGCACTGTACTCTTCCCTCCCAGACCTTTCCTGGGAAGAAAACACTTTGTATGTTTAACAGGGGAATGGTGTGAGGCTGGGTTTCCCTGCAGATAGGGGCAGATTTGGGTGAAAAGTCTTGTTTCAGACTGCTGAAGGAAAGAAAAGGTCTTACCTCTGATGTGCATCTGCCTAGCCTGGTTACAGTGATTTCTGAGCACACCAGTGTAGCCACATTTCTCCTCACAGAGAAAAGCAAGGCACAATTCTTCCCAAGAATATTTCTGGGACTCACGTTCTCTGAACCTCAGAGAAAGGAAAACAATTCTTATCATTTGTTGTGCCTGTGTTTGTGCAAAAGTAGAATGGAATATGGAGACTGTTTACTCAGAGTGTTTTGTTTCCTTGTGTGTGTGTGTGTTGGGACTGTTGGGTGACAGTCACGAGATTGTGGGCAGTTGTGTGCAGAGTTGAGTGCTTGGCAGATTCAGTTTAGATGTAATGCAACATAATGTAATATAATATAGAATGATATAGTATATAAAGTAATTAATTAGCCTTCTGATAAGATGGAGTCAGATGCATCATTCTCTCCCCTCGTCGGGGGCAAAAATATCCACTATACACCAGCATGACTGTGGGAGGGGAATTCTGCTCTTATAAATCTGCTACTCTCACTCTGCTGACAGAAGCACTGAGACACAGAAAGTGTAAATGATGTTCTTGAGGTTCTTCTGGCACTCCCTAGGGGTACAGGGGCTTTGTGTATCAAGATTGATCATAGCAGTGGATCCAGCCATGGGTCTCTCATGCCCTGTGCCTTCCTGCTGCAGTGTGTGAAGTGTGCTCTGTGCTGCTGCAGCCCATTCATGTGGTTTAAGCTCAACATGGGGAAATATTTCAGAGCTATCTGGGAATCATGACTGCATGTTAAGTGTACAAACTGCTAAACTGAATGAGCTTTCAACTACAGACAAGCTGTTATGTTCCTGCTGTTAACTGCTAGGACTTTAATGATTTGAACTGCTAAATGAAGAGATTTGTGATACTTGTCCAGTCATGAAACTGATCCATATTCAAATATGCCCCAGCTGCAGAAGGGCTCGTTTATTTAGACTACTTGCTTTGAGCCTGATTCAGTCAACCCAGTCCATTCTCAAGCTCTCACTGAACGGTAGGTTAAAGACAATGGCATTTTATCTTCTCTCTCTGCTCTACCACTTAGAAGAAGAGCAGTCTCGATGAAATACTATTTTGTTAAGGTGCACACACAGAAACTGTGCTACAGATTAACAGAATTTCTATGAGCAGAGCAATTGTACCTGTTATGCATTACTGAGATGCCAATAATTGCTGATTGCTGTCAAATGACCAAGCTTAGAAACCCCCCAGGTTATCTCAGCCTATCCAACCTCAGGCTGGTCAAATGGGAACCAGCTGAACTGACTTGAGAACTGAAGTTCTTGTCAGGTAAGATCCAAGATTAAAAGAAAAGCTCTAGCTCCAGCCCTAGCTAGGGCTACTAATGTTTTAAGTCCTGCTATTCCTTATAACATGGGATGGGCAGAAGGCACGCTTGGAAAAAGTGGGTTTTGCCTCCTAGGAGAGCAATGAATGTGCAGGAGACACACAAATCTGTGCACAACACTGACATTTAATGCCCATCAATGCCAGCTTGCAAAATAAGATGGAAGTTGCCTCTTTTTTTGTGTGTTTCTGCTAAAAGGGGGTGTGTGGGAGAGGCAACTCAGCTGCTTCTTTTTGCTTGTACAAGCTCTGCCAGATTATCTTTGGCAACCTACTTCTCATCAAATGGATGTGTTAATTTGGTATGGGAAAAGTGGGGGGATATATCTCTTATATCCCTGCGTTTGTGAGCATGGGAGAAACTGGATAACTCACTGGTCTTCAGAATGTTTTTCCTATGAAGGATTGATAGTATCTCAGGTTTGACTCTGTGTTCTCACCCTTCTACTAATGAAGCTGCTAATAACACAGAAAAATAAGACAGGAAAACACCACACAGACCAAAAAAAAGGCATTGTTACATTTGGAAAGAAGAGGTAAAGCAAGGGGAGGAATGAAGGAAAGCAGACTGACAGCTGTGTGGTGATGGCTTCTGAATTTGAGACCAGATGCAAACATTGCTGGAATGAGGAGGCTTAGGTTTAGATTTAGGTTTAGACATTTTGCGATTTTTCTCTGTCAGTTACAAAGCAAAGAAAGTCCTGTCTGTTTAATGAACTTGGAGGAGAAAGATGGATCAGAGTGTGGTGCTTTGTCTATTAAGGCACCTGCTAAAGAGCAGGGCTCAGCATGTGCACAGGGTGATGTGGTGCTCACAGCTGTGGCAGCCACCCCAGTCCTGAGCAGGAGGAGAGGACCTGAGTGATGTGAAGAGCTCTCAGAGCTTTTTCCCCGTGCTCATTCCTAAAATGGTCCTTCTCTGCCCATCAGCCCATTGGCTGTGATGTTCATTTTAGGCCACTCAATGCAAGGTCCATAAAAATACTCCAGGCAGCTTATTTTGGGTGTAAGAAAACACACAGTTGTGTATTGCATCTTAAATCAGTGTGTGTGGTAATTAATGGTCTAAATTTCCCTTTTGCTTATGTTGATATAAATTTGGCATAACTGAGTAGTACTACTGTTGGTGTTCATTGGGATAAATGATAAGCTGAATTTGACCTGGGATATATTTAGTTCTTCCAAAATACTTGTAGATCATAACACTAGGATATATGACTTTTTTCATGAAAGAGATGATTTTATTTATAGTGAGTTGTTTTGTATTACTCACTATACTCTGACAGACTATGATAGAAAGATAATACACCCCAGTGAGGTATAAATTAGCTAGCAATTTATAATAAAGAAATAAAATGCATCCATAAAACTGCCCCAGCTTTTGTCTTGCAAGGTTTTACATAAAAACTCTTTTGACAACATTTATTTCTGCTGGTAGGCACTGGAGTAGACAAAGCTGACTTCACACAGTACATAGAAATAACAAAAAGCACAGAAACACTGCACAGGAATTTTAGGAAATATTCAAATGTCAGACTACAATGCAATATTAGAACTCGGAATGCAAAATGGTTTGCATTTCCCAGTGTTTTTTACATGTTTTGTTCAGCACATTCCTCTACTGTCAGCATGGGATACTCAGTCCTTATTCTGTCTCTGGGGTGGGAGTGCCTGGAAATCTGTCCTCAGTGCCCGTGACTGTCCCTGTGCTCGCAGTGCCCTGAGTGCTTGTGCACCCACAAGTGCAATTTCATCCTACTGGGGTTCATCTGGCAATCCCTCTCCCTCCTCAAGGGAATGAGTCATGGGACTGCAGCTCTTCTGGGACAAGAGCAAAAATACCGCTCATGTGTGGAAAGGTTACCAGAGAAGCTTAAAGCTTAATTGACTTACACATCCTAAGATGTTAAGAAACTAGAATAACAACACTGTACTTCCAGGCTGTTACACATCTTGGAGTATTCCCAAATACCCACTTCTATTTTGGTTTTATGATTTTTTTTTTCCTTAGGTGATAGACAAAATTTAAAGCTAAGCCCAGTTTTTTATTAACAGGCCACCACTTTTTGCAAACATGCAACTGGCATATGTTGATACTTAGATTTCTTTTTCAGAGCAATGATCTCCAGTAGCCACGGGATGCTTTTGAAAACTGGGCTTGGGTTGTTGCTAGCAGACTTGACATCAGCACCTAGGTCTGAAAGTATGCACAAGAAGCTCAAAATTCCAGCCTATAATTTTGTCCACACAGATCCTTGCCTATATATTATCTGTCTCTCATTCTTGCCAGCTGAATTGAAACATTCTCCTACAGCTTTCAGATGAACAGTTTATACTGGATTGGAGGATGATGATAGAACAACACTCCTCCTCTTGGCTCATGCCAATCTTCTCATAAATATGTATGCTTATAATCTGAGGGCCACTTCAGAGCTTTCTAGGAATCGAATGCAGAGGCCCTTAGCCCCCACACAAATAAGGGGAGTTCTGTGCCATGAAACCAACACTGAATTTTCCCTGGGGTGCCTGTCACAGCTTATGTGTAAGGGTAAGGCTTGAGCAAGCCATGGAAAGCTAACTCTTCTCTTCATTCTGGTAGTCCACTGAAATCTGAGGCAAGAAAATAGAACAGATTATTTCAATTGGAAGGGACTGACAGCAATCATACAGTGCTATCTTTGCCCAGCCATCTTTTCTGCACATGAACAGGACACCCTTCCGGGAAACATCTTAACTATTTTAAATTCCCATCGGAAATTTAGGAAGCCATCAAGGTGCTATAGGTCTGCTCTTCTGGCATCAAGTTCCTTACCTTGCTTGGTGAAGTGCAGGCTCACTGCCAGCTGTCAGAGGAGCTGGGAGGTGAGGCTGGGCCCCTGGGCGGCGGTCGGAGAAGCTTCTCCTCACGAACGGCTGAGGGTGGCTGGTGCTCAGGGACAGCCTCCTGGTGCGGTCACCGGGCTGCTGGAGCAGCAGGCTGCTCCTCTGGGGGTGTGCTGCAGCTTCAGGCTGGCTGCCCACCTCAGCAGGGCACTTGCTGGGTGCCACTGGAGGTCTGGCTTCGAATAAGGAAGAGGTGGCTGGGCAAAATATGGAACGGACATTGCTGCCCCTCTTGGAGGAGGAGAGCTGGTGCTCGTCCCCAGCATCCAGCCCAGCCCTGGGCCCCTTGTAGGAGCGAGATGGGGAGGCTGGTGGGGAGGGGGTGCTGAGGAATGGAGTGGGGGAGCCTGCCAGCCGCTGTGCTGTGGGTGAGCTCTGCCTGTGCCCCACAGGAGGGCTGAGTGGTTTTCTCTGTGCTGGTGGAGAGGGCAGCTTCTTCTGCAGAGGGGGGCTGGGCACCCTGGGGCTGGAGGGGGGACTGGGTTTCCTCTGCATGCTGGGTGAGCTCGGCTGAGTGCTGCTGAAAGCCTGCAGAGAGTGTCTGTGATGCGCTGGGGGGCTGAAAAGCCTTTTCTCAGTCGGGGAAGAAGGAGCAGTTCTCGCAGGGGAGACCCTCCTGGTGAACAGCGAGCCCTTGTCGCCGCTCCGGAGCGGGTCAGGAGAGCTGTGCTTCTGGCGCAGCCCCAAGGCGCAGGTGGGTTGGGCTCCTTGCTCTCTGAGCTGCTGCTGAGTGGGGTTGAAACCCCACTGGG
Organism: Camarhynchus parvulus; assembly: GCF_901933205.1. NCBI lineage: Eukaryota > Metazoa > Chordata > Aves > Passeriformes > Thraupidae > Camarhynchus > Camarhynchus parvulus. The sequence continues at coordinate 12,477,741 of NC_044573.1, forward strand.
GTTCTGAAGAGGAATAATTTTATGGGTTTGCTTGTATAAATCCGCAGCCTCTTTCCTCTGGGTTTCCAAAATCTCCTCCTGGCTGGGGATGCGCACGTTGGTAGGGTTCAGCTCCAGGGAGTACCTGTGTGGTTTCTCTTCCCCTGACCTGGTGCTCCTTAGACCTTTATTAGTCACCCCACTGGGGCCACTGATAGTTTTGCTTGGCAGTAAGTCGATGGACTGAAGGGAAGCTTTCATTTTTGGGGAAACTTGTGATCTCTTAGCAGCATGCAATTCTGGTTTGGTGGTCTTTTTGGCATCTTCCGAAGAGCTTCCTTCTATTCTTGCAGTTTCTTCCGGCTCAGATAAATTTTCAGAAGTGTCCATTAACATTTCAGGTGGTGGTGGTGGCAGGTTCTCAGTGTCTTCATCAGTCTCTTCCTTTGTGTCCTTCTTGCTTAATTCTGCAGGTGGTGCAGGAAGAAAGGCATTTGGAAAGCTAGAAGAAACATCACTGGTGTTTGTGTCTTCTACTGGTGAAATACGATGCTTAAGATTTAAAGGTGCCAGGCCTCTCTGAAAGGGAGCAGTGGGTGGGATGACTGGAAGTCCAAATTTTCTGATGCACTTTATTGGTCCTAAGGATTTTAGAGGTTTGGCTTTTGCAAGATCATCAGTAGGACTGAAGGTTTCAATCAGTTTTTTGACAGACTGCCGGGGGGTACAGCTGCTGGCACTCAACGTTTGTGCTCCAGGAGGCTCATTTTCTTCGCCTCCTGATGTCTCCTGGGTAGGCACAGTAGCTATTACAGGCTTCCTGACTCTCTTTTCATTCAGCAGGACAGGATTTTGATCAGATTTGAACAAAGGGACTTTATCCTGGTTAGGCAGGATGCTGAAATTTTTTGAGAGGCCTGCCTTCAGCTTGCGGGAGGATCTAGATGTAACTTGATCATCCTGCAAATAAGGTGCTGCTCTTGACTTCCACGACTCCAGGTTGTTAGCTCTATCCTTTCCATACAACATTTCCAGCCTTTTGCTGAGCTCTTTTTGAGTCCTCTGAAGCTCTAGGAGAGTCGGGTCCTCTGCCTGGCTTCTGAGGGACTCCTCTGACCTGGACCGTCGCTGTTTCCCAAACCTTCTCTGTCTGCCTGTTGCTGTACTGGGCCTCTTTGCTAGGACTGCTCTTCCACTCTCATCCTCTATCCACTCCTTACGCCTGGATTTAGCTGGGACGAACTTGATTTTTTCACTGATGGCATCTTTCATCTTCAAAATGATTTCTTCTGTATCTGCATTCTCTGTCCTTTTGATGGACTGCCTTTGAATGTTATCAGTGAGCGCAGGTGAAGACAGGGACCGCGACAGAGCATCCTTCCCCATTTCTGATAAACTTGTGGTGTCATCATCCTCCCCCAGTGTGCTCTCTTCTTCATCATCATCGTCATCATCCTCATCCTCATCCGAAGGAAAATCTGTTGATTCACAGGTTTTGAAACGTTCACCCTCCTGAGTAGAATCAGACTGCAAGGAGTTGTGGGAACGGCTTTTGCTCAAGCTTGCATAGTGGGGCATGGTAGAAGTGCCTTCTATTACGCCACCCTGACAAGAAGTCACTTCCCTGCTTTGCACAGATGAATGAAACACATCTTTAGAATGCCTTCCAAGAGCACAGCCATGGGATGCAGCTGTGCCCATGCTCACACGCTCCGCGGTCCCGGCATGCTTTCGGGATGGATGTCCGTGTGCACAGGAGTCACCTGGCTGTGCTCCATGCTGGCTGAGGGCACTGAACTCTTTGAGGGATTCACTGTCCACACCAATGCCACTGTCCTCAGAACAGAGAGTCCTGTCATCACCGTGGGACTGAGAGGATCCCACAGTTGAGGCTTCGAGCAGCTTTACTGTCCGTAGCAGGTGCTCATCAAAGCTCTGCTTTGCTTTCAGTTTGCCTTCCAAGTTGCTTGCAGCAGACTGCAGGAAGCTGCATGTCTCCTGCAGGGCGTTGGACGTGAGGGAGGCCAGCATCCCACTCACCAGCTGCATTTTGTTCACCGTGTACTGCAGTAGCTGTTGCAGAAGATCAGGGTGCTCCTTCAAATCGTCCTTTTCCGCTGGCCATGCCAGATTCCCACCTACATCCTTGAGAAGATTTTCCCCATCGTTGGCAATTTCTTCCAAGAGCTGGTTGATTTCATCAAAGCGAAGCACGAGGAAGCTGATCATCTGCTGCAGGAAGAGCTGAGTTTGGGTGGCCTGGTTGGCCATGTGCAGAATAGTTTCATACTTGGACAGGTTGGGGTGTAAGTAGGCGTACGCACTCTGGTGAGCCTTGACGAGCAGCTCTGGGAAGTCCACCTTCTTCTCTGCCTCACATGGGGCCACAATGGACTTTTCTTTACTTTTGTTGGGTTGACCTTGCTTTGCCAGCTTATGGGTTTTTTTCTTCTTTCCTTTCTTTGGGATTTGCTTTGCGTTGCTTTCATTCCTGTCATCCCAGATGAAAGCCGATGCTTCTGATTCGCAGGAGGTTTGCTTTCTGATCTCTATGGACTCAGTGATGTGCTTTTGAGACTCAATCAGCTCAGACATAACGACTTCAGCATCTGTGGCTGTCCTCTCAGTTTTCTTGTCTTCCCTGGAAATCTGGGAATCTGAATGAGCCTTGGAAGATAAGTGCACATTATCATTTTTGTCCAGCTCTGACAGTCTATCCTCCTCCTCTTCTTCCAGGTAGTCCTTCCTCTGAATCCCATACTCATCAATAGTGTAGCAAGATGAACCTTTAACCAGCAGAGGGATTCCTTTATCTCTTGAATCAATTGGCAAAACACTTTTGGTTTTATTCAAAGCCTTAAGACCAATTCTTGCAGCAGTGCTATCAGTCTCACTGCGAGAAGGTGTGCAGCCCATCTTTTCTTTGTCCTTATTTTTGGTCAAAAATCCAGAACACAAAAAAAAAATCAAACTCACTGTGTCATCCTGAGCTGCAGACCAGCCTGTGCCTCAGGAGTTTTCCATCACGATCCCAGTTTTGTCGTCAGTTTCCTTTGCTGCTCACCTTAAATTCCCACGTTCTTATTGCATAGGGTCTGCTCTTGAAGTTGTGCCCTGTTCCATTGTAGGTTCCCACTTGGGTTTTCTTCTTTGATTCAAAAAAAGGAGTGTGAGAGCTCGGCTGGATTTAGGGCTAATGGATTAAGAGCACTTGCGTACCTCACTTCTGCCCTAACAGATGTCCTCTGCAAATAAGATTTTAAGCTCATTAGGGTAAGCAGGCTCTAGCCAGTCAGCACCAGTGTTGTATTTATAAAGGCAGATTTTTTTTTCTTTCTGTGTATTGGGGGGCAGAAGGACTTGGTACCTGTCCCTGCTTTTTTCCCTTGTTGCAAAAACATAACATGCAATTGAATGCCGAGATCCAAAGGCTGTATTTTGAAGCCTTTTTGAAGGCAAACTATCTGAGCACGGCATGTCAGCACCATTAGATGCTCCTTAACTAAGAGAAGGATGACCTTGACCACAGATGTACCCACTGGAGAGTAAAGACAGGAAATCAAATGGGTCAGAAATGCCTGTTAAGACTTCTGCATTGAGAGTCTTCAAAATTTCCCCCTACTTGCAAGTGACAAGCTGTTTACTTTTTCCTTCTAAGATTTCCAAACAAGATTTTGCATTTTTTTCCCTCTTTTCAGATGATCATTCTTGAATTTTTTTTTCTTTCTAGATAGTTTCCCAACCTCAAAATCCTAACTGCACAACAACGGTATTTGAATTAAGTAATTCACTAAAATAAGTTTTGCATATCTTGTTAAGACAGCATCTGAATCTAGTGGATTCAAACTGTTTCTTTTCAAATTAAAATTAAAAATCAAATGAAAATTCATTTTTCTCTTTGTCTGAATGTCTTGGGATAAAATTTGAACTCCCAAGAGTGACTTGCTTACCTTTATTTCTTTTTCATTTGCCAGGGCTTAGTTCTCTTAAATGCAGGGCTTTATGGGCTAGGACTCTAAGAAAGAAAAAAACTAAGAAAATTTAAAAATATATAATATAAAAAATTCCCTTCCCTTCCCTTTTCTTTTTCTTTCTGAAAAAGGGAAGGGAAGGGAAGGGAAGGGAAGGGAAGGGAAGGGAAGGGAAGGAAGGGAAGGAAGGGAAGGGAAGGGAAGGGAAGGGAAGGGAAGGGAAGGGAAGGGAAGGGAAATAAAAACCTATTGTTTGAATCACTTCTATGGTCAGGATGCTATAATACTACTCTGAAAGAGAAACTAGGGAAGGCAAAGTAGGAAATGGATGAGGCAGAAGATTCTTGTCTTTTGCAAGTATTTATTTGTGAAGGGTGGCATGTGGAAGCAACTGCCCCCAACCTTCCTCTTCACTACTCAGACTGGCCGAAATGGATTTGTTTTTTAATTTCCAGACACAGCTTTTGTCCTGAGGTGGCCCTTCCTCGGTGTTGCAGGGGTTACAGACAACAGTGGCCAACTCAAACACTGACTAGAAGTCTACAGTTTCTCTCTAGCAATTTCCACCTGCATGGTCATGCGTGTCTTGCCCAATTCCCAAAAATCTTTATGCGCTGCCCAGCCTATGAAACATTCTCAGACTTTAAGTAGCTGCTTACATGATTGATTCCTCAGGGCTGGACTGCAGTCTGAGAGGGAAGCTGTTATTCTCTGTAGCCCTATTGTTCAAATCTTTTTATCTTTTCAGCAGAGGCAGCAAAATTACCTTGCTTTACAGGGAAGAAGGCACTACGGGGATTCCCAGGAAGATTTTTAAAACTCTCTGTGCTTTCTCCAAAGTAATTTTTCAGGAATACACACATTGCACTAAATGTACATGATGACATGGCCATTTCCCACAAGGCTTTTCTGGGAAGCATCAAGTAACAACCTCCTGACTCAGCTTCTGGCCAGTCATTCAGCTCAGGCTCTGGCTGCTTCTGTGTCTCACCACAATGTGCATTCTACAGAACCCTTCCAACACTTTCTGTATTCCCTTTTAGGCATGTATCTAACGTGTTCAAAGTGGGGAAGTGGAGAAGATTTAGGCAGCTGCTTCATCCTGGTGATGCTAATGGTCAGGATGCTGTAGCCCTCCAGAGTCAGCCTAGGAAAGCTCAGGAGAACAAGCAAATAGCCTTTTAGCCCCTCTGCTGCCTCCAGCGTGACTTGAGAGCATCTCTGTGTAACTGCTTAATATGTGTGCTATGAAATCTCTGGTGTCTGTTTTTCACAAAGCAGCTCCAACAGCTCCATTGCTCACACTGGGAATTTTGACAATTAACTCTTTGTGAGTTGGTGGTAGTATTCAGGAAGTTCTTTTCCTTCCCCTTGCCTTTGATCAGTGATGTTACTTCTGTTTCAATTTTTGTTCTACTTATTTTCACACCATGCATTAACATCTTACAGGAAATAAATGTATATTTAAAAACTGCAAAATCCTGGTTTATGATTATGAATTATGCAGTCATTTATTATTTTAAATATTAATAGTAAACCAATACACATTTAATTATTTATTTATTACTAAATCAAGATCCAAGCTCATAGAAAATGTGTTTTAACAAGGAATCTGTTTCATCCTGGCTTTCCTTACTATCTGCATGTATATGCAATATTACTATTTAATGTTGCACCAGATTTATGTGAGATTTATGTAGCTTCTGTGAGATCTTTGATGTGCCTGTTTCCAAACACTTCTGTAGCTGCATTTTTCTTATCAATACTCTTATTACCAAGTAGGCAGATATTTCTTTATACTTCTGAGGCAGTTCAGAAAAATCCCAGTGCTTTACCTCACAAAAAATTATAAGGAAAATACTTTATCTCATGGTCAAACAACAAAAGAGAGGCTAAAATAGGTAATGCACATAAATGATTATGCCAAGTCTTAGAAATCTAAGGTTTGTATTTGTGGAAAAGAGCTCACTGAGGAATTATGGAGAACTTGAGTGATAACAACAGTTTTAAAGAGCTATTTTACTCTCAAAGAAAACCTCTTTTTCTTCTTTTGTGTGAGCAAATTGAATATAAACAGGGAGCTGTTCATATTGTTGGCCTAGATAGCACTAAGTAAATAAGAAATAGTCTCTTTTTATTTCAGCATCTCCTGCAGAGCTGACACTAGTTTGGGATCTAGAGCATGTTCTCTCCTTTCTGTAATCACTTGCAGAGATACATAGGAAGCTTCCTTTTGTTTCCCCTGTGGAAACCTGTTGGCAATGGTAAAGAATAGGAGCATCATGGTTTGAAGGAAATGTAGTTGCAAATAACTGAATAGAACCAGTGAGGTTATACAGAGCTTTTACTAGTGGTGATGATGCAAGTGAAAGACAAAATTCATCTTGATTCTGGGCTAGTGATAAACTTCTCAGAATTGGCTTTTTTTTTTTTTAATTCTAGCTTCTAAGTAAAGTGGTGCACTCTGATTGCATGATGCTATAAATGTGACCCCAATGCTTTCAAAAACCTGTTTTGCAAAAACATCTAGATTTTTTAAACAGCAGAAGAACAATTATAAAAAAATCTTGAAAACAGCTAGGAAACTGGCTTCCCTCTCCAGCAAAAATACTTTATAAAGGAATTAATGAAGCAAGAAATGCAAGCAGAAAACTAAAGAGAGTAATTTTGGGGGTTTACCTGACAGGGCTGTTGCTATACTGGGGGGCAATAAATAAATTTACACAGATTTACAATTTTATTTACAATTTATTTACAATAAATTTAGACAGATGGCTAAACTTCTAAAACCACATTTAAACCAGAGTTTAAAATCAAGCAGAAGGAATATCTTTCTCTGGATGTGGCCATAACTATGACTTGGTTGAGCATGCTACAGAACACAGGAAGGATGAAAAATAAGTAAGTTTCTGAAATTTTCTTGTGAAGTTTGTCACAAAACTTAGAGTAGCTTCTTATTAGAGGATGTAGAAGTTCTTGTCCACTACAGTGATGTGTGAGGTAAATCACAGGTGACCCCCAAAGAGAAGAATTGTATGACTAGTGTCAGCAGTAGTTTTGTGAGATATATTTACATTATTCTGTTATTTTTGGAAAGTGTGTTCTGGTCAGTTAGTCAGAGTTTCTCTTTGCTAGGCATTCCATCAATATTTTAGGTGCTTGCTATCTGCCCCAACCAATGCATTCACTGCTGGTTTCAGCGGGTAAGACAGTGACAGCCAAAAGATGAGAATTAGGACAAAGAACTCTGTGAAACAGCATGAAGGCTTAAACATAGATCCCCAGAGTTATGCAAATCTAGAAAATTAAAAGGAGAGGGATCCACTGGCCTTGGCAACTTTTACATTAGTTCTCATGAGTGAAAGCAGGTTTGTGGTTGTGGAGCAATTTCAAGGCAAGTGAGTTCCTTTCAGGTGAGGGACTGGCAATTTAACTGCTGGCAAGGGCTGCAGCACTTCCTAATGGAAGCTGGTAGTATTGATTTTGGATCTAGAAGTGAGGTCCTGGAATTTGTGTTCCTGAAAAATATCCCAAGATGCTACAGAAAAGAGTGCAGCTATTTAGCCTTATCCAGTTTCCAGTAGATTTCCCTACCTAGAGAATCTGAGGCTTTCCCTGAAAACTGAGGTAGGCACAGGATTCCTCCTGGCTTTCTCTCAGAGTGTCTCTAACCACAGTGTGTGTGCACACTCACAGTCAGAACCTCCCTGCTGCCCTAAGTCTTGCTCCAGAGTGGCTCTGCTGAAGCTGCAATGCCTTCCTAAGCCATTTTAATGATTGCTTCCCCCGATACATCAATCTGTGCAGATGAACTGGTGTCACCTTCACGTATTTTGAAAAATTTCTTTGCCCAGGATTCTTTTCCTGGGAAGCTGAGAAGCCTCGGGGAAAAGGAAAACAATAATTATCTGATTTGCTTCTCCTGTGTTTTGCTGCCTTGGAATGTGGTTGGAGATTGTTTATCCAATAGGTGAATTGTTTTTACTTATTGACTTATTGGCCAATTGGGGCCAAGCTGTGTCGGACTCTGAAGAGAGAGTCACAAGTTTTTCATTATTATCTTTTAGCCTTCTGTCTGTATCCTTTCTCTACTCTTTACTATAGTTTAGTATAGCATTTTTAATATAATATAAAATAATATAATAATAAATTACCCTTCTAAGAACATGGAGTCAGATTCATCATTTCCTCCCAATGACGGGGGACCCCGAGAATACCACAGATTGCTTAGCAGTGCTCTATTTCTGCCCCAAGAAGAGACAAGAAATGAAATAATGTTTCAGTTGAAACAGGCTTGCTGCTCACAAGCATTGTTTCCTTCCCTGTCTTCCTCCCGAGGTGGTCAGAGCTGGTGCAGCCCATTGTTTTGAGCTCCCCAGGTGTGCAGCAGCCTTGCTGCCCATGGCAGCGCCAAATGAGTCAGACAGGATAGGCTGAACAGGCTTTTTGTTTTCATTCATATCCTGCCTTGTAGAAATGGCTGGAAAAGACAATGTGCTAAGGCACAGAAGGTGGTTTAAATATATATTCTTTTAAAATTTCCATTGCAGGGCCCAGAGGTGGAAGTCCAGACAGGCAGGGGTTTTGTCAGGCAATGACATTCAGCCTCCTCTGCAGCTGCAGCACTCAGGACTCACTTTGAGCTGAGATGTTTGGGGTTCTGCCATTGCTGGCCTGATCAGAAGGATCTTCTAGAACCTGCAACACTTTGTTAGGTCCTTGCTGGGAAAAATGTGTATGATATGACTGGCTTTTCACAAATATTAAAATGAATATTATATGTGTTATGTTAGAAAGTTATGCTGTATTAATTTTTTTAAGTTGTGTTAAATATAGTTTTAGGTTATAACATAATGTTAAAATAGGAACTATATATTTGAGATATTTTTTAAGAAAGGAATGAGGTACTTGTATCAGATAGCAGCTCCAAGACACCTAAATCTTTCAGAGAAAGAGAATTTATTGCTCTCTTACCAGAAGAAACGAACTTCTTCCCACCTTGCTCAGTCCTGAAGATACCTCAGGATTAAGAGGAAGGAGTTGACACTGACCAGACAGAATCCTTTGAATGGAATTTATGCATCATGTATGAGGTGTATGAATATGCAACAGGCTATTGCTTTTAAGGGTTAATCCTCTGTTAATGTGGGTCCTTTTTCGAGCTTATTTTGCCCAGAAAGAGGTACCTAGACAGTCTGTAACTCTTTGTTTCTATTGTCTCATATTGTCCTAATCTCAATTGTTCAAATTTTTATTACTCTAATTATATTACTATTTTTATTACTATTTTATTACTATTAAACTTTTAAAATTTCAAAAACAAGTGATTGGCGTTTTTCACACTTGCTTTCATTTTCTAGCACGAAAAATAATCACACACAGTTTTGTCCTCATATTCAACACCACCTTTGAATTCACACCCCATTTTCCGTGGTTTATGGCAGATGGCAACTACATCCTGTGTCTCAGCTTTCATTCTGCTGCATCAAACAAGCTGTGCTCTGGTAACAAACTCCTCAGACTGTTCTTTTCCTTGGCCGTGCTGACAAACCCTCTCTGGGCAGGCTGGATTAGCTGCTGCTCGCTGAAGAAGGGTGCTCACAGCAATGTGTGACTCCTCAAGGAGATGGCCAGACCTGCTGGACATCACATCACGGACACTTCACTTCCCTGCCACAACTCTCCAGCTGCACATCCCAAGATAAGTGTTTGATTTTTGTGCCACTGCTTCATATTGGTAATGGTGCCCCTTGTGCAGCTGCCTGGCATTGTTTGTTTCCTCAGTTACTTCCATGCAATGATCCCATATCCCAATCTTGTATCAGTTCATTCCTTTCTAACAGCAATTCTTTATTTTTTGCTTTTTTTTATCTCATCGGTTTGCTGGGGTTTTTTTTACCCCCAAAAAACATTAAAGGAAAACATGAAACACAGATTAGATCCCAGGATAACATCCCAGGATGTCATCAATAGACTCCCTCAGTTCAGCACTTTGCACTTAACACTACTTCACGCCGTTTCTCCCTGTGCTTGTGCTTTACCTTTGTTGAAGTTCTCCTAAATTCCAGGAGAATTCTCCAGGAATTAGTCTTCTCCAGGACTGATAATTTCCATCCCAGGCTCTTCACTGAACTCTGTTATTCAGCATCAGCAATAAAACATTTCCTGTGCCCTGAACACCAAGCATCTCAAAAAAGACAAACATTGACTGCCAGTACAAAGCTCACATCTGATCTTGCTTACATGCTTGTCTTTATAAAAAGAATTGGAACCTCAATAGCCTTCAGGTGAAAGTAGCAGGCCTGCATTTTCCTGAACATGTTTTCTTTGCCTTTTCCAAGGTATGGAATGTTCTAGAAGTGGAAGAATTTCCTAGCTTTTTCATAGCCATCTGCTATCACGTTAACTCTCACAACTGCAATCCAATGCTCTCCTTCCTTCTGTTTTGGAGTCTCTGGGAGCTGAGAGAATTTGCAACTCTTGACCTTACCAGCCTTTCACTTGAGGAAATTCCACTTGCCACTTCTATTATTTGTCCTGCCCCCACCCCTTTTAATATCATCACTGGAAAAGCAACACCAAAAACCTGATTGTAAACATAGCAGGACTTGGCTGAGGTTTTATCCACTTCGAATTCACTTCATGCAGCCTGGGCTCAAGTACGATGCTGGGTTGACCACCGTAGGATTTTCCCGGAGAGTGCCAATCTTTGCATTTAGATCCTCATTAGATTTTACATCACGGGACGAGTACCCTTTAAAAATCCTCCTTGGGGGTTCCTCCACCTGGCTACTGAGACAGCCGGGACGCCTGAGACGAGTGCTGAAACATGCCAGTGGTGCCGCCGTGTCAGCCCGGTTCCTTCGCCGGCCCCATCCCCGCACACATCCCCGCATCCATTCCCGCATCCATCTCCACATTCCTCCCCCCACCCATCCCCGCATCCATTCCCGCATCCATCTCCACATTCCTCCCCCCACCCATCCCCGCATCCATTCCCGCATCCATCTCCACATCCCTCCCCGCGCCCATCTCCGCATCCATTCCCGCCGCGCGTTCCCGCCGCGCGTTCCCGCTCCCGCCGCGCTTCCCGCGCGCGTTCCCGCCCGCGTTCCCGCCGCGCGTTCCCGCCGCGCTTCCGCGCGCTTCCCGCCCGCCCGCCGCGTCCCGCCGCGCGTTCCCGCGCCCGCCCGGCCGCCGCGCGGGGGGGCGTGGTCTACGGGGCGAGGCGGGGCGCGCTGGCCGCCCATTGGCTGGAGGGGTAGGAAGGGGCGTGGTTTTCCGCGGTGGGCGGGGCCTGTGCCTCGCTGGGCTCCCTGGGCTGCGGGCGGGCCCGGGCGGCGTGTTGCGCTCTGCCGGGAGCAGGTAGGGCTGGGGTGGGGCTGGAGCTTCCCGGTGCCTTCCCGCTGCTTTCCCGGTGCTTTCCGAGCGCTCTCCCGGCGCTTCCCATCCTCGCTCGGCGCGTCGCGGGGGCGGGGTGGCGGCGCAGGGACCGCCGCAGCGGGCGGGCCGCGGCCGGCCTGGCTCCCCCCGCCTGGCTGCGGCGCAGGGGCCGGGGCGGGCGCGGCCCGGGCGGTGTCACCGCGTGTCCCCGCGGAGACCGGAGACCCCCGGCTCCGGGGGTGCGCTCTGGTACCGCCCCGGGATAGCGGGGAGTGCTGGGGAGGTGGCTCGGGCGGCTGTGGGCGGGCAGGGGTGGCCTGGAGGGTGCGGGAGCCGAGCTCCCCGGCACTCCCGGCTTCACAAAGCGCCGGTCCGGGGGAGGTCCCAGGGTGCGCGTCTGGAGCATCTCTCCTGTGAGGAGACACTGCGGGAGCTGGGCCCGTGCCGTGCGGAGAGGAGACGGACGGGATCTCGTTAGTGCATATAAATATCTCGAAGGCAGTGCCAAGGGGATGGTGCCAGGCTCTGTTCAGTGGTGCCCAGCGGACGAGGAGCAGTGTCTGTAAACTGAAACACAAGAAGTTCCACCTCAGCATGAGGAGGAATTTCTTCACACTGAGGGTGGCAGAGCCCTGGCACAGCTGCCCATGGGGGCTGTGGAGTCTCCCTCCATGGAGACACTCAGAGCCCACCTGGACACGCTCCTGTGTCACCTGCTCCAGGTGACCCTGCCCTGGCAGAGGGGTTGGAATGGGTGATTTCCTGAGATCCCTTCCAACCCTGACAATTCTGTGAATCTGTGAAAACACTGTTCAAAAGGGCCCCGCACACCACCCAAATCTTGGGTTTACCTGCCTGTGTACAGCATGTCTGCCACCTGTGCTGTAGATGTTCTGAGGTGGGCAGGTGGTCCGTGTGCAAGAAACTTGTTCTCTGAACTTAATTTTTCTTGAGCGCATGTAAGTACATGATAAGGTGTCCATTTTACATAGCTGTTGTCAAAAATAGCATCACATTTGTGACAGGTTCAGCTATCAAAGCCTAGAACAACTGTATGTTATAGCTTGAAGTGCTTTAGCATTTGCAAGGTCTTACAGCACTTGCAGGAAAGCTTTGTGCTTTAACACAAATTACAAACTACAGTACATGGAAAAGTTGGATCCTCTATTATGGAACTTTTTTATATATATCTGCAGAGCTACCATGCCTTCCTCTGTAATGTGTGGATATCAAGAAACCTGTTGTTGCTGTTCAGTTTTGCCAACAAAAATGTGTGTGCGTCTGATGACTCTTTGAAGATTTTTTCCCTGATATTTCTGTTTTTTCACTTTCAGGTATAATTCAGTTGGAAGAACGTATGGCTGGCAAATAGTAAGTATGATACTCTGCTGTGCTAAACTGTGCTCACTGGTAGTTTGGCAATGCTGTGAATAGAAAAAAAATCCCTCTTTTCTTTCATGTAATTTCTCTAATAGTTTCTGCTCTAAACTCTTTTACTAATACAGGAAAGTCACTGCTCTTTTGGAAGGCCTCCCATTCCACTGCACCAGGACTTTCCAGCTGAATCTTGGTGGGAAGTACGTTTTGGGTATTGTTTTGGTTTTGGTCACAACAGAACTCATTATGAGGATGGTGTGGGGATGCCTTTTCACTGCCTTTGAATTAGTTTTCAGCCTTTTCCTTTGCCTTTCCAGCTGTGTGTGTGGTGTTAGCTGGCTGGGAAGCTCTCACAGCTGAGCTGGCAGCCCCTGGAGGTGGCTGTGGGTGCAGAAAGTGTCACCTTGACATTGTGTGTCAGTGCTGGGTGGTGACACATGCCACATTCTAGAGCCAGATGAAACCCTGCAGTGTGAGGGTGTGCGCACTTCCACTGGAGGTGCTGGCATGTAAAAATTCATTCTTTCTGGAGCTGGGTCAGCATCTGCATTGTAGCCCTTGGGACTTGGTGCTGCCTACCTGGCAGCATGGGTTGTTTGCCTGCCTGCTTTGCTTTGGCAGAACACAGATGGTGTTCTTGTCCCTGGCCCAGCAGAATAAAAGATGCCCTGGCTACTTGCACAGTTAGTGTTCTGTCTGGTCTGCTTTCCTGTGTGCCATAAACACTCTTTCTTGTATTCATTTTGAAATGTCTCTGTTGGTTTCAAGTTCCAACAACTTGTGTTGTCCTACTTCACAAAATCTCACCTTTTCCTGTTACCATCTGCTCAATCAGGTCTGGCTACTTTTCACTGTGCTCCTTTTGTTCCCTCAGTGTAGGGCTGTGCAAAAAGCTTTTAATTTCTTTTGTGTCTTTTTCCAGCTTAAGAGGCTCAGCTAATATGTCTTTTATACTCATGCATATTACTTGTTCCTTTGTGCATTTCATGAGAGCTCTGAGGTGCTGCCTCAGAGAAACTTGGGGATTCATATGTCTTACATATGTAAGACATATGTCTTTGTTTTGTTTTGCCACAGCCTCTGAAGAAATAGTAGATTGTAGCAGATTTATTTTGCTGTTGCCCTTCAAAAGCAATTTAATTAGGTATTTGCAGCTTAAGGGACTTTATCGTCCTTCACACAAGAAAGCTGTCATCTTTATGATGGCTATTAAGCCATTGAAATGTAAACTCTTAACTTTTCCTGACTGTAAGAAAATATTACTTGAAATAATTAGAGATATTTTTGGCCTTGTTGAATAAAAGAACACATAAGCCAGTGCAATTTGATAATGCTGTGGGAAAAAATAGTCCTGTCCTTCCAGTGGCCTCCTCCTTGATCTTCATGCCAGAACATGAATTTGTACAGCTGTATAAGACTAGGGAAATAAACTAGTTGGGAGGAAAATGAGCATTTTTCATGTGCACCTTTATTCCCAACTTGAGCACAAGGTGAACTGTGAATGATGGGCAAGAAGAGAAGGTTTTAATTTATTTACTTCAAGATTAGCATCTGCTAATGCTAAAATGCTTTTTATATAAGCATATAGATTGTGAGGTCCCAAGCAGTGTGACCCATTTATTTGAGGAAATATCAGACTAAATCTGCTCATATAGCTTGTTGTGTGTTAGATACAAAAACCAAAATAAATCTTCTTTTAGGTTTTCATATTTACTTGGGTATAAATTAAATGTAATAAAAAGAAACATTCCTTCAAGCTCCACAGCTTCTTTCTGTCCAGCAGGCTGGCTGAACAAATTCCTGAGAAAAGAGCACTGTATACAATCTCCACAATAAAAATGTAGGTTGTTTAGTAGAAATGTTGCTTTTACCCTGAGTGTTTAATAATGATCATTCAAGATGCAGAATTTAAATTTTTCAGCTATGAGATGTAGCCTCTGATGGTGCAATCATGTCTGTTTCTATTAAGAATAATGATATTTTTGTTATTTGTTAATGAATTTGCCTAATGAACTGTCTTGCAAGTGGTAGCCAGCTTTCCTCTGATCTCAGCCTGTGAACCACAACTAGGATGTAACTTGGGCTGGTTGTTAGATTTTGTCACTATATCACTACAATGTTTTAGTCTTGATTCTCTCTCCTAGATTGCTGGAAGGCCTGGGAAGGTGACTGGAAGCAGCAGAAGAGGGGGAAGGTTCCAAGGCTGTGGTAAGTGTGCTATTTTAAACCAGCCAGGAGCAGAGCTGGGAAGGAGCTGATACGGAGCCGTGAGTCCAGGAGTGAATCACTCGGTGATGGATTGTCTGCAGCTGTGTGTGGGAAGATGAAAGAGCTGAGAGTTTAAAAAGTGGAGGCAGCAGTAGCTGGCAGCACGTTCTTGCTCATGGTGAAGGGAGGGAATGTGCATGCACAGTGTGAGGGCAGGTACTTGATGCTTCACGTTTTCATAGAGCTGTGAAACACACTAATCCATTTATCCTTGATGTGTATTGGCTAATAGAGCATTAATAAATTCTTTACTGCTCAGATGGGAAATTGGGGAGAAATATGATGTTTTCCATTAGTTAAGTGCAAGTTTAGTGGTGGAAGTCAAAAGTAGAAGTTGGCTAAACTGGGCACCATACTCTGTGAGCCTTGTTCATATATCAGTTTGTAAGAACGTCATGGCAGTAATAGTTTGCAAATTTGGGATTTTAGTCTCATTGCACGTTATATCTTACTATGATAGAGCCAATCCAAAGTATTACCAGTGAGGTTATTTATTGATTTTTATTTTCCCTCCTAAAGTGGCTTTCTAGAAGATGACCATAGAGGATCTCCCAGAACCTTCCTTTGAAGGAGATTCCCTCATTGAAAGAGAGCGATTCTTATTCCCAAGCTCTGAAACATCTGTTACTTTTTCTGTTGCTGCAGCACCAATGCCTTCAGACTGTGGTATGTACTTTAAACAGAAAATGAATTTGTGATCAGCAGAGAATAAATCTGAATAATAAATTTTAAGAAAAGCTGTCAACTCTTAATTATTTCTGTCCAGGAAAAGTTTTCTTCTTATTAAATGGATTCTCTGTTAAATGAAATTAAAGATGAAGACCCATGCTTTTTCCATTTTTCTAATTGCATACACTATAAATTATATCTTTTCTTTGTACAGTTCTGTGCATATGTGGTCACGTTTGTACCTCTTTCACATCTCAGTGTAGAACTGGATATTGGAAGTTAATCTACACTACATTTGAAACCTCTAGAGTAACACTTTTTCTTGTGCTTTAGTATGTAAATGATGTAGTAGAAGAGGATATTTCTGTTGGAAGTGGACTTTTTGTGGTGGGTAAGGACTGTAAAGCGAGTGGTAGAAAATTATACCAAGTATCAGTGATCAGCTGTCAGAATAATGATTGTCTTCAGTAACTGTCTTCACATGTATAAATGATAATAAAAATTCTGACAGTATATAATGTGTTAAAATGTCACTGTAGGTAAGGAGCTTCACTGATAGCTGCAATTATAATGCCTTTGAATGTTGCAGAAGATATTAATAGCATCTGTATACTTCAAAAATCACTCCTTCCACCTCTGTGTTTCCCATGCATTGATTAGAGCAATCAGCTGTATTCAGGAAGAATAAATAAATGTAATGTTCTGTCTTTGACAGGCTCAGCATTCTCAAGACCTGATTTATAAGCTAGCTCAGGTTGGGAATGTAAGTGTTCCATATGAAATGTTCCAGTACATGAACGTGAGTCTTTACATGGTTTAGCCCTGTTCTGATCACTTCTCTGCTCTAAGTACTGCCATGATTTATTCCATCCCACTTTCTTGTCCCTTAGATAAAGTTTCCATTTGCCTTCTTTAAACACTGTTTTGTTGTGGTATCTTCTAATAACCCTATGATTTCACTGCTATGTGTTCTGCCTGGTTTCTGCCTAGTCATTAAATTAAAATAAAATCCTTTTATAGGAGATTGCTGTCACCTGTGTAACAGTGACATTGCTGAATCTGGGTAAAGGAGGTTAAACCACGGCAGAGAGAGATTCTCAGTCTTTACATTCAGTGCATTTATTTTTCCTTAATGCAGCTGGCCACTGTCATCAATACTTGGGAAGATAGAGGGGGGAAAGTAATATTTTGAGGTATCTAGATGCCATTGCCATCCTTTCATAGGATTCATTGCTTTAACAGATTTTCTGTAACATTGCTTTCTTTGCAAAGACTACAGCTGATCACCTGTTAAGCACTTCGGGTGGTTGTTATTAATCCTTGATACAGTCTCAGATTTTTACCCTACCATGCTGATTGTAAGAGTTGATTTCTGATAGATAATTTAGATCAGGTTTCTGGTTAGAAATCTTCCTGGTAGAGTAAGAACTGTGAATATCTTGCAGGATCATTAATCTTGTTGCCTAGTTGTCTGTTTACTTCATAGTTTCAGCTGTAGATCAGCTGTGGTTTATGTGGAAGGTAAGTATTAGTGGATAAATCAGTAGATGTGTCTTGATGCATTGGATGTAGGGAAGGAGCACACTTTGTGTAGTGCTGGGAGATAAAGGGTTTGGGGTTTTTTTTATATGCTAGGTGCAAATAAAAATTAATGGTAAATATCAGTGAAAGTTGTCCTCCTTTTCCATTCTCATTGGGTCAAGGTGATGGAGTTTGAGGAACTCTAAATAGCCAGGAAGCGAACTCAGTATGTGCTCTTATCTGTAAATCCAATCTAGAAGTCAGGTATGCTGTTTTTGGGGAAAGGTTGGGATGATTCACCCAGGAGTGGTTCATGCCACGTCACACACCCAGATGGGTGATGGTGTGTGTTGCTTAACCTGTCTGTCCTGTCTGAGAGCCGTGAATCTGTGATGGATGTGAGCTGGTTGTACATTTATCCAAAACCTCTTTAAAAGGCAACTCCCTGATGGCTGCAGCAGGGGGTAAAAGTTCAGTGTTTGTCATGGTTCATTTGCTGATGGTAGTAGACTCTCCTTTCAGTCCCTCTCCTCATAGCCATTGCTATCCAGATTATTTCATGTAATTTTCCAGAGCTGGAAGAAATTCCACAGATTAAAAATAAAGAATGTTTATATAGAAGCATGTACACACACCTGTGAGTAATCTAACATATACTTTTGTAATAAGGTGTTTTATGCACTCTGGAGTTTGGGTTGCCTGATAAGAACATGAGGCTTAAAATCTTTAAAAGTATTTTTTTTCCCCCTGGTCTTGGTTTGGTGTCTTAATTTTTGAAGGTGTTTGTTTCCTGCAGCTGCCACCAGCTGGGATTGATGCATTAATGAAATACTGAAAATAGCAGAGGTCACAGAATGCCTTCGTGATTAGACTGTGTTTATATTTTAGTATGTTCCATGGAAATTGTGATGGAAGAAGAAGAAGATGTTTTCTCTCTGCTGTTCTTTGCCTCTGAGTTTGAAAAACTAGATGCATGTTAAATATCAAGATCTTATATAAAGACTCTTTTCTTTTTTAACAGAGTTTTCCTTCTTCGATCCCAATGATGCAGCATGCCAAGAAATACTCTTTGACCCCAAAACATCAGTTTCTGAATTGTTTGCTATCTTAAGGCAGTGGGTTCCACAGGTCCAGCAGAATATTGATATTATTGGGAATGAGGTGAGATACAAATCAAGATCCTTGAGTGCTCTCAATGTTAAACACTGTGTTGACAGTGAATAAAACCAATTCATTCAGAAGCAGAATTAATCATAAATGCAGATTTTGCCTTTTAAGAAGTAGTGACTGATCATGCCTTGTATTCCACATGTTGTCAGGTTTTATTTGGAAAACGAAAGATGATGGATAAAATTCAGTATGTTTGCATAGATGGTATAAACAATGTTTCTCTCAAGGCAATTGTGTTGAGACCCTTCACCTTGGTGTTTCAGTTTCCTACTTAGCAGTAGTACCAAACCCAAACCCAAAAAATACATGAAATTACTGTTAAAGCCCGACCTTAAGGGTAATATTTCCAAGGCACAAAATGTGTTTCTAGTATTTCTATCCTACTTTCTTATTTTTCTTCTGGATTACAGGTTTTTCTGGGGAAGTGTAGTGACGATGAACCCTACCATATTATACCTGGGGGCTTCTTTTTGTTGGGGTTGCATGGGAGTGGGCTGGGTAATTGTTGAGAGATCAAAGAACAAGGGGAGAGGTTCATAAATCATTTTCTCACGCAGTTAATTGCTTAACTTTTTAGCATGTGAAGTATATGTTAGAAGGAGCAATATAAAGATTCTTTTAATCTGTTAATAATGAAGGTTAATTATAATGCTATTTATTACATTTGTATATGTTGCTCAGTTCTGCAGTTAAGAGGCTTTTCTGGCAGGCTTCTTTGTTCCTAGCCATTGCAATGAATTCAGGAATCTGTATATCTGCAATAACTTAGGAAATAGTAGTGATGTCAGAGATATGCCCGAGCTAAAATGTGCTTGTTTTCCACTTGCCTGTCAGATCATTAAAAGGGGATGCAATGTGAATGACAGAGATGGACTGACTGATATGACTCTCCTGCATTACACTTGCAAATCAGGGGCTCATGGCATTGGTGAGTAAAAAAAAAGTCATTATAGATGTAAAAACCTAATTGACTCACATAAGCTTATCCCACTGACCCTTACAGGATTTTTCCTTGCAGTAGATTTTTTTTTTTCCTTGTGCTTGGTTTTCTCTGCTCTAGTGGCCATGAGCAAGGAAGATGCAGAACTGCAGCTGTAGCTATGGGGAGCAAGCTGAGTTAGTGGTATGGGTATTACACACAGTAGTACCAGCTTAAACAGATACTTCATGTAGCAAAGGCAGTTTGAGACTGAGGTGCAAGCTACAAGTTTGCTATAATTTTTGCTGTAGTTTTCTTACAGCAGAACATTTAGGTGACTTGGCTGTTCTTTTTGTTTTGTTTCTTTCACCCTGTTTGTGTCAGAAGAGAACAATAAACTTTGTTTGCATTATTATGGTCATAAATACTGGAAATGAGAGTACATTTAGCTCTGTTTGAACACCCCTATTAACTTTTCTATGTTTTTGTACCTGAGCCCACTTCTCCTCTGAGTTTGAGAGAAGTCTGGCATCTTCTCTGGTCATCTTCCCTGGTGTTGGCACATCTTTTAACATGAACTTCAACATCAAATTGTGATGTGCATTTCTTTTTCTCCTACCAGATCCTAAAATTCCTGGGTTTGCTGGCTGACACAGTACTTACATTAGAGAAAAACAGATAGTGTTATTATACACTAGAGATTTCAGCCCTTTATCATAAAGGGCAGAGATTTCTGTATCCTAATCTTAAAAAGAAAGGCATAGTAATAGTTCTGCTGTGAGCTTGAAGGGCTTAATGTATGTTTTGTTTTACACATAAACATGTGTGTGTTTTTTGAGGTCAAATAAAGAAATCACTAATGCATTCTTTACAAAAATTACCCTGCAGGTGATGTTGAAACTGCTGTAAAATTTGCAACACAGCTGATTGAGTTGGGTGCTGACAGCAGCTTGCGCAGCCGCTGGACAAATATGAATGCCTTGCACTATGCTGCCTACTTTGATGTTCCAGAACTGATCAGTGTTATTTTGAAAAATGCAAAGCCAAAAGGTAGGCACTGTGACCTTTGTTTCATGTACTTGCCCATATTTTGTAGATCCTGAGCTGGTGTATTGTGCTCTGTAAGTCTGGTGTTCATTTATCCATTATACATAAATAATTTCTTATTCTTTTATTGGTTCATTGGTTCATTTTTTCTCTTAAGTTATTTTTTAGTGCTTTACTGTACTGTTTCCATTGCTGGTTTTTAAACTTGAGCTTTGTACAAGACAGTAGAAGTTTCAAATAGACTGGAAAGCAAACAGGTTAATCTCAAGTTATTGAGAACTAAGAGAATGTTTGCAGAAAACCAAAGACACAATTATTTTAGTAAAATCTTGTGGTTTTCAAGTTCCTTAAACATTGAGAAGTATGTTTGACATGTGGGGAGAAGGTTAAAGGAGTAGCGGGGATTTGGCAATTGCATGTGGCAAACCTGTGACTGAGGCAATTTTGATGTGCTCGTTTTCCCATTTCTCAGCTATGTAGAAGGTCCTGTTTAAGTAGCAATTTAACTGTAGTGTTTGGCATAAATAGATAACACCTTTTGGGATGATACTGTGAAGGACTGGTAGTTGGAGCCCTATTTATAGTGATGCACATGGAAATACAGAAATGGTTCTGATCAGAACCGTTTGTTTCTAATTTGGTCAGGACAGCAAAACCAGTAAGCAACTTTATTGCTAAAATTGTACAAATGTGAATTTGTCACTAAAATGGTACAAATGTGAATTTGTTTTACTGAATATCCTTCTGATTTGTGCTAGTTTGCAAAAGGATTTATTTATCTAGGGACTCTCTCTTAGCAGTTTGAAAAGCTGGTAGGCTTTTGGAGTACCCAGGGCTTGCTTACCACGTCTTGAATCTCCATGGAGGTAATTGCTAAGCAGTGCTTTTACTGGTGTGACTTGCTTAGGAGGTGACATGTGTGGGTGGATAACAAAAGGCAAAATCAGACTGCACAGTAGTTAAGTCCACATCACATTTCAATAGCCTGGCTTCCATAATTTGCATCAGCAGTCTCCTTTCAGACCTTGTTGGCATTTGGTGTTCTCCTCCTGTGCAGTTCCTGCAGAAGGGGTGGGACTTTGCTCAGATTTCCAAAGAAACCACTCCAGTTACTGGGCAGTTGGCAATTCTTGGATAAACAGCTGATATTTTTAATCTCAGGAAATATGTAAAATTATTTGCCCTGTGACATGGAAACAATGGATAGTCTGAATTAATAGAATAATTTTAGCTCCATACTTCATCAGGCAGTTTGCAGAGAAGGAAGAACATACGTAGAAGGTGAACATGCTTTGGATGAATCCATACTGAACTGGAGAAAAAATGGTTGCTAATATAAAAATAACTTCAGGACAGTGGTGTGCTGACTCTGAGACACCCATTGTGAAGCACAGGTGTTTCCTTTTTATTCACTGCTAAACTGCTTTCTTTATGACACTCTGTAGTTAAAGTCTTCATACAGATTTACTCAGTTGCTGCAGTACAGAGCTAGTTTGATCTTGGATTTTTAGAGGTTTTAAATACAAAAATTGTATATTATTTTCTTCTAGACAGTTTGGGGGTAGTTACCTGGTAACATTTGATATTTGTCTTTCTTCCTGTCACGTCTACTATGCCCACTTAGATTGAAGCTGTAAGAGAGCTGTTCAGAAAATCTAAGCATGAAGCTTGCAAGTCTGAGGAAGTCACAGAGTCTAACTCAAAAAGCTAAACCACACATCAGTTGTTTTTCAAAATAGGAGTACATGCAGCTGTTGATGGCTCAGTAGCTGATGCTACTGACCGGTATTTCTGCAAATTGGTTCCTATGTGTGCAGAAAATGTTTGACTGTATCCCATGGAAGTTTCACTGGCTGTATGCAGCTCATCAGCTTCTAGCTGGTTTTAAACTGGTGATGTTTTCTGACCTTTGGTACATCTGCATGTGTAGCTCTCGTTAGGATTGAGGCATGTGAATGCAGTCTTTTTTCATGTTTGTGTTCAATCACAGCAATTGCAAAACTGTTAAATTCTGATTGGAAATTTGTTACCTTTGATCTTTATAAAATTGAGTCAGTTTTACTAGTATGTATGAACTTAACACGTCTATACAGACATATATAACTGTGTATTTTCTATATTGTTGATGTTTTATTTTTATTTAGTGTAACTATATAAGGATGTTGATACAGTTGGGATATACTTTGTTTATGGCATTGTGAGAAGGGCTAGTGTTTTTTGGGATGGAGACTGATACTGGAAAATATAAGGAAACTCTTCAGCCCTGAGGTGGAAAGTTTTATGTTCCTCACTAGTATTTCAAATTGTACATGATTGCTAATACTTGTGCTCTTGTGCTTGTGTATTAAATCAGCTGGCATTTTTAATTAACAGTCCTATACCTAACTGACTCAAAATGACATCTCTCTTGTGTAATTTAAGAGAGGAGCCTCAGACTAAACACACATTTAAACTCCAATCTTCTAGAACACTAATAACTTCATAGCAGATTGAAAGATATATTGGGAACAACTGATAGAAATATATATTGTGCTGAATCACTTCCAGGCAGATGCAGTTCTCCATTTTCCAAACTATCAGTGTGAGACCCTTCAGAGTGCAATTCTTTGAAAACAAAGAAATTGTAACAATCACCAGCTCTTACTTAATTCTTGGCCATTAGTAATTAAATCAGTGTAAAGCAGATGTATAATCAGTTTTCCCTTGCCCTACTGCCTGCTCACGAAGGAAAACAACTGGTTGGAGATGCATCTCATTTTAATGTTTGACACCTAGAAGCAGTAAAATATAAATGTTTCTGAAACATTAAAAAATTAATTTACTTGCAAACCTGAAGTTACTCACTTGTTAATCTTGTCACAGTAGATTTGGCACCCTGAGTAGCAGCAATTTTGCAGTTAAGCCATCAGTAGTAAAAAATGAGTGAAAGTACATGCTCATCTTACAGGTTGGTTCGTGGTATGAATAAACAGCTGCAAATAAGGTTGATATCCATGTAGAATTACTTCTTATATGCATTTGGTACATAAATAATGGTGTGTCTGTGTAAATGCTAGCATAAACAGTAAAAATGAATGTCCTCTCAAGGAATCTGTAGGGGAAATGTTCATGTAACAGACTTGCATACCTCACATGTGATGTTTAATTGCAGATGTGGATGCCACCTGTAGTGATTTTGATTTTGGAACAGCTTTGCATATTGCTGCATTTAACCTATGCACAGGAGCTGTCAAGTGTTTACTGGAACATGGAGCAAATCCTGCCTTTAGGGTAAGGAGTTAGGTTGTAGATTCACCTGAAGGTGAAAAAGGTACCTGGAAATACTGAACAGTCTGACCAGGATTCTGACTAGCTGAAAGTGTGCTACATGGAGTGAGAGTGCCTCAGAAAAAGATATTTGCAACTCATAGTGGATGATTTTGTGTGCTTTGTCCTACTCGTGTGTTGAAGTTTGTATTTTTGTGTCACGGTCTGGTTCATTAGTTCAAATAACTTTCAAGAGGTTTTTCTGTTTGTTGTTTGAGCTTTCATTTATTAATACTCATGGGTGTCTTGCATCAGCTGAGTACCCATGGCAGTCTGGGATCTTTTCAGAAATGGAGGAGTGCAATCTTTGCCCTCCAGAAGTGCAGTGCTGTGCTTAGCAGTGAGCCTGGTGTTAGCATGAGTAACTGAGAATGCGTAAACATCACCTGCTCTCCTTAGTAACCCAGTAATAGGCACAGGTTACACTGCAGAGTGTTGCTAATATGTGTCTAATATTGGGTTACTGCCACAGTCTCGGGTTTTGATTGAGTTTTGTGTTTGATTTGGGTGTTTGGTGGTTTTTTTGTTGTTTGTGTTTTTGGGGGGAGGGGCTTGGAAGGTGTTCTTATTTTAGCAAAACCAGTATCTCAGTTCTCTGTTTTCAAATGCAGGGGGTTATTTTAAATGAGAAATCATAGCTGTTTTAAGGGTACTCAAAAGTCATTATTTTATGTAGCACTGTTGCTGTGAAATCTCCTGGCATTATTGTCCGTACAGTTCTTCATGATATTCAATCTAGATCTCTTGGAAAATGGTGGGGTTCTTTTTGTCTCTCTATTCAGTGTGCATGAATGTGTCTCAAGTTCTCTGGCAGCTGTTATGTTTGGGAGTCTGTTGTCACAGGGAGTGCTGCTTTGTAGTTGCACAAGCTTTCTGAGCTGCCAGGGGTGGCTGTGCCCTTGGGAAGGGAAATCCTGAGCTTCCCCTGAGCTTCCACTTTGCTTTCCTGCCACTGCTCTGCCCCTGTTTTGTGTTTGCAGGGCACCTGGTGGTCTGAATTGTGGGGCTGATATGACCAAAATAATCTCTAATGTCATGACTGCAAACTCAAACTCCCCACTCAACTTTAACCCAGCTATTTCCTGTTTTTAAGGTAGTGTGATTTTTACTTACAGAGTGATTGGCGATTTTTAAGGAATGGTGGGTGTTGAATTGCTCAAACTTGCAATAAAGTTTTGATTAGAGACAGTGTGTAGAGTTGGGTTATTTGGGAACAGCAGTGTAAATTCTGAGTAAGGATTATACTTTTCTAGCTTTGAGATGGATTGAGAGGGGGTTCAGGAAACATTGAACTTCTAGTCTGTTTTGAAGGGACCAAGACAAGTACAATCTTACTCTGCATCATTCCTTCTGGTAATGTCCGAGTCCAGGGGCTCAGTTGAGACATATTTGGAAGAATGAGATGATTATTTTGCTGCAGATGTTGTGAAAATGGGCAGACAGCCAAAGCTCCACATCAATGGCTTTGCTAAAGAGTGTAGGTAGGACTGTCCCTGGAGCAGGCTGACAGTACCTGCTGTCTGGGCAAATGCCTGGAGTTGAGGTTAACTCCAGGAGAGCCGGTGCTCCAACAACTTGTCCTGTCACATAGGACATGCAGGGAATCACAGTCAGAGCTCTCTGGGAGTGGGATGTGTTTGGAAAGGACTCTGTCCTTAATCCATCTCTCATAGGTTAGTCTGTGTCTAGATAAACCTGAACAGATTTATTCAGGTACTCGTATGAGCCATCGCATTTGCATATTCTATACATGCAACATACATTAATTAAATTCCCTCTTACATTTGGAATAAGCCTCACCAAGGAGCAAGCTATATGCTGGGTAAAGACATTCTTTGGGAGGAGTTTGCATTTTGGTGTTGGCATTACAGACCAGAAGTCTGCTTTGCTTTCCTAACTCTGAGTTCAGGTATACAGATAGACACAAGTGTCTTGTTTCAGGTGTTCTGAGTCCTAATAATGTTCTTAAATTTGAAAATGTTGGTTACTTATCAGTTTCAAAAATGAGATGCTGTACATGCTAGCTGATCTAGCTAAGGATGTTTTGGTATCCTTATTTGAAAGTGTGGATTTTTTTCATAGCTGTTTATATTCTAGGAAAAATATCTGATAAAGAGGATTAAACACTTTGTGAAACACTGTGTTTTCATCTGGTCAGATTTATCTTGTAACAGCATTAAATCCTGTGCTATGTTATGTTTCTACAGAATGACAAAGGGCAGATTCCAGCAGATGTGGTTCCTGATCCAGTAGATATGCCACTGGAAATGGCAGATGCAGCAGCCAGTGCAAAGGAAATCAAGCAGATCCTGCTGGATGCAGTGCCTCTCTCGTGTGACATCTCCAAAGCCATGATTCCAACCTATGACCATGTCACAGGCAGGGCCATGCTTTTGTCACTTGGCCTGAAGCTGGGGGATCGTGTCGTTATTGCAGGACAGAAGGTATGGCCACCAGCCTGGCACCACTCTCATAATTCCTGGAGAGTCCATTTCTTTACCACTTTGGAGACATACCTCAATTTGAGGGTCTGAAATGCTTTCTGGAAGGTGTGATCTCTGGATGGCAGCAAGGAACTGGTTAGGGAAAGTAATAAGCCGAGGAGTTGTGTGATAAAGTCATTATTATGAGAAGCAGTTTTGACAGGCATAGGCTGCATTTTGTGTCTTGAAATGATTTTTAACAGTCTCCTAGAGTACGTCAGCATGGCTCAGCTTTTATTAATGTTTTTGATGTCACATCAAAGTGATGGTAAAGTTGGCAAATTACTCTGTGAGTTGCCCAGCTTTGTTAGGAGTGTGTGTTTGTGAAGTACTCCTGATAGTTTCCAGAAGGCAGGGAACAAACCCTTCAGTTCTGCTTAGCCTATAGTAACCCAATTTCACTGGTGCAATGCAGCTAAAATGTTTGGAGCAGTGCTGTGCCAACAGGGTTGTTACATGGTTCTGTGAAAGTATAAGGATGTAGTTAAAAGAGGTCCAGCTCAAATGTGAATAGCTCTTTAGAAGCTACCATGATAGCCACCTTTCTAAAACATTTTAAAACTGTAGCATTAATATTGCATTCAGTATTCAGACTTTTTATTTGCTGTGATAGCAAGGGATCTAAGTGCTAGAGCTCTTTCAGAGAAGTACTTTTTTCCTGGTAAATACTGAAAGCATTTTTCAGCAAAATTTTATATTTGAATAGCTTTCACATTAATAGCTTTCCTAATATAACTTCAGATTTGTAACTGTCACAACTGAAAGATTCTAAAGTGATCTCCAGCAAGAGTGTGAAGCAGCTCCCATTGTGTATTTTAATTTGGTGTATTCTTGAAATTGGGTCAGGGAGAGCAAAGGAATCACTAGCTATGCAGAAGGCATTTTAACTGAAGTATTTACAGAAAGCCGCTTATTCTTTAAAGACAGAAGTTTCTTTATCAGAAATCACAGTGGCAGCAAGAGGAGATAATGTAAGTGCAAGTTAATGGAGGCTTTAGAGCAAGAAAGTGGTGAAATTGGTGCTCTTGTGTAAGTAAGGCCCACAGAACAGTTTGTGCTGTAATGTGCTCACTGTGCATGGACAGAGCTGCCTGGGTTTGGTTGCTTTTATTTCTTCTAATTGATTATGCTGTTGCAGTGTTTTTAAAGAAGTTGTTGGAAGTTGTTTTTGTGCTGCCAAAGGCCAGCAGGGCTTTGCAGCTAGCTTGTTTTTCTTTAAGGGAGCCCGTTCTAGAGCAGGTGGGAAGAAGGAATGTGATTGTGCTTTTTGAACTTCCATTTCCACAGCAGCTTTCCTCCCTTCCTTCCTTTGTGTGCGAGGAGCAGTTGTGCAGTACTCCCACATTTCTTCCCACCCCTTTTCTCTCTTTGCCCGAATGGAGAATTTGTTCTCAGCCCTGCCTTCCCCTCCCCCTCGATACTCCTAAATTCCTGCAGGGTGGAGCAAAAGTGAAAACAGGATGAGTAAAATGGTGCCCTGTTTTTAACTTTCTCCTGGATCAGTTCTCATTCTGGAATATGGAAGCTGGGATGAGGGCACTTGGAACAGCAGCATTTTTGGAGCTATATTTACGGGTTCCTGTTGTCTTTTCTGCTTCTGCAGTCTCCTAGTATGTCAGCTTTAATGAAGCTTGAAAGCCAAGCACAGTAGATGCCAGAGGGAGAATGGATTCCTCTCCTGGCTCCTGCTGTGCCTGTCGTTCTGGTTGTCCTGCAGGGTAGGAAGCTGTGTAAGCAGGTGTTCATGTGTATGTGATTTGGGGCCCCACAGCTCCACCAGCTCCTGCTCTGCTAGGCTGAGTTCCCATTTGGATCACATCTGATGAAAAGGGAGTGAAAAGGAGATAGCAGCTGGGAGAAAGCTGCTCCTCCTGTGTCTCATGTGAGAGAGATCCCCTGCTCCTTGCTTGCACAGGTCCTTGGGCAGAATTGAAGTTGCAGTTTTGCCATCTCCAGTTTAAGATGCTGGCTGTTTTCCTTTCTGCTCAGTAAATGCCCTTTGGCTGGTGCCTGGAAAGTAAGTGGAGGAATTGTAGGAATCCGTGGGGCTGCTTGGCCAAACTTCCCCTGGCTGAATTGAATCCCTGTGTCAGTAGGTACAAGGTCTCAGTCTAGATTAGTGTGACATACCTGCCTATAGCAGTCAAGTTTAAGGAGATCTTCAGCATAAGAGAAGAGGCTCTGGGTTGTGTTTGTTTCTTTACAGACATTAGGAAAAGTAGCTGGAAGGTTTTGTAGTTAAAAAAAAATTGTTTCTATCTGTTTACTCTCTGAGGCTTAGGTTAAACAGTGGAGTCATAATGTAAAATGAACTAACATTAATGTCACATGAGATGAGGAAAACTGAGCAACTGAAAGATCAAAGTTTCTTATTACTAAAACTAATTTAAAAATCAAATATAGAAATGAATGTAAATCAAGGTTAAATGCAGCTCTTGTAGTTTTTCCTCCCCTGTTTGGTTGAAGTGTGTGAGCTTATAATGTATATTTGTGGATAAAGAAGTCTACCAGCAGGACTGGTCTGTCTTGATATTCTTCATATGCTTATCTGTTCAGCGTTTATAGTATTTATTGAAGCAACAGCAAATGGTTAAAACATTTGCTGGCTTTTAAAATTTTGTTTAATCATAAGAACCTTTTCCAAAGAAAAAAATTAATTATGCTCTGAAGTTTACCCTCGAACCTTTGCTATATATATAAATATATATGCTTGTTTGTATCTATGCACACAAAGATTTGTCTAATATTTCTATGGAACCTCCAGTTCAGGAAGATACCTAGCCCTGATTCTGGATAAACAGTGCAAGTAAAACCTCTCACTGGGCATGTGCTTGCTGACCTAGAGCTGTGTTTACAGTGGTTCTTACTGTCTAATTCTTGTCTGTTGTGGCATTTGTCCATAATGTTTAATGCAAAATGCACACAGAAGGAATAAGACCTTTTGGAAAATGTATTGAGTGGTGTTGAAAGGTAGGAATGTGAATAAATGAGGGAAATGATGTTTCCATTTTTGTGATGACTTGTCTTGCATTTTGGAGATGACTTGCTGTCTCTTTCATAACCCATACTATTTTCTCATTAACAACATTTGTTTAACAAACCCATTCTTTGTTGATTCTTTTTTGTCTTAGGTTGGTACCTTAAGATTTTGTGGCACAACAGAATTTGCCAGTGGCCAGTGGGCTGGTGTAGAGCTGGATGAACCAGAAGGGAAGAACAATGGAAGTGTTGGAAAAGTCCAGTACTTCAAGTGTGCACCAAAACGCGGTATAGCCTTTATTTTATTTTCTCTTCAATTTTTAAACCCCCAATTTTAAAGAGTACTGGAAGGTATGAGCTGTTTGGGAGGATAAAAACAGGTAGCAGATTCTGTTGCTTTTCTTTACAGTGCTTTGTTTGATTTATTGGTTCTTTAGCTGGTCCTAAAGTTTTGGCTGCAACTATTTGCAAAATGACTGAAACAACCAACCAGTCAAAATTTCTGGTTATTTCCTTGAAAATGTGAGATTTCCTGTGTTTTCATTGATACTGTTGAAAGGACTTGTTTGTACTATAACAGTAATAGCCATGTTTTTTTACCTGCTTTGTCTTCCTTGCTCAGACATTCCTGCTTGTAATTGTTTTCTAACTTTGAGCTTGAGGTATTTTAATTGAGGTGCTGTGGCCACACAGGGCATACAAAGGTACTGTGTTTTGTAGCAGTGGAGACTGTATGTTACTGTTAGGACAAAAAGGAGATTCTAATTGATAGTCTGAGTGTTTCCAACTATTCTGTTCAAGTTGCTTGATAAGGATTTTGATTTCACTGTTCTCTTGAGCTTGTCCTTCCTACCCTGCAAGTGCTTTGTCAGCATAGCAAGTTATGACGGTGGCTAAAAAAAAACCCTGAATTAATTGGTGTGAGAGAGTAGCTGCAAATTTTCATTACTTTACCATTATCCATGGTTCTTTGTTGGCACATACAATTTTCTCTCCAGGTATCTTTGCACCCCTATCCAAAATAAGCAAGGCTTCTGATCACAAGAAAAGCTCCATACGAAGCTCTTCCACGCGCTCTTCGCCTTTAGTCAAATCCAAGAAAGTAGATGTGACACACGTGACTTCCAAAGTGAATTCTGGTGAGTATTTTCTTGCATGTTGACACAGGATGGGGGATACTAATCTTCAAGAATTAGTAAGTCTTGGTATTAAAATTCTTGTTTGGAGTTAGTTCATAGCCTGGGATGAGGTGGTAAGGTATTCATTAACTCCATGTTGTCCTGGTTGGAAGTTCACTGGCCTGTGGAGTGGTGCTGGAAGTGACGTTGTGTGGAGCTGTGATTACAGTGATCTGATGTACTGTGACAGTTTTTACTCTTTACATGCTCTATATAGAGAACCTCTTACCACATTTATTCTTGAGCCATTAAAGTAATTTCTAATTGGCTGTGATAACAGTTAAGTGTCTCAACTTAATGAGGTTCTATTTAGTAAGATATTCCTGGAGACTTTGCAAGGAATGAAAATCTAGTAAGTAATCTATACACCTTTATGCCTAGAAATTGAAGAGATTTATTTTCTTTCTATAAAGAAACTATTTAACTCATTGTGTTTTATCTGCTAATTAAATTATCTGAGTAAAACCAGTGCCAAATTAGAAGAGAGAGGTTGTCCTTGTAATAAGGCCTCAGTCTACTGATTGGAGTTACAGGCTCAGTCTCTGGCTCTGGTTTACTTTCTTAGTAATTTGCTCAAATTACTTAATCCTTCTGTGTAAGTTCCCTCCCTGTGGAGTGAATGATCCATGTTTTCTGACTGTTCAGGTTCCAAGTTGTTTGGAGAACATGCTCTTCCCTGCTGTGTGCAGTGCTGGCCATGCATAATCTGCCCCCCGTGTTTGGCTGCCTGTGTAATAATGTCAGTAAATATTTCATTGGCATTTCTTCCACCTTTTGAGCCCTGTTCAGGTGACTCACACTAAGGCAGCACAGCTTAAGGGATGGAAGATAACACAGGTTCCCATGGAATTTACCCAAGCACCCTAAAACACTGCACACTGCACCTGAAATATGCAGGGTATAGAAGCAGTGCAGCAGGCTGGTGCCAGGAAAAGATGCATTTTGACAGCTTTTTGGGTGACTTATGTAACTTTTCTCTGCATAGATTGAGGGGGGAGTAAGTGTCTGTATTTACAATTAGCACAAGATTCAAACTATTTATAAATGGGCATCTTGCATAAAAAGCTTCTAGGGATAAGCAGTTTGTTAGGAGTATTGCTCAGGAGCAGATCCAGGCTGATTTCTTCTGTTAAATATTTTCCAGTGCTTGATTCACTTTACTGTGAACTGTTTGTAACCCATTAAGCTATAATGGGAGGGACTTTCTCTTTGTCACTGACCTAGTTCAGTCATAACTCACCTTTTCTGTCCCAAAGGTGCAGTTGTGTCTTTGTAAAATTGAAACATTTGATACCTTGCTTTAAGGTAGAAATCAGAGGGAGTTAAGCATCATCTGCCCAGGAGAGCTTACATCCTCTGGATGTGTCTGGAAGCTGCTGTGTGCAGGGAGTCCTTGCACAGAATTCCATGGCAATTAACATGCCTGGCTGATTGGTTTGCAGGAGTGGGGCAAGGACAAAGCTGGGTTTGCAGTGTTTATGTGCATCACCAGGTCACATTTCTTTCCTTTAAACTGTCTCCCTGGAATACATTGGTTTATAATGATTCAAGAAAAGTTAATACGTTTTTGTAGATAAGGTTATAAACTGCAAAGTAAAATATAATATTGTATAGGGTTTTTGAAATTTTATTTGATTCTACTGGATTTGAATAATCCATCAGATTGATGAGAAAAGATCTTTTTCAAATTTCTAAGAAAAGGATTACTGAGATAAAATTAAGAAATGTGTTATCAGTCACAAACAACTAGTTTTTTGATCTGATGCCTTAATGGCCATAAAAATTTGGGAAATACTCTATATTCATGAACTTGTTCAGTCCCTGTGGCTGAATTAAGCTGAGAGATGTAGTTAAATAAAACAGATGTGATTTTTCTTTCATGACAGGGAGGGGATAAATCTTAGATAAGCTTGTTCTTCATTGAGTTAGGGTAGGAAACTGTCAGAAATGTAAAATGACGGTTTGCAAATTATAACTTAGGTGAGAGTATGAGTTCCTACACACATCACAACATTGCTGCTCTGAGAATTAGGCTCTTCAAAATCATACTGGCATGCTTACATCACTATTTGTAGTCTGAATGAAGATTTGATCTCCAATCTCTCTCAAAACCTTGATGTGTAATCTTTAAAGCAGAAATTGTGAAATTCATACTGATGAATAGTAGACCTTAAGTCTATTAATGTGAATGTTATAGATATGAATGTTTGAAAGATTTAAATAAAATTCCTTCAATATAAAATTAGTATTTTATAAACCATTTGTTTATTGTTTGGCAAGATAGTTTGGACTGGTTTAATGCGTTAAGGTGTTTAATATTTGTGCTTATCCATCAAAACAATTCTGCAGTTCTCATTTCACCCATTTATCAAGTGTCTCGGGAATTGTACAGTTTTATCAATTTTTTCATGCATCCAGTAGTCTGCAAATCTGCATAATCTGCAAAAATTGTTTTTGTATGTGACTTTCCTGTAAAATTATTGTTACTTGTTAGGATGTGTATATTTAATTGTATATATTCTTTTTATAGGCCTAAATATTGCAAAAAGAGACAGTGCTTCTGAAAACAACTTTCTGACTGCTAACAGGGGAAAAACTGTACCTGCAAAAGATGGTAATGAAATAATTTTAAATTTTTTTTAACATCTTAAGAAAAATTCTTTGTGTGGTAGAAGCAGTATTATTGCTGCCCTACCTCTGTAAAAGCCCTGTATCTACACTGTAAAAAAAAGTTGCCATGCTTGTTTAATTCAAGTCTCAAGCAGGCTGTAGGTATTTGGTTTTCTAGGAGCAAAGTAATTCATGTGGATGTTTGGCTGGTGTTCTGTGTTGGTTTGGTAACCACCTCTGTCTGAACACTTGGGCAGGAACATAGAAAAGCCCTTAAAGGTGGCTCTTAGTAAACGATCTTGCAGAGGATCTGCAGAATTACCAGCTGAGATTTTTAAGAGAGACCTTTTACCCTGTGTTGTTGCTGCCTAGGTTTTAATATTCTGTTGGCCTTTTTTTCCTCTCCTCTATCTGTATGTTCATGCTTCTGTAATAAAGTGTTACCATCTAACCGTGCTTAACAGTCTTGGTGGTGTGTCATGGCAGACTCACAATGTGAAATTTTTCAAATGTGAGAAGTGAAACTAACTTTTAGAGTGCCTTTTGCATGTGAATCTTTCTCTGCAATTATCTAGTTTCACAATTGGATAACATCTACCACAGCTGTACTGTGCTGAACTTGAAACACAAAGGGACCTTTCAGCTGTCTTGAACAATCCCTAAAAGTTGTGTCTCCTTTGAGGTTTTGTCTATAAAATCATACTGAAAGTGTTGGTAAAAGCAGTGTTTCTTTGGAGTAATTTGAAGTGTGAATTTGAATATTCCTTCTTTAAAGCACAGAATCACAGACTATTTTGACTTGGAAGGGACCTTAAAGATCATCAAGGGTCATTAAATATCATCACCCAGCTTGTCTGGGTAACCTGTTCCAGTGTCTCCCACCCTCACAGGAAAGAATTTCTTCCTAATCTCTGACCTAAGCCTCCTTTCTGTCAGTCTGAAGCCACTGCCCCTTGTCCTGTCACTGCTTCCACCCACGAACAGTCTGTCCATCTTTCTTGGAGGCCCCCCTCAGGCACTGAAAGGCCACAGTGAGATTTCTCTGGGGCCTGCCAAGCCCAACTCTTTCAGCCTTTCCACATAGAAGAGGTGCTCCATCCCTCTAAACATCTTCATGGCCTCCTTTGGGCTTGCTCCAGCAGGTCTGTGAAGGAAAGCATCTTTTTATACCTTCTGTGAGTGAACAGTTGTGAATTCAGAAAAAAAAGCAACAATTGGATTTATAAAACATGACTTAGGAGTAAAGACTTGAAATTTGTGATTGTGTGATTAAAAAGACAGAAGATGAGAGGTATAAAAGTGGACGCTTTGGAATACAAGGGTTGGTATAACCCACTCTGCATGTGTAGTGGGAGTAAAAAAACCTTCATTGAAACTGCTGGTGATTGAGATTTTATGTTAGTGGGGGGTAAACCCTGTAACACTAGGGATGATTATGTGGTGAGATACACTACTGAGGAAGTCTTGAGATTTCCCTGATGGGAAGTTTTTAAGAACAGGCCAAATACTCACCTGTCAGGAGTGTTGTAACAAGTAATTGTTTTGCCTGAAGGAAAAGGAATCAATTATATGGCCTGCTGAAGTCCTTCCTGCTCTTCCTTCTCCCATGCTGTGATTTCCCACAAAATGGAGTATCTTGATGACAGGTTTAGTTGGAGCAGTTCTTGTTGCATCCCTGTAAAAATGGTGGTCTGACCTCCAGTGAATCCTTTTAAATAAGTACATGTAGTGTATGTTTGCAAATGTGCATGTGTATTTATACCTTGGACATGGAGCTGAAGTTTGCCTGTTCAGTCACTATTTAGTCAGTGATTTGCATTTTCTTTATTGTAGTCCAGCTGCAGTGAGTATCTCAGAGCCTTCAGGTTTCTGTCCTCAACTTTTGTTTGGACCCACTGCCTTTGCCTTTCCTCAGTTCTTCCTTACTGTTTTGCAGAATTGGAGAATTAAATTACCTTGAGCAAACAAACCCTGTGTCGATATTAAGCTGTTTGCCAAAACTTATGGATGAAGCTTCTCAAAAGTCTGGAGAGTTTGATAAGCAATATTATTTTAATTTTTCACATTGATAAGCTGAGGCGTAGATGTGTCTTGCTGTACCCTGCCTCATTTTGGGCAGAAGGGGTTAAGAAAGGGGAGAAGAGGAAGAGCCTTGAAAAGGAAGTAGGAAAGATGAACATAAGTCTTATTGGACAGTTTAGACTTTAGGGTTTGCAAATGGAAATAAAAGTGATTTATTTCCCATTCTTGTTTTATAGTACAGATTTTAATATTAATACAGTATGTAATGGAATATAGTAGGCTTTAATCCAGGCAATAATTCACTCACATAATACCACCTTCCTTCCACTTCTCATCAAATCTTTAGTAGGCTGGATGCTGAAAAGCTGGTGGTATGATCTCTTATTACTAAAGCTCATGTATTTTAATAAATATGCTTGGGACTGTTTAGATTAACTTTCATAGAATAATAAAGATGAGCTTTTGGAGACCTCTTCTAGCATCAGCTATCACCACATTCCCAAGGCAGGGGAGTCATGTGCGCCCATGTCATTCCTGATACGTGTTTGTGCAAGCGCTGCATAACAAGTTCTAACTTTGGCTCTTCACTTTGTAATCTGTGGTCCATGGAGAGCAGATAACTTCCATGTTACAGAAGCTCTCCCTTCTATTTAATCTGTCCTTTTCCAAATTATAATCCCTGAAGGACAACTTTCATTTATGTCTTTAGGTTTTCCTGGGTACAGCAGCTCTTCCTCTTCTACTGCCTCCTTGGAAGGCAAACGGAATTACTCCAAGAAGAGGA
This sequence comes from Camarhynchus parvulus, assembly GCF_901933205.1. Classification (NCBI taxonomy): domain Eukaryota; kingdom Metazoa; phylum Chordata; class Aves; order Passeriformes; family Thraupidae; genus Camarhynchus; species Camarhynchus parvulus. Next base: position 12,513,407 of record NC_044573.1, read on the forward strand.
ACTCAATGAGCAGCAGTAAAAAGGCCCTGACCAGAGTGTCTTCTGCCTCATCTAAGACTAGTGCTGGTATGGTCTGTTGCACTGAGGTATATTTTCACAGGGGGGAGTTCACTGCTGTGTTAAGTACTGGTGTAGAACTGCTTGTGTTGTTTCAGAATCTGAGATAGTTCAAGAAAGACACTTGTGAAGTAATTTAACCATAAACCTAAGTTTGGCAACTTCTAGAAAGATTTTTGTAATGTCTTCAAGATGCAAAGCGTTTTTAGAGTTGGTCACTGTACCTTTTCAAAGCAAGGAAAAGGCTGTAGTTCAGTTTTTGTGCTGCACAAAGCAAGTTTTTGTCTAAGCAAAATTTGTGTTGCCATGTGTGGAAGGTACACTGTGTTAGAGATAAATACTCTGTTCACTAATCAGTTGGCTTGCTATTGAAAACTTTCTTAAAGATTTAACCTCACTAATTTCAGATCTTGTTCTTCTCTTGACCAGGGCTGTATAGTTCCCCAACCACGAGGAAAAATGCTCTTGATGGAGAAATCCAGGTTGGAGACAGAGTACTGGTGGTGGGACAGAGAACAGGCACTGTTAGATTTTGTGGGACAACAAAATTTGCACCAGGTATGTGCAGTGCTCTGTGCATATTTCCAAATCAGTATGGAATAGCTTACATGTGAGCACATGAATGGAAACCTATCTTTTCCCTCACTCCTTCCAAAAGAATTCTAAATTTAAATTTAAATTGGTTTGTTTCCAAGTCTGTTCTTTCTCTCTCTCTCTTCCCCTCTCTCTCTTGTGTTTCACTGAATATTTTTTTTCTTTAATGCAACTGTCAGGAAAAAATAATGGTTTAAAATGTGACTTTTATTTGTCCACTTTATGTAGAAGAGATACTTTGATGTTGAAGTTGTAGGTATTACAGAATCACAGAATATTCTGGATTGGAAGGGACCCACAAGGATCATAGATTCCAACTTCATAACAAAGCTTTCTGAAAATCCTCAGTTTAGTCTCCAAAGGGGTATATAGTTTATTGAGATCACATTCCTTTACTCCTTAGTTTTTGTATTAAGGCTTTTTGACACAGCTTGTCTCTTGCAGTAGTGGCACTCTTATGCCATGTATCAGTCTCATTTCTTATTGGCATCTTTAAGAGGGTAACTGTGAACATTAAAATTTTAACTAACAAACCTTTAGGTCACAAGATTAATAAAATCCAAATATCTCAAGAAGCCCCAACCCCCACCACTGTTTTCTCATCCTTCTCCCTTTCAGCTTCTCCCTTCCCCTTGCTAAAAAGCACTTTGCAGTGAAGCCAAGTGCTGTCAAAGGCAGCCAGTTGTTCTGCATTGCGGAAATCAGTTTTGAATCTATTATTATCTTCTCTATGGCCCTGTCTATAATGTTAGTGCAAGAGTAATGCAGCAGCACTGGTAAGTGATGGTGTGAGCACCTGCTCTGGCTGAGGGCTGTGTGATTGGTGGCAATGCTCTGTCGTGACACTGGGTGGCATCAGCATTTAAAAAACCCCGTCAGGATGCAAAGGTCGTGGTGCAGGCCCTGTACTTGTTTCATCCCTGCCCCATTCCCAGTTTCACTGTGGGCAGCCCTTGCTCAGGTACTGCAGTGCCCTCAGGGACACTTCAATGTCACCACTCTTTGTGTTGCTGCTGACAAAGTGATCAGGGAGAAAAGGACTGTTTCCCACATACACTGACAACTGTGAAATCTGAAAGCTGTTTGACAATGTTAAGTCTCCTCCCTCTCTGCTTTAAATCAGCAGCATAATTTTTTGGAGGAAAACACACTATTGTAAGAAGTGAGGATGGAAAGATGACAAATCATCACCATTTGCTAACCCAGTAATTTATAGAAAATGTAGCAGATGCATGTTTAAGTATTTCAGTTCTAATGTGTATCAAAGCTCTGGAAGTTATCCAAGGTTTGTTCCTTCTGCTGCAATGCAGGTCTTTATTTAATTCTAAAAGTGGGAAGGGGAGAACTTCTGATATACTGAGCCCTTCTAATTCATAAGCTGTCATTCTTGAGTTTCTTGAGCTGATAATTAGAATTACGGTTTTATCCAGTGCCTTAGTACCAAGTGACTTGAATTAAATTCTGAATCTTCTGGGGATGGATAGCATAAGGACTACTAATGGAGTATGAAATTTAGCACCTTTGTGTAATTAGCTCACATTTATCACAGGTTATGAATGATCAAGCTCATTAACATCTTGCTGCCTATTCAGTGCTCTGTATGAGATTAATTGATGGCCAGTTCCAATTTTTGCACCCTTCTCTTGATATCACATGACCAACCTTGCAATTTGTATTAATTATAACTTGCTAGAAAGAGGGAAAGAATGAATTAATATCAAAACTTTAATTTTACTGTTGATGATCTCAGATGAGGCATAAACCATGTGGTCAGAGGAATGAAGAGGGAAATGTGAAACAGCAGTGCTGCTCCTTGCTGTCTCTTTGTTGTCCAGTAGCCAGTTATGGCCAGTAACAATCTATTTTACTTTAGTATGTATATATATATTCCTCAAGTGTTTTAACATTTTTGTATTTAATTAAAATGTCAATAATTTTATTGAAAGCATATAAAAATGCTGAGATAATTAGATTAGAGTACAATTTTTGCATAATTGCATAGATAGCTATTTTTAAATATTCCTATTTTCTCTTAGCATCTTGATATTTTCTGACTAGAAACTGTTATCCTTGATGTGTGTGAATGCCAACTGTGCCAGTGGTCTAGGTGAAGCAAAGCCTGTAGAGTTTTGTTCCAATTGCCCTGATTTTACTGTTTTGCAATGTAGGATTCTGGTGTGGGATTGAACTGGACAAGCCCCATGGGAAGAACGATGGCTCCGTGGGAGGAGTGCAGTACTTCAGCTGCCTTCCCAGACATGGCATATTTGCACCTCCATCTCGTGTACAGAGGTGAGCACTGCAGCTCTGGTCATGTTGGGGCTGCCAAATGATTTCTTAATACATTTTCCAACCTAGAACAAATTTTTGAACACATACAGAAGATACAAATGTTTTCTTCTGCAAATGTAGGTTTATAACCTCCATTAAAAATCTGGTATTAGATCAGCTTTTTGAAAGCGGAGTGTAAAACTAGAGGCTCCTGTTTCTCTTGAAACTACCTGAAGTATTTTTATTCCAGGGCCTCTGATACTCTGTGTTCATTAAACCTTAGTTGCATGAATTAAACCTTAGTTTCATGACCCAATCCTGATGTGTTCTGCTAAATTCAATTATAAAAGGAAGCTGCCCTTGGCCATGACTAAAAAAGGCTCTTTTTATCCCAGCTAACTGCACAGAGGAACCAAAGCACGCACCACTTGCTTGTAGTCTCTTCCTTAGGCTCCAGGAAGAGCATCCAAAGAGTTCTGTACTCTTTCCTCCTGTATTTGTATGTAGTTACTCTGCCAGACTTGTTCTTGCTTTTATTTCTCTGAGTAAGCCAGCTCAGGCAAACTCTTAGGAACTTGCCTCAGAATCATATCTGCTGTCTCAGTGAGTGAAAGGCAAGTAACTCAAATACTCTGACTTTCTCCAGGCACTTCTTGCACAGCAGCCTGAGTGCAGCAGGAATGCTGGTGTCTCTTGGGGGCAGATGGAGAAGGAAAGAATGAAAACCTCATCAATATTTGACAAGCAGCCAGTAGGTTTATTCAGAGTTGAGTTGAAATGACCTCTTTATTGTGTTATTGCTTTTCAGACTGACTGGTTCTCTGGATTCTCTCACAGAGACATCATGGAGTAAAGTAACTCACACTTTTCCAGGTAGGAGTGGGAGACATTGGGATTTGGGTGAGGGAGGCCCTGCTCTGCAGCCTGAACCATCTGCACAAAGCCAGCTTCTCCAAAAGCACAAGAGATTTTCAGGGACCCCAAATGCTAGCCAGTAGTCTGGCTGCTCCCTTCCCGAAAATCTAGCCTGCAGAAGGAACTGTGCAGTACTGTATTGATCTTAACACTCTACTGGCAGGAAGAATTGTCAGTTATGATTGCTGGCAGTCTTCCCTCACTGCTAATATTGCATTCTGATCAGAGGGAAAGGGAAATGGAACCTGCTCCTTAACACAAATTGAGATTGATGAAAGGATCAGTGGGGGGGGATGTGCCTATGAAATTACTAAAACTTGTGTGAGGTACTTGAAGTAGTTGGTTTTCTTTTCCTCTCCTTTAGCTTATTGTGAAAAGGCCTTCAAATTGCTCTTGTTTGGTTTGTTTAATTTAATTTTTGTTCCTTCTGAAAAGCCAAACATATTATAGGCATATATGTTCGTGAGAAATTTCATCATTTAATTTCCAAATTAGAGGGGAGAATGTGCAGCAAACGTAGTGGAAGCAGTATAAAAAAATCCACAAAGAATATGTGTTCATAAAGGTGTCTTTTTTTTTTTTCTTAAGAAGTCCTACACAGCTTATTAATCTTTCCATTCAGGTTTTAGACGCAGTCTAAGCAGCACTTCTGCCTCTTCACAAAAGGAGATAAATAGAAGAAATGCCTTTGTTAGGTGAGTGTTAGGAGTTTCAAGTGGCTGTTAGCTTTGCTCAAAAAAAACCCCTTCATGCATAGAGGATATCTAGACCTTCACATGTTCTTTTTTTTTCCAAAATGAGCCAGTAGTACACTGGTCTTCCATGGGCATCCAGGAGCGCAGTCCTAGAATTCAGGTTGGCATTAAAGTTGTTTTCCAATCATATTCTCCAAATTCTTGTATTTTCACACAGCTGGGTGAAGTTCAGAGGCTCTTGGTAAAGGACTTCACTTTGTTCTGGTGATCCTGACTGACAGTTGTGTGTTAAAAGTTGTTTCAGTTAAACTGTTTTAAGCCCCAAATAAAATGTTTTGTATGGCTTAATTTACCAATACTATCAGCTGCTGTAAATACTGTAGATCCTAGCACTGGGTGAAGGAAATTGCTTTTCCAATACTTCAGACTGCGGAGTGCAGCAGCCTGTTACTGTTATTTCATGGTTTGTTAGTTACATGAGATCTAACCCAGTTTTTCTAAAAAGGGATTTGAGGGTGTGTTTTTCCCCCTTGCACTTCCTTGAATTAGAGTCCCCTTGGATGTTTTATAACAAAAAAAAAAAGACTTGTTTTGTTGCCTTTCCTTTCTGGCTAGATCCAAGAGCTCCGTGCTGCGGCGCAGCTGGAGCAGCAGCAGCAGCAGCGCGGCTCCCTGCGAGGGGCCCGTGAAGCTGCACGAGGGCTCCCAGGTCCTGCTGAGCAGCTCCAATGAGATGGGCACCATCAGGTACATCGGCCCCACCGACTTTGCCCCGGGGGTGTGGCTGGGGCTGGAGCTCCGCAGCGCCAAGGGCAAGAACGACGGCTCGGTGGGGCAGAGGCGCTACTTCAGCTGCAGGCTGAACCACGGCGTGCTGGTGCGCCCCAGCAGGGTCACCTACCGCGGCATCAACGGGGCCAGGCTGGTGGATGACATCTGCTGAGCCCCACGCGCCGCGGGGAGGGAGGATTTCAAAGCACAAAGGAACCCCTGCCTAGAATGCAAACTTGTTTCGGGATCTTTAAATTCTGCATTCGCGTTTTACATATAGAAGTGTATATGTATGTGTGTGTATATAATATATATATTTTATATAAATATATATATATATAAAAAATAGAGATAAAAAAGTGTTCAGTCAGGTTAAGAAGTAGAACTACTGTTAGAGTTTCTCTTACTTTAATGACCCTTGCCTGGAAGGTTATTAAAGCATCTTGGGTTTAAGATGCTGCATCATTTGAAAACCATTCCAGTTGGAGAACAGTGTGTCTGCAGCGTTCTCTAAAGCTCCTGTGTGGTTCATGCAGTATTCAGAGGGTTTTTCTCCATGTAGTAATGAACTGGAAATATTTGTGTATTGCCTGCTTTTGACAGTGGAGGTGGTTGATGGGTGACATTAGCCTGGTTCCTGGGCACTTTGTCAATTCCAGTACCAGCTGCTAGCAATAAGAAAGGAGGAAAAGTAAAAGCCAAACCCCCACTCTCCCCACCCTTTTCCAAACAGTTGTGGAGTATTTTTGCATTTTACTGTTCAAATCTCTCTCCCTCTTTCCCCCTCCTCTTCTCCTCCTCTCCATAATACAAAAGGGCTGATAAATACAAGGATTTGCCCCTCTGCTAGTGAAGAGCAGCAATTAATAAGAAGCCTTTAAAAAGCACAAATATGCTGCATGTCAGTCTGTACAGTAACAAGCACTTTTTGTTCTGCATTTGTAGAACGAGCTACATACAAGATGCACTCTTTAAAATAATGCACTTTGCACTCTCCTGGAGAGCTTACCCTCATTTTTAGAGACTATTTTTTTGTTTGGGGTGCTGCAGGCAATGAGTATCACAGTTGTAAAATGCAAGTAAACCCAGAGTGGAATACATAATTCCCTTACCATAAATATTAAGTCTGTATAAATACAGCAAGGTAATTCCTGCCAATGGTATGGAACAGATGCAGGGTTTTCAAGCAAAGCTGTTGCCATTATTTGATTAGTTTGTGACACTGCTTCTTTTTGTTTGCTTCGGAACAGTTTCCAGTATAAATTTTTTGTGAGATCTTATGATGACTTAAGGATAATTTTAGGTACAGCACTGTGATGGGCCTTTGTGTGACATCATTTGTGTATCAGCCTTTTAGAACAGCTAATCTTTTGTCCATGTTTTAAACATAGAATGTATTTTAATTGCTCAGCATATGTAAACATTATCTTAACTGGATGGGTTTGTGTTCCAGAACAGTCATTTTACTCTTAAATTATTTGCTTGCTCTTGCCTACTTGAAGAAGAGATACTTTAAATCATAATACCCAATTTTTAGACAGAATCCTGCTGCTGTAACCTTCTTTTAAATGTTGCTGGAGTTATTTTTCCTGATCTGTATTTAAAATAATGCATATTGTATTCTAACTCATGGGAATTTTAATTGAATATAGAAGCTGTAAATTTTGAATGTAAAAAAAAGTAATGCTTTATATTTAGAGATGCAGATATACAGTGACGTACTGAACTTTACTTTGTCTAATATCTGTTTCCTGCTGATATTAATAAAATGAAACCCTGTTAAATAGGAGAACAAAAAGAATTTTCATTGGGTCTTTACAGAATGTACACTTCTGTACAAATTAAGTGCAGGGAGTTCAGTGTGCAACTGCCAGCTGTGAAGCAGAAGGTTTTCTCTCTCCTGACTGTTCAGCACAGAACTGCCAGCTCCAAGCAAAGCCTTTGCCCAGCACTTTCTGTCACTGCCTGGTGCTCCTGGGAGAGCAGTGGAGTTCCTGTGAGGAGACACTCATCACCAGGAATGCTCTTTTCCCTGCCTGACCAGATGGAATGGGTGGAACTGCTTTATCTGAGGGGTAGCTGGAGTTCTCCAGGAGGTAGGTGTGGGAAGAAGTGTATGGGAGAGGCAGCAAGCAGGGCAGCTTGTTGGAGACACAGCATTTCTGTGTGGTCTGTATTGCACAGATGATTCAGTGGGAGCTTGTTTTTCCTGCAGGGCGGTCAGGCTGCACCTTGCACAGCTCTGCAGCTCCACACAGTTCATCTGGAAGTGGGGTCTGGGCCTCACTGAAGCTGCCTGATGGGTGCAGGACAGGGCACAGATGCCATCTGGCACTGGTGTGTGGTGCTCTGCCTTCCATTCCAGCTCCAGCCAGCAGCACATCTCTGCTGCAAGCTCTGGCTGTAAGTGGCTCGAGCACTGTAGCTCAGAGGAGCAGTCTCACTGTTACCAGTGTGGAGCTGTTTTGGTAGCTCTCAGAATCTTCTGCCAGGAAGCAAGAAGCTCTGTAAAATTATGCTGTCTGAAACAGAAATAAATCAGTCCATTCCAGAAAGGATTACTGATGGCTCTCTTCAAGGTGATGAGGGGAAGGGATTTGTACTTCCCTAAATCCAAGGTAAGTTGCCATAATCCTTTACTCCAACTCTTACAGGAAGACACTGTGTCATAAAGAAAATTCTGAAAATAAGTGGCAGTGAAGTTTGAAATTAGGTGCTGTGCAGAGGGCTGCACTATCACAGCCCCTGACTGGTTAGGAAAAAGCCAAATGATCCTCAAAGTCCTGAGAAACTACATAAATAAAACATTATGTGTAGTTTATAAATAAATAAGCAGATGGTCCCCAGCAATTCTGTGCTTTCTGTGCAGACTCTGAGGACAGACATCCTGTCCTTGTCCCCCAGCATGTCTAAGGTCCCTATAAAGAATATGTCCCTCAGTACTCCTAGCAATTAAATCTTTCAAGTTTTCTTGAACACTGGCTGGAAAGGAGAGACCACAGGTGCACGTGACAGGGGGATGAGAATCTTCTTGAGGTGTCTGAGGATGGGGAATTAATTTCTAGGGAGCTCAGCTCAACTGGACTCAGTGACTGCTCTGCAGATGGTGACAGCAATGGTTTTCTGGCGAGGGAGCCTGTGCCTTCAGAGTGCTGCACATGGATCCAAGGCTGGCTCTGCAGAGCTGCAAGACAGCACAGTTCTTCTGACAAATTAACTTTGTGACCTATGGGAGGTGGCAAATGCAGCCTTTCTGTCATGGCTGTTCCAGAATTCAGAGTTTGCAGAAGCCTTGTCAAGGACCAGGGGGAAACAAACTGTCCATGAAAGCCACGTAACAGAGTACCCACCTGCATCCTTTTCCCTGCCGGGCTGCAGACTGACAACTCTGGGAAAAAGGGGAATTACAGCAGAGATTTCCAGCCAGTGCCAGATCCAAACCAGGCTGTGGTGGCTGGCTGCTGACCAGCCCTGTTCCTGGAAAAACATAGGAGAGCTCCCTTTTGAGTTAAGACAGGGAAGAAAAGGAGGGAGGGGAGAGGTGCCTACTAGAAAAGTCTTGTTAAGCAAACCAGAACACTATCCTGCTGTAGAATGAGCACATGAAGGAGAAAGTTTATCTATAGTAAGTCAGTCCTAATTTCAAGGAGCATTTAATGAGAATGCAGCTGCCTGGGCCATAGGAGTGATGTGGGATGGGATAAAAAGTGAGTGTTTCACAGCAGAAGCTATCTCTTCCTAGAATTGTCACAAGATTCAATAGTGTCATTTTCAACTCTGAATAAGAATTAAAATACATCTTACAGGTAGACCTACCCTCAGTCCAGACTCAAAGGCTGTCTTGGATACATACATTTAGGAAAACACCCAAATACTATCTTCAGCCATATCCTTTGTTTTTGTACTGGCCAGTTTGCTGTGGGTAAAAGACAGCCTTCCTGGTGATAGAGAGAAGGGCACCTTTCCCTGTAAGAAACTTGGTGTGTAGCATCTTGTTCCAGATTGCAAGGCAAGATATATTCTATTTGCTGTCTGTATGGCAGTTGTCTTTTGTCAAGTGGGCAGTTTTTCCTTATCTCTTCCACAATCACTCTTCCCTTGGGAGGGGACATCTGCTGATAAGAGGCTATTGAATGTCACTGCATGACTGATAAGAACTACAGCATCCCATTGGGAGATGCTCTGCCCAGAGGGACGAGCCAAGCATTTCTACCTGGATATAATCTGGAGATTCTGGAAATACCACACAGTGTGTCCACTGGATTTCCCAGAGGAACAGCAGCTGCCTCCTCTTCCACTGGATCTTCAGAGGAAGAATACACCCGTTCTACAGGATCCCTGTTCCAAGAGAACCACACCTGACACTCCAGGAGGACTGCAGCCACAATTCCAATGGGACTGCCACCAACACCCTGATCAACAGGGTGTCAGGTTGTGTTCTGACTCTGTCAGTGTTGTTTTGGTTTACTGCATTGTTTATTTTATCTTTTTATTTTCTTCCCTAATAAAGAACTGTTATTCCTGCTCCCATATGGGTTGCCTGAGAGCCCCTAATTTAAATTTTATAGCAATTCAGAGGGAAGGGGTTTACATTTTCCATTTCAGGGAGGCTCCTGCCTTCCTTAGCAGGCACCTGTCTTTCCAAACCAAGACACATCTGCAATGCAAAGATGTCTGGAACAGCAACTGTGAGCCCAAAAGGTGGCTCGGGGTACCACCAAACCTACTCCTCAGGGTGTTCATCACCTTAATAATACTTCTGCAACTTTGCCAAGTAAAAATGGATGTCCAGAGACATCTGAATATTGATCCAATCATTGCACAGCCCAACACAGAGAAATCCAGCTACTGTCACTTTATTTGTCTTCATGCCTTGTGGTTCACTACACTTGTTTACAATACAAATACACTATTCAATACAAAATACTCAATGACCATATATTAGTATTTTTCTTCATAGTATCCCTGAAGTGCACAGGCCCTTCCTTTATAAACAATGTTGCATAAACGGCTGTACATGAGACAGACACTCCTAAAATGAAGCTCGGTACTGAAAGAAGCCAGGAGGGGACACTTGGGACGTTTCCCTGGGATGGGTTTAACTCTGGGACAGATGAACAGCGATGTCTTTGCTGCTGTGGAAGGCTGTTTTATGCTATTCCCACCTCCAGGTTCTCATCCCCCAGTGGCCAGGAGCAGACATGCAGAGTGGCACCTGCCGTTCCCTGTTCCAGCCCTTGTGTGCTGTGGCTGCTCCCTGTGCAGGGCAGCCGGAGCAGCCCTGGTCTGACACTGCTGTCTGAGATTGACTCAGCCAAATTAACGCAGCCCTGGGGCTCCCACTGTGGTCCCTGCACCTCCTCTGGCTGTGGCCAGGCCTCTCTCCCACCCCACTCCCTCACTGCACCTTGGGGGAGCAGAACCACCCTTGCTCCTGCCCTGCTTCATTCCCAGGCACGTGGTGGGGAAACAAAGTGCAGTGGCACAAAGGGAAGGTGATGGGACAGCTGGGAAGGCAGAGAGACAGGCATCCGAACCCAGTTTACCTCAGCAGCTCATGGAACCACCTACTTATCTTCTATAGGAAACCAGGTAACATCCACATGGAAATAAGCCATTTTCAGGGTTTTCCCCCAAGCACTGGGTTTTTCCCCAGTTGTGCTTTACATCCTGTAGATCAAAACTGCTTCCCGCTTTTCCACTGCAGAATGAGGAAGACATAAATCAGAACATCATTATTGCCATTACAAAAGATTAACAGTCTTAAAACAAGTTCCTTAAAAATATACAGTGTGTCAATAAACTATAACTTGAAAAATAAGTCGTCAACAAAAATGGGTAAGAGGGTTAAAATAACTTGAATTTGTTTTTCTAGCATGGAGGGGTTTGATAGAGGAATTTGGGATTTACAGAGTGCTTTGGTCTGGTGAGCCCATGGTGACTTAAATCCCTTCTGCTCCCTGCAGCTCTGAGTACTGAACAGGTGAATTGTCCTAGACACAGAAATTAAAATTTCTGGTTCATGCTTATGGCAACTGCAGCCTGAATACAATCAACGGAGCACCCTTTGGTCCAAGCAATTAATGGTAGTATTTGTTTTCTAAGAAAGAGGACAGGCAAATGCTCCAGGTCCTGTTTCTAAGTGAGGAGATTTGATTACCAGCAATATTTACAGAACAGTTTTTGCAACCTGGGGTACTGTGCTTGGACAGCACACAGAGATACCAAACTAAATGCTTGCTGTGGGAGAGCTCAGAAATTGTATGGTTTTAACATTAAAAATAAGCCCAAACTGGATTTATGAATTCCAAGAATTAGAGAGAGGGATTAAAAAAAGCAACCAACCAACCAAACAACAGTAATACAAACAAACCCCAAAACCCCAACTCCAGCCAACCAAGAAAACCCAAACCATTAAAGAACCCACAACAAAGCATTCTGCACTGGAGACGCTAGAGGGAAGCTCACTTAAAAGCAGCTACCAGTGCTGAACAGTATTTGTCTCAATGCACTGTATTCAGCAGACTGGAGAATTTCAGTAGTAATTCACCATTTTCCCTGATCAGCATTATCTCTTGCATATTCCATAGGTAAGAAGCAGGACTGTGTTTAGCTCCTTCATTTTTTTACAACTCCCATTCTGTAAGAAATTCTGTGATAAAATAACTTCACAGCACAAGCTCAAAGCAGTAACCACACCCTCACCATGGCTGGGAGGCCCTGCCTTTCACACCTACAGACTTAAAATCATCTCTTGCTGCTTGTGCTTTTTAAGTTTCTTTAGAAATTCCACCTTTAACATCACAACCTGGCAGCTTATCTGCATTTGAGCAGCATCGAAGCTGCTGCTCTAGATGCAAGAATTAATAATTTCAGCTAGTCAAAGATCATTAACTTAGCAACTTTTTGTTCTTGTGCATTCTTTTGAAAACACTCATCAGTAAACAGGTCAGCTTCTGCCCTCAGTAATTTTGTAAGACAGCAAAAACTCAGAGTGTGCTCCTTTCCAAAGAAAGGCTAAAGAAAACAATGAGGAGTTCAGGTCTTCTGAAAATGAGAAAGCTGGAATACTTAAATGAAAATTGCTATTATATGTGAATAATGTCCTAGTGTAATAAATTGTTCAGATGGTGCTTGCCTCCTGAATTAATCAGCTTTCCTGAGACTCGAGAAACTGCCCCACTGAGTTTACTGAGCTAGAGAGAGCGAGCGACTGGTGTGACACTAACACAGTCCTGAGCTAGACAGAATCCCTCCCCAGTGGCTATTTCACAGCAAGAGCTGTGAGCCTAATAACCTGGGAGATGACAAATACCCTCTTAGCTCAGCCTAAAGAAACCTGTCAGCGTGACCCTTGCTATCCCCCCTAACCCATGCAGCAGCAGTGGGATGGATCTCTAGTAGATGAACATGAAATTCAGAGCAGCCCCTGACCCAAGCTTCCCAACAAGAGCACAGCCTGTTAACCAGTCACCACATCTGCTTTTGGCTTTGGTCTAAAAAGAGGATTTAATTCTGGGTATCAGAGGCATCAGAAAGGGAGATTAGGAGAGCACACTAGTGCTCCCCCTGCAGTGTGTTTTGTACAAGGGGGCTGGCCCAAGCCAAATCCTCCGATTTCAATCTGCCCAACCCAAAATAGGAATTCTGGTTTGTTTCCTAATGAAGACAGGAAGCTTACCTCAACGTTTGGATCCAGGGCCAGACTCAGGGTCACTTCACTGAAATGAAGAGTCTCAGACTGAAGAACACCTTCCCACTCCTTTGCTGACGCTCCAGTACTCCCATTTCTATGGAAATAAGCACCCCTTTTTTTGGATAGCGATCATGCTAAAACAGCTCCTCCCAACCCTAAGCTGAAGTTACTAATGCACATCTTTACACATGAATTATTTCCTACATCTATGTTTTGACAATACACTTAACTGGAGTATTTTTCATGCACGGGGCGTACAAAGTGAGTCAATGGAGTGTTTGTCCTTAAACCACTATCATACATGTATTTTGCCAAAGGAAAAAGGGCTTTAAACCCTTCAGTACAGACAGTATCTGGCTTCCAGACAGTGGCACAATGTAGTCTTCTGCCTTTATGGTGTTGTTCATACAGTGTACGCCAAAGGCTACTTCAAACCTTCGAGGTATGCAGGTGGCTGTCCCTTTTCAGGGCACGGTGAAAGTCTCTCTCATAACCATGGTCCTTTAAAGCTTCACCTTGATTCCACTTGACATTTCCACGTTCCTGATGAAGGGCATCCCTACTTTTGTAGGACAGAAGGAATTTTAAAGGGCTTTACTCGGTTCTGGTGGTTAAGCACAGGTGAAGAAAAACAAACCAAAGAAAACCCCGGCCAAACAATGCCTGCCCCTGAATGCCTCGTAGCATCTACACCCATTCTCTGCTTCCTCTCCCTCCCCGTCAAGTGATGCAGTGTGACCAGGGTTTTTCCACTGCCCTGCCAGCACCCTCACAACACTGTGCATTCAAGGACTTTTGAAGACTGGATTGCAGCTGGACCAAGACTGGAGAAGGTGCCATTGTGTCACCATTCAGCACTGTCCTATTTCTTTATTTTGGTTTGGATAGAGGATGCTCTTCCCAAACCCACTACAAGCCCTGCCAGCAGCAGGAGACCTCCAGGTCTTCCACAGCAACAACAAGTTTGGCACAGGAAAGCCCAGACATGAAACACTCATGGCAGTGAGCCGCGGCTTGACACGGAAGCGGAGGACGCACAACTGGGAAAAGCTCACAGGAAGGGCATGACGACAACCATGCGGATGAGTTGATGCAACAGCAGCTGGGCCTTGCAGTTAACAACAGTTCCCTGCATCCGCCCTCCCCCTCGTTCCTTTGACTCTGCTGGGGCCCCGGTGGTTTGAAGCCTCTCGGGTTGGTAGAAATTACAGCCTCAAGGGTGGCACTTTTGGAGCAAGTTTGCACAAAACAGGAGGTGATGCTGTCCCATGCCTTGCTCGCGGTGTGTTGGGTAATGGGACATCTCTTCAAGGCTCAGGGGCCACGGGGGGGAAAAGTCAAGAGAGGTTTGAGGCTCTCAGGGCCCCTGCTGGGTTATGTGGCTCTTATTTCTGAGGACAGGGTCCTCGTAACTGCTAGCACAAGGTGCTGTGGAGCTTTCCAAGGGCAAGCCCTGCTGCTGGTATCCATAGTTGACGTTCCCACAGGGGAAGTGGCGGAGCCTAAAGAGAGGCACTTCTTTAACGCTTGCGGTTAGGGAAGATGGCTCTAAGAGCAGGGAGGAGCCTGGCAGCCTGCCAGTCACAATGTTGGGCCCCACAGTACAGTTTCCTTCCTGTCCCAATTTCTCCCTCTCGGGCCTCTCCTTCTCCAGCAGAGAACTGTTTTTGCTGGCCTGCTTCTCCGCAAACCAGGAGCCGTAGGTTGGATTCCAGAGGTTGGTGGGCTTGTTTCTGGAGCCCCGGCTTTTGTGAAGCTCAGAAGGGGGATTGGACTGGGCATAGGCCATGTTGATGTGTCCTCCCCCCGTGGCTGACTGCACCTTCCCTGGCGCTGGCTGTTCCAAGGCTCCCACTTTCCCTAGAGATTTTCCAGCAGTGATGGCTGATGCCAGGGGTGGTGGAGATGGCAGGGTTTGCTTGTCATCCTTTCTGTCTTGGTGTGTTGAGACCAAGAGAGGAGGAATTCCTTCTGGATCGTCGGGGCGCATCGCCACCTTCTCCTCCTCCTCAGCTGACGGGCCGTATTCCACTGGCAGGGCGGTGTTGATGACATCGGGATCCTGCCCAAGGGAACAACGGGAATTCCTCAAAGCCTGCAGCCATCACACATCTAGCAGCTGTCATGCTATGGTCTCAACACATCCCACCACCCAGAGCCCACATTCCATGAGGAGGGGATGCAGACAAAGTGGAGTTAGGTGTGAGATGCAACAGGATATCCTTAAAATCCAACTCTTTAAAAGAAAGTAACCCTTAAACTCACCACAGAACAGCAGAGGCACAAAACCAATGAAAAGCATTTTTTATGTCCAGCAAAATTTCCTGTGGGAATGCTTTTTGGAATCTCTATCATCTCAGAGTTCATAACACTCTCAGATAATATTGAGAAAGTTGGAACCATGTAAGTATCGCCTACACATGAGAAGGGAGGAATGGGAACGCAGAGTGAAGACAATACTGGCAGACCCCTTGAAGCCTGAATCCACAGGGGCTGTGGTTCTGAGCTATTTAAGCAGTTTTGAAAATTAAACTGAGAGAAAATGCAGTGATCTTGGCAAACTTTACTTATTGCTACAGATAGAAAGAAATGCCTCCCAATCCCAGGATCCAAACACACATAAAAAACAGATGAGGCTTCCCAAATAGCAGGGGAAAGCAAAGTGACTGAAGTGAGCAACAGTGAGATCATACAAGGAGCCTGCGCTGATGCAGGCAGGAGAACATTTTCCAAACTGCTCTGTTCCTCACAAGCAAACTGGTGGTAAAACAAATAAGTAAATCAGATTTTGGCCTGGAAAGCCAGGCATATCTTTTCCTGTTGCCTAGCCTAAGAATCCCCACTCCTTTAGCCTGGCCATCTCTCCACCTGCCTACTCCAGTTCTGTCAGATTCAAAAAAATTGCCAACAGCTGCTGAAACCACCTGCACAGGGTGCTCTGAGCTGGGACCACTTCTGTTCAGTGCTGACGGTGCCTTAAGGGTAAACACTGGGGTGGAGTGGCTGGGATGAGGCATGTGAAAGCAGCGCAGGTGCTGCCCTGTCTTTGCTCTTTTGCTTGTAGGAATCTGTGCCTCTCTAAGCAGAAGCAGGGCTACAGGTGTGCTCTCTGTAAAGCTGTGTCAGCCTGTGCCTTTCAGCAGCAAAAGACAAGAAGGATCAAGCACCTGGTGAGGTGAATATCCCAGCCAGGGGTCCCAGGCTGACATCAGTCTCCCTGGACTGCTGACTGCATAGTGCAGTGCTGCCTCCTTGAGTCCTGGCTTGTCTAGAGAGCTCCTCAAGAGGAACCCTCTCCACCCCTGCCATCCGAGGTGAATGAACACGGATACCTGAGTGCAGTACTCAATCCTCTCCAGGATTATGGCAAAGTTTGGCCGGTCCTCAGGCTGGTGCTGCCAACACTGGGTCATGATGCGATAGCTGGAAGGGCAGAACAGGAGATGGTTGTGAATGGCAGATCCCGTGGGATGTGCCAACTGCTCATGGCAGCTTGGGAATCACAGACATTCAGCACCATTCTTGCTCCTAATAAATGAGAGTTCTCTGCCTTCCCTGGAGTCGGACAACTGATGCTCTGGTGACCACTGGAGTGTGACCCCCAGTGGGGTGAAATGCACAGTCTCTCAGAGAAATTACTCATCCACCTGAAATCCCTTGCACAACACACTAAAGGTAGGCAGGGCTACAGATAAAGGAGCCCAGTTTTCCCTGCCTGTGACCAGTCTGATGCACTGAAGTTTCACAGCTAACCTAAGACAGAGAAATATTGTGTCATCTTTGACCAAACAAGCAGTGGCCAGGACTTCTCCAATGGGCCCTGAATTATTCTCCAAAACAACAGAAAAATTAAATATTAGAGAAATCACTGGCACTAGAGTTTAATAAGGCAGATTAGCCATGATTAGGTCAATCTTAAAGGTCATTAACTTTTGAGTAGAGAAAAAGCATTTGAAACAGAAACTTAGCTGCATGAATATATCAAAGTTGTAGTCTCATACACAGGGCCAGGGCAGTTTTTAGGTGGATCCATCCTTCCTCCATTGGTGACAAACTCCAGAACCTCCTGGTTGCTTTTGCTGGGGTAGGGCATGTATCCCAAGGAGAATATCTCCCACAGCAACACGCCAAAGGACCTGAGTACAGAAGCAAAGGAAAACAAAGTGAGGGATACTGGAATGACCATCACCAGTGGACAATGCCCTTATGTTCAGTACCATCAGCATTGCTCTTGGCAACCTTTAATCAGGCAGCTGTAGGATTCAGACATAAATAAGCTGCACAGTTGTAACAGTGAACTTTAAAGCCTTTTATATAAAATACCAGTAGTTGACTGCTAGGTGAGTGCAGCCTGTGATGTAGGTAGGTAAACATGGTTGCTTTGCCCTTGTACTCAGCACTGCTCAGCTGGAGGTAACAAAAGTGCAAGTCAGGTTATCCTTTTCTGAGACACTGACCAGTGCTGGAGACAGAAGTTTTGGCAAAATTTCCTCTGGAATAGCTACTCTGCATGAAATATCCTAGTGAATCCCCACTGGTGCTCCGAGGCCCACAGGCCCCACCTGTCACTCAGAGAACAATGAAAACACTCCCCAGCACACACAGCCCTGGCCTGGGTGCTGTGACCTGCAAAGCCCTGGGGACAGTGCCTGGGACAGTGCCCCTCCAAAGCATTCACCTGATTTAATTCACATTAAAGCTGTAGAGAGATGTGCAGCAATGGGGAACTCCTCTGCTTGGTGCTGAGACAGGCAGAGCTCAGCTGTACCAGCATGTGGACCTCTCCCTTCTGCTGGGGCTCGCTCAGGAGCTGTGTCCTGGCCACCAGCCCCTTCCCCCTCCACACACTCTCTGAGCTCTTGCCTCCTGCTCTCCCGATTTTCTGGCCACTCAGGAGCTCCAAGTGCTGCTGTAGGCCAGGAGAAAGGCAAAACCCACAATGCAGGACTCCTTTCTCCCTGACTGGCAGGATGGATTGTGCCTGCAGCCCCCCCATGCTGCTTTCCTCAGTGTGGAACTGATGCTTTCCTGCTGGAGCAGCACCTGCATCTGCTCTGCTCTCCCTTCCCTGCAGCCCCCACCTCTGCACAGGCCTGACCTTTCTGCTCCCTTGTCTCCTCAAACACTGCTGGCTCTGAAAGACCCAGCTTGTCTTTTTAGTGTGTGAGAAATGAACAAGAACATGTGTTTTTTACAAAATATTCACGGTTTACAAAAGGGGTTCCAACACGGGCAGACGGGACAGCAGAGGAAAGGAAGCGCACCATGTGTCTGTTTTTGATGTAAAGATCCCTTCCATGAAAGCCTCAGGAGGCATCCATTTGACAGGCAACATTGCACAGCCACCCTTACGATAGTAGCTGGCTCTGCAAAGAACAAACAGAACAAAAGAGAACAAAAGAGAACAAAAGAGTCAGCCAGGGATTCAGAAAATGCCATCACTATGGGATTTTTGTAATTATAAATATTCAAATGATGAGCCAGAGGAGAGACTAATTTAGGTGGAACAATCTAAGTGCTGGAATGACCTGTTTCTTCTCAAAAAAGTAGTGGAAAAGAGCAAACCATGGAAGTGATGTTTAGTCTACATCACTTCAGGCCTGATCTGGTGAACCAGTTATCCTCATCCTCCTAGGGAATTACTAACACAGTAACTGCTGCTGGCAGAGCTTCCTCCTGCCCTTTTCAACCACAGCAAGATCTCCTCACCTCATCTCACACATGGTCATTCTCGGCATATCCAGCATGAATAAACCAAACCTACCCCATATATACCCAGACTAAAGCCCTGTGAGTAAAATCCAAATGCCTTTGTAGGAGCAAGGAAATTGCTGAGGAGGACGCCAGGTCATTAAAGCTGGGACAGTGACACAAAAATGTTCCTGAGACAGGAGTCACAACAGTCCTTTGGAGTTGCTGTCATTTAAAATAAAACCTGCAAGCCCCAAATGCCATGCTGGCAGTTGCAGGAGGCTGCTCATGCAAGCTGCTATCACTGATCCCAGCAGCACAGCCTGAGCATCCAAAGCGTGCTCCTGGACAAGGAAACACATGCAGGCTTCAGAGGCACCTTTGAAAGCTCAGCACCAAAGTGTTCATTCTTGGCAGTCAGTTTGCTGATTGTGTGAGGGTGACAGATGCTGCTTTGTCCCAGCAGAGCCCCATCTGACAGTGGGGCTGCATGGGGGCTCTTTGTGGAGGGGAAAACCCAAGCAGCTCTGATACACTTGGGTTTCTGAAGGCAGCACTCTGTTTGCAGCACCTCAGGCTGTGATACTGTCAGAGCTCAAGCTGAGCAGAGCCAAACCTGGCTTAGTAATTGCACAGGAGAATCCCCAAGGAGGAAAAAAAAGAAGGCAAGGCACTGGAATAAACTGTGCAGGTGACTGAGCACGAGGCATTCCTTCTTCTGAGTCAGGGCTAATCAATTCCTCAGCACAGCAGGGTATGGAGCTGCACTTCTAGAGGTGCTCTGTGGAAGATGAAACATCAAACTGCAGCCCTGACTGCTCATGGTCATTAAAGATTTTCTGGCACTTCTTGCAAGAGCAAAGGTAGTTAACCCTGTGTCCTGGCTGAATTCCAGTTTGGGTGATTACATTTTCCTGACCTTCTGCACCTTCCTCCTTTAGCTGCAGTAAATCGAGAAAATTTACTGATGACACCAAACCAAAGGTGCAGGGGGAGCATCAAGGACAGAGATTAAACTCAGAATGATTTGGGATCACAAAACAAAGGGGCACATCAATGCCATTCAGCATGGAGAATGTAAAAAAGGAAACTGAGGACAGAATCTAAGAGGGAGGGAAAACCTTCCATGACCATTAGACTTCAGTGCCCAGGAGAAAACCATCCAGGACAGTTCAAGGCATCAGCTGGGATTCACCAGGTTGGCATCTCTCCACTCTCAGCTCACCAGGGTTACACAGAGCAGCACAAGAGGCTGCACAAACACTGCTCCTCCCCCATTTCAGTGACCTCCCACGTGCAGGTGCCCTGGGCTTGGCTCTGCTACCTGTAAATGTCCCGGGCCATTCCAAAGTCTCCAATCTTAGCCACTCTCCCAGGCCCTCGACAGGTAAGGAGGCAGTTCCTGGCAGCAATATCCCTAAAAGGAAAGGGAAGAAAAGAAACAGAAAGAGAAGAGCCACTTAATCATTTGACAGTTTTTCAAATCAAAAAGAAAACAAAATATAGTACCTACTTTCCTGAGCTGCAGAGAACCTAAACAGCCAGAAAAGTCAGTGTTTGTGGACAACTGCAATGTCCCCAGTTCCAATCTATCCCCATGGCAGGAACAGTTTTGTTCTTTAACATTTTCTCTTTAAACTTCACATAACATCTTCCAGTTGAAAGGGTGAGCCTCCTGTGAGCCTCCCTTCACCCCAGGAGTTATTTTGATGTCTCTAAGGAGTGCAAGAAGAGGAGCTGATTTCAGAATGTACCAGTCCCAACATCCAGCTGTCTGGGCAACGATCCACTGATCTGTTCCTACTGTGCTTGTTCAAGTGTTGCCAGAAGGCTGTTGTACTGCCAGAGACAGGCGTCAGAACAGTGTGCAGCTGTTGCTCTGAATACTGAAGCTGTGGACCTGAATCTGTGTATGCAGGTAAAGCTCCAAGCTCCACCTCTGCTGGGCTGGAGTAAACCTTGAGGTCTGAATAACACAATGGCACAACTTGTGGTGACTCTCAGAGCTGCAAACTGCCACCTCTCTGCTCATCTCTACTCTACAGGCAGATTCTAGGTGCTTGCCAAACACCCTGTCTACAGGAGCAATGGTCGCCTGATGTTGCCCTTCTGGCTGTGCTTGTATAGGCACTCTTTGAGGGGGAGAAGAAGCTTCCAAAATGAGCAGACAGGCACTAAATAAAATTCATGACAGGGAGAGCTTTAAAGACTTCTGTCACAAGACTGTGTCCATTTGCAGAGTAGCCAAATAGGCTGCACAAGTGCAGGCCCTGAGACAGGGCTCAGGATCTTTGGCAGAACAACAGACCTTTGCCAGCCTGACTTATAGCAGCTCCTCTCTTTATTGCTTCTACGATTCTGATTTTGTCTCCCTGGTTTAAAGGTATCCAGCCACTAGAGTGCAGCAGGACACAAACAGATGGAGCAGGGCATTTTGAGGCCCTGCTGGCCTGTCTGCAAGTCCTGCCCAGGCTGGGCTCACCTACCTGTGAATGAAGTGGTTCTCCTCCAGGTACTGGCACCCACAGGCAATGTCACGGGCCACGTGCAGCAAATCCAGCATGGAGAGGGAGGAGGGCTGATTCTGCCAAAAGACAAGGGACACACATGGGTTAAAAGCAGAAATGCGGTGTGATTCGTCACTGCTGCAGCGCTGGGAGCTCTCCAGCAAGTGACAAAGGGATTAGGAAAATGCACAAGAGAGAGTTCATACCCATGAACTATGAAAGGATGTGCAGACACAACGTTACACAGATCCCAGAGACAGAATCAGAACAGACAAAATAGCTGGCTCTGACTTTCCAGTTCCATTGGGATGCCCCTGTAAGAATTTCCCCCAGTTCTCAGGGCACATCTTCTGAATTTTCAGCACGATTTTTGAGATCTGTAGCCTGAACTGTTCTTCACTGAGTTTCTCTGTATTACTGCCAGCTCCTCTCTAAAGTCACCTTGAACCAGGGGAATAACATTTTGTATAATGGCATGAGTCACATTTGCTCTTTCCCTCCTCCACATCTGTGTAGGTTTTATCTTGCCCCTCAGAGCGCTGGCACAGTTTTGTGTAGCCAATGGCTATGGAAGACTAAAACTGCCAACTCCTTGTTCCTGCCCCTGTGATGAAGCCCACAGCCCTTGCCAGGAGGAGCCAGATGCTCTAGTGGAAAGGGCAGGATTCACACTCAGCCCCTGCAGCCAAACCACAGCTGCTGCCCTGAGGTGGGAATCAGTGATGCCTGTGGTGAGATTCAGTGATCCCTGTGGCCAGTCCTGTGGGAGAGGGGAAAGTGCTGCTGCCTGTGGAGTGATGAGAAACAACCGGGTGGCAGTGACTGCTCAGGGCACAACAACCATTTCATGGCAAAGTGTTTATCAGCCTTAGTTATTGCACCAAACAAGCTTATCACACTCCTTGGCTCTCTCTTAGGACACCAACCAGTCAGCCTAGCCCCCAAAAGGCACAGCTGTCCCTGGGGTTCTCACACCAGTGCACAAATCAGCGCAGCTTCTCCAGTGGCAGGGACTGCTGGCTCTCCAGCCCATCTCCAGAGGCATGCTTTCTGTGCTGGCCATCCCACCTGATCTAAACCACTGCAGATTGGGACTGGAAATAAGCCCAGGCTCTGAAGCAGCCACTAGTTAAACAGTGGTCATTGCCTGGTAGAATTAAAAAATAAAAATCAGCCAAATAAAAAACCACAACCAAAACCAAACAACAACAACAACAACAACAACAACAACAACAACCCAAAAAGCCAAAAACAAACCCCCAAAAAATCCCAAAAAACCCACGCAAAAACCCCACCAAACAATAAAACCAAAAAAACCAAACCAAAAAAACAACTTAATGTCCTCTGAAGATATTAGGAAAAAAAATGGCTTCAATACTTGACTAATGAAATAATTGAAAAATGCTACATCTCTGTGTGAACAAAGCCTGTTTTGTTCAATGCAGGGCCATAAACCAAAATGTGATCTCATTCCACCTACCTATACTTTATTATTTACACAGTATAGTTCATTGCATATATATACTTCACTGATTTTTTAAAACACTGGACTGCATCTCCCCTTAAACTTCCCTCCTTACAGAGTAACTATTTCCTGCAAACATAAAGCAGCTCTTTCCCTGCCATTTTGTGGGGAAGGGGGAATAATCTCTTTTACCTCTGTGAGTTAAAGTGACTCACCAGCTACACAAGATGACTACAATAAGAAAGAATGCACATCTTCTTTTTCCCTTGCAGGGCATAACCAAGGGGAAATTAATATCTCAATCTACCCATTCCCTGCTCTTTCGAGCAAGGGTCAGAAACCTGAAGTGAAAACTGAAAAACTGAGTAAAAGCCCAATTCTTTACTCTACAATCGATTTCAGACTCTGGCTATACTGCAAAGCAGTCTGTAGGCTGAAGCCACAAGCTGATTTGATCTGTATAGCTTTTTTCTCTTTTTCCCTTATTTTCTTTTTGCTTTTCTTTCCTTCCTTGGATGAATTCCTTCCACCTTTTATTTGGCTAAATACTATCCTAAAACAGATGTGACTGCCCAGCCAAGGACAATTTAGCCATGTAATTTGTTTGAAAAATGGAGGTTTGGGATTCATTTTGCAAGGGGGCAGCCTTGAGACAAACCAAAGGATTTGCTTTACAGCCTTTGCTCCCCAGATGAATAGATGGTGCCAGCTGCAATGCTCCACTGCTCAGGGCAGTGGGCATGCTGGAACCACTGGTGTGACACCTCCCAGGTGAGGCTGAATCTTGCCAAAGGTGAATGAAATTGTGTGTATTGTTCAGTGTAATCACTGCTCTGTGCAACAGGCTGCACAGCACAAAGGAGGGGAATCATTTATGCATATATGATTTCTCTCCCAGAGCCAAGCTTTGATTGCTGTGCTGTGTGTGAGAAAGATCAGCACTGAACCTCCCAGAATGGACAATTCTGCAATGCTCACACTGAGCTAAGGCTCCAATTCCAGGAGCCTCTGGATCTACCAGGCTGCCTCTCTGCAGATGAGGGGGAAGAGGTAATCCTGTAATAGATGTGAAACTCTATTAGAAATGGAACAGAGAAAGCCTTCAGGGCTGTCAGCCATGGACTCATGGGGAATTTTGAATCTGAACCTTATGGAGAGGATCTATCTGGCATAAATTGATGTATTCCACAAGAATCACTGGTCTTGTATCAGTGATGATCATTCTTGTTTAGAGTCCAGAAAAATCATTACCTATTGGCTGAGCTGAAACTTAATTTTTTACATGAAGAACACAGATGAACAACATGCAACAGTGCTGGCAGCATCTCCATCTCTCATGAAGTTGGATCCTGTGTTTTGATACCTCCTGCAGTTGCTTTAGCTTTCCATTTCATGTCCCTTGCAATGCCTTCAGTCCCCCCTTCCCTTCATTCACCTTCTCCTTCACCATTCCCTCTGCTCCCTTTCCTGATTTTCAGTGTGCCAGTGCACGGCAGCCTGCTGCATGTATCTTGTTCCAAGCCACACAGCTTGTAGCTGGCCAGTGGCAACTGGGGGTCTCTCCAGCATGGTGCTTTCTTTTTCCATAAGCCTTGGAATTAGTGCCAAGTTAATGTCTTTCACACCTCTATTAAGTCCATGCAAAACTAGCGAATGAATTTGATGTTCCTGGCAAGGAAGTGCAAAGAGCAACTGGGGGCTGAAGGTAGAGACTGAACATGTAAATCTCTTTTTTGTAATTAGGCTGAAAGCAAAAGTAGGTGGGAAAGACAAGGTAAAAGAAATTAGCTGGAAAATACCTAAGTGCAAAGTAAATAAGGAGAAAGGCAGTAATTTATATGGTGCTTACTGCAGAGTAAGAAGTGCATCATTTCCACCCACTCAGTCAGATAAGGCTTGTGTTCAATTAATTCCTTTTGGAAGCAAAGCTCATCAAAGCCTCTGTACTTTGCACTGTCCCTTGTCTTTCCTTTCCCTTAATGGCCCTGAAAAGCTGGACATCCAGCCTGCTTTCTGCCTGTCTTCCCTGAATGAGCAACAGGAGGAACAAAGCAGCTCAGGGTTCATTAAGAGCAGTGCAAAGATACATCCACCAGCACTGAGCCACAGGCCTTATGTACAGAGACTCTGTCACACCTCGAGTGTATGCAGAGGGTAAATCCACTTCCAGGGCTGGATCCCATACTTCACAGAGCACAGTGCCCTGCACACATCTCAGTTCTCATCAGTCACAGTCTCCTTGCCTCGCCGTTTGTGAGCCAGCAGTCAAAAACACACCAGAGGCTGATTTCTCAGCACTCACAGGTGCCACTGGCCCCTCAGGAGCTGCCCCAGCAGCCAGATAATGAACTACCCTGTCATCCTTGCCAGGCAGACACCACATGGGATGGTTGCAGAAGCAGGGCAAGGCAAGGGGAAAGAAGGTATTAGAATGGAGCAAAACAGTGTGGATCTGTGTCTGCCCAGAGTCAGGCTGCCCATGTTCACCCAGCTGTTAAAGAGGGAATGGAAACTGCTTTTCTGGATCAGTTCCAGCTTGCAGTACCCATCTGCATCTGAAGCTCAGCTTTCCCAAAGCGTGGGAGACATGGGACGAAGCAGAAAACAGAGGCATCAATCCAAGGTCTGCTTCACTCCTGGGAGCAAGTTAAATGCAGAAACCAGGGAGAATCTTCAAGCTGATGGGAAAAGGCCTTGTGCCTGGTAGTGGTTATGGTTAGTCTCAGGTAACCTCACAGAGGTCAGGGAAGACAAGTGTCTTAGGTTGGAAATGGGGATGTGTATTCTACGTCTGTTAGAGGTGGGGCAGTTTTCTTCTGTTAATTGGGCAGTTTTCTTTATCTCTTCCACAACCAGTCCTTCCTCCAGGAGATACCTTCTGTTAGTGGGCCAGTGAATATCACTGCATGCCTGATAAAATACCATCATCCCACTGGGAGATGCTCCACCCAGGGGGAGGAGCCAAGCATTCCTACCTGGATATAATCTGAGATTTGAAACGTCAGAGCAGCCTTTCCCCACTGGATTCCCAGAGGAGCAGCTTTCTTCTCCACTGGATTCCCAGAGGAAGACCAGGCCCATCTACACCACCACTGGGCCTTCAGAGGAAAGCTCCACCCTTCTACAGGATCCCTGCTCACACAGAGCCACACCTGGCACTGCAGGAGGGCTGCAGCCACCATTTCAATTGGACTGCTGCCAACAACCCTGACCAACAGGGTGTCTGGTTGTATTCTGACTCTGTCAGTAGTTGGTTGGTTTTTTTTTTTGGACTATTGCATTTTTATTTTTAATTTTCCTAGTAAACAACTGTTATTCCTATTCCCATATCTTTGCCTGAGAGACTTTTAATTTCAAAGTTATAACAATTCAGAGGGAGGGGGTTTATATTTTCCATTTCAGGAGAGGCTCCTGCCTTCCTTAGCAGATACCTGTCTTCTCAAACCAAGACAACCAGGAAAGAAGAGGAATGGAAGGAACAACTGTGAAGGCAGAAATGGAGTGAACCATCAGCCTCTTCTGCCATGGGCTTTCACAGGGGTTGCACAGAGCTACTGCTGACAAAAGCAGAAGTTGTGGTAAGGAAGAACTCATGACTGGGGTAGGGCCAAACAGAAAAAAACTCCTCAGATCAGAAGGCTCCCATGACTTCATCCTGTCAAGATTAAGGGCTGTTTCATCTACAAAAGCAGCTGGCTCATTTTACTGCAAGTGGGTAAAAATTCCTGCTGTGCTGGACTAGTGTTCTTGGTAGTTCCTCACAAGATCTGTACCATCACTGAGCTGGCCTCTCTAATTTAAGCAGCCAAACCCCATCGTGTTTCACCTGCCCCTTCCCACATCTTGCACAGCCTGGCCTGGCAGTTTTGAACAAAGCACTGACCTGCAGCATATCCTGTCTGTGCCATTTTACACTGCACTGGGTGAGAGTGGGGACCACATTGCAGAACATGAATTTCCCCATTCACCTACCACCAAGTTCAGCCCATTTGTAGGAGCATCTCTAGGTGCTTCAGAAAAACAACCTGTATTTATAAAGTCTGCTTGCTCAGATTTCAGACTTTCGTTTCTGGGTGTTTAGCCTGCTTATCCAGGAAGGAGCCACTTTATTGCAACCTATTCAAGACTGCAGTGCTTCTGAGTCTCACAGACCATTTTATATGTCTGAAAGCCACACTGCATGGAAAAAGTAAAAAAGTTTATCTGTTTCCAGACGCCTCAAGGAAGAATCTTATTGATAACTGTTAGAGCAAATTTGTGTCTCTCTTGTACTGATAAAATGCAGCATTTTGTCCTCTGTCAAACTAAGAGACAAAATATGAAGCTGGGCCCAGCCTTAAACTTCAGCAATATCTGTGGGGTTTTCTGGCTCAGGGACTCAGAGAAAGCTTTATTCTTCTGAAATACTGAATTCTCTCTAGAAGTCATAATTTATTTCTTCCACATTTCTAGCTGGCTGTCTCTTCCTATTGATGCTGATTTCAGTGGGGAAAATCTTTAAAACTCTGGACTAAAGATATTTTCTATTAAGTTGACAGCTCCAGGCTGGATTGTCTCCTTGCCTATGCCAAACTTGAACTGACAGGTATCCACAGAAATGCATCTGACCAGCAGTTTAAATAATGGGTTTATATTTTTAATATTACTAGCTCAACATTTCCCCCCAGCCGGTAAGGAGAAGGTAAGAGTTGAGTTTAACATTTTATTTTTAGACTTCACTTTTGTTCTTTTTTTAGGTAGTATCTGCAATGTTATCTAGCAGAGTCCAGGGATGAGGCACCTCTGCATAGCCCCAGCAGCATCTGTTTCCTATCCTGCTGGCTCCTGCCTCCAGAGTGGTCCCACAACAACAGAAATTTTGTGACCATCTAAAATGCTGGGAAATGGTATCTGCATAGATGAGCTCTTTTACAGCTAAGTGTTTGCCTCGTGGCAGCAGCTCCCTAAACAAACCACAATTTAGTCTTTCCTCACCGGTCTGGGCCGTGTCTCCCTCAGGAAGGATTTCAGGTCTCCCCCAGCCATGAGCTCCAGCAGGATGAAGCGGGGCAGGGCCTGCAGGCTCACCCCGATGCAGCGCACGATGTTCTGGTGGTTGAACTTGCTGTGGAGACAGGGACACCCAGTTGTGGAGCACAGTAGGAGAAAACATTCAAACCTCTTTGCTGCAGGGAATGTTTTGGCTTTGCATTTTTAATTTTTTTTTCTTTTTTCCCCATAAAATAACAAATCTCAAAGGTAGGGCAACTGCATAAAGCTAAAGCACTACCCCTGCATTCTGTGTCTGTCTGGATGGTGTTGGGACAGACAGATGTGGGGAAGCTGTGGCTTTTGGCTGCTTTTCCTCTCCCTGTTTTCTGCATTCTTTTTGGGCTACAGCAAGACTTGTGGGACATAGGAAGCAGAACATGTCTGATAACAGAGAAAACTCTGCTCTTAATTTCCCCATCCAAGAGGCAGAAGTTGGGCTAGGGCAATGTTGTTCTAAGTAACACACTGACATGGGGATCTGCTTGTGGGGGATGTTTCTTGAGGTCAAGTCTCTAATACTTTCTTATTTCCCCACCTCTCATATGTGATGGGAAAGTAGTTCCATGGATTCTGTGATTCAGACACTGACACATGACGTGACAGCACCATAAAGTCAATGCCATCTGCTAGTTTTGACTAGCCAAACTCAAATTCCTAAGGTATGTTCTCCTCTCTAAGAGAAATAAAAAAAAAATCTTATTATCAATTTTAAAAGCTGGGCTTTAAATTTTTCATTTTGGCAATGAAAACAATGTGGATCCTTTTGAAAATTTAGCCTTTAATTATTTGGTGCCTCTTTGTTTGTAAGAAGAGCAGAAAAGGATGGTAATGCCTATTCTATTTGTGCTAAAACTACTGTATAGATGTGCTGAGAGGACACCACCTGTGAAGAACCTTTTTTTCTTCATTTTGTTGGGCTTTGCAAGCCTACACAAGCTGTGTTGATGTGATTCATACACACCTAATAATGAGAGCTTCCATGAGGAAGTCGAGCTCATCTTGCTCTGAACACACTTCTGGCAATGTCTGGAAAAGAAAGAACAGGTTGACAAGGAGAAGATACTTCAGCTTAGTGATTAGAACACCTGGCACTAACACTGTCTGCAGCAATCCTTCTTTCTCAAAAGAAACCTCCCTCTAAGACAACCACTAGAGCATTGCTAAACTAGACCGTGAAGCCTGTTGAAAGGCTTCAGAATATCAGAACTCCTGGCTCATCAAGGCCACTGTCATCCTCCTCCCAGCAAAGGAAATAGCCCAGAGTGCACAGAGAAGTGTTCAACATATGGGACTCTGCTGTACAGAGGATGAGGAGTGAGATCACAGCTCCTGAGTTCTCTGCAGTTCAATGATCCTACCTTCCTGCAAGACTGGGATCTGTAACCAGCAGCAGAACTGTGCTGCTATGTAATCTCTAAGAGAAAACAAGCCAGCTAGACTGCTGAAGGCCTGGAGAGCTCTACCAGCGTCTCTTAGGATTTAGCTTCACATCCAATGCATATCCATCCTGTAAGGGAGTGGTGAGACCCCTGGAAAACCAGCCATCTCCTACTTGCAGGGTCTTTGATGTATGTGCCAGCAGCTTTTGGCCCTGTGAAGACTTTTGGACAGATTACCAACCAGGTGTAGCATGGGGAGGATGGACAGAAGATGGATTTAGGTCTCATTCCTGCAGCCTGCTGTGGCTCTGTGGGAAACCTTTGCCTATTTACTATCCACAGATCTCTTTTAGTAGTCTCACATACCCATATCCTACAAGCTGTACCCTTGCTGTGATGGATTCAAGTGTTGCAACAGAGCAGCAATATTTCTAGCCACGTCCTTCAGGACTTGTAGCAACGCTTCACTCATCTTCATTGTTACAATGCATTGGGACTCTTGGGTGAAAGGTGCATGAAACCATCATGATAACTCATTCACTGTCACTTACTTTCACAGCCACCTGCAAGGGAGTGGGGTCGCTGGGGATCCCTGTCACCTGACCTTCATATACCTCACCAAAGGCTCCGTGGCCCAAACCCCTGGACAGACCAGAGAAGACAAGAAGGTTTTACTACAGAGAACACACATTATAACACTGTGGACACAGCTCACAGGCTCACAATTTTCATGGCAGTGTAACAGGGAGAACTGGATATCGACAATATGATCTCACCAGACCTTGGTGAGGTCGTTCATGAACCTACATTTTATTTAATTGAAAGGGAAAGCAGTCCATGGAAGTGAACATTCCCCAGTGAAATCGAGCTGCTGGCATTGCAGCACGTAACAGAGAGCACTCATCTATGGCTTTGGTATCAGTGCTCAGTGGTGGGTGCTCCAAAACAGATCAATAAAGACAGGACTTTAGTCTTGGTGTTTACACACCCTAAACACGTTAACAGTTCCCCTGATATTTCTGCATCACCATTAAACAAAACATTGAACAAGAAACTAGGAGGCACAATGATTCTCAAAAGACCTGAATTCTAAACCAAATAACTTTTCCTGACTTATTGTGTGATTCTGGGCGAGTACCTTAGCCAGTAAATGGTGATGACAGTGCTTTGTAAAGCACTCAGCTCTAAGAATTTGTGCTGAGAATTGTTTCTGGCAGTGATCATGTTATGAAACGTACAGTTTATTTTGAGTAAGATTACAAGAAAAAGAGAAAGGAATGAGAGTAATCATACAATAGATCCTGTTCCATGCCCTTGTGATACAGATTTTGTATACCTGTCTATTCAGTCCTCACTCTCTTAACATTAAGTCAACTGGTACAACCACAGCTATTTCACATCAGTGGCCTG
This sequence comes from Camarhynchus parvulus, assembly GCF_901933205.1. Lineage (NCBI taxonomy): Eukaryota > Metazoa > Chordata > Aves > Passeriformes > Thraupidae > Camarhynchus > Camarhynchus parvulus. The sequence goes on from NC_044573.1 coordinate 12,543,889, forward strand.
TCACAATGACATGGTGAAACATAGCAGAGGATGAGGCTGCACCCCAAATCCTGAGTCCCTCTTAACCCTGCATGGGCTGCACTTTGGGCAGTAGCATTTCCAGCCTCTAAGAGGCATTCCTGCATCTCAGTCTGGGGAAAAGGCTCTCAATAAAGCTCTCTGCTACAGCATGCACTCTCCTGTTAGAGCCAGGTCTGGGCTAAGGGCTGCATTGATTCTGTTCTCTGCTCTATCAGTGGACTGCTTTTGCACGGGCTGTTGCCCTCCTGTCCATATGAACAAGGAGGAACAATCAGCTCTGCTGTTCCATAAGCTCTGTCTGTAGTTTCGCCAGGATATCTCTGTCTGTAGTTTTGCCCACCAGTCTGGGCAGTGAAACCACACTGAGGACTCGTGTTGCCTGTGACTCAACCACTTTGTGTAATAACATTTTGTAGGTATCAGCTTGAGACACCATTCTTGGCTCTGCCTGACCAACCTATTACAAACTGAGGGGATAAGCCAGATCTTTACAGCTCATAACTCACCCTCCTTCCAAAAAGTCCACTTTCCCTTCCCTTGTCAGTTCCCAGCTGTATCCTCTGCTGTCTATTTGCCACACTTCAAAAAATCCTTTCAAAGTCCAAGTGACAAAGGGAGCAGCAGCACAGGGTACACTGGAAACCTCAAGGTGCAGTCCAGCAAGATGTGCAGGAAGGGGGGAATAAGATAAGAGACAGCAAAGCATTGCAGACTGCATAGACTGCTCTGAGCATAATTTTTTTTCAGCACCTTAAGCTTCCCAGTTTTCCAAGGACTCCTGCTTCCACTTTTTATTTTTTTGTGTAACACTGCCTGGTACCAGGGTACTGTCACATTCACAAGCATCCTGCAGTAGAGCAAAGTGTGCAACAACTCAGAATAGTCAAGTTTTTCTTAGGAGACACTTTAAAGCTTTTCAGAAGTTCTCATCTAGACATGATTATCTTGCTGGCTTTATATCCCTGTCTTTTTAATACCGTCTGGCATTTTCAAACCCATTCCTCTCCTTGCAATTGCACTTAAGGATGTAATTGTCTTTACCAAAGACCCCATCAAGGATTTAAAAGAGCCTTCTACAAGCTTCAGCCATCCCAGAATTTCATCAGCTCATGGCAATGGGCCATTCACTGCATAGCCTGTAAAAGATGTAACCGAATTACTGGTGATGACTGTTCAGTTCTCCTCACAATCCCCGGAGATGAACACTGCACCTGCAGAAGGTCAAGGTGAATGCCAAAATCTAGCCCCCTCCACATGACCCTAACTTCTGCAGTTTTACATTTTATGGAAAGGGGTATGGACCTAAAAGTGCACAAGAATTTGCACAGAGCTGTGCGTTCACACCTCTCTAGGAGAGCTGGGACATGTGGGTGAAGGGTGGGGAAGGCAAAAACGGATTTACCGGATGAGGGAGATGTTTTTTCGAGGCACCTCTTTAAGGTCACTAATGGAGGTGGTTTTTCCTGCAAAGCAGTAGTTGGGGTTGTAGTCTGTCATGATGGTGGAGGTACGCAGTTTGCTGAGCTTGTACTCTGGGCTCTGCAGCTCCATCTGCATGGCTTGCAGCTCCTGGTGCTTGCGGCGATACACTAAACAGGAGAACACAGTTAACCACGGCCACAGACTGGAGTTGGGACAGCCCTTCTCACTGGGACTCACTGTGCTGTGGCCAGAAAATCAAACCAGCCAGTGACACTGGTGTATTTCTGTACATCAAATAAGTACAGATAGAAAATGGGATCTGAAGATATCCAGGAACCTTTGATTTATACATCTTACGAAGAAACAAGCTTGCTCACAGACTGTCTGGAAAGAGTAAAATGAATTTCACTTGGAGGCATCTCAGAGTTCTGATGTTGTTTTAATGCTCTATTTAGTTTAACCAGATCTTCCAAATACAAGTCTAGTTTGAAACTTGTGGGAGGTGGGGTATAATTGACTTTCCTAAATCTCACAGAAGTGACTAAAGTGTGAAATGAATTATTGCATCATATTGTTCAAAATGGATAGCCTAACCTGTTTCCTCAGAATAACACATTGTACATAAAAAATGGCAAATTTTCCAAAGCTTCCTCTTTCTAAACAAGAGAGTAGGACCACATTTGAAGTCAGTTTATGATATGTTATATTCCTTGCATCACTTCACTGATACTTCTGCAACACCATTAAAAACCACATGTTGAAAGAAGACATCCTGAGGATACTCCTTGAAATAGTAACTGATATTGCAGGATTTTTTTTCCAAAAGAAGATGACAACCAGGAGCAGGTTAAATCACTATTGATTTCTGTGGGAGCTGGATTGAGTCCAAAGACTGTGACGACAATAGTTATTGCATCTTCTCCAGCAGATGTTGCTCAGGGGAAAAATTGAAGGGGTAAACATGCACTTGCAAAGGCAGATGGATGTAATGACCTATCCACAAACCCTTCCTGTCCTCCATTTTCCTCCTCATTGCCTTTGCTTTGATTTTTTAAATCATTGCCCTTTCCTGAGATGGAAATGATAGGCTCGTTGGATGGAAAGAGGATTACTCTTCCACTCCTGAGGAGTATTTAGTCATTGTAAAAAGGCACTGTCAGAACAGGAATCACAGATGTAGGACCATGTGCATGCAACTGATAACTCCTGAAATTCTTAAAACCGAAACAGCTCTGCAGATCTAATTTCCTGCTCTTGGTTCATCCCTCTCCTTCCCCAGACCACACACAGTGTGGACAAAGAAAGGTGGCAAAGCTGTGGTTTGAATCCCTGACTCCTTTTCATTGATTCAAATCTATTCTGCTTGCACCAGATGCAGGTGAGTGAGTGTTTAAGATAAGGACATGAAAAGGTGAAAAATACCTTTTAGAATTTCAAGCAAAAATGGCAAGAATATCCACATCCTACTAAGGAGCAGTTTGTGAAAGAGGAACCTATGTGAGAGTTTAAGCTTAAATGTCATACATTAGGAGGTGAAATCTGTACATAGGCACACAAATAAAGAAGCTTTTAGGCATTAAACAGCACCAGATCTCACAAAACCAGAAGCAGCTGTGTTCTGGCAGCCACACAGTACAACACAAAAAATCCCGTCTCTTTTGAGATGCAGTCAGTAACTGAAGCCTCCTCGAATTGGTCATTGTGGTTAGAAACAGCTACAGAAATCTGAAGATGTGTGTGGGAAGGTGTCATTAAATACAGTAGTAGCTCAAAACCTGAATCCTTTTGCCTCTCAGGGCCCAATTATCCCTAGCTCAGATCCAGCCCTCATACGAAAATATCTTTTGCAGAGAAACACTCACCTATCATGATTCCTGAAAAAGCCAAAATTAAAGCAGCCACCAATGCAGAAGTCACTACAGACAAGACCAAGGAGAAAGGGAGACGAACCACTGGCTCAGCTGCAACAGAAAGAAGAAATTACACATTTGAAATTATCTTCCAGGAGCCACTTCTTTGCCATCAGATTTTTTTCTGCTCTTCTTTCCATTTACTCATCTGCTGCTCCAACGGTGTAGGAGCAACCTCTGCCATGACCAGTTCTCAGGATCCATGACTTCTCATACCTCATTGTTTCACTTTCCTCAATTAATATCAAGTCATTAAAACAGATGGTTCACTATCAATGAATTAACATGTGAACTCCCTGGGTGCAAAAACAAGACCATAAAAAACAGGGGCAGGAGGTTGGGAGGGGTGAAAAGAACATTACATTGTTTGGGTTAAAGTGCTGCTATCAATGCCAAATCACAGCAAAAGCAGGAGGACTGCAATATATCATCTCCTAAATGCATGGAATCCAGGCAGAAAAACCTGATAACAGTGTAGTGAAGCTGCATCCTCATGTGGGATCATGCTTTTAAGGTTTACTTCACCTTGACAAAATGATCATACGTTTTACCCATCTTACAGGCAGGAATGGTAAAAACACAACAATTTTCCCATGCCAGTGACAAGCTGAAAGCAGGATCCTAAACCCCTGGGGTGACCTGCTCTAAATGCTGCACAAGAATAGGAAGCAAACCCAGCAATGGAGCTCTGAGCACCTGGTTTTGAAAGAAAGGCAAGTATTTAGTTTTATTGACTGTATTTAGTTTTTCTCAGAGAAATCTTGCACAGAATTTCTCACAGTTTCTGAACTTTTATTTTAAATGTCCAATTCCTCAGGAACCATATTTTCCTTCACCTTGCCTTTTTTTTTTTTTTTTTTTTGTTCTTTAAAGAACTGGTCTGAAATTTAACTTCAGCTGGAAAATTCTTTCAGCGAGCAAACTTTCAGGATTTCAGAGCAGACTCTGAACACCAACACAAGCAGACTCTGCTCAGATCTGCCCAGGATGCCAAACACATACTGTAGAGCAAAGCAGCACTGCTGCTCAGTGCCCCAGTCCTCACCATTGATGAGGCTATATCCTGGCAAAATAGCTCTGCAGCATAAACCAGCAGGAAAGAAAATAACATTCTACTGCAGGCAGGTTTAAGAAAGATCAGATAGCACTTTCAGGATGTCTTACAGTCCAAACCAGAGCCTTTGGCCTCGCATTTTCTGTCCCACATGTTAGCAGTACCCCACACACCTACTTACCTGTGCAAGACACACCATCCTCTGCCAACTCTGTGCCTGGCTCACAAAAGCAAATGACTTTTTGAGTCTCAAGATCAACATGGCACTCGTCCATCTCACAGTGACTGCAGTTAAGGTGCAGCCTAATTTCCACCTCTCCGTGCCCCTCTGTCACTAAGGAGTGGATGAAGAAGCTCAGTTAATTACTGCAAAGACCATTCTTATAATTTCCTTGGGTTCACCCTTTTCTTTCCCGGCCTTTAGTCCCTCCAAGATCAATCACTGCAATATCTTCAAAACTTTCTGGCTGAATCCACCAGGCCAGAGTGCATCTGTATTTGAAAATACTTCTGGCTGTTCTAAAGGAAACTTTTTTTTAATGAGTAGATTTTTTGTTGTTTTTTCTCGGAACTCATTGCAAACATATTAAAGACACTAACTTCTGGGAAAACACAGGTTGGAGTTGCAGTATTTATCACTCCCATGCACTGCTGGGCAGCACCTGGATATTTTACCAAGGGACACTCTAAGGAACTTGTTTGCTGGTGAATAGACAGGTATTTTGTCTGTTTCTTTCCTAAAGTATCTGAGCTATGAGGTTCTGTTACCACTTTCCTTGTCCGAAATTATTCTGTAGGGTGGTAGACTGTACTGCTGGGAGTGTTTCCTAATAGGCTTGATGTTTCCTCTCCCTGTTTTTTTCCTGCTACTTCTGTCTATTTTCTGCTGTATTTTATATAATTTCTGCCTCCTCATGTTCATGACACTGAGCTGTACCCCAAAAGGTTGTAAGGGGTCCTACTATTATTAAAATTAAATAAGCCCAGAGAAGACCTCTGACCAGTATGAATACCTTTAAGTGCTGGAGTGTATAAAGTACCAATTGGATTAATAAAGGACACACCATCCTCCCCATCCATCTCTGGGTCATTGTCCACTGCAGCATTGCCACCTACATCAAACCAGAAGTTACCTTAACAGACTGAGGGTCATAAAACAATAAAACACAGATAAACATGGCAACATGCATGAACTCAGCCTATTTAGGGAGGCATCCAAATGAAAAAAGAGAAAAATTAAAGCATTTAATATATAGGGAATATTTAGCAAGTTGTGGCATGAACTACTGGACTTTAGAACTTCAATTTAATAATGAAGCTTGTGACAATCAATCAATTAGCTCTGTTTAGGTAGACTGGTGCAAACTAAGGCACAACCTTCATCTTTAACCATTTGGATGCTGTGAAACATACAAGCCCCCATTAAAATTTATGTAGCCAAGAGACTGGAAAGCACCAGTACTCCAGAGCTAAGTTAGTACCCTTGCTGATCAAGGCATGGACTGTGTCAGCAGAGGGAATGGATAACCTGCTATCCTTCCTCTCCTTTGCACCCTGAAAGCAGGGTGGTCCACCAGGAGTGGGGACTGAAGGAATTTACGAGTTGCTCATTTCTGCCTGAGCATATGGAACATACCAGAAGCAAAGTATGGGCAATAGATAACAAATATTAAAAACACATCTATTTTGTACTTCAAGCATGCAATGATTCTCCCACCCACCCAAAAATAGCTTTTTCCCTATAATTGTCTTCGGTGAAATAAAAAAAACATCATGTGAGTCATTCTGTTGGAAAAAAGAAGCATTACACAGGAACATTGGTACAAAACATGCACTTAATCATTTAAACTCATTACTTCCTCTCAAGATTTCTGGTCTACCATATACTTAATTTAAGCTGTGGAGAACCAGGGATTAAAGAGTCCACCACAGTGCAGATGGTTGCAGAAGCTATGTGGCCCAGGAGACTATGGGTTAGTAGAGATCTTGAATCTGGCCCACACCAGTTGTAATCAACATAATGCCATCTGACAGCTGCCCTGAGACACAGAGGCACATGAAATTAGCTCCTTGTTGACTGAAGTCATATTAAGAGGGGTGCTGGCTGGCAGCCTGAGCCTCTGCCCCCAGAGAGCACCTGTGCAGGACCAAGGCCCACCCACAGCAGGGCAGGGCAGAAGCTGCATCCATCCCCTGGCATAAAGCCTGGCTGCCAGCCCCCAGGACCAAAGTCCTCCAAACACAGGTGCTGGCAAAAGGAGCACGTTGCTGTGGCTCCTCCTGCTCCAGCACTGTCACCCCAGTGTGAAAAACTCAGGAATCACAGCAGGATCTTAAAGTCACATTTTGCAGAGAGCAAAGCCAGGGCTGCAGCTGAAGGACTGGCCTCTGGCTCTTTGCTCAAAGCCTCAATGAGTTCATCTAGTGCTAAAAAGGCAACACACAGACATACTAGTACATAACAGTCAAATATGCTAGCTACAGGAGAGTTATCATCAGCATTTTGCTGAGCATTAGCACTAAAGGAGGGGAAGGGACACCTTGAACACGAAGCCACTTTACCTATATATCCTCCGCCTCCTCCACCTGAGGAGCACCCCCCCCCACCCCCTCCGAAACCCCCTCTTGTCTCCCACCCCCACTTCTTCATGGCCTGGGGGCAGGATCTTCCTCCAGTAGCACCTTCCAGCAGGGATTTTCCTGACCACAGGAAGGAAGTGTTATCATTCCAGCCACCTCCACCACCTGCAGTTGAGAGAAGAGAAAAGGCACAGCCAGGGGTTACTTTTTGTGTAAGAAACACTGGAGGGATCTGCAGGACAAGCATCCATTCAAAACACCTCAGCTGAAAGTCATCCTCTGCACCTCTTTTTCACCTACCATACATGCAAGGACAAGTATTTTCTATAGAAAAGGTAAAAAGATATCCCTACCTACTCTCCAATCACTTCTTTCTGGTTTTCAGACCCTTCCCCTTATCTCTGACGAAAACACTCTTGAAATAAACCAATGCCAATTGTAAAGTAGAAAAAGCTGAATTCATTGTAAGGGGTATGAAAACATGTCCCACTCCTACTCTCCACACCACTTAGCAGTGATTCACTTTCAGCTCTGCTGCTTGCTCAGTCCAGGGTCTCTGCACAGAGACTTCCAGACACGGTACAATTATTCTCTTTCTGCATAAGCCAGAGAAACTCTGAGTATGTCCACACAGCACAAAACAGTGCAGGGACCAGGACAGTCACACTGGCTCTGCAAACTCCCACATCAAAAATCAAACAACTTTGTTTATGAGAGGTACTGCATTATTTTGGGAGAATGTAGCCATTGTTATGGCTATACCATCTCTGATACCCTTATTTATCCCAAGTATCCAGCACTGGGTGGGTAGCTTCTATTTGCATCTGTTATAACCCTCTGTTCCCCCTGAACTGTATTTTCATGAGTTTTGCCTCACCTTCTTGTGAGGAGGAGAAATCTGGGAGTACCACATGTTCAGAAAGGTTTTCTTAAAAGGAATAAACTCTCCTTACCTGCAGCTCCTGAATTTCCATTCAACCCTGGAATAGAGGAATCATTCTCCAGTCTTTCTGGATGAAATGTGTCCGTTTTGGCCCTGTAGGCCCTGCCACCACCCCCTGCTGCAATTATCAAGGGGACCGGCTCTCCGTTCTCCATCTTAACAAATCCAGAAATAAAGGCAATGTTCAAACTGAGCCTGACATGGAAATTGAAGTTCTGCCTCATCATAGTTACTGTCTGCTGCACCAAGCAGGCATCTAGGGCTGCTCAGCACTGCACACTGCCATTGCATTATTTAGGTACCCACACCCAGAAAATTAATCAATAGAAAATTAAAGAATAGTCCTACCAAGTTCTGCTACAGGAAACAGCAGTGTCAGTACCCCTATGAATTATATCTACCATGGTGATGGCTCTTAGAAGGCCTGTAATGCCCCATGTGATGACTCTTATCAAATGAAACAGCTAAGGAGCACTGCTCTGCACAGTGTCTCCCCTGAGACCAGTGTTTGGAATGAATATTGTCTCAGCTAACACAAGACAGGAAACATCAGAGGTTCACAGCTACAGGACTGCCAACAGAAAACATACAGGCTAGCCTCAGCTTTCCTTGTCAGGCTAAATGTATAGCTGATGTCTCACATTCTACAAGCCAGAGGTGAATGAAGTCCTGCAGAATTTGCCCTTTCCTGTAGAACTCTGCTTCACCATCTCAGTTTTTATTGAAAAAAAAACCCCAACAAACCAACCCAGTTCAACTCATTATGTTTGCAAAGGGTACTTGAATCCACTGAAACAAGTGTGGCCATATTGAACAGCAGTTCAAAGAACTGTGAAGGGCCAACCCACATCCGTGCATCTCTGAAGTGGAAATTAAGGATACCCAGAGGTCACTCTGTGGACCCTCTCCCTGAGGTGCATAAGGGATTTTTCAGAGGCAGGATATGTTGATGCTGAAGGCACATGGGGACTGTGTTTCCATACCTTAAATATGTAAGTGGCACCGCCCCCACCACCACCTCCTCCTGCCCATTCATTGACACTTCTGTTCACACGAATCTCTTCTTCAATCACATTGTTCTCTCCAATGCAGACCTTCTGGATAACATCATTTGTCTGCAAACAGAAGACCAAGTCTGAATTCAGATAAGAAACCTCCACTCCCTTGTGCACACAGAGGCCTCATGAACCCTTCTACCATCCCAAAGCAAGAAATTGTTCTCCAGGGAAACTACATGACCAGAGCCAAATGAATGCTCTTCTAGAAGAATCTGGCTTTTTACCTCAACCTTCACCAGAAGAATTTGTTGCCATTTAAATGGAATTATTTTGAAGCAAGCTCAGTGCTGATACCTATTATCACGTAATACACCTCCATAAACTTTTAACATACAAAAGGTAGCAGAATTTGCTTCAAATATTTCCCAGCACTAACAGCCTGTATTTCACAAGTGGAGGAAGGGAGTAACTCGGCAAGGATGTGCCTTGTCCTGTGTCACACGACAGCCAAAAGGCAGAGACAGAGAACCCACGTTTGTTTACCTCATTTCCTGTTGGTTGGGCCAAGCATCCCCTGTGCATCTCTGATGATCTTAGCAGCAATTTTACTGCAACTACCAATGCCTATCAAAAGAGCAGCAATCCCACATTTGACTGCAATGTTCCCCTGATGTTAATAAAAAAACCTCACCAAAAAGCCTCCACATTTCCTACTTAGCATTTTTTCCCTTCCATCAATTATCATTGAACGCAGTGAACTTTCTGCATTAGGCAAATCCCTGAATTCACTAACTGATTTCAATCACAACATTAAACCACCATTTATATCTACTTCAGGACTATGACCTAACTACTGTTTTGGTTTAAGATTGGAGCACTAAAGTGCATGACTAGCAGGACCCTGCTGTGAGCATTTTCAAGTTGCAAACTTTGCTTCTAGACTATTTTACTTTACAGGTTTTGTCTCAGTAACACTATCTTGTTATATTGCACATATAATGCACACTGAACTTACTAAACCAACAACACTTTTAGGGAAAAATGCACAAACATTTGTTATAGTAGAACTGACCTTCTGCTTCCTTCTACTTTCATGTGTATGTTTTCTTTTGGAAGAAGAACCTGATAAAAGCGTACTCAAATTACAAATTATTCTGCTGACCACACCATATACTCTAAGTTGTGCTAGAGAATGAGTGGCATCCCTTTTGTGTGCAGACTTGCCTAAAGAACTAACAGTCCTCCTTTCCCTGTTTTTTCCCTCTCCTTAATTGATTTGGAGTTGGATGGGAATGATTAATAAAATGACAAAGTCAATGACCCAAAGGAACCACTAGATTACAAAAAAAATAATCCTTCATGGCAAAGACATAACTGATTACAATCCAATCTAGTAAAAGTCTCCTCTACAAGTCAATGCAATCTCTTTGCCTCAATGAAAGAATTACATTAGCACTCAATAAATTCTCACTAAGATTACAGTGGCCTGCAATTTAATGAGTCCATATATTACCCTCAGCTGGAATTTCCTAGTTAAAGAGGCTGGATGGACGTTTGAGTTAGGCCATTCCTCATTTCAAAAAGGCTTTATATTAATGGTTTGTTTGTAGAAATGTGTAATTCTAGTTTGAACATTATTTACTTCAGCAGCCAGCCTTGAGAACCCCTTTTACTTGTCTATATCCTTCAACCTTTCTCTGCTCTAACAGACTGCTAAGCTTTCATCTCTTGGATGCCAGCCATTATCAGCTGAGAAATGCACATCATTTAAATGTCCAGCTCAAACCTGTAGGTGAAATTTCATCAGAAAATGCTTTGCTTGCTCCATGAGAGTATCCTATTCCCACATCCTCCTCCAAAGAATACTAAACAATAGTAAATGACTGTGCGTGCAAATAGTGCCCATCTTTCTGTCAAGACATTTGCAGCAAGGGTTGGTTAGTAACATAAAAATCAGGACTGACCCAAACACGATTGATTTGTCTTTCCTATTCCCCTATGGAGGATAACCAAGCAGGCCCTGTGGCATGGGTATCTCCAGAGGTGCAGAGTATATGACAATGGCAGGGCTGGGCTCAATAGTGGAACAAGGGCAAAACCCTGCAAAATCAGCCTTGAAGACTGATCTCCAGAGGAATGGAAGGCAGGGTTGTCTTTTGTCTCCAAGCCCCCACACAGGTGCTCTGAGATACTGAGAGCAGTCAGGAACCTGTTGTGTATTATCAACAGGGCCCAAATGTCGAAAAGAAGCAAGCATAGGGACATGGTGCTTCATGTTCTCATGCTCTCCCAGTAAAACTGTACTTATTTCTTGACTCCTATAGCCCCAAACCCCTTGAGGACAACATTTTTCTGTGTGAAAAGACAAAACTCCATGGATTGGTGGAAGGGATGCAAGCAAAACAGAAAGGCAATCACTTACACTAGGACAAGCATCTTCTCCTTGCTGTCCCACCAAGATATAGAGTGTATCATCCTTCTGGAGGTCAAAAATTCCCAGCACAGACACTCCGTGGGACCGCACCATGGTGTTCTTCCCTCCTTTCCCACCTGCAGCTCCATAGCCTGAGATGCTGCAGGAAAAAGAAAACAAGAGGATGCCCCCTGAGTTGTCCCAGGCAGGTGGAAGGAAGCACAAACCCCTTTGGAGCAATGAGCATTTTGCACGGTATCACAAAGCTGTACTCCGAAGACCTGACATTCTAAATAAACCTAAACCCAAAGCCTGAAGACTGATTTTCTGCTCTGTTTGAATCTGTGAGCTTGGGCAGTTACAAAACAGATTCTTTCACATTGATTATTGGGCAAACACAGCTGAGAACATAGTGAGCAAGCCCTTATAGTTTCCAGCTTTAATATATGAAACACATCTTGTTTCCCAGAAGGCACATCCTTGAGAAGTTTGCAGCAAGGAAGAGAAAGAGCAGAAGCAGGAGAGCTGGTGAAACCAGGACATATGGCTAAAGAGAACATTAAGCATGAGATTGACAGAGGGAGATTTGAGAAAGCAGACAGCATAACTGGTCCTGGTAGCATGGACCAGATGGAAAACAGCTCTCTTATTCCCAGGACCAGAGGAATACAGAAAGAAAAGTAGATGGAGATGACACTACCTGCAGTAAACAAGGAAGGCAAAAGGCCCCTGGCCAAACTCATGGTGATCAGGAACATCTCCCTGTCTCCAGCCAGGAGTGGGCAGGTTACACACAGGCTGCTGCAGTCTCAGTTAAAACTCTGGGATTTTTATTTCAAACAGTCAAGATTCAGAGGTGCTTGCTGTTGCTGCTGTACCCAAAGATGTAGCTGGAACATTGTATTTTTCACCTTCTCCCTCTCCCTTTCTATCAATGGGCATACTTAAAGCAGCTTTTAGCAAAGGATTTTAAGGCACTTTTAAAAATCATGATAAAACACACATTTCTGAAACAAACACAGAGTTACTCAACTTTCTGAGCAGGTGAATGATGGTACAGCAACCCAGTTTGGATCTGAAATAAGCAGGTAATTCTCCACTGACATTAGCAGCTCTTCTCTGAGAGCAAAATTGCACCTGGAGCACATAACCAGAGACTGCAGGACTCAAAAATTGCTCTTGGCTTCCTACCAGGCACAGCATAGGTGCTCTGCTTTAACACCTCCTTTCCCCCAGCACCTGGCTGCTCTCTGCCCAGCCCAGTCCTGCCTGCAAACAGGCAGCGTCTCATAAAGCATATTAGATCCTGGCAATGTGACATGATTATGTTCATGCCACTGCTGATAACCAAAGCAATCAGTCCTCAGTTAGGCTGTACCAGAGCCAGCAGAAAAAGTGATGGACACAGCACTGGGCCACCCTGAACAGATGCTGCATGAATCTGAAAGCTGAGTTGATTTACTGTAGGATTTTGCAATGGCTAATGAGGTGCACTACCAGGCCCAGCAAGCTGGCAGGGCTAATTGGCTGCCAGTAGGGGCCATACTTTTCCATGCAAGAACAGATTTTGCATACAAGCAGTGATATCAGAAAGTTCAGGAAACCCAGTCTAAGGCCTCACTCAAAGGCTGAAGACAAATAAAACCCAGTATATTCAGGTGGAAGTCATTCCCTGTTCAAAACAGGTGTCACTATTTAAGAAGTTATCTTGACTTCAGACCTTAAGAGGATCCCTTTCATTAGCAACACCTTTCTTTTACAGCAGGAGGGAAACCATTTAACCATCTTGGCCCTGAAGAAAGGTTCAGCCCATTCAGAGCAAGAACACAGAGTACCTCCCAGTGCCTTCCTTCTTTCCTTTTACTATGACACTTGTGGGATCTGCAAAAGAAGCCCACCCCTTCAGGAAGGGTCAGGATGTGCAGAGTTGCAAACCAGGGCTGGAGAAAAGCGTGCACACTAACATCCAGGTTATGGGAAACACTGGAGCTAGTCTTGAGAGTATGAGAAAATGCTGTACCTAGCCTGGCTGACTCAGAATGACACTTTTTTGCACACCACTGGGCTGTGTTCTTGTGCCACCTTACAAAAAGAAGCACAGAGAAGAGAGGACAGTGAAAGTGGTCACTAATGGGGCACTCAGCAAAATGGACCTAAACCTCTTCCTTTAAAAATGGAAAGAAGTAGGATAAAGGATGGTAATGTATAATTTATTACAGTCCACTTCTCTCATACTTGGTAATGAGACCAAGATGACCAGACCTTCTGAATGCTTAGAAGGAGATCTGAAACAAAAATTATCCTTTTATAATGTTTAACTTCATTGTTACACAATGTGAAGTCCCATGAAAGTGAGCCAGAGCATGTAAAAACTCCAGTTTTCCAACGTGGGCACTACAGTGTGTGGCAGCCTACCCAGACTTTCACAGATGGGGTTTCTGGGTGTGCCTGGTTTGTGCTGGCAGAGTTTTGTGCAAAATTGAGCTGTCTGTATTTTAATAATGCATATTCTGCCTCATGTTCACAAAATCAATATCCTTCCTGAGCAATTACCAGCAGGGTACGTTACACAGTGTAAAACACACTGATGTGGCAGAACACCAGCTTTCTCCAGAGCCCAGCAGCCAGCAGGAGGGCTCTCTCCCTGTGTCAGGTGTTTCAGCAGTGCCCATCAGGAAAACTTACAGCACCCACACTGCAGCAGGACCGCAGGGCAGAGCTAAACACAGGCAGTAAGTCCAGGCTCTGGGAAGTCCTGGAATTGATATTGCAACTTGACATTTTCCTAGGGCTATGCTATGCTGGCAGACTTTGCTGCCCCTTCAGCAGACCAGAATCAGGAAGATGTCAAGATAATTTAAGCCCACAATTGCCTCCTGCTTTCCCCAGGCTGTGAATTTTCTACTTTAGCCTTAAGAGGTGCAGAAGAGAATGTCATCCCTTTATATATATATGTTATGCACGACATTATACATCTATTATCTATACAGAACTTAAAAGTCTGATAGGTCATTTATAGGACTTAAATAGACAAGTCATGCCTGCAGGGCCCAGGGGTTGTATTGTGCAGCAAAAAATCAGCCTACAGTTGCACAGGAATTCTGGCTCTTCTTGGACTCTGATATTAAAGAAATGACAGTGCTGTAAGTTTTTGGGCTGTTTTGCCTCTTTATTTTTGGGCTGTACTTTATAACCATATTTACTGAATGCTGGTTGTGAAAAATTCTATTCACCTCAGGCAGCTCCTTGTTGATAGCTGGGTAAAGTATCATGAATGCTTTTTGCATTACCATCAATCCTTGTAGGAATAGGCACTCAGGCAGAACTTGTGCCTAGCCCACCCAGTTTCTCAAAACTGCTTTGCCCTAGACCTCTATTAGAGACTGACACCTGGCCTCAACATTAGCATTCTTTTTCAATATAAAAGACAAAAAAAAAAAGATATGAGATCAGAGAATTGTAACTGAAATTTGTTCAAAGCCTTCAATGGAATGCTTTGCTTTGAAATCCAAGACACCATCATTGGTTTCAATATGGAATGCTGCATAAAAACCACCTCTAGACAGTCACTGGTTCAAACTGACAGTTCTGCTTACAAAATGATGCATGTAATGGCTTCATGTTACCATTCTGATACAGTGAACTATACTTCAATTGAACTTCTTTCCTCAGCAAGAGCAAAAGGAAAAAATGATTGGTAAAAATCTGATAAAGTAGCATTGAACCGTATCTGATCACCTCTCTTTGAAAACAACTCCACAGAGGGATTTAAGTGTTAGAACCCTCAGTATCACAGAGCCTACCATTTAGGTGGCTGCCTTCCAAAATCAATTCTACTGTGGTAAGCCAGGCTTACAAGCTCAACTTGCTGTCTCTAGATTCAAAAAAGTGAAGATGCTGAGCAGAGGTTGATGCAAGCTGGCCCATAAGAAATGCTGACATATAATCGTACCTTGCACACCAAGTGAAGGGTGGGAAAAACTCATTCTGATCCTAGGGCTCCATGAATGCCAAATGATGAAATGCATTTCTCTTGGTCTGGGGAGGTGAAAATGTTTCATTTTCAGCTCCTGATAGAACTCTCCCAACCTGTGAGCATTTAGGCTAAAGATTTGCCTGCCTCAGAAAGTTTCTTCTCTTTCACCAAAAAAGTTGCATCTTCCAGGGATCAAAGCTGAGATGGGAGAGACTGAAAATCACAGGCTCAGTGATAAGCAAAACCCCAGTAGATGTGGCCAAACTTCTGAATGTAAGACTTCAAAAATGCCTGGCATGTATCAGCAGCTTGGATCGTTCTGAACACAGATAGAGCACGACAATCAGAGACAGCTCCCTTACCTGTATGTGTTGGTTGCTGGTACTCTCCAGATCTGAATGCCTTGGAGAATCCCTTCAGCTCCCACCACCACTCTGAGCTTGGAGTTCCTGTAGGCATCGTTGCACTGGCTCTGGGTGGGGCCGTAGGGTCCACTGGCACCACAGGTCGTGAACAGCCACTGATCTGAAAGGAGGACACGTGCACAGCATGATGCCCAAGGACCAAGGAGCTGCTCTGCTCTCTAGCTGCTCTGCTTCTTGGACCAAGAGCAAAACCTGGCCCTGAGGTTTTAACCCAAACTAACACCCCCAGAATTATTTTAAAAGCCTCATGGTTCTGTGTACCTCTGTATTTGACAGCTTTTCATTGACATCTCCAGAAATCTATCACAACAATAAACACAGTTTTATTTTTCCTAAGGCTCAAAAAGGCAAAGAGCAGAGAGTAGAGAAAAATCCAACAGAGTCCTCCCAGTTTCAGGCTCTACTCTCTGGGCTGTTAAGTGCTCATTTATAATCTCAAGGCTGGTGCATTCCAGCCCTTTCAGTTTCTAGACACATATGGTTATTGAATTTATTTTAAATCTGAAAGTAACTGTTAATTAGATAAAAACCTGTAAACACAACAACATCACAGTGATTAAAACATAACAATAGATAAATTGAATTGTTTGCTCACAGGACACTCAAATTAAGCTTCAGAAAGCAAAACACCTGACTGAGGCCTGTAAAACAAGCATCTAGCTCTGCGTTTTCTAGGCCAGATCTGTGGGTGCAAATCATTGCCTCCCTATTACAGCCATTTTCATCACTTGGAAGTACTGATCCTGTACAAATAGATTTCTAGAACAAGGCTTTGTTAATTTGTGTTTCAAAAAAAATCCAATTTTTAAAATTTGAATACATGATGGTGGCAATTATGTCCTTTTCCCTAAAGATTCATTTTAGGAGCATTGTAGTCCCAAGACCACAATGCTTTTGTAAAACCCACCTTGTCCTGTTTTCTAGTATATCAGGAAATACTTCATATATAATCAAAACTAAGATCTGTATTGTAAATAAGCAGACAAAACATTTTTTGTGAACATGACATGATTTATCAAGCATAATTATTAATAATCTAATATGCACAATCTAATAAACTCCATTAGGTAGTTCTAGTGCCATTAAAGAGAAAAGATTTGGAATCTGAAGGTTTTTCTACAAATGATGTTGGTCCAGTCAGCCTTCCAAGGCCTTCTCAAAGAGCACTTTCTCCACCAGCTTCCACAAAAGCAACGCCACACATGCAGATTCCTTCAGTGGTGACACTAGATAGTTCAGACAGGGCATTAATTAGACTCAGTGACCAGGAGTTGGATTCAATGGTCCTTGCAGATCCCTTCCAACTTAGGATGTTCTATGCTTAGCTTGACCTGCTTCTTGGAATTCAGAGCTATTGTCTAAGCTGATGTGGTTTAGAAATGACGGTCTGCACGTGTCCGGATGAGCAAGGCTAAAAGTTCTACCACTGCTGTTACTGGAGAGGTTCACCCTCCAGAAATACAAGAAAACACCTTAACTTAGCCAGAAAAAAAGTCTGAATTACCTTTTCACAAACTAATCCTGAAGATCAGCTAAATTCCTTCTTACAAAAAGAGTTCAGTGAATGAAATGGATCAAAGAATTGGACAGAATTTTAAGAAATACAGCGACTGTATTTCTGAAAAATTTTGGTAATACAGTGTTGTGCAAAATTACCACTCTGCAAGAAAATTTTCCAATCTAAGTACTGCTGAGAGAATAATCCCATCTTTCTGAAAAATCTACACCACCCCTTCTCAAAACTCCCCTGTATGGGCGCTCTACAGATTTTGTCACTGTTACTTGTTTCATTTACATACTAACTTCACTTATTTCTCCAATCCTTCTGCAGTGGGTGGCAGTATGAAAGCTTAAAATTATTAGACAGCAAATGCAAGAATTTTCCTCTCTTCATTTGCTTCTGAGGTACCCCCCCAAAAGCCCCCAAAACAACAGATAAGAGGGTAAAGGCGCCTAAGAAAGAAAGGTCTAGAAGTTACTAAAGCAAAATGCTTCAGTAGCTCTGAACAATTTGGCACCAGAAGTTACTTGTGTTTATCCTTGCAAAACCCACCCCAAACCCAAAGGAAAATCTCACAGTAGCTGGAAGATGAGAGACTCATTCTGTCAGCTATCACAGTGATTTAACATTGCAATACCCCAGTGGGCTGAGCCACCTGCACTGAAACATATGTTTAGTAAAGCAGGCAGGTAAGTGGAACAATAAGAAGCCACTTGGATGTCTCCAGTGAAATATCAAACATGTTCCCAAAGGTAGATGTGGGTGACCTTCAAGGAGACAATGAGCCCAAAACATGAGAGAATCAAAATGGAAAACTGGAAGTGATAAATCCTAGGACAGACCACAGCATGTGCAGACTGCTGCTATGGTTAAGCTTTACATTTCTGATTTAGTCCCTTGAAATAATACAGGTTCCTTAGGTATCTGCCTATCTGACCTTGGCAAACTCATCTCTAGATGATTCCACATGTAATACACAGCACAGCTGGACCTGAAACTGGCTGCTCTTGGCTCCCACTGGGTTCCAGGGACTGGGGATCCGTGAACTACATCTTATTCCAAAATGCTTTGAAATGGCCCTCTGGTTCCCTAAAAGCCCTGGTTGAACAGAAGGAGAATGTCCTTCTGCTGTAGACCTTACACCTTCAGACTCTGAACTGAAGCAACCAGAACAGCTTTTGTATTTTCTGCCTTTAGGGCAGACTAGAGGGGGCTCACTTCCAGTGCAGAGGCAGTATGAGAGTAAGGGCAGACATTGCTGGCAATTTGAGATTAGTCCATCTGGGTTTTCAGAGTTTGAGAGGATGGGAAATGAAAAACCACAGTTATGTTATGTCAGGGAGTACAATGCAAGGAACCTGGAGACAAATGAGCACAGGAGGTGGTATCTGGGATTTCTGAAGTGGCCTGTTGTAATGGATACAGTGATGCATACAAGATTGTCTGTAAAGCCTCCCAGGTTCTGCAGGTGCTGCAGCCAGTGCTAGCAAGAATATTTATTTGCTTTATTCAGGTAGACAAGAACAGGAAAAGATGTGTTTCACAGCTAGCAGAGCTGGGTAGTGATTTTTGCCCAAAACATTGCAGTAGGAAGTCTGGCCCAAGTGAAGTCCATGGAGAGACTGCACCTGATTTAAACCAGCAGGGATTTTAGTAAAATCTACAGCCAGGTGTTGCATGATCTCCTCATTTGTCATTGCTGCACTGATGTGCAAACAGCCCTACTCCTGTTTATAAATACTGGAAGCCAGTCCAACATGGAACAGGTTAGTCACTGAATTCAATGGGACATAATATGACACAGGAAGAAGCTGCCCCTCATTTCAAGATAATTAGGACAGATGGATCGTAGTTACAATTCTGGATACAGACTAAAATTCCCACACTTCCTCCCTCCCCACCATTTCACAAAGCCAACTCTCAGTGTGCAGATACAACAGCCCAAGAAGTGAAACCAGCAGCAAAACAGAGCACTGCCTGCCTTAATAACCCACCACGACTTTTTTAAAAGTAAGATTTCACTCCATGCAAAGTATTGATTTTCTCTTGATTCTAGAAATGACTGCAGCATGTCTTATGAGCTTGGAGAGAGCATTTCTACAGGTTGCTGCATGCCACAGCAGTTTACAGTAATTCAGTCTGAAGCATTATTTTGATCTCCACAGACTAAAGCAGCAGCACTGAATCGAAAATCCTTAAGTAGCTTGGTGAGGAGCATAGATTTTTTCCATCTGTGAATAGCTGTGGTCTGTTGCACAGTGCACAACACATGCCTCCTTCCCTCTGCAGTGTGTGGCAGGATAACACTGCCAGCACCTCACACACACTGGGGAAAGAACAGCAGGACTTTCCAGGCTAAACCTCCCCCAAAATCCAGCAGATTGTGGAATTCTGCCCAACTTCACACGAGTTGCATATACCCAGTGTTCAGAAACAGCTCAGAATTCCTATGACAAAAAACAGCAGGTAGTTTAATGTAGGGTCCCTGTATATTCTGCAATTGGTAGTTGCAAGATGCTACACAGGTTTAAAAAATGGAAATATCTGTTTGAGGTGGAGGGGGGAAAAAAGTGGAGATTCAGATTGGAGTACTACATTTCAGTGAATAATTTATACATCAGTTCAATTTGATAGAATCCTCCCTTTTAAAAGAAACATGGCAGAGGAAAGATTAAGTTTCTGCATGTTCACACACCCACCTGCCCTCCTGCTCCCTGGCAAGCCCCCCAACAATTGGCAAGGTCCCAGAAGCAACGTTTTGCAAAAAAATGTATTTTTTTCTCTATTAAAACAATTGAAAAAAAATTGTCTTCCTTCACAACTTTTCTTTCCGTAATGAATTCACTGACTGATATATTTACACACACAGTTGCTCATCCTTTTGCACAGCAGAAATTCTAGTTTCACACAGTTTGTCTAGATACATGAAATGCACAGCAACCAAGGTGCTGGATTTCAGCCACAGCAAGAGGGGAGTAGTGTCCTGCTCTTGGAAAACAAAATGAACAAAACCCCACAAGACTTAAAATGACTGATTTGTTAGAAGCTCTGATACTACTTGCAGCCCTAGGCAATGCTGCTGCAGGCACTGTTGCAAATAACAACCAGCAACACTGAGAGAAAACCATGGAGCAAAGCCTAAGGCATATTTGTACTTCTAACATAGAAAGCAATTTCATTGGCACGTGTACAGCTCACAAACTCCATGCCCCAAAACAGACAGAGGCATTCTGGCTATACCTCAAGGATCTAAATGTATTAACTGGCATTTGTCAAATCAAGCTGGTTTGAACCTAGTTTAAACCCACTGCCAACCAAAACCTTAGTGATTTGAGCAAATTGCCCACCAAGCACCACGGTACTTGGCTTATTTTGGAACCTAGAGTAACATGTTAGTGAAATGCATCAGTGCTTTAAAACAATGTGCAGACAGTTTGTGTAACTTGCTGTGACAACCTCTATTCAGACCAAAAGGCTACCCTACTTCCAACAGAGTAAAAATCCACATTAATAAGGGCTGTAAATTCTCATGTTTCAGAGGCATAAGAACCCCAGTGGCTAAACTTTTGGATGCTATTAATTCTTCCTCACAGAGTCCATTTTACCTCTTCGTCTCAGGCAGATGCCATCAAGCTTGATGCAATGACCAAGTGGAATGTTTGCTTCATCTATTTGTAAAAACTTCCATAAACTTCCCTTGCCTGGCAATATTTGGCCAATATGGGAAATCAGAGGGTTACAGGAAACTGCCCACCATAATCTCCACTAACATTTGGCTGCCACTGGCCCCATGGGTTGTGTGGAGAGCTGTAGATTTTACTCAGTGCATGAGAAATCTCACTTATGCATTACCAATAATTCCAGTGGTCCAGGCTGGAAGCCTGTAGGCAAAATACACTACAAGCATACATAAGAAACATGCTCAGTGAGGTAAGGATTTCAATTTTGCTTTGGGTTCTGCCATTTAACAGTGTTCTGTGAGCAGTAATTGGAGATTATTACCTTTCCCAGGATTGAATTTGCCAGAGATTAATGGGGCAGGGGTTGAAAGATGATGGTAAATGGCAGAACTAGGTTGTGCTCACAATCACAGTCCTATACCTGTTAAGTGTGCCTACAAAATGCTATTAAGGGGCTATAAAATGATCATAGAAATTAGTGAGTCTTGCCAGCAATATGAAAACCAGTTACTGAGGTATGGCTAGACTAAGAGAGGTCAGCTTTTCCACCCTTTCTGGAGTTACTATTTCTATCTTTATTTTCTGAATGAGGGCAGCAGTGGAAGACTTGGATAGGTCTTTCAGTTCAACAGGAGGAGCATCTGCAGTGATGGCAAACATGCCTGATTGATCCTGAGTATCATTTCAAAGAAATACTCAAAAGCTTGATTCATGCTTTAGATTTTTCTTAAGTGTTTACAAATAAGGAACACTCTCGGGGCATTCTTGTAGCAAATTGTGGTCAGTGTAAGAGGGTAAAAGCACTACTGACTTTGGACAGCAATGAGAACGCCTTGTTTCTTGCCACCTTCTGAAACCAGGCACTAACAAAGCAGCATGAAGAAAACAAATTTCTTTTCCCTTTCATGATTCACAAAGAGTCTTCCACAAAGGGTGTTAAGTGATACATGCTACCAACCTTTTTGGAATTTCATTTTGCTCATAATTACAAAGGATGGTAGAAATGCACGTTAGATAACAAAGACCAAGTTGGGTGGAGGTGGAAAAATTATTGAAAACATTTTCTGAGATTTACAGCAGTTTCTGTACAATTTAAACTGCCATTCTTAAGAGTGAGCAGCTTTGAAGTGTAGGTCTGAAACCTGTGAATTGCCCTGTTTATTTCAAGTGCATGATTAACTCTGGAGAGCAATTATGCCAATTCAACTTTGCTAGGTTGTATCTGGTTGCATGCTGATTTTCAGTATTGCACCGTTGCTATTTTCGATCCTCCAGAGAAAGCAAGTGTAAACACTGCAATAAAGAAATTCATACCTACATATTGTGAGATCCCACTGTTGTGTCTGAACATTTCCATCACTGCTCAGAATGCTACTTTTGTTGGAGGGGGGCACTGAGCTGTTATTTACTGTGTTAATTGATGCATAATACAAAAATACAATTCTGCAGATACCTTTATTGCATTATACCAACAGTTCAGTTAGTATAATTGCATACAAAGAGCAACCAAATGTAATTTTCTTTTACTTAATACTTGCTCCGCTGTCCCTTTCAGCTCCTTCATCTGATTAAGTAATGTGACTGAGAGTTCTTCCGAGAAACAGCCATGGAAGTGCTCAAAACAGGACTCTCCGCGATGCAAAACACAAAATCTGTGCAACCACTAAATGCTGTGGGGAAGAGACTGGAAGGAAAACAGTATCCCAGTGTGGGTAAGAAAATTATTTGATGGCAGCTTCCATGCATGAAATCAGGGCTGCACAAGGGCTGGTGGATGTGCAGAGCAGAAGGGACAAAACAATGCAAGATTTGAGGGGAGAACAGGTTAATGTACTTGCACATTGCACAACATGCCATTTTTGTACTGTGTGCCCTGACACAAATAAGTTGTCAGTGGGACAGAAGAGAAGCTGAAACATCAAAAGAGAGGCTATCCTCATGGTATTTAAAGCCTATTCAGAAGCATCAGAAATCTTTAATTAAAGCTTGATTGCTCTGTGTCTTGTTATCTCCTTTTGCCTACTGAGAATCCTATTTTGTCTCCTTCAGCTTCTGTGATAGTAATTTGTTTACCTCGAGTTCCTCATTATTGCTCACTGTATCTTTATGTGCCCGAATTTCCCATATTCTAGCCTTGTGTATAAAAGGAAATTGCATTGGTTTGATATAAATTGACTTTTTAATTGGTAGTTGAATGATAGTATGGTTTGAGAAGCTTTCAGTTTTACTTAAACTAATACCTAACCAATTTAAAACCAAAGCCAAAGTAAGCCTTGGTTTACAACAGAATAAATAGCACTCAGCCTTTTGTACAGATTTAACCATCTCAATGAAAAATCCTGGTTCCATTAAAGCTGATTCAGTCTTCTGGCATATGCAGACCTTTTCACAACTGCTTTTCCAGGCTGCTTCTAGAATCAAGTTTCACCTGCAACCTTTCAGCGAGAAGCTGGTATTCCAGCAAATAACACATCATTAGTTAATAGAAAAGGAAAGCTTTTGCACTGCCCTGTGAACATCTATCTAATGGCCACCTTGTACTGCAAGTAGCTGTGTGATTTGAAAACCACAGCAATTTTTCTGTGCTGGTCCTGGTCATCAAGGAACTTGAGAGAGCAACAACACCACATTAGCTGTAGACATTTCAGGTCTTATTCTACCTGGTGTGTTCATGATCCCAGGTGTGACACACTGCAGTGGGAAGCTTTAGGGTGTTTGACAGTGTGGCTGCATGGTGTGTTTTGAATCCCCGGCATGCATGACCTGGAGGCCCTCTGAGCCATGGCCAACAGTGGCAAGGCTGAAGAAGCAAGTCAGAAGGTGCAGGGCCTGAGAACGGAGAGGACAGGGGGGCTGGTGGGGCCAACCATCAATTCTGCTGGAAATGCATTTCCAAGCACAGGCAAAAGCAGCAGGTGTGGATATAAGAGGCTGTGCTCCGATACAGAGGAGCAAGTGGAGGGCCCCTGCCCTTGAAAACAACTGAGCTTGTCTGGATTTAATGTTGTGTAAACAAAGTGCTACCTGTCTTTCAGGCTGTAGCTCCTGCTGTGGAGGCTGAGCTGGCTTGGGGACTTAGGGAGGGCATTTTATTATCCTGTTGTCTCATCAGCTTTAGGAGCACAGTTCTTTGTTTTAGTAAGATTTCTTAAGAAGGAAATATTATAGTATGTGATCCATCACACAAGTCAAAGATCCTATTAACTGTAATTACTTTTAGCTGAGCTCATACTGGTCAGTGCAGTCTTTGGGACTTCAGGGTGGTGCTGATGCTGTTGGTTCACTCACACAACAGTAAATATGTGCCCATCAAAGGAAAGGCCTTCTCAGAATCAGCCTGAGGTTTCTTAAATGCATTACGGGATGCAGAAAGAAATAAGATTAAAGCTGGGTAAAATACATAGCCCAGGGACCAAACAAGCATCTGCAGTGTTTCCTGACAGCAAGCAGGAGCTCAGCAACACAAAGGGAAAAGGGAATTTGGTGCTGCAGAGACCCTCAGAAATGCAATGACTTTCACTGCAAGAGGCTGCCACTCAGCTTCTCTGTTTCTGCCCTGTCTACTCTGAGGGCACAAGGGGAGAAAATTGCTGTAGGAATAATTTCAAACCCCAAGGGCTAGAGACAATTTTAGACAGAATATGAACAAGACCAAGGATAAAGCCCAGAAAATAGGCAAGCTGTTTTAGATTGGAATTGCCTTGAATTTTCACCCCAAGGTCATCACAAATTATTTTAATTGCTCGAGGAACCTCAGTGACCTTCTCTTCTACCCTCATGCAATCTGATTCCCTTTATTTCTACCATCCAAGCCTTTCTTTAAATTGAATTCCTCAGACAGGACAGGGAGCAGAAGAGCTAGATGATGTCAAGTCTTGCGACAAGTAGGAAATAACAAAATTCTCACAAAAATTTACAGCCACAGGATTTCTAGCCCACGCATACTTTACATTAACTTTGCATCTAAAATCTAATTTTTTTTTTCTGTTGCTAAAACAGTAGGTACCCTGGAAGGAAATATATAACTGCCTTAGGAAACTACATCACCACCCACAGAAAGCCAGCCAGAAATCCATAATCTACCCCTGCCTACGGATCCTACCATGAGATCACTGACCCAAGGGCAATACTGAGAGCACTTAAAAGACAACTCCACTTACAGGCAGGAAACAGAAATACAGATATTGAAGGGAGAACTTCAAAGGATCTTCAAAGAGAACATATAAAGATACTTTTGTAAATTATACCTTTGTGACAGCCCAAGCTCACACACAGCATCTGTAAGAGAGCTAAACACAACCTTTATGGCTGAAGTGCAGCTTCACCCAGCCCAGCACCCTCTCCTATGGGCTCATTGCCTCTGTCTCACTTCCCTCGGGGTTCCTGGCAGTGCTCCTGCACTCTTCTTGCTGTGTGATGCTCAGCACATAAAATATCAGTAAACTCCATGTGATGGGAACTCAGCTGACCCTGCAGGCTGTCCCTCAGCCTCTGCCGCCAGAGCTGGCTTCACACGAGAGCTCAGGCAGCAGCAGCTGCCCTGCTGTGGCAGCACGGGGTGGGCTCATGGATCCAGCTTTTCAGGGAGGCTTTGAGGGCTCTGTGGGGCTTTTGGCCACACTGACCAGACTGCTGTCAGCATCAGGGCTAACACCATTAGTCCATACACCTCAACAGAACACTGCAGGTAGCAAAGTGAAATACAGAAAAGAACAAATGCAAAGAACTCTTCTTAGCAGAAGAGTGGGAGAGAAGGAGGCAGCAGGAACAAATTCTTAGGCTTAATGACAGAGCAAAGGAGGCATTTAACAACCCTGCTCTCTCACCTAAGAGGGGAGGGATTTCAAATTGGCAGGGAGCTGCCCTAAGTGAGGAGAAGCAGCTGCACACAGTGCTGGGGGTTGCAGTTGTTACAAGCACTTGTCTCTCCTGCAGGCACCCCTCGCTTCCATGGGCAGCCCTGCTGCCCCAGGCAGGCTGGAGGCTGTGGCTGCTTGAACCAGTTAGGAAGAGAGGCTGGCAAGGAGGAGGGAAGGAAGCCAATTCAAATGGAGATGCACCTTTGAGACCCAAAACAGATATTGTGAATATGTGGGAAAGCCTGGGAGAGGAGAGAGGGAAACACCTGGGAGACAGCGATGAGAGGGCAAAGCATGGTTAGGTTGGAAAGGCTGATTAAGTTGGAAGGGCTAATTACAGTTAGGTTGGAAAGAGGAGCTGAAGGGTAAGGGAGAATAAAGTAACATGAACATACAAGACTGACATTTCCAACTAAGTCCAGTACTGCACTGTTTCAAATGGACAATGAGTATCTACTGGAAAAGTGAGGCTATGTTAGTTCAAACCAAGTCTGTATCAACCAGAGCTGGGTGTTCAGGTTAATAAATGCTAAACTCAGTCAACTTGGACACTTCACTTTGATTCCTGCCCATTTTTAGATGACCATGACACCAAACACACTTATCTTACAGTTTAAACCCATGTTTTACTTCAAGGGGCCCCCTCTGGTTCTTTGACCAGCTGGTAGCCTGTTGCAGTTAAAACCAAATTACAGTTAGCAGCTAAAGATAATCTCTTTCTAGAACATGTTTGTTTTATTTGTAAGAGACTTGGGAAAAGCTCTAATCAAAGGCTTTGGGGGGAAAAAATTGCATTTAGCCACATCTAAATGAAATCTGCGCTAGTTGGAAATCTCTCCTGTCTGATGATACTTCTCAGACAGTTACCTGCTGGATCAGAAAAGGGGGCACTGCTGAGCTGGAGATTTCCCAGGAGCTTTTGTTCCCATCCAAACTTCTTCTGGGCACCTCTACTGGTGAGCAAATTGCTTGAGTCTGGAGTGGTACCTCGAGGTGTCTTCTCTCCACTGACTAGAAAACAAGAAATCGCAGATTGGTTTATGGCTGAGGGGGACTGAGTCACTATGTTACCCAAAATTGAAGCTAAAATAAGGGCTGCAGACTTCTGTGCTGAGAATAAGAGCCTGCAGTCACAGGATTTAACATTATTAAAAGAAATGGGCACATTTACTTTCCCTGGTTGTTACAGAACTGAGACAAAAGGAAAATAAACAGGAATGAGTGGTAGGCAAAACATTAAGTGAAAGAAGACACAAAGCAGAAATACAGAATACAATCTTTAGCAGCTGTTATAAAACTTTTTTAGCCAGTAAAAGCAGGATGAATTTTCTTTAATTCTATCCTAATTTTAAGATCTCTTTGAATACTGTAACTTGAGGTATGCACAGAATTATTGCACTTATGCACAGAACCCAAGAGGTATTGCAGCATAAATGGAGAGACTCATGCCCCAGGCAATGCAAATTAACATAACACAAAGCAGATGAAACATTCTGACTGCAGAAGTGGTTCAGAGGTTTGCAGTCCAAACAGGGCTACAGAGGTTGCAGCTCCAAGCGTAGGAGAAGAAAGGATGTGCTTAAGTTCTGTTGCTCAGCCCAAGGCAGAAGTTTAATTTGTTCAGAGCAGCAATTCTCCAGCCCTCATGTAAGTTGTTGGTCTGAGGTACAGAGTGACAGATCATTGAACACATTTACAAATTAAGCAATTCACTATGCATGAGATTATGAAAGATGAGTCAGACACAAACGTTTAATAAAAATCTACATGTGCTATCAGAGGTACAGACTGGGCATATTCTAGAGGCCAGTCAATCACAAAGCCAGGATCAGAATCCAAATTTTTCCCCAGAGCAGTAGAGTGTGAAGATCCTAGTTTCTGATTCAGACTTAAATGCATGTCAGTCTAAATAAAATAACCTTGTTCTAATTTAACTGGAGTATTGTGCCCAGTGTTATTGCAAAGTAAGTGTCAATCACAGGATGCTTGTCTTTTCCCAGCCAGTGTCCAACTGTCATTCATTTTGATAAGTGTCACACAGCAAACCAGGTCATGTGGAAATCCATAACCACAGACTGGCTTCTGCATCAGCCTGGCTGGACAGGTGATGGTTCTGCCTCAGCTGGAAGCTGATCTCCCACACCCTGTGTCTCACTGCCCACTCATGCCAAACTGGGAACTCGCTCCCTGCACCCGGCTGCACTGGTATGGGGTGCACCTGAGCCGGGTCCTCTGCCTAAGCACAGTGATTTCTGACACAGACCTTTGCCTTTCAAGAGTCTTTTGAAGATAATGACACCCAGCCCCTTCCCCACAGTTCCAAAATTTCAATTACATGGCAAATAAAAGACAAGTCGCTTGCAGATAAAAGGAAAACTTACTTGTTAAATAACAGTCCAGACTAAGGGAGACATTGTCAAAAGCAATAATGGCATCAGAGCCTTCTTCCCATGAAGCAGTGATCTGAAACCAAAACCTGCACAAATTGGAAAAAATGGGATTAAATTCTGCTAAAGAACATGAAATTCAGAGCTCTTCACAATTAAAGCAGCATTTGAATGGCAGAGAAAAACTTTTCATGTATAAAAATATTAAATTGATGGAGAAAATATCCTCACTCCTAGCAAGGAAAGATGATCTGAGGAGGGGAGCTATACAGTAATACAGGTGGACACAATAAGAGAATATTTCCCCTGTTCCCTCCAGACAAACAGCCTGAAGGCAGCACAAGTGTGCGTATGCATGTTGTCAGAAAACAAAGTCCCCTGGATTCTGGTACAAATAAAAGCTCAACCAACCAGACCCCTAAGAGGTTTTAATCTCACAAGTGATTTACACCCTGAAGTGTTAAGAAAAATAAGTAGGCAGGGCTCCCGAAGTAATTTGGAGTTCCTAAAAGGAGCTGGCAATCAAAGGCTGGACCAGTTTTAGAAAGTATTTGGTGTTGATGCGCTCTGTAGGAAGCAAAGGGTGTCTAACAGCCCTGGCAGCCACAAAAGAGAGGAACTGACACTGGGTAGTCCACAGGAAGAGCAGAACTCATTATCTCCTTAGAGAAGCTGAGGAGGTTTGCCTTAAATCACTTCCTGATTTCAGGAAAGCTGGCTTCTGCTGGGAAGTTATGCCACTCTTACATTACCAGAAGAAAAATCACTGTAAATTCACCCTCAGTGATATTACAAGTCAACAGGAAGAGCAAAAATTACCCACAACCAAATACTTCAAATCTGACAGTACATTGACCACACATTAACTGTGTGTACTCATGGATTTAGGTTTTCTCTTAGCTTAGCAAGTTCATGTTCTTTCCATGCATATCTGCCACATAAAATCATAATACTCTGCTTAGGAAAGAGAAAAATTTCTGAAAGCAGCCAACCATAGCTCAGCAGTCAGATACAATGCTCAGAGGTTGCATCAAGACTATAAAAACGTGAAATGATCACATGATGTAGAACAAGCTGCAAGTGAATATGAAATATTATTTAAACCTCATTCTCTGTTGTATCTTGATGTTTTACACCAGCAGAAGTTAAACTATTTGTGAGTCTCTTTAATGTAGATCTATTGCTGGTGCTTCCCACTCTATATTTTAGAGATAAATGTTCAGTCAGAATGTGAATTCTTGCAGGTGTTTCAGTTCAGACGAGAAATGATGACAGAACAAGGTATTTTTGAGGAGCACCCCTATTTATTTCAAAAGGCTTTAGAAATCCTGTCTCTTCCTTGCAGCAAGGATCTAAACACTGGCAGATTTTTTTTCTCACACTCTAGTCCTTTCTGCATGGCACTGGTCTAAAATGCTTTCTCTCAGCTTTGTGTGTGTTATTAGCATTCCTACATTAGTCTTGGTGATTTCTACAGTTTTAAAATATACCTCTCCTTTACCAGCAAGCCAACCTCAAAACCAAAATTCCAGTGAAGCTGCCCTGGTCATGTGCATATTTACTGTGGCACAACATATTCCTGGGTTTTGAATGTGGATTTTGACTGAGCCTTCTGACTCTGTCAGCAAATGTAACCAACTTCCACGTTGTTTTCCAACACAGGGCAGCTTTCCAGAGGGGACAGTGAGGTTTGGCAAAAGCTAAAACACACCCCGGGGATATTTGTGAGGATATTTTGAGGATATGTAGATTGGAGAGTCATTGTCTTCTGCAACTGGTGTTCTTGCTAAGCTACAGCTGGGCACAGAGTCAGAAAAGCTGACACAACCAAAGCAAAAAACTCAAACCAGAAAAAACTCCTGTCAGCCTCCAAAAGGTACAAAGGGTTTAGAACAGACCACAGAAAATATTTCTATAGTTATGATGTTCCTCCTTCTTTATTTCTGGTAAAGAAAAGCAAAGATGTTCCAACACTGAAATTTCTCACTCCTTGGAGATATGCATTGCACATATGGAGAGACTTCACTAAAACTGACTTTTTGTGTTCTGAGGACATGAGCAGCTGCCATGAAAGAGCAGGTGTCTGACACAAATAATAGTGGATATGGTGAAGGAATAGTATCCCTAGCATCAAAGGCAACTCCAAATTGCAAGACACAATTTTCCTTGCTAAATGATCCATCTTTTTTAGCTCAAAAGGTGGCAGCTCCATCCATACAAGTCTGAATACCACAAAAGCATATTTTTAGCCTTCCAAAATCCATAAAAAGTGCAACTGCAGTCTGATGCTGCCAGCAGTCTCACAGTTCTTAGTTGGGATACCTGAAACCCCTTGTGGGTATGTCTAGGAGGAGAACAGAAGGGAACATAAAATCCTTGGATATTAAATTGGCTTCTGATGGAATTGGCTGCCCTCCCCCTGCCTCCCTCCCTCATTTGCTTTACAGCTGATATCCCACAACACTTCAAATGAAATTACAGGCTCTAGCATAAACATAAGCTGTTCAGTTTGAGACATGCCATACAAGACTTAAACAAAAGCTGTTGGACACACACAGTGGGCTCTGAATCTCCTTTTCCCTGCAAGTCACAGTGCCACCAGCAGAGATGATTGAACTGTGTGTGAAACAGGTCCTAAAGCACCACAGGTCACATTCTGGTGTGCTATGGAGAACCAGCGCCTACCTCAGGCTGTAAAATACAGCAGAAGCTTCTCCTTCCTTGTTGTGTGCAGCTGAAATGCCCAGGAAGAGGCAGGGTGGAACCTGGCCCAGCTGCACATCTTTCAGACAGCTCTGAGTGAAAAATCAGTGTCCTGCACACAGTGACCATTGGCGCTGCATTGAGGGGACCAAGTCTGGTGCATTTGAGCCTCAGCCAATTTCCTCGGGGTGCACAATAAATGCCACTTGCAGACAAGGACACTGATGTGAATTTATGATTGTAAGGCGTTAAACTGAGGCTGTAAAATTAATTACAAAGACAAATAAGCAATTGCTCTCTGTCAGCTTTTCCCTCCAGTACTGCAGACTTTAGCTCAGGCAGCATAAGAGACAGACGCCTCTGCAAAGACTACAGTGCACCTTCTTTCTGCCTCCGGGCAATGGAGCACTTCTAAAAATATCTTCAGGCAATTTCCTAAGGTTCATGCCCCAAGGTGTTACGCACTGATGCACTTTTCATGTTGTGCCTCTTCAGTCAATAAAGGGTTGTTCTTTTGAGAATTATCAAATGTTCAGTTTCTAAGACCTTGAAGGCATGACACAAACCAGTGTTTCTCTTGTTGAAGGGAGTGCCATATCACACGCCCATGTCAGAATGCAATAGGTTGCTTTTTACTTTTATTTACAGTTCATTCAAGTTAAGAATCAGCCTTGCTGATTTCACCTGCAGGAACACTGGGACCAGAACCCTTGAGACATTTCCACAAGTTCATCAGGAATGAAAAAAAAGGACAGAAATGCCTCCAAAATACAAAAATTCTGTGAATGCTAAACACTATTAGGACCATCAGTGCTGCTTGGGTTGCCTATTAATCTTATTTTTTGCTAACACGAAAGCAATTTCAGTACAAACCTTCTCTTGAGACCAGCATTTCTGCAACAAATAGTTCATCATTTTATCTTCCCTTGTTTAATGCCACTATTAATTTAGAAATACGATGTCTTTCAAATTCCATTGAAAAAAGATCATCAGTTAACAAACATTTCAATCATTAGCTTTGGTGGCTTTAGCTTAATGGGCTAATTAAGGGAAATTTAATCAAAACTCAAGATGGAAATGTCACACATCAGTGAGATGGAAAGAAAACCTACAGACAATCTCATTCCCTTGCTCTCTGTCTTTTTTTTCCCCCTTTCCGTTTGATCCCTGAAATCAATGAAATAACTCCCTGTGATTTTGGTGGGAGCTGACACTGAAGCAGCAGCAGCAGCAGGAGATGTTACTGCAGTGACTCAGAACAGCAGTGGAGGTGACAATCTCCACAACTGGGGTTTGTGCACAGATCAAAGAGGGGCAATGCTGACTGCACACCCTGCATCTCCACTGGCTCCAGCACTGCACAGACACAGCCCCTGCAAACACAGATGCTGCAGTGAATGGCCAGGAAAGAATATTCCTGAAGGCAATATTATACAGGAGCAGCCAAATTACTGGTGGCAAGTTTGTCGTGACTTTGTGGCTTAATAAATCCCTGCAACTTCATCACGTGGAAGCCAGATCCTCATCAGAAAAGTCTGTGTTTGTAAGCTAGATTTCTTCACAGGAATGAAAGCATGGCAGCTATGAAACCCTTTAATGACTTGGATATTAGAAAAATTACAACTTGAGGGCTGGTGGAAATGACTTCTTAACTGTCTCCTTTTGCCCTGCTCAACCTGGAGCACAGCTAAAAAGAGGATTCCTTAAATGAATTGGGCAGTACAAGTTCCACTGTGCAGGGCTCAGTGTCAGCTGAGCTGTGAAAGCAAAAACATGCAAAGGCCTTTTTAAAATAATTTCTGTTTGAGGCAAATAGGAAATGCTGTACAAGGAGGACACCCTGCCCCTCCTCCTTTCAATCTCCTCTCTGGGGAGCATCAGCTCCTCTGTTTGAAGGATACAAATTTTACATACATTCAAAAACCACTCAAGGGTGACCACTGCTCAAATATTTCAGTCACAGATAGGAAATGACACAAAATGAGCTTTTTTTTTGGTTTGTATCTTTGGTCCTATCTGTGAAATGTCAATCCAGATGAACAGTTCTTTGAAAGTGTAATTTAACTCAGTTAAATCTGACCAAAACAGGACAACATCAAAGCTTCTGATCTGTAACCTTTCCCACTTCTCAGGTTGTATGAATCTTGGATTTTATTTCAATGTGGTCAGTATTTGAGCTTTGTCACATCACCCTGGGTTTTCTGTTCAGCTCATTCTTTTTGATTACTTATTTTTTTTCTTGATTTTAACAGAAGACTGGTTCTCCCCAAAATATTTGGGGCTTATTAGAGAGGGAAATGCAGAACTAAAAGTGTGAAGATGTATTTATAGCTATGTTGGTATAGCCTCCATGAGGACAAACTCGTTTGCACACATCATCTATCCCTATATCTTCATTGCACGGAAATGTTAGGTTTTGCACGTATTCTATCTTCTTCTGATGAAAGGGAAATAAAAAAGCCATTGAAGACCTCTGCAAGCTGATTTTGTGCAAATTCTGCAGCTCCCTCCCTTCAGTAACTACTCTGAATTTCACCTAAATATTGTCCCTGGCTCATACAGGCAGTTCAGGTTTTCATTACCCAGACTCAGGCAGCTGCCTTCACGCCATTATTTTAGAAAGCCTCATAATCATTATTTTTTTTCTTTTGATCATAAAAGACAGGGATTATTAACCAAGACTGAACGTTAATCTCCTCTGTACTCAATCCCCCATGCAGTGACACGAACACAGTGTGTCTGTACGTACAAATCTCATTTCATAAGTGGTAATGTTTTGCCTCTGATGGAGATGATTTCTCTCCCTACCTAGGCTAAAATAATTACAGCTGAACCTGCTTGAGACCGAGGTATTCACAGAATGGAGAAATTTCAGGTCACTAACCCTTATTACATTCGGGTTCCCATTAACTTCTCTGTTACAAATGATGCATTGTTAGCTCACTTCACAAAGGAATACTCACTATTTGGGATAAAAGACACATTTAGAGGAAATAAGATTATTTGGAGAAATATAAGCATGTTAACCAAACTCAGTTACAGTGACAGAATTGCCATGCAGGAAGTTACTTAATAGCTAGTAATAAAGATTGAGATTCAAAGGTGTTATTAAAGACAACCGTGCGTGTACAAAATCTGTCACAGGTACTCTGCACACACTGTCACCAAAACCCCCTTTTCAGATGCACAGAACAACATTTTCAGAATAACTCTTTCAGAAGGAGGACAGTCACACAGACATAATTAATGCTAGAGAGCAGAAGAGCGGTGATCTGGTCATTAAGGTCTCACTGCTTTTAACAAAATACTGTGTGGCCACCTCAGGGCAACATAGCCTGGGCTTATAGGGTGGGTGTAAGACAGACTGAAGAGATCTGGGTGGAGGTGTGACCAATTAATATATATTCACAGAATATTCTGTGAATTAATATATACGTGGTAATGTGTAGGCAGACACATGACTAGCTTGTGTGGAGGGTCCCCGTTTCTTAGAGAATGGGAAGAAAATTTAGGAATAACATGAGATAAACCGGCCTCTGGGTTAAAAATATTGCCAAGAACCTTTACTTTTCCTTTTCTTTCCAAATGGGGAACCTGACACTGGGAAACTTATAAATAAATTCTGAAAGGAGTGAGAGGGAAAGACAGAGCAATGCAAGAAAAATTACTGGACAAGAAGAGTGCTTTGCCACAGCTGGTGGAGATACAGGGATATGAGATGAGACCATTTCCTTTTACTGCTGCAATGAGTGAGAGGCTCCCCAGGTGCTGTGGCTGCCACTGAGACCAGAGCTGCTGAAGGAGCCAGACAGAACAGACAATCTCATTCCCACAGACTGGAAGGGAATCCCACACGGATATGGAAACAAAAACCTAATGAGAGCCAGTGTAGTTTGTAAAAACCCAGCAAGTCAGCAAAATTGGAATAGGTAAGGAAGCCAGTTAAAACAAAATAGCAAGTGCAGTTGTTGGGATGTGAATTCTGACTTGTTGAAACAGAATATCACCCTCTGAGGTAACTGCTGTCTGTAGGCCTCTCTGCTTCCTTCTTCAGGAACCTCCCATCCTTACCCAGCCTTCCAGGTAAGTCACCTTCCTGATCCCCTCCAATATAATAAAATTCTCAGTCTGTGTTCAGGAGAAGGTCATCAGCAAAAAATTAATTTTGAAGCTCTCCAAGCACTATGGGACCAAAAGAAAATTGGTTTTTCACTTTCTGAACATGCTTCCCCTGCTAGAAGGACATGACCTGGCCTTGCTATCAGTGACAAGGCAAATGGTGCTGATATTCTTGACTGAAAATTTAATTTCTAGGGACCTCAAGTAAACTCCTCTTATTCCTTCCTCCATCTGGACACTACTCATAAATACTGGCTGAAAATTTAGATATTGTAATGCCAAAAAAATTAAACTTAAGAAGAAAGGAAACCAAAGAAACCTTTCTAACCAGTAAACATTTTTAAATTCTTTTTATCTTTCCACACAGTCTTCTTCTGTCATGAGACTGCACTGAGGTGGGACAGGTTACTATTAATATTAGCTATTTTTACCAGATTCCACTTACAGAGGTTACACTGAAATCTTTTAAATGAAAAGGACAGGTTTAGCAGAGAATAGAGGCCTTGAAAGTCCAGAGCTGGACAGGGCTGGCTCAGTTGCTGAAGTTGTTGGAATCTACTTCCAGGCAACTTCAGCCAGGTTGTAGAGGAACCCAGAGAACTTTTAGTCTACATGCTGCTCCACATGGCTGGCCTCAGCTTCATCAAGGGAGCAAAAATCAAGATATTTAGAATTTGTTTCTTAAAGCATTAATTTTCCAGTCAGGCTTCAGCCTGTTAGAGTTAATCATTTTCCACCTCTCACACTCTGTAGCAAACAGTTGCTAAGTGTTGGTGATAATGAGCACCGGCCTGGAGCAAGCTCCAGAGAATCGCTTAGTTACATGTGATTGTATTTTATCTATGTGCTGTACCTTGACCATACTGTTTAACTAACAGAATGTCTAATTATTAACTACACAAATCACTCATCTTCAATTACATCAGGCTTCTGTTTGCTCTTGCTGTCACATTCCCACAACATTGTCATTACTAAAATTTAAATGCCCATGTACTAACTAAAAGCAAATATATAAAAAAAGCAAGCCCAAACTACCAGCTACAACATAGTTTTTAAGACTGTTTCCTACTTGCATTTCTGTGAATTAAAAAAGAACAATCCTTGACAGGCTCATCATTTTTTGCTGGAAAACAAATACTAATTTTCCATCAAGTCAAACAATCTTACAATAAGGTGGTTCTCTACTCTCAATCCAAGTATTGTGGTACTGCACTAATATATAAATTCCAGTAAGTACAAATAACCATTTCTCTAGCTTTCACTAATCTGTGCAAATTATTTGATTTGCACCCTTCAGAGAGAGGTAAGTGGCTCTACAGGGGATAACAAATCATAGCCAGGATTGTTCATTCATGTTGAGTATATCTCACTGGCAACTTAAAATACAGAACCTCTGGAGGTGCTGACTGTTCCCTCTGGTAGGCACAACCTGTTCATCCAACAATTTAAGGAGCTCTTGCCCACAACTGGCTTCTTTAATTGTAGCTGCTTTGATG
The DNA here is from genome assembly GCF_901933205.1 of Camarhynchus parvulus. NCBI lineage: Eukaryota > Metazoa > Chordata > Aves > Passeriformes > Thraupidae > Camarhynchus > Camarhynchus parvulus. Next base: position 12,580,376 of record NC_044573.1, read on the forward strand.
GCACATCCTTGACCAGGCCCTTGGCCCTTCCTCCCCCATGCCCAGAGGATACTGAGCATTTGGAATTGGGTTACAGCTCTTTCATCAGCTCTGCTGGTCAACATAACACATGAGCTCTGAGGATTGTTCTGCTAACATCTGCCAGAACAAAAGCAGGTAGATAACTTCAGGAAGATGTAAAGTGCCAGCATTTCAGCTTCTTTTAAGTCCATGCAGAAGAGGTAAGACCTCACACAGGGTGAAATTGTGATTGCATGTGTCCAAGGTTACCCAGGCTAACAGAGCCAGAAATCTACCATCCCTCAGTCTCAATTTTACTTCTTTGTCTTACTCCTCCCTCTTTTCTGTTATTGCCAATTCACCTGAAATGTTCTAGCTGTGATTTTCTGTCAAAGTATAATTTCTCCCAACAGCCTGAGGGATATCAAACATTTAAGAAATGTCTGTTTCTAAAGATAGAGCTGATCTAATTTCTTGGAAGTCTTCCTAATGATTCTTTGAAGTGCTGTAAGCCAAACATGGAAATTATGGCTAAGCAGCTTTTAAACAAGCATGCTTTTGAGCATATTATCTTGTCATTAATAACACTTTCCATTCAGCTTCCCAGGCACAATGGAATGTGCTTTAAATTTGTGTGAAACTGGTACCCTGGTGTGCTTTACTCGAGAGCTTTACTTCTTTGAGGTGATTTAAACTTTCAGCTCCTCCTGTAGGAAAATCTGCAACATCATGGCTATAACACAGACCCTCACAGCTTCTGACACAGGAACCACTTAGAAAAAGACAGACACAGCAAGCTTTCAGCAGCACCAGCGCTGTGTTCAATTAACTACTTCTTACAGTTCAATTAAACTGCCGTTTATCTCCATCTATATACCGGAGTCTCACCAGTACCAGTTTGGTGTATACTTCCATAGAATTCATTCCTAATCTGTACAGCAGTCCGGATTTCCTAAGAAACAGATTTTGAGATGGTAAGAAAGATGCTTGCAGTATTTTCAAGTCTCACAGGAGGCTTCTTTCTTTCCAGGGAGGATTGGTTTCTATTAAATCAATCTTAGAAGAAAAATTCATTAACATAGCACAGTTTCTGTGAATAAATAAGGCCGAAAACTTTTCAAGAGACACCAAAACTTCAAAGTTTTCCTTGCTTATGTCTTTACCTCCAAGAAACTCCCTTCCTTCAGGGAACCCATCTGTCTTTCTCTGTAAGCAATGGGGAAGTAAGCATGTCAGCACCTTATACATAACAGTCAGCACTGTGTTATCAGCTGAATCCATGATTTCTCATGAAGCACTGCTAGCCTGACTCCTAAGATCAAAGTGTTCTCTGCCTGACTGTGCAAGCAGAGAGAATTTAAAGGAAAGCAATAGGACAAGGGTACAGAATAATTCAGGTACAAAACATTCCTCTGGCAACACTAGGAAATAAATCACATAAATAATAATGGCAAAATAAACCATTCTTCAAAGGAAACACAGCTGAAGGGAATGAAGCAACCAGGTATTTTTACAAATGGTGCTTTACCAGTGACTGCACAATAAGCTTAATGCTGGCATTTTTAAAATCTTTGACGCACACATATTAATTATACATTCAGGACCAAAGCACTGGCAGTGTCCTTGTTGTATTTGCAGCCTATGTGCATCCCCAAGTGCCAGGGAGATAAAAAGACATATTCATATAATGTTTGTTCAAAGCTCTGAGAAGGCAAACTACCCATTAATGAAATCCATTATTTCTAGGGCACAGGTTTCCAAAAAGACAAGGGACACCAGTGCTCAGGACACAGATGGCAGATGCATCTTGCAGCCTAAGGGCCACGGCAGCAGGAGGTGAAACATGTCTGTGCCTACTCTAGAATCATCATATATTAAAAGCAAACAATGAAAGAGAGTATTCCCTTAAAGATAACTGGCAAGAAACAGCTAAAACAACACTCTAAATAAACATGTGCTACAGATAAACCTTCTGTGCTTAAAGCCAGAATAAAGCCACTACTGGCACAGCCCTTTATTAAGGTGAGCTTCTGCTACAGCTAACACAAAGGATGATCCATCACATGGAATCTTGTCTGATTTTGCAGCAGGCTCTCTTCCCACCTCTTCATCCTCAGATCTAGACACATTGAACACCAGGGGCTTTGGTACCCAGAAAAAACATCAGCTATGGAGCTCACATCCAACTCTAGCAAGCCATGAGGGAGCATCAAACATGCAACATAGAACAGTATGCAAAGAGTGGGTCCCAGTCAATGAAATGGAGACACAGAAGTTTAAGCACCTTGCTGTAAACTACCCATGGAATCAGTTTTTGAACCAAAACTGACTTGGGAGCTGCAAAATTGTGTGCTTTGCCCAAAATATTCAGTTATTCTTATTGTCTGCTTCCAAGAGAAGACGCCTCACAGAGGACAAAGCACTTCTGCTTGAGGGAACAGCTTCCAGGAGCAGTGCTGGCCATTTTCATCGCTGGGTAGTTAGTGCTGACAGGACTGATCATCATGCAGGAGAATGAGGAGAAGATTCATACCTGTCCAGTATCTCTGGGAGAGGTAAGATCATCCACTGCCATATTCCCAAAGCTTCGCTGTTCTCGGAATGCCAGAACGTCCAGCTCTGCTCCTTTCCCGTCTTGTTCTCCACCAGCACCAGGGAGACATTTCCCAGCAGGACACCGTGGATGAGCCATGACATTCGTAGCTAGAAGAAATAAAACATTTGAGATTAAACATCACAAACATTATTCAAAAGTTAACAAAGTTATCAATTCCTCTTTCCTTGCTTTCCAATCACCAAAAAGTTGATTCTCCCATCCTTATATAATCTCTTTAGGAAACTCCACAGATGTGGAAGCCTGTAATACTCAGTATATGCTATTAAACATTGAAGCTACTGGCCTTTTTTGTTTTCTCTTTGTAAAGTTGAGTCTAGACAGTCTGTTTTAGCTTTCACATATGTGGCTAATTTTACAGGGATAAGATTATACCTCTCTTTCGAGCAGTACAAAGACTACACTCCAGTAAGATGCCACCTAAGAGATTCAAGTTAAGACTAACAACTTATTCAGTAATAAATTTTTATATTCCAGCAGCAGTAGCAGCAAAAAACATAGGGAAAAGACTGCAATAAGCAGGCATCACTAGTAATCACATCCTCATCCCCCAGATACTCTTTTCAAAAATCAGTTTTTATTTTCCATCCAAGGTTGTACAGATTTTTCAATTAAAGTTCAGTAATAATTTGGTGGGTTTTTTATTAATTAAAATACTTCAGGGAACCATTTTTTCTAACATTTCTGTTATGATAATGTAATTTAATTCTATGCATTTATCCTTGTATGTAAAATTATTTCATGTAGTTTTCTCATTTTATGACTTTCTCACTCTCATTGTATAAAAAGAAAAACAATTCACATCAGGCTAGCTCCACAATCCAGAGTATATGAACATAGTCTTCTTATTTTCTAATGAAAAAGAAGAGGAGCTAGCCCTTTGTTGATCAAGAGCACAAGTAAAACACCCATATATATTCTATTCAGGAGCTGGGTTTCATCTCAATTACCAGTAGAGGTGAGAATGCTGAAGGAATGAGTTTATTAAAGCTACATTAACAATGGATGTTTTGGATACAAGAAAGTGTTCAGCACAGTATCTGGTGTCCACACATATTAAATAAAGCACTCTATTTTTCAGCACTTCAAAGCCACCACCAAAGTCAGAAGGCTCAGAATTCAGTTTGTATTTTACAAAGGAACACCTGATAACATTACTTCCTTGCTTTGATAGCACAGAACATCCATATCCATTTCTCAGCATAACACAAAACTGCTAAATTTTGCTTGCTGTTCTTATGTCATGGTGCAAGTTTGTTCTGGCAGCCAAATCAGATGTAGGCATCAAAGTGACAGAAGTGTTGCTATTATTCCTAGTTTATGATCACAATTTTGGAGTGGGTGGAACAAAATTCTGGATATCCATTGCATTAATTATCAGTTCTGAATTTGGGTAAACACTACAGTTCATCTGCCTGTCTCCAAAGCTACAAAGAAAGAAGTGACTTTATACTGCAAAACTGTGACAGAGACTGAATAATCTAGATGGGGCTCTTCTCTGTCTCCAGTCCAAAAATCACTGGACTTGCCTGGAATCCATTGTACTGTATGACCCAAGGATTGATAAATGTACAAACAGATATGCCAGCTTGTGTCTGTGAAAGCATTTTGTTGCATTATTTTGGCTACACATCCCAAACTGATGTGTAAGATTTTGAGTGGTCCAGCAAACCATCACAGGTGCCCACAGCACTTCTGGCGACAAGCTGGTCAAGTCTGGACACTGGTCAAGTCTGACTTCCAGCTCACTCCCACCACAGTTCTGGGAAAGGATTCATGGAATCCCATGGCTACTTCCACAGTGTCAGGCAGTGGAAACCACAGCATCAAGTGTGAGGATTTTCACCTCCTAGACACCAGAGAGAAAAAGCAGAGTTGAGCAGGATGGCCAGGAACTATTTCAGATTGGCCATGGAGGCAGCTGAGGAGGGCTGAGCTCATACCCAGCAACCAGAAGCAACACTGGTGAGAGAGGCTGCTCATGGTATAGGAGGCTGATGCCTTCAAACTTGGTGTCTGTGTGGCTGCTCCCAACAGGTGACAACCAAGGTGAAAGAACTTGTTGGGTATTCTACATTTTCAATTGCCTACAAAGTGAGGCATCTTTCAGTGTGAATTTAAAGTGAAAATTTATACCTTTCAGACCCAGTAAAGTAAATTTTCTTTGAGAAAACTGATCAGCACTTAACTATTTGTTTTAATAAGTTTGGAATGCCAGCGGATATCTAAAACCCTCCACTTACACCAGGGAAAGCAACACCTCTTACTGAGAGTCCGCATGCCCACTTTTAGGACCCAAGTGCCAACTCCCTGTGCAACACACTATGTGACATTTTTAATACAGGTGAGTTGGAGCAACTTCACTGTGCCATTTTGGTAGTTTAAAAATTGAGAGGTGAAGCAGAAGGGCAGAAGCTTTCAGACCTCTGTCTCATCTGGAGACCTGCCAGAAGGTAAGAGGCAACATCTACATGGTCAGGAGTGAGGGAAGAGCGAGCCTTTGATAGCTGTTAACGTAACACTAGAGCAAAAGCTGAGGCAATTGATGAATTGGAATGAATGCCTTTGCACACATGTCAGCTGTTTGAAGGAAAGAAGTAGCTGGCAGTAGATGTGGGAGATCAGCTCATTGGCAAAGTGCAATATGCAAACTCTAATGAACTGGCTCTGAGTGAATCGACTGGCACTGTGTCCAAATGGGCATTTTTGGCTGTGATTTTCATGGTTTCTAAGCTTCACAGCAGGGCAGTCCAGGTCTTTTCACACCTGCTGAAGTGAACCAGAGCAGATGATGAGCTGGATACCATAGTAAAGACTTCTGAATGGGGCTGGCATTCATTCTGTAGAATACAGCATCAATGATGGCAGATGGCACTACATACACAGTGCGCCCTGCAAGCAGAGCAGTGGCACATTTGGAAAAATCTAAATCTGGGCTGTTGGTGGAATACCCCAACATTATACATCAAACATCTCCCTCTGTGTTAAACGAGCAGCAAAATATTCAGATGCTAGAAACACCACTGAGAAATTAATTAAGCATAGAAGGTAGGCAGTGGCTCAATGGCACCTTGCTTTCTGGCTTTAGAGCCCACCAGAGCTGCTGATCAGCTGTTCATATGCAAACCCACTGACTCAGTAAATGAAATGGTCTAAACTGATCTGGGGAAAATCAGGGAGGGAGAGCTCATGGTAAATACACAGCATATTGAGGCAAAACTCAGGTCAGATGGCTACATGTACTATACTGCAAACACCATCTGGAAAGATGCCTTCTGAGAATCCCCTTAGCCTCTGAGTTGGTGGAGTTTCTGAACTGACAAACAGGGGACTCAAATCATCCCAGAAAAACAAAACAAAACAAAACAAAACAAAACAAAAACCCAAAAAATCTAATCCTTATCAATATCAACAGGGCTTGGCAGGTGATGAAAAACAAGGAAGGTAGGTTTTCCAGCACAAGCTGCATAATTTCAAGACCACTTGAAAACTGAGACTTCCCTTTTACTTCCTTATGAAAAAAAAAAAAAAAAAATAAAATACCAAGAACCTTCTGGGTGAAGTTTGAACTTGCTGACACCTATGAATCTACTTTAATGGCTAGAAACATTCCAGCATAAACTATCTCCAAGATGTCTGACCGAGGACCAACGGCACACACTTGCAGCAGCATAAATAAAACATTCTGCAGTGACACTCTGGAGAGTTGCTGTTTCTTTTTCCTCCCTTTCTGCATGGCAGTGATGCTGACTATTAGCATTATGGTCCTACCTGGCAGGAATTGATACTTGGCCATCTTTAATACAAGTGAAAAAAGGAACTGGAAAAGAAAAACATACTTCAAACAGGGCTTGGAGTAAAGTATTTTGAAGAAGACAGAGAAGAGTCTACAGGCATTTTCCTCCCAGGGAAGTGCAGTAGTTGAATCTCACTGGTGGCTCTCTGGCCAGCAACACCTCAACTCTAGACCACAGGTTTTCATCTTGTGAGACAGCGCATTACTTAATTCTGATGCCCCCAAGTCTTTGCTCCCCCTCTCCATGATGCTTGCTCAAAGGAATTGCTCAAAATTTGCCTGACAAGGAACAGCGGATTCTTGAAATGTAGACATTTATTCTCCTAAAAAACATTACTGTTCCCTTGGGTCTTCTTCACTGGAAGGGAAACAGTAGAAATTGTTTTCAGCTGTAAATGCACTGACCCAGTAAATGTAGCTCAGGTATTAAAGGAGCTTGGAAAACATCTCACTATTGAGCAGAAACTGAAGCTGCAAATTGGGATATGATTTGCACAGAATTAGGCAATAGCTGCAGACGCCTTTGCCAAGTCTCAGTAAGCTTTGTACATGAATATGAGCTACCTTTGACATGTGAAGTTTATCAAACTGACGATAATTTTTTTCTTACCAGAAATGAGAAATGGTTGCATACAACAGTACAAGCAATGACATCTATTACCACTGTTCAGCAATTCAGGCTTGGACTCTTATGAATAATAAAGAGGATCAAAAGATCTTGTTCTTGGTTTTTGGCCAGATCTACAACAATGCATGATACAACTCTCTTGTAGTCTGCAGACACTTCTGCTTTAGATGAAAACTCAGGTGTGAAAGCAAAAACCTTTTGTAAATGATAGAATTTTAATTAATTGATCTGATTACGTAGCTTTAAAATATCTAGGGGCAGGCAAGAGAAGCTCATGTTTTATATGAACAGATTCTCCAACTATTTATTCTCCCATTATTTCTTACTTTATTTCAGAAAACAGACCAAGAGAAAAATAAAAGCAACAACAAAAGAGAAAGTGTTCAGAATTTTGCTGTCAGAGGACTGTGGAATGACCAGCACTCAAGAGATTTCAGATGCTACAGACCCTCTGATCCAATGACACAAAAGCCAGGTGGGAAAGGGAACAAGAGAAGACAGATAACAGTAAATAAGCTGTACAGATTTTTAAAACAACATTTTAAAACAAGAAAGAATGCTAAGAATATTCTGTCAAATAAAGCACATGAAAGGTTGAGCTAGAGGCATATCTATGTTGCATTTTTCATGCTCGTAAATTTTCAGTGTCAATGTTATTACCATGTATGCTTCTAAGTTATTTAAAGCTCAAGGAGCAGAGGAGAAAAAGAGACACATTCTGCAGGTGTAAGCATAGGGCTCACAGTGCACTCAAGGAATGATTTATATTATTGACTTACATGCCTTGAAAAAATTGCAACGCTTCTGCATAGAAAAGAGAACTGAATTAATAAGCAGAGAGGATGAAAACATCTTTATGTCTGTAAACCTGGCTGAGAAGGCAAACGTCAACTATACTGCTCTACATCAACATGATATATTTAGTTTTGAGAGAGAGTACATTTACATACAAAAATAATTTCAGATGCTAAAGAAATCTGGCCCAGTTTAGTACTAACTTACATAATATAATGGTAGCTTTCAAGAAACAGCTAGTTGAAATGTCAAAATAGCATCAGAAAAATATTTTCATTGTTTTAAACACAGCCAAAAGCACAAAGCACATTTACTACCACAGGAATCTGTTTGTATTGTTTTCCAGCACAACTATACCCTTTAAAATGTTTGACCCAGGGCCCACCAGCAAAATGAAACAATCTGGTTCCTAATCACAAAGCAGTCCCTCTTGCAGAGTCACCTTACTCCATGGAGGTGCATGCAATAACATTTCAGGCTAATTTCAAATCCACCCCCATGCAGGAACAGCAGCTCTGCTGTTCCTCCCCTTCCCTCTGACAGCCCACACCAAAGCTGCAGCTTGGCTTTTACTTATCCGGCATGGCACTGAGATTCTGTCACAGATTCCCTCGAGCTGAGCAAAGCACAGCCTTTCTCAAAATTTGCTCATGTTTCTGGAGTGACTTCCAAGCAGAAGCAGCACTAACAACCCACCACAAAATGAAATCTTGCAGGAGAGATGCAAGACTACAGCCCAGGCAGGTACAACTGTACCAGCCTCTTGCGTGTCATTATGAGAGAAAGCCACACACTTTGGGAAGAGACAGGCATGTTTTTTGTGATCTACAGGTACCACAACATCCTTCAAGGCCTGAGGATGCAGACATCCGGGAACATCTCTAAAAAATGGAAGGAAAAGCAAATCAGCACATGTGACTGCACCTGCACAGCAATAATGCTGGGCTGAGGGAGATGGGATTGCCTTCTTGTCTTAGACATGGGAGGGGGTCAGAACTGAGTCTCCAGCTTCCACACAAAGGTGAGTAATCCCTGGGCACCTGCAACACTTCTGCCAGCTCTCTGACTTCTTTGTGAAGTACTGAGGAGTGGGTGGCCATGACAGTTTGGAAACTGTGCACACCTAGGAGCTATCAGCTGTGGCAAAGCAATTAGTTTTGCCATGGATGGTGTCTGAGATGACAGCACTTCCCTTGGATTTAATTGCAATGTGGTTTCCTAGGTTCCCAAACACCAGTACAGCTTCTAATGACATGCATATGGATTTCTTCTTCAAAATGAGGAAATGCCTATCCATCCCATGCTCCTCTGTCAGCCTTGTACAAGCCAGCTGATTCCCACCCAGGGAGGGGAATCTCAGTGTGATAGAAGGGGCAAATAATGCTGTGCTTTACTGCTTGAGCTCTAAAAACTCTGCCTTTCAATCAGGCCACTGTTTGGCTTAATTCTTTGCACTTCACACGCATCCCTATGCTCAATTACACGTGCTTTGCTTCCAGTGAACTTTTACATGTGGGTTAAAAGGTTTTCACTCTTGATTACTGTGACTGTTTAGTTCCAGAATCATTTCCTGAGCTTTTTGTTGCATCTCCCCTCTCTGGCTACTTCAGGGTAATAGAGCATCACTTCATGGACTATGTGAACCACTTCCTGCATTCACCCAAGATTTAGTAGAAGTGCCACAGTCTCCCTCTTCCGTACAGAGTGGGTTTTAAACACAGACTTAAAGGGGTCAACAAGCAAAGGGCTCTACTGAAAGTGCAACATGAAAAAGATAACAAAGGCTGTCTGGACTGCAAGCAGGAGAGATTCTTTGAAGCCAGGATACTCCAGCCAAGATTTAATAAAATAACAAAAGGAAAGAGAAGAACTAACTCAACCAAGAATAAAGGGCAGCATCACAAACTGACTGCTCTGACCTGCCAAAAGCACTGAAGAACAAAGAAAATGAAAACATAAGGCTGCTCAAAACAAACAGGAGTGAAGTGCAATACAAAGCTATACACAAAGTGCAAGGCACATTAGGGCCAATCCCAAAAGTGTGGGAAAGTACAGGCTGTGTTTGTCACAGGATCTCCTGTGTGCATTTTTATGCTTTTCCCATTTTTTGGTGCACGTGGGGCAGTGCAGAGTGGGTGAGGCTGACATTCCCCTTCCTGAGCTAACAAGGAGCCTCCTGCAGGGCATGGAAAGGGCTGGCAGCCCTGCCTGCTCCTGGGGACTGAGCTCAGGCTGCAGGGAGCACAGAGATGGAGAGTCACACCAACCCTGCACTCAGTGACAGCTCATCCATGCTGTGGTGTCTCCAAGAGCTAACACCAACACACTGCATACAGCTGCCCAGAACCTCAGCAGGGAAGGTCTGTGCACCAGGCTTGTCCCTCACCTCCTTTTCCAATCTGCCACAGTGTAAGATTACACAGCCAGGCTCAGGCAGGAAAAGCAAGCTTGAAGCATTAGAAATTCTTTGTGGCTGGTTCCCACTGTGGACTGCTTGGCTGTTTCCTTATCAGCTTTGAGTCCTGGTGTCATGGACACCCTGGCCAAACCCCAGACTCCTCCAGCCTGGCAAACAGCACTGTGGCAGGTAATGTTCCTCATGCTGAGGCTGAAGTAATTAATTTCTGTGAACACCTCAGGCTAAAAAGCAGGGTGTCAGCTTCTGCTGTGGTGAGTGTGATTGGTCTAACATGACTGGATAAAAGAAAATTAGGGGATAAGGGGAAGAAATAATAACTTCATTGAACAGCAGGTGTCCCAGAGCTTCCATGTAGCAGGGGAGAAGAGAGGAGAGTCAAAATTATCAAACTGGGGATGTTTGCTGACCTCCTTGCTGCTCTCAGGAGAGCAAGCAGATATCTAAAGGATCATGAGAACTGGATCAAATACAAGAGGAAGGGCAGATTTATGGCTGGATCTGATGGTGGAAGAATAAATGGGTCTAATTCACACAAACCCTTGCTGAGATCCTTTTGCAACATGAATTTTGAGTATTTTCTATGGGATTTCAGCTGCCAGAGAATCTGTCCCAGCTGTGACATGCCAGGTAAAGTTGTCAGCAGTGACAGGTAAAAGAAAACTCATCTTTTATTGCCTGAACTTGAGCCAGTTCAATCACAAAGTGGTTGAGGGTGAATAAATACAGGACAGCATTACAGTATTTTCACAACCTCTTTTCTGACTATAATTTCACTATTAGGAAGTTTGTTGGCACCTATTGGAGGAATAAGTGCGTAGGGAGGCATATCTCCTTTCTCCTCTTCTGTTGTGTTGAGAAGTGGAATTAAATTATTCTCTGCACAGACAGATTGTTCCAGTAAAATAGAATTTGAAGCCACCAGGGATCCACTGAGAAGGGAAGCTTTTTACACTATATGAAAAGGCAAGAGACAAAACCCTTGCCAAAACTCCTTCACTCTTTATTAGCGACAGCTGCAACGCTGGATGCGTCCGGATGCCTTTGGAGTGCCAAGGGGAGTGACGAAGGTGGGATGGCATGTGAGCAGATGAAATACATGGCAGCTTCTCCCCCACGGCAAGTTTAATTATTTGCAGTGTTGTATACACAAGAAAAAAAATACACAGATATTGGGAAATCATTCACTGTGATTCCTGTGTCGGGTGGATTATGAAAAACACTCGCTCTTGCTGGTCCATGGCAGAACAAGGTCTTAAAATATTCAGAACCTGCTTACGTCTCTGTCACAGATGGGAGGAAAAACAAGGTAGAATATATTTCAAAGACAGAGAACATGAATATATCAAGAGAGCAAAACCAGAGGCACTTTGCTGTATGAACTGAGATATCCAACAGAAGCGAACCAAAACAAACTTTAAGGCAAAGAAACACCTTTTTCTGTGTAGTTTAATTCCAGAGAACTTTCTAACACATCCCTTCTTGTCCTTTCTGCATTTTAAGATCACTGGAACAGATTTTTTTGTCTGTTCAGTACTCAACCAACAAACAGCTGCACTTCATTAGTATCATTTTTCCTAAATCCCTCTGCTCCAGGATCCAGAAGCTTATGGGAGATTTCTGAGTAACCGTGAAGATGTGAAATGCTTAACTACTAGGCACGGTTCAAAGCCATAAGTCAGAAATAAATCTTATCAGTGATTCTACAATCTGTGAAGCTACAGAATAAGAAGATGCAGACAGGTCATCTTTCTGAACAGGCACTTTAAGGGTTAAATGCAACTAACTCGGAAATGACAAGCATGAGCAAGGTTGTCAGCAAGCCTTGATGTATTGCTTAAGCTGATGTCTTGTGACTGTCAATAGTTTTTCTGCTTGAATATGAACCTGGCTCCATTCTGGATGAACTTCTCTCTGCTGCTGCTAACTTCAGCACTCCTGTGAACAAGGCCTGCATGAGGACTGGTGGGTTTGAAGTGCAGCAGCATGGAAGAGCTGCCAGCCCAAATCCCAGCTGTGCCAGAGAAAACATGTACTGCCTTTTCTGAATGGCTCAGGGGCAGTCCTGAAGCCTATTCTGTCTTGGATGTTGCAAATATAATGCTTGTTCATGCAATAAGATTCTTCCTCTCTGTGTTTATATAACACTGACTGTCCTGCTCTCACAGCACACACACCTAATTATGAAGATTGTAATACATCATGTGATGCAATGAGGACAGGATATGACAGGTTTTTCAAAGCACATTTTGTGGCACTCAAGCAGATAACCATATCTTTCCCCTGCACAGTGGGCATAAATAAGTATATTTTATAGAAAATAAAATCAGAGATAATGGTTGCCTTGCTACTGACCTAGTACCTGTATTTGAAAACCTGAGTCAAACACACAAAGAAAGTCTGTAAATTGCACAAGAAAACATTTTGACTTGCCTCACAGGGGGAGTTCCTCAAAGGAGCTGGAAATGCGGTGCTGGTCATGACAGTCTTTGCTACAGCTGGTGCCTTGCTGGTGTTAAGGAGGAGTGCACAACCTGGATGAAAGAGAAGGAAGAAGGTCAAACTGCAGCACTCACCTTTGGGTTTCAGGATTTGTGAAACCTGCCCCAAGCCTATGTTAGCTGGCTCCTACCATGGTGGAATTCCAGGGAACAGAAGGCTTTTTCCATTTCTTAGGGATGCAGCTTCACATACCTAACATACTCAGTGACCACATGAGCCTGCCCACTGCTACCTTCTGCTGCTCCATGACTTCACATTCATCCTCCTTGCAAGGCAAATAATAAAGTGTATCTTTTATGAACAAAAAAGTAACTTGGAAGAAAAGAATTTATCTTGACCAAAACCAAATAAAAATACAGCTATAGCTCTTTGCTACTTGAATAATTTCTGTAAACAAGAGGAACAAGGGCAGTATTGGGTTTTCTCTCAGCAGCTTAAGCCTTCAACTGTTTGTATGAGAAGGATTAGATACTGGTATTTAGGTAGGAGAACCAAGTACATAGTAATTGTACATAAAAGTGCAACTCAAGGGATCATGAAGCAAAGGCAAGAAAAATTAGAATGTGAGCAGGGGAAAAAACTAGCAGTACAGAAAAATAGAGAAAATAAATAGGAAAATCAGAAAGAAAAAAACCAGATCAGTATGGTAGAGGGTCAGGCAGATGAATATTTGATATGAGGATTTTTAGAAGGGGTCAAAATTTGTATCTGGTGTCAGTGGTGGAGACTGAGGTACCACTTTGTATCCTGAAAACAAAAAGGGAGCAGGATGGTCTTTTGCTCAAAGCACTCAGAGTGGAAAGATGGCATTTGAGAGTGGAAAGCTGTGATCTGTTTCACTGGAGGCTGAATATGTAAGCACACAGGAAAATTTGCCTTGTGTTTCATTCCCTCTCCTCACCACGTGTGTATCATTTCTGCTCTCTGCTGTTTGTGCTCTACACTTACTGTTTCCTCTCACACACCTTCTAGGGAAGGGAAACGCTTCTGCTCCGGGCTTCCAATCCGCCATGGAGAAGGCTGGGACACAGGGGAGCCTGGAGTCCAGCCACAATCCCCTTCTTCAAACGAGCAGTAAAAGCCAGGGGGAAGCTTTCCTGCAGGAGAGAAAGGCACACAGACAGAAGAAGCCAGTGAGCTGAGGAGAAGGCTCCTGGGCTTACACAGGAGCTGCAGTGACTGTTCCAACCCGCTTTGCCCAGGGCACTCCCGGCTCCTCGGTCCTTTCGTGTGGAATTGCACACATGCCTGACCATGGGGAGGGAGAAGCAGAGGGCAACAGCCCCCAGAGTGTGGCTAAGTGACGCCCCACACACCCTGACAAACCCCAGAGAGAGGACACATCTCACTACACACCATGGGGTCTCCTGGACTCTCAGCTCTGCAAGGATCAGCTCGCTCAAGGTCACATCTAGGAGATGACTCTCCTAAGCACTGCTTCTGCAGCCCCACAGGAGGAAATCTTGGAGAGCCATAAATTCCCTACAAGATTCCCTCCCCTACAGTTCAGGTTTCTACTCAGCCCAGCTCAGCAACATGATCTCTTCTCTCTGTGAGCACTGATGTGGCCTCAGGTAAAGCACTGAATCCTTTTGTGCCTCACTTCTTTCACCTGTGAGGCTCTTCCATGAGATGAAAGAGGATAGTTTATTTTAATCCATACTTCCAGGCTTTGAAGCCTGCTCATTCTGTCACTAGCTAAGGATTTCAGTTTCCAGCTCCAAACAATAGAGCTCCATTAGCTTTTTGCCTTGAAATTTGTCAGTTTTAAAGCAATAGTAGTCCCATTCAAAGCAGAAGGTAATCTCATGCCTTCTTTTTACTTCTCTATCTTCAATTGCAAGTTCTGCTTATGACGGTGTAAAGTATTGCTCCTTTTGCTCCAAGGAAGGAGAATGGTACATGAAATCTGTTAAAAATTGAAAGATAAAAATGAAATTTCATGTGCAAACACACATCCAGGATTTTTTTTTTTTTTTTTTACTTTTAGCTGCTTGATAAAATCAGAATTAAAATTTCTTCACTTACAAGCAGTAGGATAGACCACAACCTTCTAAAGCAAGAGAATCTTCTGGTCAAGTGATACCAGGAATTTCATTAGCTCCTCTATGAGAAGGAGAGGCTCTTGAACATATAATTTGTTGTGATTATTAATTTATTTTCCCTCTGAAATTCTGTATCTATAGAGAGGCTGTCAGACAATGAGGCACCAGTATTCAAACTCCAGATTATTCAAAATGCTTAAGTACCAGCAGATCCCCTGGCTGAGATTTCAGATCAATAAAATACCTGCTCACAGGGCACCAGCTTTGACTCACACACCTCAAAAGGCAATTGTCATTGGCACATGCAGGTGTTCCTTGGTGTACCCAGAGAAAACAACTGTGGAACACCACAACTGCAGCATCTAGACCACAAACATTTGATTTTCTGGGACCCTGAATCACAACCCACTTACGAGAGGAAAGTGAAACAAATCCTCTATCTGTAGCTTTTTAGTAGGGCTAGTTTTGGACCTGGAACCTGACATTGAGGCAAGAACCACATTTTAGTGGTATTTTTGGCAAGCATCTAAACCTGTTATGAAAAAAATCAAAACCGGTACCAAAGTTAGGGCTTTTTCAAGTTTTTCCTTTTAAAAATCTCTAAATTCATTCAGCCTAGTCTTTAAATGTGAAGCTGTTAAGCAGAGAGTTACTTCCCTGTGTCTCACCCCTCTGCAGAACTTGATTATATTTCATTGTGCAGCCTGAGGCTGGGATACAGAGAAAATGACAAATTATAATGTGCCCTGAATTCCCACAGAAACGGCTTGGCTCAGTGTCCAACTGAATTCATGTCATAGCCATTTGCTATCTAGGATGATGTAAACAAGTCAGAGCAGCAGGAGGAGTCATCTAAGTAGCAATCCCTGCCTGAAGGCCAGGAAAAGCTCACTGTCGATGAACAAGTAAGGGCATAAATAAAAAGCTATTACTTTCACAGAATATTTCATTCCCTTTTCCCAAATTAATGTTTTATGAGCTCTCAGATGTCTCATGCCCTGGATGCATTTTCTTTGCTGCTCTTTCTTACCTTGAATATGCACAGCACCTGTGATTCCATGTGTTGGTACCCCACAGAGACCTCTGGGTACCACTTCTCTCCAACCTGTGCTTCTCCATTTCATGTGTTTGTCACTGAAACTCACATTAGCCCAGACATTGCACTGATGAGGGGAAGCTGCTCTGACTTTATTGGAAAATCATGGAAATTAGGGGGCAGGGATTACTTCTACTGAAACCTGCCATTTTGGACATTAGTACCAGTGACAGAAACCTCAGAAGATTTAGGCCTCAGTGAGATTACAATACAACTTGTGGGTACAAGATGGAGAACAGAGCAGTCCAGTGAAAGTGATGCACTCTGAGAATGCAAGAGTCTCTCCTTTTATGTGGGTGGGCAAGCAGGGAAAAGCTGTTGGATGCTAAACTTGTTCTTAACCAAATATTTTCAAGCCTTCAGAATGAAATACCTTTCAAGAAAAATCTAAATAAGTTCTTTTTCTTTAACCAGATTTTTTTGTCCGTTAATAGCTAGAGCATTAGTAACTGATACAATTTATGAAGCAGATAGAATCATCCATTTCTTCAGAACTAGGTGTAAATCAACCAGATACTACAGTTTAAGCTTCTGGGTGAAATTCCAAACTGGTATTATAAAGAACAAAAGCATTAAAGACTACTCTGTATGTATGGACCTTTACCAAGTTTAGGAGGAAATTTCAGAAGCCAAACAGATCAGCTACTCGATTTAAAGAATCACATGAATCTTAAACATGACTTTGTTTCAATGATTCTTCTATGCTAGCAAAGTTGGCCAGCCAAATTCTACCAGAAACGAAGCATAAAAATAGAAAATACTTCTCAAAATTCAGCAGAGTTATCCTTCAATGGCAGATGGCTCTGCTGAGCTCAAAACTGCCAGAGGTTAGAATTCATTTCTATAAGTACAGCTTTTGATAAAGAAAGAAGCAGAAGGCTTAGTGTATGCAAGACAGGAACCTTAAGAGCATAGCATGGCAACAGGTTGCTACTTCATCATTTTGCTTGCAGGAAGACTCTGCTGGGCTGTATCTGGATAAAAATGAATCCCATGATTTCTTTACACATTTTTGCCTGGAAAGCAAACTGGCCACTTTAAAATTGATTATCAATGCTTTTTTTGGTCACTCATCCACATTATCAGAAAATCCAACTTTAAAGGTTCCTGTTCTAGCTGCCATCTGGCCTTTTGACTGATGTGTGCATGCATCCTCCCACCACAGGCTGAGTCCCTCCTTTCAGGAGCCAGACACTTGTCTTCCTTATCTCACCTGCTAAGGTGTTTCACATCCTTAAATATTCAATGAAGCAGAGTGAAAATTACCCTATAACCAAGTGATTGTGATATTTATTTGAAAGATAAAGAGGACATTATTTCCTGTTCCAGCTAAAATTCATAAAATGTGGAAGTGCAACCTCAGGAGAGACTTGGGTAATCTTTATGGAAACTCTTTATGGAAATAGAAAATATGGGTTCAAATTTACAGAAGAACCAGTCCTGGGTTAATTGTACCTTGAAGTTCTGGATGTCTATAAAGTAAATATACTACTGGCACCTCCATTATTTAAAATGTTACCGTTTTTAGAATATATCCATTACTTGCCTAACATGCTTGGACTGATTAGCCAATATTTTCCAAGGATGAATTTTTTTTAATGAATTTGTCACAGAAAGTAAAACAGTTTCGAACTAGACAGAATTACATGCATCCCTTTTCAGTAAAGTTTTAACTTTTGCTCTGACTTGCTGCCCTGCAGTGAAAGATTATATAACCAAAATCCCAGATACTCTTAATTAAAAAGAGAAGTAAAAAACTTCTAAAACAAATTCACCCTTTCTGTAAAACAGAGCCCTGCCCATCTATGTTAGTAAATAATATGAGTTTTTGTGTCTGTCTTCTACCACACAATGCATATTACATGTGATTACTACAATAAGAGAAAATTGGTTGGGGTTTTCTGCAGTAAGTTCTATCCATTTGTTGAGTGATTTGGTAAACTACTTATATAGAATTTGTTGCTTGGCATTAATAGATAAATTTGCTGAAGCTTAAGGCACAAGCTGTGAACTTTCACCAGATATGCTGAACTTTCCACTCAGTCAAATATGAGAAAACCCTAGAGCTGGCTCAAGACAGAAGATAAGGACTTCATTAACAGAAGCTGCAGCCTTGGAAATAAGAAACATCCTACCTAGAGGCAAGCAAGGGACACAGTGATGAATGGGAAGAGCTCCCAGAACCTCATATGGGGGACAACTTGTCCAAACAGTCACATGAAGGCTGGGGAATTCAGATTGTTTGAGTACAATCAACCAGGGACTTGTTCAAGGTTGCTCTTCAGAGGCACCCAGCTCCACCTACTACACCATTAAAGAAAGTACTTTTACAGAGGAATCTATCTTTCAATTTATTATTTCAGCAGAAACCTAGAGTCAAAGCCTGCCATGGTGGCTGCCACGTGTAGTTTCTGTATCTGGAAAGGCAGGAATTTCCAAGCAGAGACACACCACCAGGGCTATCTGGAGTATTAATGTGTGTCTGCAGTGTATGCAAAGTAACTTCTAGCATGGCACTTCCATCAGGCTGGTGAATCTGTGTGTCTGATCCTGAGCCAACAAACACATGCAGCTCAGCCTCTCGTCCCTCATCTGCCTCTTTGAAGCTGTCTTTTACTCCTGCAAGGATATCTGATTATGACTCAAACATGCTTTTCTCTAGGGGTCATCCCTCTCTGCTTTTACAGTTTCTACACAGACTAATTGGTTGCAAAGCAGAGTAAGCACCATGACGTTTCACTGGCCATTAATAAGTAAAGAGATGTTAGCAAACAGCAGGCTGTAGAGAGAGCTTTTTCAGCTCAGACAGGAACAAAATTCAAATAATTAGGAAAAAAAATTAAAATCTTAATAAAACCAATCAGTTTTATTGTAAAACCTGTAAACCTGAAAGAATGTGAGAGGCAAAAAAAAACCTCAACACCTCCTTGAAGCTCAAAGATAGAAGCCTTTGATAATGCATTTTTAAAACATCTCGCCTTAGTTTTGAGCATAGCTCATCTTTTTCTGACAGCTCTTTTGTCTAAGCAGAACCATTTGGGAAACCCTTTTCTCTGCTTGATAAATCTGAATCACTTTTTACCACACTTGCAAAAAGCTGATGAAAATATCTGTGTTGCTCAGGAGTAAAATGACAACTAAAATGCTGAAAGATGACATATGTTTTGTGTTAGGCTGCCACTCAGATATATCTGACACCTCAAACATTAGATCACTTCTCTGTTTAGTGTAAGAAACCTTATGCCAACAATATTCAGCACTGTAAAGAAGCAAAAGCAGAAGGATCAGCCATAGAACTGAGCAGGCTTGTAGGTGGATAAGCAGGCATATCCAGGGCTCTTGCTCAGGCAAGCCATGCTTTTTTGTTCCTTGAGTGGAAGACAGTGCTTTTTGGACCTTTTAGCTGGAAGTAAGAACTCTCATTTCTTGTACCTATGGGTGAATGCAAGCCACGTGGTCTCCTCAAGCTGGGAGTGATGCTCTGCTAAACAGCTGGCTAAATATTTTCTGCTTTTTACATTTTCTCACAGACATTCTCTGTACATTCCTTTGCCAACACAGCTGCAAGTGCCATATTGCCTTGTAGAAACAGCTACAGATGAATGGAGGGAGAAAAGACAACCAAACCAAGACCTGTGGACAACATATGCCAGAGAGGCATTGGCTGCTTGGGCTCACCATGGGTACAGGGTGGCAGCAAGGGGCAAAAGCAGAGCCACCCTCCTCTGATATGTGAATATGAACAACAGACCCACCACAAGTGCACCCAGGGTGTGAAATACCAGGCAAGCATGTTCCTCCAGGCCTGCCCCATCCCATGTGGTATTTAGTTTACATCCATGATCAGTACAACTCCCCCTTGTGACCTCTGCTCTTCCCCCTGGGATTACTCCCACAAGGCAGAGCCATTCATGGCACACGGGCAGCAAAGTGTGTCTGAGCACACAGCTGAGGGTAAATAATGTTTCTCTCCTTCCAATGAAATGAAAATGCATTCGACCTTTTTTAAATTACAGAGTAGAACACAACAGAAATGCCATTATGGGGTTTTAGAGTTCTATTTGAAATGTCTTAGATGGAAATAAGGTTTCAATATTGCTAATATGAAACATTATTGGTTCTAAGAAGCTGCAAGTCCACAGTGCTGACACTGTTCCTGTGAATCTAATGTCCACTGAGTGGGTCATTAAAGAATATAATTTCAAATTGTAACAATATCTAAAATGATGGAGAAGCTTGTAATTTCAAGCTTTTAACTAGTTTCCTAGATGATCCCAGGTCAAACCAATGTTCTTCACACCAATAAAGTCTGTAACTTTATTTCTTTATTAGCAGAAGTGAAATCTGCTAGAAGTTGTATATCACTCATGTTAAGCTCTTGCTAGAAACAGCAAACATGTTTTTTACATACCAAATCAACATGGTTCTATTGTAACAGCCCACAGGCTAGATCAGCTGTGGTACATACTTTGAATAATAAACTCTCAATATTTATTTTTCTTGATATATTTGCCCTGCAGACAACCATACAGCTGACAACCCACCAGTCCTAGCTATTTGCAGGCTGGCAGATGGGAGGATGCTGGAGGCAGAATGTACAGAGGTATGGAAAAAGTGATAAGGCACCTTCAAGATGGTCAAAGGAAGGTCCTAAAGTATCTCACAGCACATTTTTGACAGTACTCAGGCACAGCAAGTTCTTAGAAAACTCAGGCTGCTATCCATCTTCTGCTGTATGTTATTGGACTATTGACTCCTGAAGTGAGGGTAGAAAACCAGAGCAATTACAAAGACACAGGAGCTGGTCAAAGACAAGCTACTGGCTCTACTCATTTTTCATCTTAGAAGTTTTCTCCTTCCTCTCCCCCTCTGCCACATGCTGCACTATATTTTGATTAAAGGCTCTCACCAACTACACATTTTGTGATTCTGGGAGGCATCTAGCTATTCAGCTATGCTTCCTTTGCATTTTTGATCAGGACACTGGGAGGGATGAAGCACCAAGAGCATGTTAAGAAGCTGCTGCAGAACAGATGTAGGTGAGCTCAGAAATATCAAATGGTGCACTCCAGGCAGACATCCAGGAAAGGGCATCTGCTACAGGGGATACAGGTCTTTTGATAGCACCAAATGAGTCTGTTGGTGCTGAAGTCTCAGACAGTAAAGTTCAAACCAATCAATGCTTCTGGAAAAGGATGGTGCAACCTGGGGGTTGGGATTTACTCACTGCACATATCTCCCTCATCTTCTCCCTCAGCACAGTCCTGGATGAAGTCACACGCCTGCCCCAGCCTGATCACTGTTCCATTCCAGCAGCTGAAGGAACCCTCCAGAGCCATTTTTGAGAGAGAGGCAGATCCTAGAGAAAAAGAAGGAAAAAACAACAAAAACACTTCAGATAACCGAACTGCCTTCCTTTCAACCAACAGGTCATAGCATAACATTGAAGGGATGAGCACCTTGTGAAATCTTCTCAATTCAATACTTACTTGATAATTTTTTTTACCTATTTGATCTTGTCAAATGTCTAATAGGCTACCTAATAGAGAATTTCAGTTCCCCGTGTCTTTCTGGTGTTATAATGTGGAAGGCAGCTTTGACCTCTGGAGGGCTTAAATCCTGCATCCTGCTTTGGTACTTCTCAAGAACAACACTATACACATGATAGGTTTTTAATTGTGTGTGAATTTACAGCTCCACTGGCAGTCCTGAAAGCTGATATCCTCTCTGGGTAGCTCAGGAGTAACAAGGCTACAGGATTTAGAAAGAGCACAAGTTTTCATCATGCTCTTTTGGCAACATACATTACCTTTGCTTTGGGTGCATTGTGTTGTCATATTCTCTGCAGGAGAGAAAACAGTTCAATCTCTACTTGTACTTTTCTTTCTCTTCTATGCCTACTCCTGCTCCTGCACTCTCTTGAGTCAGGGAGCCCACAGCAACCTACATCCACCCAGAGACAGAAAGCACCAGTTCATTTTACCTGTGCTAAGCAGCAAAAGACATCCAGCAATGTGCAAAGGAGACAGTTCTTATGAAATGAGGTCATCAAACATTACAATTAGAGGTCAATATCATCCACTCAGAAATGATCCTGAGCAATTTTCTAGAAGAACCATCCTTTTCTGGAGGCACTTGATTCCCCTGACAGCTGAGAAGTCAGATATCAAGTAGCCTGACAGGTATAATTTTCCTTACTGTAGGAACTCTCTCATCCCAAGTGCTTTGAGATGATACTTAGGACAAAGCCTTCTTTTTTTGTTTTTTTTTTAAAGAGGTCCATGCTCTAGATCAGACACATGAAGGAGGCAGGAATTAATTCAGTTACAACTTGAAGTCAGTGTGTATGGAGGAGTCTAATCTTGAGAAATGCCAGAGTTCCTTCCACAAAAATCTGAGTGTGGGTACAGTTCACTGACACCTTCCTGAATGTGCCAAGACATGCTTCCAGTCACTGCTGGAAGACAAGCCTGGAAGAACAAAGAGATCTGTGAATTCCCCCCTGCAGCAATAACTGCCCTGTCTCATATTAAATGGATAAATGCTCCAGATTAAACCAAAGCCTCTGGGCAGAGTGAGCCATTGTTTGCCTAACTCATCCATGCTCACTAAAGAGTGCAGCTACATCATGTTCTCTGGTACTACAGGGAGTTGGAAATCACTGGCGATTCAATTAGATATGCACTTGATATTTTTATTTATATTGCCTGCCAAAACTAAAAATTAATGAACCATGTAGGAAAACAACCACTATTTCTCTTCCAGCTTATTTTATGGTGCAAATCATTCAGGAGTGGGGGGAATACATGCCAAACTTTATTAATAAAGGACGATAGATCCTCAAAAGGGTGCTCTGTGTTATTGTCAGGTCGATTTTTTTCCTTAGCACAATTCTGGCTTGCCACATACAGGCTGCACAATGCCCTTGTATTCCGGTCTGGGTCAAGGCATGACTACAGAGGAGAAGCTTTGCAGGGAAAATAGCCCAAGTAACGTGGAGCTGGCTGCTGACAATTTCTGTGGGCTCCTTGGTGAGGGTTTAAGGTAGTGAGATGGCATCTTCCTTGCCTTTGCTGAACTTCCTACAAAAAATGCACCCTCAGAGACACCGCTGAGAGCCTTCCCTAGGTAAGAGCAACTTTTCACGTGCCACAAGCCAGACACTTGGGGCTCAGGTCATGTGCAAGTGGGCACTACAAAGCTGTGAGAAGGGGCTCTGGTAACTCAGTAGGTGATCTCTTCTCCTAGGGGCATGCAGTGAGCCTGAATAGCACTCAGTTGTTGGAAGTACCACCCAAAGAAAAGTTAGGAGAGCACTTCCATGAGTCAGCAACACCATAACACTCTTTAAAAAATCCTTAAGTTCTACTGAAATTCAGAAGTACTCTTGTCTCTCTGAATTAGCCCACAGATGGTTTTGAAGCCCATGTTTAGTAGCAGCTTTCATGTCCCACTCAGTTTATCTGCAATCTTTTCAGCAATGTCCGTGTTTTACTTCAGCAGCTGCAGAGATACGCAGAGATTCAGAGGAGTGGTAATTGTAGGCAATGGGGTTGTTCTGTTTACGCAATTAATTATAACTTTTAAAAGGCACTCACTTTTCCAAGCACACAACTGCATTAACACTAATTATAATGGTACCAAGGCATTCAAGAGAACCTACTTGTCTTCCCAGGTGTTTTTTGTTGTAGCCTAGGGGCACAAATCTCCCGAAGCCAACAGACTGTAGTATTTGAAATATGTCAGTTGCAACTGGGAATCAGGCAATTCCAGGAGCTATTCCTCCAAAACAAAGCAGCAGATTTACATGCCCATTCATCTCTTTGGAGACAGGGCTTGAATTAGCTCAGATTTGCATTAGACCAATATATACGTGCTCCTTGTATAGGTTAGAGAACACAAATAGCAAAGCTGCAGCCCGGGGAATGGCTGGGCTCTGTTACAGTGTATGATTTATTCCCATCTTGTTTGCTTGCTTACTGTGAGCACAAAGGCAAAATGAATTGGAGAAAGGAGATGATTAACTAGTAAAACAAATAGATAACCAAAAAAAGCCCAAATACAAATAATCCTTTTAATGGGCCACTTAATGCAGATGTTTGCATCCAAGCTCAAGGAAACTCAAATTTTAATTAAAATATTTTGCAAGAAAAACAGACATTTGATCTTTTCAGTTCCCAGACCCAATTACTCCTGGCAAAGTGAACCAGAATGACCTGGATTGTTGAAGTGGCCTCAACTCACACACAGAAGACGTGTTGGGAAAGGAAAATGAATGGTATCAAATAAGTATCAGAGTAAAATTTGTGGGAGACATCCTTTATATTTACAGCAGTGTTTATGTAGCCAGTGGCATCCATAAATTACAGCAGTAATTAAGCTGTACCACGGCTGGCTTGGAGGCTTATAAATCATTATTTAAACAGCAGCATTAAATAAATGGCATTTCAGGCTCTAAATTGAAAGTAGAAAAGTAGAAACAACTCCTTGGGGAACAAGAGCTGACTTTGTACCTCACAGGTCCTGCTTCTCAACACAGTCCAGCCCTGGCAGTACCAGAGTCTGGAGACAAATGACAGCCTGGGATCTTTAGTGCCCATGCTTTTGGACTTGCTTTCCATTTCCTCTATCAGGATGGAAAAGGAAAATCATGTGGCTTAGTTTATGCAGGATCAGCAGCTCTCTGCTCGCACTGTGGGACCCAAGGCGACGTATTTCAGTTCTCAACAGATTTTCTCTGACTTGGGTTTCCTCTTCTCTCCCTCCCTGTCCCTTGACCAGCAGAGAAATCACAGTGCGCTGGCAAGCTCTGGTGGGTCTGTCTCTGAGGAACCTGGCCAGAAAGATTGTGGTGTTTGATCACTGCAAAAGGGGAAACTTTGTCTTCCTGCCACCACACCTGCCCAGGTGGGATGGAGAAGAAACTCTTGCAGGCATCCACAAAAATATCTCTTATCTGGCAAACTGGCTACGCTGCTAATTATCATGCAGGGTTTAATGAAGCTGAACATAATTATACCTTCACATGCTACATTCAACTTCTTAGACCATAATTTTTAATTCTACCAAAAGCTTTTGGGACAAACACAGTCAGGTGAAGCACATTTAATGTGTCCTGCTGAGGACACATTAAAAAAGAAGAGCTTAATAGGACAGTACTTGGTTGTGGTTTAAAAATTGTCTCATTTGTACTCTGCAAAAATTCCAAAGACCTGGGATAAATGTACAGCCTTGTCACATTTTACCAGCAAGCAGCTTCTCTCTGGGCTATCCTTAAGGAGCCCCATTGTACAGAGTTGAGTTTTATTTCAGTGGTTCTCAAGGCAAGACCCTATATGCCCACAATGCGAAAATTTTCCATTTTTAATTGCATATATGTAGCAAAAAATACCTACCCATGGAAGTTCACCATATCTATCTAACCCTATGTGTTTACCTCTCAAAAGAGAAAATTTCCTACTATTTGATTACATCTCTTAAAAAATGTTTTCCAATGGGCTAGTGCTGCAGCTTAGTGCCTCCAGTAAATGTCACTAAAAATCTGGGATTGTACAACTTTGTTGATGATATGTGTCTGTCACAAGTATTTGTCATTAACTGTTCAATTTCTTCTGCCCCTTCTTTGGCTTGAGTTCAAAGCTTTGACTCAGATATTTACAGAAACATTACTTGGGGGATTGAGAGGTTGTGTGAAAACAGAAGAGCTGCTGTCTAGCTATAAAAGGATAGTGAGAATTTGGGGGAGTTTCTGATTATTGATTTTCCATGACTTGCCATTTCTGATGGCTACATATTTCCTCACTCTTTATCTCCTGTCCTCCAGCAGCACAGACATTCAAAGGCTGCTGGCTCCCTTTGTGCTGAGGATAGCCATATTCCAGGACAAAGTAAATTTGCTGTGGATACAAGTCACTAATGCCCATGCTTTCATCATTAGAGAATTTGGAAGCTATGAAATAAAGGAGGAAAGAAAGTGAGAGAAGTGAAAGAGAAGTTCATGTTTGAGGGGAGTGAAGCCATCCTTGGCAAATGGCCATTGAACTCCACATGATACAGGGCAGATCACATAAATCACAACTTTCACAGCAAGTTACACTGCTCTCCTTTTTCCAGCCACCTACCCCAGGACACTTGTATCCAGATCAGCAAGGAACCCGAGTAGCTGCAGCTGCAAATGAGACAAGTGAGAGACATATCTGGAAAACACATTGTCCTCAAAAATGCTTTGGAAAAAAGACTGGATTCCATGCTTCTCACACCAGGCAGTCAAATTTGGTCAATACTTCATAATTCCTGTCTTTAATATTTGCAATGACATTTTTACTGTTACTATCATTGCCTAAGGATGCATTTGTAGGAGGAAGTATTCTCTTTTTTATTAGACTGCCTGCTACAGGCAGAAAAAACAGACTGTGTTTGTAAATGCCTGAAAGCTCACCCATTTTTCAAGTTACATAAACTGCCTTTAATCTTCTTACTTCACTTCCTAAACATAAATGGGAATAAACTCATCACAAGAGCTCTGTGATGTTCATTTCATTAACATTTGTAAGGAACTGAGATGCTATGATAACAGGCATAAAAAAACCTGTAAGGAAATTATTTACTCTGTCTTCACAGTGTGGCTTGAATAATTTACAGTAGAAAATGAACACACCTTTGATGAAGGCAGGACAGAGGGCAGCAAATAACTTCCCATTGAGAGAGCACCCCCTGCCCTGCAGATTAAGGGTGCAGCATTCCCACAGTGAGCTACCACAAAAAGAGAAAACTTGCTCATTAGAGCCACGTAGAGACAGAATTTTCACCTCAAAGACAATGTCAACATTTCAAAATTTATCTAACCAGAAAATAAAAATACCCAAAGTTTTCACAGAACAAAAAATTCAAATCAATTCTAGGTTAGAAAACTGACTTTAGGGGTTTCAACACATGAGTAATGCTGTCATAAACCCCAGAAATTTGAAAACACTTGAATTAAGACAAAAATAAAATGTTGGACAGGAAACTCAAGAGGGAACTTAGTGGTTTGGAACATGCTCATGCCAATAATTCAGCCAGCTCAGTTCTAATGTGCTTTCTGTCTCTGCTGCCTCAAAGTAGGGATGCTGTGTTTAGTACACAAATTTCAAACATCTGCTCCTTCAGCATTGCCTAATGCCAGCAGGATTGCTTACACAGAAGAGAGCTCTCAGCACACCTGAGGAGCTGGCACTTGCTCACTGCCACATTTTCAGTAGCAAGAACTCTCTCCAGAGTTGTGCAGCATACAGACTATCCAGACCTTCTGCGTTCTCTCAGAAATGTTTTTGACCAGGTCGTGTTCCTTTTCCTATCTTTTGACTGAATGACTTTCCAACAATAGTGTTGGTGTGATGTATTTTCCCTGAATTTACAGAGAAATATAGCTTCCTTTAAAAACTATAATGAAATAAGAATGTGGAAAGAAAAAGTTAGATGGATTTCACACTCTCTCAATTTTCAATTAGGAAAGTTGGCTTAGGGTCTTCACCAAAACTGTTGAGTGCAGTAAATGACAAGATAATGTTTTCCCCTAGAACTTAATCGTGCACAAAATATAGCTGCTTCTTTTGGCTTTTTTTGCTAGGACTCATGGTAACACACATATTTTTCTGGTGATTTGTTACCAGTCAATAAGCAGCTCCAACTGCACATCCAAAAATTAACAGCAAACATGTAAACAGCAGCAGTGAACTTTATAATGAAAGTGTGATTTCCATCCTACAGCAATACCTACATATTCTGTGGTGTCTACTGAATTGAAAAGGGCCAAAAGAGACAGAGAATACATATTGTATGAAATGCTGTGCATACACAGTCATTGGACCTTTTTTAAATTTCATCAAACACAGTAGATCTTTAAGGCTTTCATCCATAAATATGAACATTCTGACTTAGAATAATCCAGTGGGATAGAGTAATTTTATTAAAATCCCAAATCTCATTTCTTTTGGTCGCTTTTCCTTGCCCTTGTTTCAATATCAGGTTGTATTTACTGTTAGTTTATCTTTTCCCTCAGATACAATTGCATCTTTCTAGGTACTGCTGCATTTTTGTGAGATTAAAAAAACAACAACAAAAAAACCTCTCCCCTAGGTTTCATGTTTCTCCTAAAACAAGTGAATACTATATATTTGTAACAGTAAGCAGCTGGTTAAAAGAAAAAAAAAACAAACAAACAAAAAATCGCCACAAAAGCAAAGCCAAAAAACCCTTTTCTTTGACCTCCTGTGGATTTTCCGAAATTCATACCTTGTAGAGGGCAAATAAAAAGGTCCAATATCTATTATTAGCCTCTGCTATTCCCATCAGACTTTTCTGGGTCTGAATAGGCTTAGAGAACAGCTCTTACCAGGGAACAATCTCTTCCATGGGAAACACCAGCACACTGATTGCTGGCTCACTGAAAGATGAACGCTGACAAAGCCATGAGGTGGTTAAGATCTCTAAGCTTATTTACAGACAACAGATTTAGCACAGGTCCTACCTCAGCATCAAACATGGAAGAATGTGAAATAAAACAAGGCTGCTGGAGAAAAGACATGAAAATTGTCCTTCCAAATGTGTGCCTCTTGGGGAAACTGTAAGAGCTGATTAGATAGGAAATACGTGCAATTTTCCACCTTTGCTTCTTAGGAGGCTTCGTTCAAATCCATTTTCAATTATTAAAGTAAGTGTTATCTTTGCCTCTGCTAGTTCTGCAGTTCCAAGCACAACCAACACTGACACTATACACAGCAGATTTTTTTCAATTCTTGGTTCTTAAAAACAGCCCAGCAAGAAGACCTCAAACATCAATAACATTTAAAGAAGATCAAACTGAGATACTTGTCAACCAATTTCAATCACCTAAATGAGCCTGTAAATTGCCCAAACCAGAAAATCTCTCTGACTCCTGCTGCTTCCTGTACCAGTTGGACTGAAGATGCCCAGATTCAAGGAAAAAGAAGAGACTGAAGAATATTTTCATAGCTCATCAAGAGCTGATTCCACACAGGTAAGATATAACCTCTCCCTCAACCCTGCAATAGCAGCATCTCAGCAAGTTCTCCTTTAGCATTGCCAATCCAGTTAACAAGAGAGTTATATTCATATGCCTGGTCATGAAAAACACAAATAAAGATATGAGGCTTAACTGTATTCAAACAGCATTTTAGATAGGAATGAAACTTTTCATTCCTAAAATGCAGTTCTCTTTCTGTAAGTGTTTTAAGCAGTCTCTCTGCTTTAGCTATCAGCACTATTAAGGTTTTTGGCCTTAGTGCAGATGGGTTGCTGGGGATGGCAGGTGGAATATCACAAATCAGCACAGCCCTGAGCATGCACATGGGGTCCCTCAGCAGAGTGCAGGGACTCATCCCCACACCACAGCCAATCCCTTACTGGGCAAAGCAGTGGCCCCACAGTGGAAGAGCAATTGTTGCTCCAGGTAGAAGCAGAAGCTTGCTTGGAGAAGTAAGTTTCCTGTTGTGCCCCTTTCCACCGTGCCAACTTCTGCAGTTGTGGGAAAGCAACAAGTTGTCATCAAGCAGCTGATTTCCACTTTGTTTGAAAAGTGAGCAATGATGCTTCAAACCCACAAAGAATGGGCAAAATGAAATTGCACCTGAACTCTTGCTGTGAGGGAGAGCAGTGACTACACACAACACGTTCACCACAGGGAGGGACTCCATGTGCATGGATGCTCCCAGCTTTTAGTTCTGGGGAAGGAGAAGGAAACTCTCAGTGTCCCCCCATCTCCACACATCGCTGAACACCAGCAAGTCATGGATGCAGTGAGTCAGGGGTGACTCTTCCAGCTGGATGCACCAACAACTGCCAACATCTCCGTGCTCTGAAGCCAGTCCAGAGGGACAGAGGGCCAGCACAGCCCTGTGTGGCAGTGTCCCAGGCTGTGCTCCAAGGCCTTGCCATGCTTCAATGACATTGTCCCAGGAGCAAAGCTGCTGAAGGTCAGTGGCCCAGAACATCAAAAAAAGCCTGGAGAAGACTCCTGCCTGGAGTCCACATCTCTGCCTGAGGACCTCTATTCATGTTTGAATGTGCATGAAACTTATGAAAATTGGGAACACTTACTGAAAACAAAGAGATGCCAGTGAATAACAAAGTGAGTAGCTCTGTGTAAGCCAAGGTACATACTGAAGATACCAGGGAAAAATGGAAAAACTGGTAACATTACAATTCCAACATTACCACCCCGGTTTCAGGCAGACTCTCTGCTCTCTTGTGGCATGCTGACAGACTCTTGGATTAATGCTTTCCACATGAGATCACTTTCCAAAAGTACAAGGAGATGCAGAGAGGATTGCAAGAGTTGACCAATATCAGTACAGAGAATAACCATGCCCTGAGGTTGAGGTGCCTGTGGGCTGCCAGCAGCAGTAGAGCAGTTAGACTAAAAATGGAGTAGTTACATAATATTAAAATGGCTCTTGAACTTATTTTAAATGCAGTGATAGGAATTTTAACAAACCGTTGCTATGAGTAAAGACAGATCAAGGAGACAGACCATGACTTCTCCCTCCCTCTCTGACTCTAGGTTTTCTCTAAAACCTTTACCCTTCAATGAATAAATTGTGCAATCAACTCTCAGGAGATTTCATACAATTACTTTGAGCAGTCATTTTCTTAGCAGTTCTCATCTTTAAATTTGCTACCATAAACTGTATGTCTACCCAAAATATCCCTTTATATCCTCTTTGTCAATAAACTTTCTGTTTAGTGCAAGCTCCCCTTCAAGATTTTTCCAACCCATTTTCCCCCCATTTTGCTCACTTACTCAGCTGGCCATTAATTACTCACTTAATTACTGTCAGCAGTAGTATTAAATTCTCACAAACTTGCTACTGCTGTTATTATGTAAAATGCTCCTCCCAGCTGGGTAGGTTTCAGCAAACCATAACACCTTGTTGACTTTAGATAAATCTATTTATAAAATGCAAATGTATCTCTTCCTGGCAGGCAAATCCTTTACAACTGTTCAACAATTCATTATACAAAATAAAGAATCAGGAAGAAACACAGCTCTTCATCAAGTCCTAGCAAACAAACATTCTGGTAAAAAACAAATGATAAAAAGAGACTATGAAATAGTAGCCCCACAGCAAAGTCAATGGGGTTATTCTGGTCTTGTGGCAGGCAGGGGTAGTAGAGTACCCTCAAATGCCACACATGCACAGTATTCCAAATGACTGGCAATCAGAAAATAATTAGGTGTACCAGGAATTAAGAAAAGAGAAATATAAACCAATTTACCAGCTACAAGAAGCAATGAAATTAAGCGTACACTCCACCAAATATCTAATGGATCATGGTGCTGTTTCAAAGAAGGTATTGGCAAAAAACACCACCAGTTTAGGACAGGGTTACAGTAAGCAAGCTTACTCACTCACTTGACAGTACAAAGTGCACAAACGCACCGAATAATCAAAAAAGAACCACCAAACTTTCTTTTGGCCATAAAATAGACTAGGGGAAACCTCAAAGCTACTTTGCATGTGTCTACATTCGATCTTGAAGTATCAATTTAAAAGCCCAAGAAATCATTGACATAAATTTTTGTGCACATTTCATTAGGAATTCCTTCTGGCAGTGGCTATGTGGACAAGGGCAGCCCTTTTAGGGGACAGACACTCCTCCTGTTTCTTACTCTGCCCCACTGGTCACTGTGTTTGCACTTCCATTCACCTTAGGCTACCCATGGTGCTATAGTAAAGTTATACTGGGTGCAAAGGTTTTATATGTCCACTATATATTTTTTACAAAGAGAATAGTTAAAATACCCGACTTCCAGCTCTCCCAGGGCTTTAACTTAATGGGATGTGGATGCAGTTCACCACCATAAAGAATGTCACTGGCTTACTGCACTGCAGTATCTCAAAGCCAGGAAGGCAAACCATAGGATACTGGGAATGTTCATACAGAAAGTCTAAAATACTGAAATACCAGCAACAAAATCGACTGCCCCACTCCTTCTCCCAGGAAAAATGCCTTGCCTCCTTTTCCAGGATCTCTTGAGAGACAGCAGCAGGACTCCTGTGCAGCTGCACTTACAGCAAAGACTCTCAGCTCCACTTGGACCATGCCCTTCCTTCCCATCCCACAGGTCATTACTGCTGCTTTTTAGTGAGCAATATAATTTTAAACAGTCTGTCAATGAGGTATCACAAAGATGATAAAAGCGCCTTGCCCTAGCATCTAATGTGGATAAAATCAATGATCCAAGGTCCCATGGGTGGTGACAGGGTCAGAAAGCTCAGAGGCCTCTGGGCTCACAGCAGCAGCAGCTGCATTCTCTGTTCAGCAGAGCAGTAGGGCAGCCCAGGGAACTGAGACCTGGCAAAGACAGGGTGCCAAATCCAAATTATCAGTCATCCAGGGTATTCTTGGAAATAAAAAGCCTGGTATCCTTTCCCCAGTACTGAGGGAAATGAAGAAAGAATTAAATAATCAAGAACTGAGCACAAAACAGCTCAAACAAGCAGAGTCCAGCATCTTTTCTTGGGGTCCTTCAAACCAGACTCCCTCTGTGTGTGCAGGGGCCTTGCACTGCTAGCAAATGACCTCCAGAAATGCTGCCTGTCCAGTCAGGAATCTGATGGTCAGGATTTCCAAAATGGTTCTTCTGTTGTGACCTTGGATGAGCCTCTTTGCTTGACAAAGACCTTGGATAAGTCTCTTTTTGCTGTGACAGAAAAAAAAAACCCCTACAAAACCATTTTGTGGGGAATATATGGCCTTGCTACTTTTTAGAATAGCATAATTTTTTTCACAGAAAAAAAAAATCTCATTTTTAAGAGCTATCTAAAATGAAAATGTCTCCTGTAGAGGAAAATGTTTGCTCAGCAGTACTTCAAAAGATTATATTTGACCTGAAATAAAACATTGGTTAGCTTCAGGAAACTTGCTATTGTTCAAAATTTTTTTTCAGTTCATATATTTCATGCTTTCTTTATGCCTTTAACATATTTTCCAATTTAAAAAAACCTCCTAGAGTCTAGGGAGAAGGTGTGAAAACTTGTTTTCTTCCATTAATTTTTTTTGTTATGCTTTGCCAAAAACACATATTAAGTTTGCACTTGGAATAGCTTTGTCCCACCAGGTTGCTTTTTTAATGAGCTAGAATAAAAACAAGCTAGAATAGATATATGTAATGAAAATAATAGAATTTATATATTGGAAAATTGTAATATATATGTATTAGAAAATTATATATAATAAAATATATTTATTATAAAAATAATATATATAAATAAATAAATATAAATAAACATGCTGCTCACCCCCTGTAAGACCATGGATGCTCTCAAGTGGAAGGTGATGCCGAGTGTGTCACCAAATGCTGGTCACAAGCACAGGGTGACAGAATCACTGGAGCCACTGCCACATGCTAGTGCAGCATGTCTGAGAGAGCTCTGGGTCACTTCAGCTTGGTCCTGTCCCCTGAAATCTCCTCGCTCAGAGCACCAAAGACACAACTTTTTACCATGTTAGCACTGACAGGGCTGACAGCGCTCTCTCCATCTGGCACACATCAAAGCATGGAAATGTCAGCAAAACTCAGGTTTGGCTGAGGGAACCTCAGATGTGGAAAGCAGCACAAAACCAGCCATGAGGCCTGCACAGTCTCACATGGGCACTGGAGAGTTATTATGCTGCTATTTCCATCTCAGTGAGGAGCAGCGTGGAAAACAGTTAAAGTAAACTCAACATTAAAAAATTCATTGACAATTAAGATGACAGATTAAACTGATCTACATGCAATCTGCAAACTGATCTGGCATTCACTGATTAATGCAGTAAATTAGATACTAACATCTCTCATGCAATGTTATAAATCACTACTTTCACTCAGCAATGCATATTTGGTGTCAAACAATTTTTGATGCTGGCTAAGTTATTAAATTTTCTGTAGATGAAGCACTGAATATCTGTTACAGTTTTAGGATGAGATGATGAAAAGACACTCGCAAATTCTGACCAAAGTTACTTGATACTGCTCAGAATTCCAAAATCCAAGTGGAAATTGCTTTTCATTGTAGTGGAAAACAGCAAAAGAAACCTAAGAGCACCTAGTCTGGACCCAAACATCTTTTAAGTGGATGCACACACTTGAAGGTAGAGAGATGCTTTACAAACACAATGTATTTCTCAAAAACGGTACTTTCATGAAACACCCATCTCTGAGTCTTACAGACTTGGTAAAATACAGACCTCCTTCTTGAAGAAATTGTAGCAAGAACTGCCCCAGAAGGGCCCTGAGATCTGAGTATTTGGCCCAAATACTGCAGACAAGGCAGAGCCTGTCTCTTGTGCTTTTCTCTGGGTGTTGCTCATTATGAGTCAACAGACCCCAAGTACTTTCAACTGCACTGTCACAAATTCACAAGGTGGGGGTATCCCCCTCCACAAGTTCCTGGCAGTGCAAGGCTCCAGCCTTAGCAGCACCACTTCAGCTCCCAGCTGTCAGCACTAATGAGTTAAAGCAGACTGTGGTGAGATCCTGGAGTTATTTGTAGCTGTGGAACAGGTGAGTCCCTCTGGTTTTTAGGTATGCATCCTTCCCCAGCTGCATTGGCAGGAGAGGTTATTGCCTCCATCTGTTCGCCACTGCTTTCCCTCCTGATCCGCTGATCAGGCAGCATGTGCAAGTACTCCCTAATTTATTTCAGGCAAAGTCAGACAGGTGACACCAGTACAGCAATTCTTACCTACACAAGGCTTTTTTGTGACCCTCTCTCATTTCCAAGTGACAGCTGCTCTCTGGTCTGTGTTGAAGCAACTCCCAGACTCATGTGACCCACTGAAAGGCTGTTCTCTAGTCCCTTTTAAAAACCATCATTCTAATATGAGAGATAATTCTGATACATGATAATGTTCTTACTAGCTCATGCAAAGCACTTTGTGCGAGAGGGAGTATTTCCCTTTCCTTTTTTCAAAGAGGGCATACTGTGGAACATCAGGCTGCTAACTCCCTTTACCTTTGCAGCTTTGGGAAAACTCAAACACAGCTTGGTCTTTATCTGAAATATTCAGATCAAGTCTGCTTCTAAACCAAGGGGAATGGGAAAAAAGAAACTGCAAGTATGGTCAAACTCTGAGGAAATTGTGTCTCAATTTAGAACTGCGCAAGAGGGACCTCTCTTTAAATCAAAGATGGAAATAAAAGGATTGGGTTATGTACAGGAAATTATTAAAGCTATTTTTTTAAAGTAGTATTAAAACAGAATGGTCATGAAACAAAAAGCCCCAAAGAACATCACAACTGGTACAATTTTCTCTTCAGTAAGACACTTTGGTTTAATTTTTTTCTGGTAAAGAAGAAACATTGATTACATTAATATAATGGAACAGAAATTCCCTGACATGCACCTTAACAGTGCATCATGCCTAAGAATTCCTGTCAGTTGAAATTTAGTCTAGAACTCAATGATCACCAGGAACTGGATCTGAAATCACTTACTCCTGTATGTAACAAGATATCCTTTCAGAAGCAGGCTGAATTAAGGTTCAAGACAAATGCTGCATATAATATGGATCTTAACCTCATTTAGAAGCAATGTTGTTTAAGGCTGTATTAAGGGATTGAGTTACTGCTTCTGCTTAAACAGAAGTGACAGAGTCATTCACAAGGGTAATAAAAATAAACAAGATAATGCAATAGAAGGAATTGCACCTCCTGGTAAGGAAGTAAGTGAAAAATTAATATGGATCTTCTATTACCACTCTTTGGAAAGCAGCATGGGATCCAATCTCCAAATGCAATTCAATTTAAGTAGATTTTTCAAAAAGCCTGATTTGGGGTCTCAAATATGATCTACAGGGCTCCATTAGAAGGCTCTGGGTTGTAGCTCTGCTGCTACCAACACCCACTTCACTCTTCACAAACCATATCTGTATCTGGATGTTCCTGCCTAAATGTGAAAGAAAGAACTGTGTTTGTTGCTTTTTTAGAAATATGCCTTCTTTTGTAGACCCATTAATAAAATATCTAGAGAGGCTGAAAAACATGGGGCTGAATTCACATAGGTTTCCCAGTGCAGAGAAGCTTCTAGGTCTGACTGGAAGCACCCAGTAAAAGCTGCATGAATGAAGCTTGTTTTGGCAATGCTGGTTTTGTGAAGTATTCCTGGATAGCAACATTAATCTTGCACTCAACAGTCATTTAATTTTTTTCAGGGTTTATTCTAACAGACTCTGAATAAACTCCTGCAAAATAATTACTCTAAAATGATTGATCTGGCGTGGTAACCAGTGAGTGTTGAGAATGTTCGATAGAGAATCTGTTTGTTAAAGATTCCTTGCCTGACCCTATTCATTCACAAGTGAGAAATTGGTGGGCAGACCTTCTAGATTACAGGTATTAAAGCACCCACTGGCTTTAAAAGGATAGTGCTGTTAGAAATCCCAGACAGCAATTCTTCAACCAAAGCATTGTCCCCTTCCTGACACTCTGATGATGCGATGATGTTAAAGGTGGAATGAATTGCCCTCTGAAGTGCCTCTTTTTCTCTCTGTTGACTACAGAGGGACCCTAGAGACCAGCTTTGACATGATGCCTAACTTTCAGATAGCTGAAGTCACAAAAGATGAATACCATCTTGTCTAACTTCATACAACAAAGCACCTGAATGTCTGAACTAAATCTTGCCTAGGGAGATTGAATCTTGTGATATTGTGAATTAGATGACTGGTTTATTATACAGATTTTATTCCCTGACAGTTCAGTTGAGGTCTAGACTGAGAACTGCAAACTGAATTAGCTTTGCAAGTTGAGTTTAGGGGAAATTTTTTTTCTTCTATCCGCTGAAAATATTTTTCTGGCCTTTGTTCAAACACTGAAAAAATCAAGCAGCATCAGCAGAATGTTGAGGTGCTAAAAGAAAGGTCACCTATATGCTATTAAGATAAAGAAATAGGGAGAAAGGGACAAGTCCATTGCTTGACTCTGTAAACTGTAAAAGAAACTTTCTTCATGTCATCTGAGACTACTGTTTTGAGATTATATAGCAAGATGAATAAATGGAAACCGTAATAAACTTCTCTGTAGTGTTTATAGAACAGTATCATGGTGGGCTTGCACTGTAGGAAGAGTTATTTTGAATGACTGATTAACATTTGGTGGCATCTGCCTCATCATGACACTTTAGCTTCGTTTAAGCAATTACCTTAATTGTCCAAGAAAGAAAGGCACCGTTTTCTTGGAAATCAAAAAAAGTCATACGAACCAGGGAGAATTCTTCTGAGAAAGACAACTGTAATGCATTACTGCTGCTGCCTGGTACTGCTAGGAACAGAACCAGCAAGAAGAGGCACATTTATTATAATTTGAGTGGGGCTACATGAAGCCACAAATTAGTCCACATTCTACAAATAAACAGTTAAGATGAAGACTATTTACTACAATATAAACTTATAATGGAATAAAAATTACCCTAAAGGTTTTGTGATTAGATTAGACAAGCAAGGATGTTTTATGACTAAAGAAAAAGAGCAGAAGTAGGCTTGTCCAAATGAGAGAATTTGCCTGATTTCACCTGGGAACAGAGAAAGGTAGAAATGCTCCAAAGATGAAACTAGAAGAAAACAGAAGATAAATACCATAAACATGGAAGACCACGGCAAAGCACTCTGTGCAAACATGAGCAGTGCAAACATCTCTTGGAACAGAACTTTTTCAACATAGAACAGAAAAGGTTATTTCCATTCCTCAGTTGTCTTAACCAGTTGTTAACTAAAAAAAAAATTATATAACGGTACAGCAAGATGTATAATCACAAATCCTGTGGCAGCTTCAGCTTCTTCTATCTGCAGTGAAAGAACATCTGTAACTTAAACCTGACTCTTCTCTTGGCTGAGAAGAGATGAGCAATGATGAAGTAACTGAAGTCCAAATCAGCAATGTTGTGATCAAACCTCTTGTTAGGCTCCTGTTTCTTCAAAAGGATAAATATATAAATATAATATTTGATAAATATGTGGGGGCAGATCTCCAAGCTGATGCAAACAGTTGAGGCTCCAAAAATTATTGGGATGACGTGCATTGTGCTTTAGTAATTCCACTGGCAGAAACTCCTCACAAGTAACTGCATAGTTACTCACTTCCTTTGCTTTGGGAAATAGCTCCTATGGAAGAAATACTTCCTTTACTTGGCTGTCTAAGCCACTTGGCAATTTTTGCAGACAGGTGAGTCATTTTGCTACTGTTTTGTTACTGATGTGTACAACAAGAGTACACAGGAGGGCTGAGTTAACACTGTTGAGAAAACTTGGTGCTTAATGTTTCTGGTCTTAGAGCAACTGCTTTCCTCTGGTTATGGCTTCATTAACTGATGTTCATGAACATGTCTACATACACTGTTATTCCATGAGGTGCTTAAAGAGACAACAGTGTCTTTGTGTCTTTTTAGAAACCAATAGCAACAGTGATCATATTACAGAAATATTGAAATTTCATAATTTTTGTTTGTTTGTTTGTTTTTGTACCGCATAACCTAACGCTGGATTTATGCAGTTGTTGCTTACAGCTCTAAATGATGTTTTAAAAATCCAATCCATCATTTGGGCTTAAGTGCAAGGAATATTCTGTAGTTTCCAAGAAATCATTTACTCTGGATTGTGGGGCACCCAATTCCACCAAAATAGCTTAGATCCCAGTATGGCACAACTCATCATCTCACAGAACCAGATGGATTGCTTTTCAGCTCTCAAAGTTTTTAGGTATCCAAAGAGCTGCATTGTTCATCTGTATTCACATCAAATGAAAGATCTACCACTGATATTTTTGGAACATGATAAATGTTTATTACAGAGTTGACTAATTTATATTTATATTTCCTTGTAGATCTGAAAAAAACATTTCCAAACCTCTGCCTATGCTTACAAATTCACTGATACTCCATCAATCATGTTCCATGAACATTATACTTTTGGAATTGGACCCAGAATCCAGCTGACTCATTTAATTGCTTGCAACCTCCCAGTTATAGAAAACTTCAGCAGGCAATAATTTTAAAAAGGGAGGGAGGGGAAAAGGTATGTTCTTAAAATTTCTTTCATGTAATAAAAACTGACTGCAATTTAAGATCTTGCCATCCATGTGTGACTTCTGGATCAATAAGCCTTGCTAGAAGGGCTTTCAAAGGCTCAATTCATAAAAGCCCTGTACACCTCATTTATGGAGGCACTTGGTAAAGCTGCCTCCCTTCTCATCCTCATGATGGAAGGCATGTCCTAGTGCCAGGCAGTAATGATGGCATTTTTGAGAACTCCTAGAGGGACTAAGGAGTGTGGTTCCTATTAATTTGTGCTCCAAAGTCACTTCGCAGCTTTTAAACATTGTTCTCTCTCCCAATCTTTTTTCACAACTTCAGAGTAAAAGAATTGCAACATACAGGCTTAATGATACTGCCTGAGACTCTGATGGGCAGCCACTGGTTGTGAATTTCCAACTACAGCATAAAGGACCTTTGTTAGTTAAAAGGGCATGCACTGCTTTTGAGAAAACTTAGTTCCCCTTTACAGATTCCTAAACTTTTCAGGGGACAAAACCCAATGCAGTAGTTTTATTCAGCTGTCATTTCTATTTATGAGCTATGGATTTGATTTGGAATTACAAGGTCAAGGCTTTTTGGTTTCAGTTGCTCTATTGCAGACTGTCACCGTATCCCTCAGTGTTGGCACCAAGGTGCCACACCTCTCCCATGCTGGATACAGTGCAGGGTTGTAAAAAAAACGCCTGTGGGTTGATTTAGTAATTGGTTTGCTCAGAAAGCTGACTGCAGTAGACCTGGCAGAAACAGAACAGCAGGACAAAGGCAGCAGGGCTCCTGAGCCAGGAAAGGGAAGGCTTTGGACAAAAAGAGCTGGACAGGGTCTTATAGCATGACTGGGGCAGATTTATAGCGAGACCTCTCAGACATAGGAACCAAGCTGGACTTGAACTTTTCAGAGGATAAGCCCAGAGCCAAAACCTTAAGGACTCTACCCTGTGAAGAAAGAGGAAGAATTACACCTTTTTTTCAACCTTGTATGTACTGCACTACTACAGAGAAGCGGTGACCACCTCAGTACCCACCATTTGTATGTGTGACGCTTAAGCAGGCTTTAAAAATAATAAGATTCTTGCTGTTGGCATGATTTCATTTTCAAGCAAACACAGAAAACCTTCTTTCCTAATTGTGCCATATTCTCTTCATTCTTGTTCTTCATCTTTCAAAATCTATTTTGCTCATTAATGCCTCTGAGGCTCTGGTGAGATGTGCCACCAAATGGGACTAGTTTCCATCTGAATATCCTACATATTTATCTTTGCATTTGATAATTTTAAATGTTAATGGATTAATTCTTGTGCATTTCATTAAATTTTGACAATTCAGTGCATTTCCCTCACTTGGTTTCTTTGCCGGTTCAACAGATTATCCACTTAGTTCAGTCAGGTTGATTGAGTGACTATCTGATTAAGCTTGATTGCCCTAGTTAATTAATTGGATTGTAAATGTTTCTTCCAATCACTTTCTAACTGGTCAAACTTTTTAATCATTTCCACCATCTAGACCAATTATTCCTGCCTGATATCCTGTAGTTTGTTTTCAGTGTTAGTGATTTGTCACCATCTCTCCCTCTTTCTGTAGGGATCCTACAAGAAAGGTGGACAGATGCTTTTCACAGGAGCATGTAGTGACAGGACAAGAGGGAATGGCTTCAAACTGAGAGAGAAGATGTTCAGATCAGATATTAGGAAGAAATTCTTCACTGTGGTGAGGCACTGGCACAGGTTGCCCAGAGAAGCTGTGGATGCTCCATCCATGGAAGTGTTCAAGGCCAGGTTGGATGGGGCTTCAAGCAACCTGGCCTAGTGGGAAGTGTCCCTTTCCACAGCAGGGAGGTTGGAATTAGATGATCTTTAAGGTGCCTTTCAACCCAAACCATTCTGGGATTCTATGTTTCTCTTCTTTTGCTGACTCAGTCTGACTCATTTCCTTTCTGCTCGATCATCTCCCTCTTCTGTTCTGCATTTCTAAGCTTCCCCACTGTCTCAGTTCTTCACAAAGACCACTGCAACTCTTCACAAACATGAATCAAGTTGCAGAGTCAGGTCTTAACAACTCCAAACACCAGTCCTATTTGAATCAACAAAACCTTCCTACATCTAATAGCGAACTTTATGGATGTAAAACAGAACTCTGACCAAAACTATCCCTCTTTTGCAAAATCAGGGATCTCCATGTCCTCTGTTACAGGCTAGCAGTCTTTTGGGGTTTATTAGGGAGAGAAAAACGGAGAGTGAGACTGTCATCTACTTACATAGTGGAGTCAGATTGCATAAATCTTTGAATCTGGAGTAATACCGGCTTAAAATCGTTGGGTCATCCGTAAATCATCATTGTCCTTCCCATTTCTCAAGTGATAATAGCAAATCCTATGATTGTTTTAATAAATCCAAGCCGTTAAAACATCACAAGAAGTAAGTGGCAGCAATTAATAGTAATAAAAATAAGTTCAATTTGGGGAAAGCAGATTACAGAGTTCATTTTCTTTCACTGAATCAATGGCTCCCCTGTTGAAATAAGCCTTAATTAAAGGAGAAGGTCAGGATAAAAATCATATACAGCATTAAAAAGATAATGTATTGGCCAATTCTTCAAGGTGTTAAAAAGTACTTAAGACCCACAAGTGCCAACATTTGCAATGTCTCTTGAGCAGTTCCTAGTACTTCTTAGCAGGTCCTTCTCTTCAGACTATTAAGACTTTGGATTTTAAAGGCTGAGATTTCTCAATTCTGTTTCTTAACCCAAGCCACCTAACCTTTTCTGAGCTAGAGAGGATAAACCTGCTCACTCTGGTAAGGCACACCTATTTGGAGCTGCTGTGGCAGGTTGAAGCCTTTCCACCTTCTGCATGAAAACATCTACTTTAAAGATGAATTTTAAGTGCATTATAAAACATTTCTTTTTATCCCCCTCCTCCATATCTTAAAACCCCAAATATATGGCCAGTTGATTACTAAATAAAACAATAGGACACTCTGTCCCATTTCTCACCAAACTGGCATGGCAGACCTATGAAACCCAAATTCTCTAGATATTCAGGTTTGCTTCCCCCCTGCTGCTCCTTTGATGAGCACATGAAGGTTCTAAATAGATTAAATTATTCAACATAACCACCACTGTCTAAATCTGGCTCTTCAAGAAGTAGGTGCTCACAGCCAGTAACAGAAATGCATAATCACTAATTCATTACTGCAAGAAGCTACTCTACCAGTAATTGAGTTACTGTGCCTCTTCTGGAAGAAATGTTAAAAATAAATTTGTTTAATTTTTTTTATTCCTAGCATTACAATAACTTAATTTTAAAAAGATGAAAGTGAAAACAAAGATAAGCCCCATAAAAAGTTCATTAAATTTATTTTACTTAAATTGGCACAAACCACAAGTGAAATAACTTTCACTTTAGAATGACTTTAAAATTATTTAACTTCACTACAGCCACCACCCTCATCTGCAAAGCAGTATTTTCTCTGACACAAGATCCTGACAGGATTAAAACACAAGCAGGTTAGAGACAGTTTTTGGCACACAAGCTGAAATCAGAATAATCAGTCATAGCTGATGAGGGAGCAGAGGTGAATGGGGAAAGAAGGTGGTCGCCAAAGCATTTGGAAGCAAATATTCTTAAAATAGTCAGGCTTTTCCAAATGCCTACTTAGTGAAATTAGACCCACAGGAAAACCAGACCAGTTGAACTGTATAAATAGCATAGGCCACTTGTTGGAAAATGCAGCCAGTCTGCCTAATTTTATGTTTTTGAAATGAAGAAACATAATGCCAACATACTGAATAATCCTGCTGGCTTCAATTAGCTCTGGACCTTTTCTCTGGCTCAGTAAGGTTCTTAACCATGGCATTAATGTCAAAGGAAATGATCCAGCTTCTTTTACACAGAAATTACCTGGACAGGCCAAGTAATATTATGGTAAATGTTAATCCTAAACTTCAGATAGAGACAGCTTCTTCTGAAATTATGACTACTTTTCTTTTTTGAATCACGTTTATTTTTGTTTTATAACAATGACAAAATACTGACTGCTCATTGTTCTGCTCACCTGTTCCCCTGTATTTCTGGACAGAGGTGGATCTCCAGACCATATAAGATGACATGATTGATTCTACTGAAAGTTCACACCTTCACTCCTCCATCCCATAAATAGAACCAAGCAAATAATGAAACATAAAATATTGTCACAATTGATCTAGTGGTTTAAGAAAACTTCTGTAAATATCTTGCAATTTTACCCAAATGAAAATTACTTAAATGTTATAATTTTTTTTTCCAATTAATTATTAACATCTAAATGAACTGTGTGTCATGTGGGGCTTCAGTTTGAAATGTATGTTTAATTATTTTTATAGTGAGAAGATGCAACTGCTGGAGCAACTCTCCAGGGATGTGGGAGAGGCCTCATCACTGGAGGTTTTCAAGATGCAGCTGGGTCAGGGTTCTAGATAATCTCCCTCAGACTCCCTTTCACACAAAAAGTGCCAGATTCTCTTTTGAGGTTCGTTCCAACCTGGCCTGTTCTGTGATTCACTCTCATACACTGATATAATCTCAGTTTTCTGTTGGGAAGAGGTTAACTTTTCTAGCCAATTTTCCAATAGGAAGCATCAAGAACTCATTTTTAAAAG
Organism: Camarhynchus parvulus; assembly: GCF_901933205.1. NCBI lineage: Eukaryota > Metazoa > Chordata > Aves > Passeriformes > Thraupidae > Camarhynchus > Camarhynchus parvulus. Next base: position 12,623,975 of record NC_044573.1, read on the forward strand.
GGGCTCACTGGTATTTCATTAAGTTCAGTTAACCACAACATCCTGTCATCGAATTAATTTATAAGACAAACTGCAAAAAGAGAGCATGTGGGAAAACTGAAATGATACATATCCGGGTTTTGTCCGAATGCACAGAAACATCATTTTAGTAATGATTCAGATGCATAAGCAATCCTGTCTGGAGAGAGCCCTTATTGATCTCCTGCAGCTGATTCATAAATCTGTTGCTAGAATATTTATCAAGTGGTATCATGAAAAATTCTATGTGGTGGTTGATCATACTTCCTCAGACGTGTTGTAAGTCTGTATTTTCACTCTTCTTTTGCTCTCTCTTCTTTCAGTAAAATCACCTCCTGATCTTCAAAATTCTTCCTTTCCTGAGAGGTCCTGTGCTTTTGATCAAGGATTTTGCCTTTAGTACAACCTTAACTCCAACTTTCAGAAATTTGCATACATATTACAGCCATCAGATCATTACAGAACTAACTGCCTACCAGCTCCAAAGGTAATGTGTGTTTCTGGGTACTTTCAATATCTACTGAAAAAAGGCAATTGCTGAGTGGACAGAAGCATTAACTTAATCAACAGCACACAGTTTCTCCCCTCTCCAGAATAAATGGTTTTTATGTTGCTTACTGAGCTTGAAAACTTGAAAGCTAAGTGCTTCCTCTCGGACAGGCTGAGTGTCTGAAATAACTGCTTTTAACAGCCCTGGAGCATCATTAAAGCTTTAAGACATTTCAGAAGCATTTGGTCTCCACGCCCCTTAGGTAAAAATTTACTTAGAATTGGTAAATCGAACATTGCTAAGTAAAACAATGTCTTGTCATTTACTTGTGCCAACTAATAAGTACTTTAATTAAGACTTTTGGAAATAACTTAGCAAATTAATTAATTTACAACTTCAATAAAAAATCAGTGAGAAACCCATTAAATATCATAAATAAGTCAATACATTACTTAGGAAATGAACTCTATTTTTATTACTAGAAATTACCATCCACTATGAAATGCCACTGTACCAATTAATTTACTTGTATAAGTAACAAATTTCTTAACTGGTGTTATTAAATTAATATATTACTTCTCTGCAATTTGTTGGTTTTTTTTTTTTGCTTTGGCTACTGCACTTATTTAAATAGTAAGTTGTAAGAAAGAGAATTAGGCAATCAATAGCTTAGGTTTTACACACTGACAAACACAATTTGCTTCACATTTAAGTCAGTAATTGAAAGTCAATTGGTTGTAGCAGTCCAGGCAACGCTACCTGTTAGTTGTCCTGAGACAAAGCCTACAGAAGTACAAGCAGTCTTTGTATTGACTGTAGGGGCTCTCTGATCAGATTTGAATCCTAAGGTTGAGAAAAGACTGTAAGAACTTTCCTTCTATTATGGGAATTGGGAAATGTGAAGATATTCAAGTGACAATTAACTAGACTTTTTTGATTTTGAATTTTTTAAAAATTCAGAATTTTATCACCATCAGAATCTCCTTGAGTTTTAATTTCCCATTCAATCCCATATAAACAGTTATTTTTCAGTTCAGATGAAATATTTTTTTCCTATGCAAAATCTTTTCTATGATTAAGGAGCTCAAAAAAAATGGAATCACCAACATGCAAAAGCAAATTCCAACCTCAAACTTCTTCAAGCCCTTGTTGTTTTTCACCCAGAGGGTGCTTGGGCACTGGAACAGGCTCCCCAGGGCAGTGGTCACAGCACCAAGTCTGACAAAGCTCCAGAAGGGTTTTGAGATTGCTCTCAGGCACATGGGTGACTCTTGAGGTGCTCTGTGCAGGGCTGAGATTTGACTCAATGATCCTCATGGGCCCCTTCCAACTCAGCAAATTCTGTGATTCTTTCTATCTCTGAGCCTGTGGAAATGGTAGCCTAACTTCCTAAGATTGTATGTACTCCTTAATTTATTTTTAAATTGTGTTTATGGTCTTCAAAAGGCTTAGAAAAATCAGGCTGAAGGCATGTTTCTATTTCTTAGATATTTCTTTCTCAAGTTCACCCATGTTTTATGTGCTTCAGCAGCATTAAGGTATCCAAGTAGCTAAGCTGCCCAAAGGCTTCTAACAGCTGCAGAAAAATTAGATTTAGATTAATCTTTTCTTATTGCTTTCCCTATTTTCTCCAAGCTTAAGGTGTCACCCTCAGCTGCTCATCACCACCTCTTTCCTTGTAAAAGTACACTGCCACATCTTCAGCTGTACACAAAAGGCTTAGTGACCTAAACCAACTGAAAATAAGAGAACAAGTGGTTTTGTCCTCTGGTGCCATTGTTCTTACACTGTGTCCTATAAGCAGGGCAGAGGAGTAGCTGTTTGCTACAAATCTGCAGGCAAAATGGGAGATTTGTTCCTTCTTTTGCTCAGAATGTATCTAAATGACCTCAGCCCCTGACATCCATCATTGCACAGCAGCACTTGCTGCTGGTCAGAACTCCCAGCCCAGCACCTGGGACTCACCCCTGAGTGCTCCCAAAAGAGGAATTCCTGTGCCCACAGTCTCTTGCACTGAATTTCCAAAGCACTGTGGATGACTTGTGTCCTTACACCAGCGGCACAACAGGCACCTTCTGTCTGAACATGCCTTTGCTTCCAGCACAATGTCAGGCTGCTCCTTGTTGGAGCTTAGAGAGCACCTTTATGTACAAACAGTGCAATAAATCCTTTAATACAACTGGCCTTTGTGGAGAGCAAGGTAAATGACCAAAATAATGTATGTTCTGCAGCACATTTCCCTGTCCTAGAGAGGTTGAAAAGAAGGACATGCAGCTCAACTCAGCACTACTCCAAATAAATAAAATGGACAAAAAGTAATGTGTTAAGAGCTATAAGTAGTAATATTCTTCACTGACATGCCACCTAAAGATTTCAGAATGATTCACAGAGTCCATAAAACTGGTAGAACTAATATGCAGCTGCTTCTGGCACAGAGCGCTGAATTTACATACTTGGATTGATTACATAGCTTGTATTTAAAAAAGTAACCCCCATTTAGGTTGTCCATTATTAAAATTCCATACATTACATGAAGCTATTAGGGGCTGCTCAGCAATAACTGCTTTGGAACATTGCCAAAGAAAGGCACACTCCATTAGAATCAAGTTTTCCACAGTTGTTTAAAAAAACAACCCCGAAATTTGTAACCATGAACATAAAAGAAAGATGGCTTGCAAGGTGTCTGTCAAGGAGCCCCTCATCTGCTCTACTTTCTGCTGCAGAAAAGTGAAGTTGTCAGGATATGCATCTGGCAAGCCAGGATGAATACTGCTTCTTTTCTCTCCAAATTAAATTTTCATAGCTATTCTTCCCAAATGGAAAAGAAAAAAAAAAAAAAAAAAGGCAAAGCAAACCAAAACAACAAACTTCTTTTTAACTTCTCGAAGGAAAGTTTTAAGGCAACACTAGAAAAGATGCTTCCCTGAGAGGGGCCCCATTTTATTTTTTTTAATTTAAATTATTCATTTGACAAGAACCTTTCCTTCTGTGGCATCTGCAGCAGTCAGAAATCGTGCTTCTCTCCACAAAGGCATCAAAGCACTATGAGTTAGGAACAATAAAATACTCTGTTACCTGAACTGCAGTTCTTCATGGCGAAGGAATCCACGGCTGCCAGGCTCTTGTTCCCATTAGGAACATATTCCAGTGAGATCCGAAATGGTTTCTCCAGGTGTCCAACTCTCCTTTGAAGCAACACCCATCTGGTCTCATCATAGAGGAAGAGGAAGGAACACAGGAGAAGAGCTGTAAGAAGGGCTACTACTTTACAAATACCAAATCCCCCAAAGGAGCAGCTCCATTTATGGCTGGTCACACTGTGCCTCCTACCCCAGTCCTCACTTCCCTCACAGTGCCCCATGGTCAGGGCCTTTCCCTCCCATGGATTTTGCAAAACCAAGATTCTAAGCACCAAGATTTCCACCCAGCAAAGATGTGGAAGCCCAACTAAACAGCAGCTTATCGCTCTCTTCTGTCACAATTCTGTGCCCCCAGATGTCTGCCTGCTGTTTAAAGGAAGCTTAACTCTCTGTGCAAAGCAAGCTGTGAAATTTGTAGCACACATGCACATCCTCTTTAAATATAATTCCTGAGCCTCACCAAAAACTCTCTTAGTCACTCAGGAAATAAGGCACTCTCCAGGGCTGTGCAATAGCTCTAATTCCCAGCACTGCATCACTGGTTGAGGTAACACGTTTTGCTTCTAAAGCAGTTGGCCGGAACGTCTACCTGTGCACAAGGCACCACATCTAAAACATTCCATTTCTCCTCCTCCACTTCCTGTCCCTCTTTTCCTGCTTACCTCCCTCCCAAATGACAAAAATTCCCAGCAAGTAAATAAAGGAAGTGAATTAGCAGCCCTGGAGATTAACATCCACACTCCAAGAGTGCTACAACTCAGTCTGCTTGTTGCCAAGAGTAAATGAGAACAAAAAGCCTGTATGAGCTTAATTTATTCCCTGAGATGCTAGAAGACATCACTGCCTGGCTGTCTTTAATGTCTATCTCCTCCCCTCTGACCAGCTGGGTCTGCTGCTTTACCTGAAATGACTTCCAGCCAGAGAGCACAAGAACTATTCCTAGACCCCCGATTCCAATTCTGTATCCCACAAGACATGTCTAAAGGTAGACAGTTAAAATACAAGCGTCTGTCTTTTTGTCAATATTCTGGAATTCTGCAAGGAAAATGTTAAGGAATTAAACACTTGTACAATAACATGGTCTGGCCCATCTCCCTTTTCATCCTGGGGCTCCCTTTTCACCACAGGCTGCCAATACAACCACTTGACACCATTTGTGAAGGGCTGCTTCCCAAGAGGCACTATAACCTCAGCAGTGATACGGATCCCATCCCCTGTTTCGCTCCAGTTTATCAGGGCCTGCTCACTAACCATAAACATGATCAGAGACAAGAGATTCTGTAAAGTCACTCAGTCGCTACTAATTCAATTTTTTCACATTTATCTTCTGTTACAGGAAGAGTTCAGCACCAAGGGAAAAGTCCCTTTGTAGCATACTGTAAGTGGTCAGCTGGAGCCTAACAAACCAACAGGGCCTAACAAAACCTATTAGGAAATGCAGCTCCAGCTGCAACTTTTGAAAGATGAGACCAAAAATGTATTGTGTTTCCTTAAGTTGTTTTCAAACACCAGTATTAAGCATTTTAGGGGAAGACTGTAATTATTTCTAGTTGTCAGAAATTTTTCATTGTGCTTTGACAAAACCCCACATTTTTTATTGCTCTTACAAAAAGATTTCTTTGTCAAGTACCTCCACTGCCTCCCTGTATATGTGTTTGTGTTTGTCCATGAGCTGGGAAAAAAAAACTTTTTTGGGGGGAGGGAAGGGAACCCTCTGGAACAGATCTGAGCACAAGAACCTACACAGTTTATCCGTTATCATCCATTACAGGAATCACAGTTCATCTATCACAATTATCATCCATTACAGAAATCTCCTTCTCCAGAAGCATGCCAAAGTTTGGATGTTATGAAGTCAAGAAACCCTTCTGAAAAGAAATATAACAACACGTGCATATGACATTTGCACCAACTGACCATCACTTGTGCCTGCTGTGAGCATGGATCAATCCTAAATTGCAGACCCTACATTGTGACAGAAGCTAGGAGACTTGGTTTCAGAGGCAGACACGTTGTTTGTCTCCTCAGGGATACAGTGGTGTCGTTATGCTCCACTGAACTCAACAAAATTCCCAGCAGGCAAGGAAGCTGCTGACAGCCATGAGAAGGACCTAAGTCCTAAGCAAAGGTTGCAGAAGGACCCTGCTGGCAACTATTGCAGTTCAATGTGCAACTCAGAAAAGCAAACACAGCTTTTTAATGATTTACTAGGTGTCCTCCTCCCTCTTTCTCCATTGAGAAGAGTGAAAATAGACTGCTAAATTTCATTTTTTGTTTACAGTTATTTTCATTTTCACATCTCACCTTCCACCTTCTGTGCTCTAGGCTCCCACTTGAGAGGAGGTTGTTGGCGCCCTCACTCTTTTTCTGTCCCACTCCCCCCAGAGATAAATCTGCTTTTGCTGAAATTAAATAGAACAAAGCATTGAGAGTATTTTAAATGCCTAGCTTCTGTGTGAGTTATTTCTTCTGATGTCATCTCAACTTAGGTATATTGTAAGGATTAGAGGATACAAATTTCCCTACAAATAGAGCCAAAACTAACCCTAGATTAAATTTGATTATGAAATACAAAAGCATCTGTATGTCATGAAAATTGTTTTCCTCAGCTTCAGAAGACTGATGGATTTTAATTCCAAGTACGCAGCGGCTCTCAACAATGATTTCCATTTCTGTGCTACTGCTAACCCTCTGGATAAATGTGCCAGGAGTTTTAGGAATTGCTTTTTTGAGTTACTGGTGCAATAACTTTAGTTTGAGATTCTCAGGCCTCTCATAGTTTACCACAGAAACTTTATTAACTCCCAGAGCTGTTGCCAAGCAGGTGTTTTATATCACCACGACACAAGACTGGAAAAGGCAGACTCACTCAAGCCCAGATTCATTACAAAATATAGTCATACTTTGTGGTACAAATTCCTACAATAGGGTGCCTGAGATTCAGAGATTCATCTGAAAAGAAATACCAAGTATCAGCCTCTTATTTTGGAGACAAAGATGACATTAACTGGTGGATTTATCAGGGATACTAAAAATAGCTCCAGGGTCAGCAGAGGCACCTGTGGGCAAATTCAAATAGGAATCAGTTCTGCCATCATTCTGTGGCAGATCTGGGACTCTGATCTCCAGACCTTCTGTATAACACACTGTATGACACAGACCCACATTCATTTGCACATCCTGTACTATATACAGCTGCCTGGCAGCAGCATCAGCAAGATCTACTGCAGCATAACCAATACATATCAGATGTTAATTAGCATAGCTTTATTAAATTTCTATCAGTGGTCTACATGTTATGAATCTAATTCAGAAAGGATTTTAGCAAGGTAACAGAAAGCTACTTCAGTTGTCTTTTGGGATAGATGGGGAAACACCACGTAAGGAACCTCATACTGGAGTCATACTTCACCAACTTGACAGGTTTCTGTGCTGAACAAAAATAGCACAATAAGGTGATAGCACCTTCTTGCTCGAGGAGGAGGGCAGTGGATGTTGCTTACCTTGACTTTGATAAGTTTCCAGTACTCCCTCCCATCCCATCTCCACTGACTGATGGAAGCTCAGACTGTGAGTGGGCAGTGAGGTGGACTGGCTTGGAGGGTTATCACCAGTGTGCCAAGTCCAGCTGGAAGCCAGTCACTGGGGGTACACCTCTGGTTTTATAGTGTTTTCTGTCTTCAATGATGGCCTGGGTCATGGGACAGGCTGCACTATCAACAAGCTCCCAGCAAGACTGAGAGAAGCATCTTATACACAGGACAGTTGGGCTGCCACTGGGAGAGGTTGGAAATTTGGGTCAACAGGAACCTCATGAAGTTCAAGAAAGAGAAATGTAAAGCACTGCCTCTGCAGAGGAACAACCTCAGGCACCAGTACAGGCCAGAAAGCGGCTTTGCAGAGGAAAACTTGTGGGTCCTGGTATACAAAATGCTGAGCCCAAGCTAGAAACATGCCCCAGTGACAAGAAAGGCCAATATTTTCCCAGGCTACACTGGGAAACACAGATCAAAGGGGTGATTCTTCCTCACTACTCAGCTCTGGAGAAACACTTCTGGAAGACCAGGTCCAGGGCAGCCCTTTCCAGCACAAGACAGACACAAGGTACAGAAGTGAGTCCAGCAAACAGCCACAGGGATGATTTAGGTACTGGAGCATCTGACATATAAGAGGAGGCTGGGATTGCTTAGCCTGGAGAAGAGGAGGCTCAGGAAGTATTTTATCAGTGTTGATCCATCATGGGTGAATGAAAAGGAGACAGATTTGGACAAGGGTATTCAATGAAAGGACAACAGGCAAGCACAAGGCACTTTTCTTGGACTGAAAGACCAGAAACTCCATTAAAATACAAGAGAAAGCTTACTTTAAGGGTGACTGAACACTGGAACAAGTTGCCCAGAAATCTTATGGAGTCTCTGTTTCCAGATATTTAAAGTGGGAGTGGATATAGCTCTGGGTAACCTGCTTCTCACCCTGCATCAAGAAGGGAAGTTGGACTACTCAATCTCAGGGGTTCCTTCCAACCTCAACCATTCTGCATTTGTGAAACACAGGACCCAAAAGCAAACAACAGCAGGTAACAGATTACTCTTGTTATCCTCTGCATGACCTCCAAGCACTCTACAGAGTGATCAATCAGCCCAGTAAGCTGACAACTGTAAGGACAAAGGCATCACTTATTGTACCCAGAGCTATCATCACATAGCCTTCAACATCATGGCCTATTTCAACCACAGCAGTGGCCATAATAACCATGATGATCTCTCTGGATACTGTCTCAAGCAGTAAAAAATTTGTCACTTTAACATTTTAATTTAAACTTTTATACTGCAAAGCAACACACTATGTTGTATTGTTTAGGCACTGCTCAATGTCTTGTTACAAGTCAGATCCATCAGGTCCTTCACTGAAGCTGCATTAAGAAAGAAATTGTCTCAGATATCTAGAATCTGCAGTATACATCAGTTTAGACAGAAACGAATAACACTGTGGCCTTCAGTGACAGAGTAACCCAAAATCCTAATTACAAACATTTTCAGACTTTAGAAAAGTTCAGACCTGGATGAAGATGTCACCTAGAAAGAAGTAGTTGCTTAAAGAAAGCCTGGGCAACACCTGGAGTTTCTCTCAGAAGGCTTTTCTCCAAAACAGAAAACGCTGCTGACAGAACCTGAGCCCAGGTTTACACAGGAGAGCAAGGGCTAAATTTTCAAATGGCTTCTTCATACTCAGTCCTTAATGTGAAGGTGAGCTGGACACAGCCTTCAGCCTCTCTTAACTCTGCAAGGGTGAGATGCTGGGTTCCGAACAAGCCAAAGTACTTCTCTGTAGCCTAACTTTTCTTAAGCCCCCCATCCATGACTCAGTTGGCCAGGCTCTAGGTTTCAGAAGCCACAATCCAGTTGTCATGGAAACTTGAGAGGTAGTTAAAACGCTCTGGTTGTTCATGCAGCATGTAGCTTCAGAAGGAACACTTTCCTGATTAATTCTAATCGATACACTAATGCTTTGGATGCCATTTTGCATGCTCCTCTGGGTAATGCCAGCACTGATTAATTGCAAGTTCAAGTCAGGATGATCTCTTAGAGGCAGTGCATTAAAAAAAAAAAAGTGCTAGAACTCTCAAGTAAAGTCTCAAGCCAGAATACTTGCAATCCTGCATTTGTCTGCCTTCATGGTTAAATAATTTTGAATCCAATTAACACTCATACTCTTTCATCCTGTTAAAGAGGGGTTTCAAAATGCTTGATTGCAGCAAGCTTTGGGACTCCAGTTTAGTCCCATGTACAGCAATCATCTTTGTGATCATTCCCCAGACTTCCAGCTAATTCTGGAAGGTAGAATTAATTTTTGTGCTGTCAGCCAGCCTGACACCTGTGCTGCCGGCTGTGCCACCACCTATGTCTTCAGGGGAGTGCAGTTTGCACTGGCCCAACAGCAGAAGTTAAGTTTCACCCAGAATACTGCCCTAGCCTTGACAGACCCACCACTTTCTCACTTTCACAGAAAATTTGAAAGCAAGTCTTCAACTTACAACAAAAGTATGGAAATTATTAGCAAGAAGCCCCAAGGAACCAAAGCTTAAACCACAGTAAATCAGGGATGGCTGAACTGTATTGTGGGGAATAAAGAGCTGCATGGGCCCTCCAAGGATCATGAATCAGCTGATGTGCTCCCAGCAACAATTAAGGGCAGGTTGAGGGAACACAAGAACTTCCAGCTATCTCCTCTCCTTGACACAAATGTTCTGTGAATTCAAGCTGTATTCTGCACTCTCACCTCTACTTTTCCAGAATAAAAATTATGGAATTTAACAGACTCCTCATAGCTAAATTGAGTGACAGTGTGATTTTATTTCTTCAGGTTGAGGCTCTCATGTAAAATACTCCTGCTGCTACCAGCACTCATCATGGTGTGGCTGCAAGAAAAATGCAGTGTATCTTGGCAAAGGCTTAGATTTTCTCTCTTTGGTAAAAGGTTCTGCAAACTTTTGGGAATTAAAAAATTAAATATAAATAATAGCAGCTGTGTCAGAGTATTTCACATCAAAATCTGCCTGCAGCAGTGAGAATATTAGAAGCTGATTTTTGAGAATGAAACCTTGTTAAGGGTGGAATTAAAATTAGCACTAGGAGTCCAAATGAGAATTTTTTTCTCTTTAATGGATAAATAGGGGAAAGAACATAACATTTTCATCCTGCATGCCCCAGCATAATTATGCAGAAGTTTATAATATGTTTTAATCTTGCCTCCATACTGCTTCAGACTTTGCTTTGCTTCAACAACTAATGGGCACTGCAGAAAGGAAGAAGCAGATAAGACCTTTTCAGGCTCCAGTCAAGAGAAAATGAAAAATGTTTTCAAGAAGATGCCAATAAAATTTATAGAGACAGGATTAGAAATAAAATCATCTGCAGGAGTCTGGGTAAACTCTTTTTTCATTAATTCAAACAATATAATACATTGCCTTGTAACTATTTTTAATTATCAACTTTAAAGTAATTTCAGTTTACTGACCCTAAAATTACTTAAATGACATTGGGTCCAGAATTTAAAGCATGATAATATAGTCTTACAAAATGGGAATTAATAAAAATATTGTACAATAATGCAAGAGATTATTTAACATTAAAGGAGGAAATTCTTGATGTGCAACACAAAGTTTGCAATGTTAATTCATCTGCTCATTGATAATTTTAGTTTATAAGAGCAAGAAAAATGGGAAAACTTTATTTTAAGGGAAAGAAAAATAGTATCCCTTTTCCTCTATTGATTTAATGCTGACTGTCTTTCTACCCTTTTCTTTGGCCTTTTGCATAAGCAAGACAAAACTGTAACTGGTAGGTTAAATACAGCTGAGACCTTTATTAGTGTCATTGGATCACACCTTTAACATCCCTGTGAGTGGCTCAAGAAAGCTTCCCCAGCCTTTCCTCAAAATGCCTTTAGAATATGCTTTCACAAAAGTTTTGCCATTAAAAAAACCACAAAATTTAAAAAAATTGCAATTATTTTCTTTCCTGTTACTCTTTCAGTGCTTTTAAGATGAAACTAAAACCACTGCCACCTCCCCCCCAAGAAAGTGTGCTGTAACTGTGCTTGGTTTGACCAATAACCCAGGCATTGAGTAATTACCTTGCCTACAACAGGAGTCCAACAAGATTTTTGACTCCAAAATGCAATTATACCCCTTCATGAGTGCTGGAAAGGAGGTTAAATCTACCCTCTCTCTAGAATTGCAGTGCTGGGCTCCTTTGTACAGCTGCTCCACTGAGAATTGTACAGCTTGGAAGATACTGCAATATGGAAGAAACTGCTTTAGGCTTCACTGAAACACAAGTTGGCTGTGAAGGATATTTTTTTACATTCTACTTATTCCTGGCCAACAATGGAAGTTTGCAATTAAGCCACTACAGTTTCTTTGGTAGTGGACCCTTCTCCTGTGCAGAGAGCATGCTACACAAGCACAACACACGGGAAAACACTCTACACGGGAAAAACTATTCAAATGGCAGAAGACAAAACCTACAGAAAAAACACCTGTCCTTGTTAACTTCCACAGAGTTAAAAATATTATTTTTTAACTGCCTTTCTGAATGTCAGCTAGAAAATTCACTGTTACAAAGATTTTGCCTTCCTAACTTGTTTGAAGAAAATTCCCTGCTCTGAAAATGTGAAGACTTGTATTTGAGCACTGTGAAGAACTGAAAATGCAACTGACTGAAGAATTGCACACTCACAATTAAATCTTATTCTTGTGATTACAAATGAGAAACTTTTAACGGGATTTAATACTGACTCAGCCCTGGAACAAAAAGCAGAGGAACTGTAGCGGGATTCAAAGTCAGACAATGAATTTATGCTGTATGGTGGAGGGCAAACCTCTTTCCAAGAGAGCAATCAATTCTCCCCTGGAAGGTAACCCACTAAATGAATGGCAGCGTTATTATTAATTAAGTTAATCTTTTCTAAAAGTCTGTGGAATGAGTAAACCAGGTTTTTACAAGACAATTTTTGTTACAGACCATTTCAAAATGTAAACTTAGTGCTCTAGACATACTAAGAAACTCATAGAATAAAAACTCTATCAGACAAGAGTGGATGAGACATGAGAAAGCATTGTTGGTTTTTTAAATGACAGAACCAATTATTTTAATTAACTACTTCATCACATCCAATAAACAGTTCTGATTTTTTTTGTGGGAGCACCCCATGGACATGACATGGCTAATCACTCCAGTAAGAGCCTTCTGCAATTGCAAGTACAGTAGAGCTCAACAGTTTGCTCAGAGGAATGTGTTCATCTGGCCCTGAACTTTCCTTTACACGCCCCAGTTAAGCCACGCACGATGGAACTTTCCTCTGCCTCTTAAGCAGTACACGGTTGGAGACACTCCTGGGATGCTAAAATTAGCTATCACATCCAAGATGTAGCCCCAAAACCGATGTGAAAATAATAGCTCAGCAGACCTTTCTGGTGCACAAGAGCTCTTTAGTGTCACCTCCTCTTGTAGCCCTCTCCCTGTTTGCATATCAGCTTGATTACCTCTACTTTAACAAAGCTAACACTGCCAAAAAATGAAATTTCACTGTATGAAACCAAGTTGCAGTAACTGTTGGCAGGATGTAAGCCCAGACAATACCAGGAACACTTAGGATTTGTACAAACCACGATATCTTTAGATGGTTATACAGACCTTACATCACTTTAGCAAAGAAATCAAACACCTCATTTTTCAGGTGAGTGAAAAGGAGGCACAGCAAGGTTATGTGATTCATTTAGGCAGTAGTTAGATAGAACTAGGATCAAAGTTTCTCATTCTTATTCCTGTGTCCTAATCCACTGCATTGTGATGCTTCTGATGAGGGTAATTAAATTTCATGCTTCGGGGAGTAACTTAATTGTCTTTGAGGATCAGAAGGAAACTCCATCCTTTCAACACAATGTACAAGGCTGCTTAGGTGTCCCAAAGAGTAGTTTTCATTTTTTATTTAAATATTGAAAGTAAAACAATCTAATCCTAATTACAGCCAAATACAGTCAAGGCTTCAGAAAGACAGAATGTCTTTTAAAAAGAAAGAGTGGTGGCAAAATACTTTGAAATTTAGTTCTCAACAGCTGTGTCTCGGAGACCAATTAAACCAGGATTTTTGCCTCCATACTCAGCAATGGCTTTTCATGGCACAGGTAAAGGGAATAGGAATATTGTATCCACTCACTACCTATCTGGCAGGAATAAAGCCATGAAAAATTTGAGGTTTAAAGTTAGGTTCAAAGAGCGAGTGAGAAAGAAGATTTCACTGAAGAGAACAGCTGCGCTTGCTGTCTTTCCTTTACAAATATGTTGCAATTACCTAGCAGCTGTAATAACCCAAACTTGAAAATCAGATATCAATATAGCTAAAGCAAGATTAAAGACTAGATGAAGAACTGTTTGAATCATTAGGCTCAGAAGGATTTACAGAACATCTAACTCCAGGCATTCCTGCCCACTACAAGACAGTCCTCCAAGAGGCTCCTAAAACCCATTTCATCAGGTCAAATCCCATAAAAAGCTGTCTGGTTAGAAATCAAAAAATAGCCCGACTGGGTATTAGAGATTCCCAGAAACAAAAAAGGCTGGCAGATAATCCTCAGCAAATACCACCTTTCCCATAACTTCAGCTGTTTCCAGTCTTTGCCTGCAGCACAAAGGTAGCATAAAATTGCACTGGGCAGAGCATGTGCCATATGACATGCAAAATAGATAAGTAAATAAGAATAAAACATGGTGCAGAACAAAGAGAAGTGAAATTCTTCCCACATAACTGTACAATACAGAAGATATCTATGCACAAGCAATGTGAGGGGTAATATGAAAGAAAACTGCAGGTGTGAAAATAAAAGATGCATTTCTTGATGAAAAACTTCCTTTTCCAATTTAATTTACTTCCTTCAAACACAGTAATTTGAAAGAAATTATTCATTAGGAAGGATGGGAAATATGAGGCTTGGAATGCAGAAAGGTTTTATCCATTATTGCTTATGCAGCAGATATTGTAAGAGTTACCCTGTTGGGGAAGGGGCCTTTGAATTGTATGACTCAATTTCGAATGGAGAAGGAATTTAAAATAAAGAGAGAGTGACTAAAACAGTCACTTTGTCAGTGTCCTCAAAGAGAAGGAACTTGGGAGGCCGGTGTCTGCTCTTCAGAGCAAATGACGCTTCAGAAGTCAGACAGATCATACCACTTAACAACTGAAATGTCAACTTTTAAGAGACAGAAATGCCACCAAAGTGAGGTTTGCTGCTGCTTTCAACACGGCAGCACTCAGCAATGTCCAGTGCTGACAACGTCTGCCCCTCCTACCACATTTGCAGCATACACACCCGTAACATCTGCTGGGTAGGTCCAAAAATGCTACCAAAAGTCAAGTCTAGTTTTTCCACACATGTTGAGACTGTTTCTGTCCCACTGATCTAAATCTCCTGAATTTAGTATTGGGTATTTCTGAAACAGAATCAGAGCAAGCCACACTGAACATCCAGAAGGGAAGTCAGGAGTAGCCAACTGCATCTGTCACTGCCTGCAGGTACGAGTTTAAGACACTGTCTGGTTTCTCAGCTTCCCAGAACCTGGAGCATGGAGTTGTTTTATTTAGCTCAGAATACATTTGCCTGTTAGTCTCAACATTTGGCACACACACTTCCTTTGAGCATAAATAGAAAAGTCTTGACAAGAAACATGCATAGAAAACAGACTCCACAAGATGTTCCAGTATAATATACTGGCTCCTCACAATCAAATAAAAAGGTTCCTAAACCAAAAAGCTCATTTCCTCGGGTTAATATTGCCAATGAAATGGAAGGTGTTTTTGATTCTAAAAGCACACGAAAACATGATGACTGTCTTTAGTATTTACTGCTAAAGAAAATACCTAGGCCTTTTCATGCATTCCCAAAATAGCAGTCCTGACAATGCTGCTCATCTCAGTATTACATTAAGTTGTTTTTCAAATTCAAGTAGTCTTTTTTTCTTACAAGATCAGTAATTGCAATTCAATAATATTTTCTGAGCTAGCTCTTGCCTTTAGACACCCTTCTCGGAAGAAGACCATGTACTGCAGCATCCTGGAAAGCTCAGGAGCACAGAAATAGGAGCTTAGCCTCAAAGAACAAGTCTCACGTACAAGCTCACTTGTATTGGGCAAAGGCTGGAAAGAAAACCATTCCATAATTCCCTCACAGGGCAAAAATGAGGGAAAAGGTCCTTGCCATGATATTTCAATGTGACTTCAAAAACACTGTGACATTTCTATGAACATCAGTATAAAAAGGTATACTTGGTACCTGAGGGTACTGTAAGGCTTGATTAAGTTAATACCCAGCTCAGTGAAAAAGGCCAAACAAATTCAGGCTCTATTCCTACCCTGTGACTTAAACCCTGTTTGCAATATAACATACAAATTATACTCTGAACAAGGATGAGTTTTTCTATATGAACCTGCAACAACCTTTGAGCACATCAGAAAATAAGGCTGCAGGAATGTCAAATATCCACACGCAAGTGTACATATTGTCAGATCAACTATACGTAGGAAAAACTGGGGAGCAACACCAAAACTGCATTTCTTAACATTAATTATGTTTCATGCCTCATCAAGAGGATTTTTCAATGTACTCTTTTCTAGAACTATTTCCTT
Source organism: Camarhynchus parvulus (assembly GCF_901933205.1). NCBI lineage: Eukaryota > Metazoa > Chordata > Aves > Passeriformes > Thraupidae > Camarhynchus > Camarhynchus parvulus. The sequence continues at coordinate 12,639,806 of NC_044573.1, forward strand.
GCTGTTCTTCCTCTCCTGAGCAGAACCATAAGTTCTGTAGACTGATACGAAATACAGTAAAATTTCCACTCTTTCTTTACCCCCTCGCTGCTTTTCTACATGGGTTGCCTACTTCAAAGTAGAGTTTTGCCTTTTTCATCAAAATTTAGTTTTATTGACACTCAAAGTCCCACAATGACCTCTAATTTTCCCTAACAGGCATAACCACAAGGCTCTCTGGCTCCCTATTTGCCAAGAACAATCAATACTGTTCAATAAAAAACAAGCCATGAACCACAGCAGCCCCTACCTCTGCTTAGCTCAATGACTTTATGCAGTTTCAGCTTGCTCTTGGGTCAATCAGCTCCTGGGGAATTAAAGAGTTCAAATCCAAATGCTCCTGCACCCTTTTTGCTTGGGGAAATCGCCTCAGGACGTACTGAACTCTGGTCACAAGGAGGTTATAGTTGCCTCAGCCCATAGGATGTGCTGAGCAGTGGGCTGAAAGAAGATGAAATTATGCTAAAGCTCCATCAGAGCAGTCAAGTGCTTGTGTTTTAATCTATAGCTCCATTTCTGCCACAGTCCTACTGAAAATATCCATGTCAGCCACTGTCAGCCTCACACCAGCTTTGCCATTAGCCCACACTGGGATGCCTTTCCACTAATTAAGCAGAATTCATCTGACATGATGACTAAACTCTCCTTTTCTAGACAGCAATTTGGAATTGAGCTGAATGCAAGGAGAAAACAGTGGGCAAAGGAAGGTGTATAGAGAAAGACCATGGGTATACTTCAGCTTCTATGGGCTGCATGAAGTTTTCAAACTTTATCAAGGACTTCAGCAGCAGCTTAGCCTGGTCACTGCTGTCCCAAGGCAGGAGAGAAAGGAAGGGCTGCACAGCAACCCCTGCCCTGGGGTGGATTAGTGCCAGGCCCTCCCATGCTCTGCTCATTTACAGCACAATTCCAAGAGGCATTTCCCTGTGTGAGCTAATATAAAAATCAGTGCAGAATGTAAAAATAATGACCTTTTGGCCTAGTAATATTTTACATTCACTTTCAGTTTAAGTAATTGAGAATAAGGGAGAATTAGGACATCTGGTCTTGTAGGTGAAGTGAATTCAGTCCAAAGACTGCTGTGGCCTCAGAGCAGCCCTCTTGTCACCTCCTCCCATTTTCTCCCCTCTTTGAAAACTGAAACAGCGCACTAAAAGTTGTGGCAAATGAGACAGCACACTAAAAGCTGTGGCAAATGCTCTCCAGTAGTTCTATCTAGCAAGTGGCTGTGTTTGAGATTCATATCTACAGAAAAGGCCCAGAACATGCCACAGATCCATCAGCATTTTAGAAGGTGAATGAATAAAGTACTTAGAAAGCAGAGCAGCTGTTTCAATTATAGCATTAGCAGCCCAAGCCCTAAGCACTCAGTGCTCCTGGAAGCCTGAGGGTGGGTAGGGAACAGAGCCATCTCCATGGATTATAATTAAAAGACCAAGGCCAATTGCACATTCAGAACAAACAGGCAGCAAATGCTTTGGTTGCAGTTGGTCATTTTCTGTTTCAGCCTTCCAGATTTTTGGTTTTGGTTTGCAAATGTGAACAAACCCTTTTCAGAGTATGCCAAGTACAAGTAACTCCAACAATCCCATCCTGCTGTTTATATATTTTGCAGTTTCTACTACATGAGGGGGGTTGGGGGGGGGTGGGAATTAAAAATTAAAAAATTGGAGCATCTTCCCCTTCTACTTTCACAGGGACAAGTTTATATCCCGAGGCCCTTAGAGGCTGCAAAACATTCATTTCCAAGCAGGTAATGTCCCATATAAATCATCACCCCACTGCAATAAAAGAAATGGTGAATCTATATTTTATATTTCATGCCTGCTTATGCAAACTGTGTAAATTCAAGATCTTGCCTTATAACTTCTTTTAGTTAGACATCTAGTGTCTAACTCTCAGACAGCAATGATTATACAGAAAATAATGGAATTGGCTCAAAAGCACACACAGAGATTCTTCTCTGGGGAATTTCTGTTCAACCACACACCACTGAGTGGACAAACAAAGTGAATTCAATTTTACTAAACAACTCTGACTAAACAAAAAAATCAGGTTTACTCCTCTGACTATATTGATACATATGAGCATACTATATGTAAAAATAATGGAACAATATAAAATAAAATAAACCACATGAAATAAAAGAAACCATATAAAATAACAATAAAAAATAACCATATGAAATAAAATAAAAAAGTAATATGAAGCAAGACCTGGAACAAGACCTGTCAGTGTTACTATTGCACAAGGTAATCTCCTGAGCTTGAATACAAAATGCCAGGGAAAGACATTCTGAAATCCTCAATACACCACTAAATAAAGCTTCAAGAAGTCCATTTATTATGAAAGGGGCAAAGCAAAGATGCAACACACAGGAGTACACCCCAAGACTCTGCTAAAGGCTCCCAGAAACTGCAGCCTGAGGTCAAAGCAGTGGAGGTCAAACCTGCTGAGAGCAGGAACACTCCTCCAGGATGGATGGATGGGGCAAGGCCCCTCTCTGCCAGAAGCCCTGAACTCTGTCTCCATAAACATCTCACTTCAGTAACTCAGACATGGATGGTGCCTGCAGAAGAGAGATTCTCAGCCCTACAGGAGGAATACTTCCAGATGCTTTGGTAAGTGGGTGTTACATGGAGAGCACAGATAATGGCCACCAGGGACTGGAGCAAGGCTGGGACAGCTGGGATTGTTTAGCCTGGAGAGGGCTCTTATCATTATGTACTAATACCCTGGTTTGGCTCTGCCTTGAGCAGAGGGGCTGGACTAAATGATTTCCAGAGGTGCCCTTCAGCCTCAGTGGTTCAGTGATCCTGCATAGGTAGAAGATGTTCTACTGGCTAAAGAGCTTTGTCTTCACTATTGATTTCTTTAACAAAGCATGCTGAATTACTGGTGCTCCTGGATGAATGCTGCTGGAGGGTCAATAGTGGCCACATCTTCAATTTTTCCTTCTCAGCTATAGACTCAGAGTTCACTTGAATGAACTTAATGTGCTCTGAAACAGAATATGTGAATAAGAAAATGCATATTATTATCAGCTTATTGAAGTAACATTTGCTTTGTTCCTGATGATGGTGGGCTTGAAAACGCAAAGAACTAGAAGAACATCAAGAATTATTAATGAAGCTTCTGTCAAATGTTTCAGACCTTTTTCCCCTCTGAAACCAATTTCAGATTTCAGAGGGAAACAACCATTTTCCTGTAAAATGTGCAAAAGTTAGTAAGTCTCAAGCAGCTTCTCCCTGGAGGGAAGCCCTTCAGACCCTGTTAGACATCCTGCTCTGTACTTGGTTTATCTTTGTTGGCTTTTTTTTTTTTTTTTTGTTCTGATCACAATTCTCTATAAACAGAACAGGAAGAAAGAAAGGAGAAAAGGTTATTTCCTGTCATTACTTTGTGCCAGCAAAAGGCAACACTCAAAACACTGACATGTATACATGTCTTTGTAAACAGGGCACTAGAGAACATGGGCAGTGCATATCCAGGCTAGAAAACTCATCTCTTGGCACGTGAGTCAAAGAGCAGGAGCCAGGAAAAAGGATAGAGGGGGAGATGGAAAAGAACAGCACTAGCAAGCAAGGAATGAGGCAGACTACAGAGAGAATGTGGATAAGAGAAATTCAGCCAAAATATATGCCACAGGATTAGCTGTGTCTGACACAGAATCACAGAATCAGCTGAGCTGGAATGGACCCATCAGGACCATCCAGTCCAGCTCCTGGCCTTGCAGAGAACAACCCAAGGGTCACAGCGTGTGCCTGAGACTGTTGTCCAAATGCTTCTTCAACTCTGTCAGGCTTGGTGCTGTGAGCACTGCCCTGGGGAGCCTGTTACAGGGCCCAAGCATCTTCTGGGTGAAAAACCTCTTCCTAATACCCAATGTAAATCTCTCCTGACACAACTCCAAGCCATTCCCTCAGGTCCTGTCACTGATCACCACAAAGAAGAGATCCATGTCTGCTGCTCCTCTTCCCCTCACAGGGAGTTGAGCTGCAATGAGGTCTCCCCTCAGCCTCCTCCAGGCTGAACAGACCGAGGGACCTCATACAGCTTCCCCTCAAGGCCCTTCATCTTTGTGGCCATCCTCCGGACACTCGGTAATAGTCCAATGTCTTTCTTATATTCTGGTGCCCAAAACTGCTCACAGAGCATCAGAGCAGGGCAGAGTAGGAGAATCCTCTCCCTGTGACAGCTGGCACAATGCTCCAGAGGCAGCCAGGAGGTGACACCACACAAATTCTCACTGCAGTTGTAGTTTGTGGTTTACATGAGATGGGCAAACAGGTGCTCTTAGAACCCTCCTGCTCAACTGCCCACAACAGCAGCCTAGTGCAAAGCAAACAAAGCAGTGCATTTAAACACTTAAATGCCAGCATGGATTGACTCTTTCACTAGGTAAACTCCTGCCTCAGCCTTGTTTTGTTTTCCTTTTCCTTCAGCCCTTGGGATGTCAGGGTGCAGCCATGAGCCAAAAGCAAAGAAACACTCTGTGCTATTCAAAATTCTCTAAAGGACACCATGCAATCTGTGAAAGGCTTCAGGAAGAAAGCCACTGGAAAAAAAAAATGGAGTGATTTTTCTAGGGTGGTAAACTGAGCTGCACAAATTACAGTCCAGAGGAGACTTTAGATCTTGTTCTTTTCTCAGTATAATCTTTTTGAATAATTGTGTACTTACAAACCCCACAGAAATATCTGGTAATATCAGAAAGAACATATAACTGAAACTTAAAGGTGTGAATCACAAAACCTATCTAAAAATGCCTGAGGGAAAAAAAAATACTAAAAAGAGTTTTAATAGTGACTTTCAACGTAATTTAGTGGGAAATGAGGAGATGAAGATGAGGACTCATGAGAATGGAAAAGAAGGAAGAATGGGGACAAGGTGAAGACAGCAGATTAAAGACAGGACACAGCCTCCTGAAATAAGCAATCTCTGTACAAATGGGTGAGACTAGTGAACTTCAGCACATTTGCAGAGAGAAAAAAAAAATTCCATTACAGCAGAGAGAGCAGAAAGGCACAGACTAATGCCCCAGTTCTTACAATCTTACTGATTTTTCCCAGTCTTATGTTCCTAACTTCAAGTCATGTGTGTTACTCAGGCAAAAGCTGATGGTGATCAAAAGATATTAGAAGTAAACAGCCTTTTAGGTTCAAAGAGTTCAGCAGGGTCAAAGCCTTATCTCCCCCCTTCTTTTTCTTTCTTCCTTTTCTTTTTTTTCCTTCTGAAACTGTCAAGTCTCTAGATTACCACCCCTGATATCTCAGAGGTTATCACCTCTGAGGACAAACTGAATTCAATGTTGGACTATTGCTTCAGTAGCATCTCTAAATTCTACTGAAAAACATTGGCTAAATAATAAAAAAAAAACATCCTCTATTTTTATGGAAATAACTAAAACAATTGTTGGAGTTCAATAATCACTCATCTCTAAACTTATCCTAAAGAAAAAAGTTCTGTCAATCTGAGGATTATGCATCAACAATGAATCCAAGGTGTCAACAGAAAGGTATGTAGGGGCCAGGGTAGCTGGAGTGAAAAGAATTCAGCTGAGGCAGAGAAAAGGAAAACTTCTACGGGCAGAGGCATGAGACAAGGAAAACCTCTAGGGGCAGGAACATGAGACAGACACAGACCTAATTGCAATAGGCAAGGGTGCTCTATTCACATTTTCATGATGTCTGCTGAAGTACAAAAGTTGATGATTCATATTTTCACCCTTTAGCTATTCCTTCCCCATTTCAGGGTGAGGCTATCTTGAACATTCTGCTGAGGGTCTGTGCAGACTGTGAAGTCTAAATCCTTTTCTTGCTACTAAAACTCTTCCTGTAGTTTGTGGCTTAAACATACTGGCAGGAAGACATTGCAGGAAGACATCCATGAATAAATGGGACACTTAGTCTCCAAAGAGGCTAGTTCCACTTAATGCATTTAAACCAGCTAGAAAAAAAATACCAGAAGGATGCTAAATGTCTGCAGCCTTTGGAATCATGCCTGAGGAGTAATGCAAATGGGCAGGACTCTGCTCCTGACCAGATCTAGGGTTGCCACCAGCTGTGGTCTATAGCACCAACCTCCACCCTGAGTGGAATAATGAGAAACTCAGCAAATATTTGTACAGATTTTCCATCAAGGTTCAGATTCCTATCTAAATTATTCTTTTTCATCTGAATACATTTACCTACCCTTAGCTCTCATGCAAAGACATTTTCTGCTTGGCCTTTGAGTGCCATGACATGGTTTTCTCTTAAGTTGTTTTTCCTATGCACATTTTCTTCATCTCTCCTCACTTTCATGGAACAGAGGTCTGGACCTGAATCATTTATATTCCACAGAGGTGTGGGAATAATCCATGAAAGCAACAGGTGGCCTGAACAGCACTTTGAGATGTTCTTTCAGCCAAGGCTGCTAAAGAAGTGTGTACAAGCTGACATTGTGCAGCAGCTGTGTCCAGCCTGTGCTAGACACCACAACTTGAAACACTGAGCAAAAACTGCCAGCAGCAAAACTTAGCAGACATTTGAAAAGTTCTCCTTTAACAAGCCCACCCCTGCCCCACTGGGGATTCCACTGACCAATTACTGGGGAAAGGATTCCTACAGTATTACTCAACCTCACAGTCTGGTGTGAAATTAGAGATGAATTCACCATTACCAAAAGAATTCCATCTTTCACTCAATCACATTAAAAGTCTCAGCTGCAGATGCATTCTTCTTTTTAGGAGGTGACAAAGGAAAGTTGAGCTGAAACTCTTCTGGCAGCACAGATGTCTCTTTAAAGACAGAGTCTGGATAGAAGAAGGAATTCTTATCTTCCAAAGCATGTGAAAACACATGAAAATAATATTGGGACACCAAAAAAAGGTGTTGTAAACAGAATACTTTTTCACCAGAACTTCTCTATTTAGAACTCTGTCACTGCATATAAGAGAATGAGAAACAGGTATATTCAGTAAAAGGGAAAATCTAAAAGAAAAGCAAAATTTCATGTCACAAACAGTTATTCAGAGACTCCTGACACATGAGGATTCCTGGTTCCAAAAATTTATATGAAGGAGCAAAAGAGAAGCCTTGAATCTCAGCTCTGGAAGAAACAAGCAAAATTAAAATAAGTAAAATGATACATCAGTGGACATTTAACATTATTTAGAGAGTTCCTTTGGATCCTTTAGGAGTCAAATGAGACCTAGTAATTAAATATTTTTTTTTTGGTACTGGAAACAACAGATGACTAATATAGGTATGTTCCTACAAAAAGCTTCAAAATTATTTCCCAGAAAAAAAGCTTCCTAACAGGCAAATAATGAAACTAGCAAAAACTGGTTTATATCTCGATTCCACTAAATCAGAAATATCATTAGATGAGAATACTCTATTGCATTATAAACAATAATAGTTTCTAGTAATATTGTTATGGCAAGAGTTCCCATCCAATGCTGAGTTTAACAAATCACTTTTCTTACAGCAACACGATGATATGGTCTTTGGAAATGTTATGTTGCTGGTAGCTTTGTGATGCAATTTATTCAGAGATGAATTTTGGCCAGCAAGCAGATTTTGCTCTCTTTGATTTTTCCAGCATCACTTCTCAAGGGAAAACAAACTGCTTCCTGAGGCAAGGACATTTGTACTTTGATCAAAGTTCTGTGAAAAGGTAATTTTCAACATATTGTTTGAGCCTGCCTCTGCTCAAGAACCCGTACTGTAGGATAAAAAGCAATTTTCTGAGCATAAATTTAGGCTTCAGATCACCAACTCCTCTTTTAACAAAAAACTAATGTGGAAAGCCTCAGCATCATTTGCCAAGACTGCACTCATAATGTGCAAGTCTTGAGACCACTGCATATACACACACACAAATATTTCAATAATTCAAGACCAACTGTATGTGTCCTATCCTTCTGAGTGACTCAGTGAAAGAAGGAAATGTTAAATTGTTTAAACTGTTCAAGACTGCAAAAAGTGACAGAACAAAATATTGAAAAATATTTAATTTGTATTTATCACAAACATCATTTTGAAGATTAAGAGTATGTATTGTCTCCAGTCAAATATGTGCAGCAAGCAAATTTGTTGTGATTTCACAGCTACATCAAAAGACATCTTAAATGATCTTCAAAATGAGGAGACAGAAAAATAGGGTGAAAAGAATTAATTTCTATTATGAGCATGGTAATACCTCAATGCTCTAACAAGTTAGAGGATCCTGTGTGGAAGCCTTGGCAGAAACACTGTAGGGATACACCTGCCCCAAAGTGCTTGAACTGCTTGGAGGAGCTGAGGAAAGGCTGCAAACCTCCATTCTTTCATTCTCTCACAAAACATTACTGTCAGAAAGCAGGTACTGGCACTGCTACTTCTTACAGTTTCATCAGCCAGTCTGTTCCAATTTGAAAACCTATTCAAACTGATGCTCCTATTTCCCTAGGTTAGTGGGGTTTTTTGTTTGTTTGTTTTTTAGATTTTGTGGGTTTTTTAGGTTTTGGGTTTTTTTTTTTTTTTTTTTTTTTTAAGAAGAAAGTAATTTGCAAAGTTTGAGAAAGCTGTATGTGTAAGCTCTGGTACAATATATTCTCAGCCCATCATGGTCGCCTTTACCTTTGCTCTGTTGGATTGACATGCTCTGTTATCTTCAGATAACAGAGGCAGAGGGGCCCAGAGGCACAGGTGCAGGTGATTGCTCACTGCCCATCAGCCTGACCTACCTATGACCTTTACAGCAACTTTTTATTAAGAAGCAGAAGGCAAGGCTGCTATCCAGCATCTCTCTCTATTCCTTGGCCTATCCACCAGCGAAACTGCAAACAAAAGCACCAAGTACTGTCAGGTCTGAGGGAGATTTTGCTGAGATCTGGGCACTAAACACAGGCTTCTCACAAGCAGGCACCGAGAAGTGATTGAACTTCACTCCAGGCAAAATTAGGGATGAACTCATACCTGCTTCACTACAGTCAGACCCTCTTGACTACAGTCAGACTAACATTCCACCGAGGTCCATTAAGAGTTATGCAAGTTCACCAACTCATTTTAAAATAAACTGAAGAGACTTTGATCAAAAGTAATTTTCAGCAAATGACCAAGTGTTCAAAATATTTCAGCTTTCTTCACACAAAGAATACATTATTTCAATTTTCTATTTAACTTCTGCTTACTCTAACCTAACTTCTGGTGACAGCACAGCAGCTGATCCTGAACTTCACCAAAACACTCATGATCAGCCAAGTCAACCCATTAGCTGCAGTACCTCATATCTTTATGGGGTACTTAAGCATTCCCCCACACATCAAAAAAAATTAGCATTGGTCATAGCTTTGACAAAAATCCCCCAAAGATCATTTGCAAACTATGACTTCCAATAGCAGCATCCTGGAGCTGTTTAAGACACTTAAGAATCAGACTTCTCCAGCTGACAGCAAAAAGCTCTCGTGCACTGAAGCACCGCACACAATGTTACACAACATGGCTGAAACAGCAAAGTGCTCACAGGACATTAATTAGCTCTAATTGAGCTGCTGTCCCAACCTGTGCCTGACACCACTATGTGCTTTCTTTTAAATCTTTCCTGTGAGAAAGCCCTTGCAGGCAATCCAGAGCAAGTCCTGTAAACATCTCTCTCCATCAGGTTCCCTCATAATTAAACACCAGAGAGGGCACCTGCTGGGCATGTTTCTCCCCCATACAGTTCTGTGTTCAAAAAGCCTTCTGCTGTTAATCAGCGCTGATTACCAATCTCTCTGGCACTAATTGGTGTTTCATGCTGCAAACCACAGCTCTGGGAGTCGTACAAAGTTTCAGCAGAGGGCATGACCGCTAATAATCCTGGCATTATCCTGATGCACATGGATCCACCCCAGTACCACGAGTGTTAGTTAATGCTCACAGTACTGTAATTTGACAGAATGAAAGCAAATTTTGTCACTTTAGAAAGCATTAGGATATGTCTTCCTGTAACACATCTTGCTTAAAACCTCAGGGCAGTGAACTAAAACCAGAAATGTGACACTTTCAGTGTCAAACCCAGTTAGTGAGTGAATGTTCTAGCAAACACAGCCATCGAAGCCATTGATCGGGCAATGCCTCTCTGCTCTTTCCAAGTTTTGATTACTTCATGAAATTTTTGCATCTTTTCTTCCCTCAGAATAAACAGCATATGTTGAAGAGTTCTTGAAAATAATCTTTCCTTCAAGGGAAATAGTTTTCGCTCTAGTAAAAATGTACTGTTACCTTCATCTACATTGTGAAATAGGAAAAGGAAAGTACTGAAAAATTCAATGTAGAAGATGTGGTTTTAAGGGCAAGATCTCTCACAGTACAGCAAGAACATAACACAGTAAAAGAAAAGTGGCTGTTACTGGATTTTTAGATTTTTGGAGCAAGAGGATGGGACTGAATGTTTACCTCCTCTTCCCAATTCTGCCAGCGGCCATAAAGCCAAATGCTCAATTGGTATTTTATGTTCTAAGAAGGCTGGAGAAATATGCTGTACAAATTAAATACCTAAGGGAGGTTACCTTAGAAGAGAAGATCTTAGTTTATAAGTAAATCTTTAATCATGTGAAAAGATGCATTTCTACTTACTGTTTGTGAATGTAATAGCTGAGCATTAGGAGGAACTAGAAATAAAAACAATAATTACAGATAGCTCTAATTCAGCATTCTGCTTTTTGAGTGACTGAACATGAATCAGTGCTCTGACTGAGGAGGGGGAAGTTGGAAACTGTTTTGCCCATATCCCTTTCAACACAGACATGAAATTATGCTAATTTTTGGTCCAGAATGAGTCTATTGTGTATAACTACATCCAGGCTGCTTGAGATCTCAAAGGTGCTGGTAGTAAGGATTTTTCAAAAATTTGTCCTGCCCAAAATTCTGCTGGTAAATGCCAAGAACAGTCTGGCTAAATAGATGTGCACTTGAGTTGAGAACCCCTTCTTTCTGCTTAGAAGGACAAATCAAAATCCCACCTCGACATCAGCATGATGTCACTCCAAAATGCACTTGTCTGTGGTACATGCTTCTGTATAACATAAAATATGTGCAAGGACAAAGCAAGCAAGAGGGTGAGACAGACCCTGTTGATTGGGAAACTCACCTGGAATTCCCCAATCCCTGGCCCAGCCAGCATTCAGTACTGGTTACTCAGAGCTGGTTCTGAGACACACAGAATTGGCTGTGAGAGCTATAAAATGCAAACTGAGTTTTCCTCCACCAAACTCCACACATTCTAACTCATAAAAATGCTGCTGGTTGCCAGAAGCAGGTTTTTTATATTTCTGTCCCTCTTTTCTTTAGCATTTTCCTGCTCTTCCCTTTCCCCAGCGCTCATGGTGTGATAAAGAAGAGAAGTGGATAACACTTTAGTACAATTAGGCAATAAAATTGTCCTCCAACTTTGTTACTTTTTATTAAAATATAATTATGACTCTGCCTTTGTCATGCTCTTTGTTTAACAGCTGAAAGGGTGAAAGCAAAAATTTGGTCACTGACTCCTCTCCCTGTGAGGAACAGAGAAGATAAAGAAGATTTTCATTCAAGGATTTTGTTTTGTTTCTTTCTTCTCTCATGCCTGTCTTTCATTACAAGAAGATCAGGCCTTTCCTTGTGCTGGAAGACTCGTTAGATGGTAGGTTATCACTCCACAAAAGCCATAACCTTTCTGTACAAACAGCCCTGAGGGAACATTAAGTCAGCAAGACACAACACTTGTTTTCAGTTCCTGAGAAACAAGGTTTAGAGAAGAATCACTTTGCAAAAATGGTCTTGTTATTCATCTGGAGGCTGAAGAAGCTGCAGCTGCGGGAACTATGATAAGAAGACTTCTCCAGACCAAAAAATAAAGAAAAATTTGTTTTATGAGGAATACAGTCCTATCTCTTCCTTTATAAAATGTCAGGAAGGAAGGGTGGGAAAACAAAATTCCCCTTTAAAATAGTGAATACAGGCAACACATTTTCTGCACTCATCACCTTTGAAAAGCTGAGCTAATTCTATACCTGCCATGATCCCAGGGCGCTGCTGAGGTGAAGCAATCAAGGCAGAGAAGCCGCAAGAGACGAGGAGGGGATTGTTGTCAACATGGCAGTGACAAAAAGCCTGATGCCAAATAGACATTGGAAGGGAGACTCCAGCAGCAGCATGAGCTGTAGGCAAGCACAGGGGAGCCCTGGGAAGGAAGAGCAGCTCTGAGGAGAGCTTTGGATTCTCTTCACACCACTTGTCCCAGTAGCATGTCCAAATTTGCGTGCTTCAGAGATGATACCCAATGCTCACTTCCAGCTCAAGTTCTGTGACTCTGAAGAGGACCAGCCCAAGAGTACAGCCCCTATATTTTGTCAGAGTTATTCCTTCTCTGCTCATGTCCCTTCCTCAAGCTCCAGAGATCACTGTGCAGATGCAGATGAAATGAGGAGACATTAAGGATGGGGGCTGTGAAGCAGAGAGTGATGATTTCAATCTCCTTCTGAGCTTTTACACCACAGAGCAACACTCATTATTTCAGCATTTGCTCAAGTTTGTATTACTTTCTTGCTGTTCTTGCCATTCTCTCCTGAAAATTGTGCTGGACAATTTCAAGCATATGTTCCTCTGGAGTTCACGCAATGTGCCTTGAGCAAGTCTGCAATGAAAGCCCCTAACATTTCTCTACACGTAATGATGTGAGAGCAAGGAGGTCTAGCCTACTTTGTAGGATTTTGTAAAGTATAGAGGGAAAATGATCTTATTCATTCTCCTTCTGAACTTTTCAACTCCTGAGAAAATGATTCTGCATCCAGCCTAAACAGAAGTGAAATGTTTCAGCTGCTTTGATTACAGCACCATGTTGTCTGGGAAACACGGGCTTAGAGAAGGTATGGATCCGTCTCTCTTAGGATATCATTAACTCCTTTTGCATGACAGACTTGAGTACCAGGAGAGAATAGTTTCCATGGGCAGCACAGGGAAATTCCAGAATTTACCTAAACACAAAGAGAGCCCAGAGGCTGTCAAAACCAGTGCAATTTATACCACCACTTGACCTTCTCCTTGAACGTGTTAGCAAAATCTAAATTGCTGGATTCTCCCGTGTGGAGTGTTCTACTTTAACAGCCTTGGACTCTTTGGCATTGTCATGAAGTTGCCAATGAAGCAAACATTACCAACTGATAACAGAAGTTAAGACAAAAAGAAGCAGAACACAAGGAATATAGGGTAGGGGATGGCTATATTTATATGTCAGAGTAACCTGTTCTCTACCACAGATGACACCTTCATCAATTCCTCTTTGCACACACAAACAAATTCATCCCCAGTTATATATATTGAGGGACTCCACTGAGGTGGACTGCACTGTCTCTGATACCAGCCTGTTCCTGCTGATAGAAGTCATTTGATCCTGCTCAGAGCACCAGAATTCTGGGAAGGTGCTGAGAGTTGTTCAAGAGTTCTGAAAGGATCAGGACATGCAGGCCACAGGATAAGATTTAAATCAGCATTTGGGTGGTCAGAACAATCATTCATTTCTGAAAACCAAGGCAGGATTTCTTAATGCTGATCTATTCAAAACTTTTTAAAACTCTCCATTTCTTTGTCTAGAAAAACTCTAGATGAAGGAATTTAGAGAAGGCAGAACTTCCAACAGTACAAATTAGGTCATAGTAATAATATAGGATCAGCATGGAGGCACCTGGGGTAAAAAGGATCTGCAAATTTCCTCAGCAGCTCTTAGACAAACCAGGGTTTGGGATTTTTGTGCCAAAATGTTGGAAAATCCTGCTTTGGAAGTGTACAAGTGATAGTAGCAACACAGAATTTAAAACTTGAGAAAAATTACAGACACCTCCAAAATGACTCAGTTTTGCGGTCCTAAATATATAGGGAGAGATTTAATCTAATCTAAACTCTAAACATATATTCTGTTTCTATTATTGAAATCTTGAACATTGAATAAAGGCTTCAGTTTGGCCTTACCATGCATTAAACATGACAGATTCTGCTTTCAATCATGCTAACATTACAAAAAGGCCAACAACCATAACGATTTCAGTCTGGGTTTGGAGCTGTTTAACAACATACAGAGCAATGACAGAACAGCTGTACTTAAAAATACCGCCAAACTGAAAAATCCCACTATGGAAACAGAATAAAAAAATATTAACATGATTTATTCTCCTGTCATTTAAAAAGAGACTTGATTTTGCAAATTTAAGAAAGCTAAGAAAAGATCTTAGAAACAAAACCTGTTTTATGCCAAGTAGTTCAGGTGGGTGCTTTGCCTATGCAGAAGTTGCAGCATTTATCATATAAACAGAAACTCCTTCCAAACAGCTTTAGGAAAATCAGGAATTACCTCAGAGAAAAATCTCATGTAGTACTGAATATATTATTTTTCAAGATATTTAATGACTTTCCTCCCTTTCATGATATTTAATGACTTTCACACTTATGTTTAAAGCAGAATGATCACAATCAGACCAGTGCATTTTTTTCATAAAGACAAAGAATTAACTACTCACCATACCAGCAGTCAATTTCATCTGAAGGAAAAGGTAAGTAACCATTTTCATTAAATCAAACCATGAGTTATAATGCCAAAATTAGAGTGGAACAGTTCAGAGATGTGATCTCAACCAGTCAATTAAAAAAATAAAAGGAAAATGATAGAGGTATAAGAGGTGTCCCTGATGCTTCCTGAAGTCCTGTCTGCTAAAGTGCTGCTCAAATGAACTCTACAATACAGCCAGCCAAGGTCTTCATCAGAAATAATTTATTTTCAAGAAATGCTGTTCTGTTTAAGCAAGAGTTTTTCCTATGAACATTATCATTCAGGTAGAAAATTTAGATTCCAGCAGAATCTGTTCTGAAGAAGAAATTCCCTTTCTTTCAGACAAAAAAAACCCAACCCACAAAACAACAAAAAAGACACAGTAAAATGAAACACTGTGGAATGACAAAGTCACTGGATAATGCAAGGCATTTCTGCAATGCCTGTATTCACCAGAATCTATTATAAAATAACTATAAGTATAGATACTACTTTCCAACAATCTCCTAAATTCCAATGTTTTTGTAATTTTGGGGATAGATTCTCCTCCAGTCTCAGTTTTATCCATAATAAGCAGTTTTCTCAGGCCAAGCATACACACAAAAATTTCACAGGTTAATTTTTTTTCATACAGCCATACCTTCTACTTAACTACTTATGCTCAAACAAGATTTTAAATGCACTCCTTTCTGCTATGTATGCTTTCAAAATGTTCTCTTTAAATGCCTCGAAATCCCTTGGGCTACAAAAAGAGGTACCAAATTTATAAAGATGCACTGTATTAGTCTAAATACAAACTACAGGTAGTCATAAAATAGTGTCCATGTTTTGTGAAAGCTTCTACAAACATTTTTTATTTTTCTGTAAAAATTCAGTATTTCAGAAAACCTCAGAGTATCAAATTTTCTGAACAGCTCTAATAAAAACTACAACTTTTAGCTCCAGAATGTATTTGTGCCTTCCTCTGGAAACAGCGCACTAAGATGAAACCTCCACAGTGATCCCTTCCTTTCAGCAGACAAAGTTTAAGAGGATTTTATGTTCTTCTGATCATTCAGGTACTTAGCAGTATGAGGCAGAGGTTGCCTTCAGATCTTGGGAGCCAAAGTCTGTCTCCTGCAAAAGAGAAGTGACCCACCAGTAGGACATGGCTTAACCGTGGCCCAGCTCACAAAGGCAGGCCAGTGTCACACAGAGAGGGCCCTGAACTGCTCCAAGACAAAGCAGTGACAGCTCTGCCCTCATTTCCATGAGTGACAGCTGTGGGAAATGCTGCTGCAGTGGTCAGGGCACACAGAGCTGAGCCATGCGCTGACTCCCAGGTGCTGGACTGAGCTCCATCAGGTTCACAGTCTTGCTTCCGCCCTGGCAAAGCCCTGCTCAGCTTCTGAAAGCCTGGGCATGTCCACAAACCCTGCTCATGGGCAATTTCTGTGTGCATTGGGTACTCCCTATTGCTTTCTTTAGGAGTGGTTGAGCCACAAGGGACCAAACCTTCACTGGTGGGCTGAGGATTATGTCCAGTCTTTGAGAAGCTCGAAGAGATGGCACTTGGTCCAAAGGGTGGGCATTTGGCTACAGAATGCCCTCAGTTCAGGAGAGCATCGGATGCAATGACATGCTTGTGTGATGCCTTGTGAAGGCTGACCTAGAACAGAGACTAGATGGAGTTAAAGTATAAAGTAGGGATTTATTAGGAGGCCTCAATGGATACACCTGGGGCAGTACAAGAGCCCAGCCAGGGCTACACCCAAGATGAACCCAAAATGGCCACAAAATGCCTGACTGGTCACAGGGTCTCACACTTTTATAAGTTCTGGTCCATTAGCATATTGGAGTTAATTGTCCAATTACAGCTTTAGCCCATGAAGTCCCATCCTTGTTTTCTCTCTTCAGTCCATGTTGTTTACACTCTTGGGCCTGAGATCTGGATCGGCTGTCCTTGGGTCCCCAGCTAGAGAAGGAATTGTTTTGTTTACCTGCTCTGTGAAGAGAGCTTACTGTCCCTTAATAGGAAGCTCAGACCCACACACTAAAGCAGAACAGAATCTGAAAAGTATAAAAGCTAAAGCCAGAGGCATCACATGGAGCTCTCCATAGAGACCCACTGGCACCAAGAGCCCTAAACTGGCATACCAGATGCTTTTGCATTCCTTTATAACAGGCTAAGGAGCACTCAAAAGTGAGAACTTGAGATATATCTGCACTTAATTAAGAGACAAATTCAGAGAGGGGTAAATACCTGGTATAGATAGAGAATGAAATGCCTAAGACGCGCTTCAAATTAAATGTCACTGCATAAATGAAATGACAAACTGGAGATGTGCTTTTTGTCTGACCTGTTCTTTTGTTGCATTCTCAAGGTTACCATTTATCCATTTTCTTTAGACCAGCAACATCACCAACTGCCTTGAGGTTCTAATAACCACCGTATAAACCAAGAGAATTAATCTGAGATATGCAGAACTTGGGTTCATCAGTGCAAACCCAGGGAGACTTTCGTTAATTGTATACATTATTTGTATAATTGTACCCAGAATATTTGGGAATTAAAGATGTCATATCTTTTTTCTCCCTTGATATACCGACACTGCACGTAATTGTGAACATTTCAGAGAAACAAAAAAAAAAATCACAATCACTTCTTCCTTTTGCTTGTATGTATTTGTGTACACAGGGGTTCTTTCTGATGCAAGAGAAAAGGTGATGAACTTTCCACACAAAATATAAAAACAACATCAGTAATACAGTCAAAGAGCTCTGCACAATTTTCCATAGTTGATGATTAGTTGATTTAAGAGACAGTGAGTTGGAAAATTAATCTTTTTGAAATTTATAATATGAACATAAACAAGAGCAAGTACTTTACTAAGCTGTTCTACAGATTTGGAAATAATCATCAGTTTAGTATCAGGATTTTATAATCTATTTTATGCCAGGATAAGCACAAGCGGGTTTTGTCGCTGTTTTCCTTTCCTCCTGCCAGGGAAAAAAAGATTTTTACATGCTGTAGCTGATTAGAATTCAAGCATCAAAGTTTTAACTCCTGAGCATCTTCTCTATTATCAAGAAATGGAGGGGTGACCAAGCTCTCAGGTGGGACCTTCAGAGGTTGTTTATTTGAGCATCTGATATGAATTCAAGTGACAAATCCTGAAGAAAGAAGCTCTTATTTACAAGAATTTCTGCTAGCCCTACTCCAAAGCATCACAAGTGAACCCCTAATTCCTCCAACTAAGCTAACTCTGTTGATGTGGAAAAGTAATAATAGATGGTGCAAATGAAGAGAGAAGTAGGAAATAGCTTGATTAACCTCAATTCCTACTACTTTTCCTTTTAAACAACAGGTAGTAGTGTCCAAATAGCTACACAAACTTTAAGAAGGAAGTCAAGACAGAACAGAAACTACCACTACCCACTGAAACCTGTTCCTTATTGATCATTTCCAAAGGATGGTCAGAGAGGAACTCACGGTCAAACTGCACAGCATTTAAAAAAAATATCTTTGATACAACAATTCACACAGCTCAGAGCTTGCTACAGTTTGGCTTGATCTCCACAACATTTCCCATAACACCAGTAGCTTAAAATACATCACAGCTTCAAGGTTTAAAGCAAAGACTTCTGAGAAGTGTGTAAATGTGACCAAGTATTTCTGCTTGTAAAATGGAGATGGAAGTTTCTGGAGAAACTCTTCCAAATCCTAGCTCAGAGTTCTTCAATTTCTGGTCACAGAAACACCAAAGTAAAACTTTACTTTCTACAGCTACGAACCCTGAATTTCTGCAAAATTTGAGTTTGCACTCAAGTTCTTACACCTGACCCGACCCTGTCTGGCCCCCTTCAGCCATGCCAGGTCACAGTTATAATTAATTTACCACCAGGTACATTACCAGACATGGATATTGCTCTAGTAGAAGTAACTGTGCAAGTTACTGATCATCTTCATGATCAGCTGGCAAGAACAAATCCAATGCCAGCAGGGCTCAGGGGCATAAAGGACCCCTGAACAGACAGGATTCCAGCACTTCCATGTGACAGTGACAGCAGCAGCCACTGCACATCCCCACTTCCCAAAGCTCCGGGGAGCCACATCTTCTAAAATCTCTCCCCGTGCTTCTTTCCCCTTCCTTAATTAAACTGCAAAGAGTAAATAAGAAATACAGCACACAGAACATTTTGATGTCCCTCATGAATCTATTGGTCATTTTAGGGCAGTACTAAGATATTTTAAATCAAGGTCTTTGCTCCGGGCTCTGCACATCTTCAGTCAATATGGCTTTGTAGGTTACTTTACTCAAGGACGAAGCCCAGAAATATACAGCAGGAGTACAAATTTTAACCAGATTCAGATTACTTGTCTTAAAAAGACTTGTTTCAACAGCACAAACTGAATTTGAAATAACTTGTGCCTGGATTTCATCAGCTAAACTAAAAAATAAGGCTAAAGTTTGCTCTGAGGTTTATGAAGAAACTCAGACCCTTTTCCTGAAAAAGCTGAAGATGTTTGATTACTAAATGTTGATGATGAAAAAAATTGAATTCACTTTTAAAGGGCAGTTGTAACAGTAAACCAAACAATGACTGCTGTTAGACAGTTTTACATGTTCCACACTTTGTTTAGTTCTAATTCAAGGCAAAAAAAAAAAAGAAAAAGAAAAAAAAAAAAAGAGGTCTAACAAACAAGAGGTGGGCTAGCTTGGGATAAAATATTCGATTTGTGGGAGTGCTAGATAAGTGTTATTTTTGTAAGAATATTATGCATCTGCACAAGCTAGTGAAATGACAATGCTGAATTTTGGTCAACCTTACTGGAAGCAGAGGGTATGTAATACCCAGCAGGAACAACCCTCACTTTATATCACTTATAATCCAGTTAACAATAAATTAGGCTTGACCAAAACCATAATAAAACATTTCCTATAAATGAGATTTTAAAATGTTTACTCTGTAATCTCCAAGGAGTCACAAAAAATCACTGCTGTTGCAGGCCCTGCTAAAACCTGGTCCAGTTCAGTAAGCCATATTATTTTGTGTATGGGGAGAAGTACACCACTCTGAAAGTAATTTTTGCCTTGGGGATTATTAAATGTATATTGTACCTTAAAGTTACAGCATCAGGAAGCTTTAGTATATTGAGCTACTTTAATTAGAAAGCATTTTACATATTTCTTAGCCCCAGTTTGTTGTCTTAAACATGCTGGTGAAAAATGTTGGATGGCTAAAATTCCTATTTTTTACTTTGCTTAAGGCACTATTTATAAACATTACAATGAATCAGGCCACTGGAGCCAGAACTTCTCACTTACAGACTGGGGAGTAGTTTTTACTTAGACTTCTCTTCAAAGCAAGCCCTCTAATCCTTGTGTTTTAGAGGATTTTGTTACACACTAAATACTCAGTCACTGCATGCTGGGGACACACTAGCAACAGGACAGGAGGAAAAAAATTGTTCTGATTAAGCTCCCTCTCAACAGGTGACCATGTGAAACTCTATCATGACTATGCAACCCAACAATTTGGATCAGATGGATCTTTTAAGAGATCCATCTGCATTATTAATGGGATATAGTAATATTAAACAAAACAGGAAGGTAAAGACCTCTGGGGTATGCATACAAACATAAAGGTATATGAAAGTGTGGTGGAATCAGCTTCCTCCCTCACCCTCACAGGTGAGCCCAGACCATAGCAGTTCACAGCCCTCCCCTCCAAGCTCTGTTCACATTAATATGGCTCCATTCACATCACCTCCCCCTCATCCTCTTCTTACAGAAAACATCTATTAAAAAACACAATCAAAGTCTATTTTTGGGATGCTTATCAGAGAAGCCACTTGGGTCTCCTACCATAAGCAAGCAGTGCAAAGAAGCTGTTGAAATTACATTTTAAATTAGGTACCGACTTGGCTTTATGTCCTGGGATGTATACAAAATATTACCTATAAAGGCAGCAGAATGCAGAGCAGGTAACGACAGGCCTGTCCATCAGAGCCCAGGGAAGCAGCCTCAGGCTGACAGGGCATGGTTACAGCAGGAAAGAAGGGCAGAGAAATGATAAGCTGCCCATCCACTGCTAAGCTGAGCTTAAATATGTTGAGACCCATTTTGAGACCACCAAAGCTAAGCACCCCAGAGAGCTGCGCTCATTCCTCCTTTGCCCTACTGTTGTACATTCCCAAATCACAAAGATAGCTGCTCTGAATTAAATACAGCCAGTGAATTTTAGGAAGGCTGAAAAGAATGATAGACTGCAATTTATATGCTGCACGGTAACTTCAGTTTAATTGGACATGTGTACTTGATGTTTCTTTCAAATCAGCTCTAACTCTAGATGGATTCAAATGGCCAACTATCTGATCAGAATGCAAATTAAAACACAATCAAAGAATGTGAGATGTTCACATTGATCACGCAGATTTGACCCATTAAAGGGGAATTCAGAGCCATTCAATACTCTGATACTGATGTGTTCAAGTGGTTGGATCCAAGATTTTGAAACCTGATCACTACCTCCAGCAATTTCTGAAGGAGAAAAAATTGCTATTGAAGAGACAACTAAGTAAAAAAAACCATAGGTAAAGATAAGCAGAGACTTATGAAAGGAAAACCAGCTTAAAAAAAAATACAGTCACATCTGGTGTTGTCATTCAGGCATGTAGAGGCTTAGGAAATTGCCACTGCTCTTTGTGCCTTGGTTCCTGGTGTCTGCAGAAAGCGGCTGAGATGGTCCTCAGCCTTATACTGTTGTGGTACCTAGACACAAACTAAGCATTTCATGGATATTTGGAGTCATGGAAAGCCCAACACTTCCTGTTAGTTTTAAAATCACACTCCATTTGTGTTTATAACCAGAGTCAGCAGATTTTTAGATAGCTTGCTCAGGCATTACAGCCTGAACCAGGCTGCATTGGGAGGCAGGAGATACTACACTAAATGAAAAAGTAAAGTTTTTGCTGATGCTGTAGCCTGATACCATATTAAAGCCACTAAGCAAAGAATACTTTTATATCAGAAGGATCTATTTCATGTATCACATTTAGCACCACCGTCTCCTTGATTGCAGGTGTTTACACAGAACTTTCTTTCTCCTGGGAATTAGATGTTCAGTTATTTTTGAAGTTAAAATCAAATACGGAAAGTGTTAAAACACTGTACAGTTAGAAACTATAGACAGTGTAAGTACTGCAAAGTGCATAGAATAAGAGAAAAAGCCTGACTTTGTTTTCTTCTGCTGTTAGTAGAAAACAAGTTTAGCTCAGTCTTGATCAAAGAAAAAAGACTTTTATCATACCTTTATTAAAAAAAACCCAACCAAACAAAAAAACCCCAGAGCATCAAAAAAGGCTGTATCTCATTGAAAGGCTAATTGCTTTTCAACACTTGAACTTTGAACCATGTGAATGGACAGATAGCTGGAAAACAAAATTCCTAAGTCCTTACACAGCCCACAAAGCAGCTGTAAACCTCAGCCTAACCACTGGAACATTTGAATTAGTAGTATTTCTATTGCTACAGCACCTTCAAGAAGCAGCACTGTATTAAGAACTGTATTAAGACACTGTCCTCCTCCCCCTTACCCCAGGCTTCTGGGATGGAGATGGAGAAGGACCACCACTTTCACCAGGTCTATGTGCCATGTGCACTAGCACAGAAATGAGGCACATTCTGTTAAAATGTCACATCAGGTCTTGGCAGATGTGGCCACACGTCAGCAGAGCAGCAGGGATGAAGGGCTGGGCTGTGGCAGTGACAGGTGGCACAGGGGGGTGTGACCACCACGGCGTGTGGAGCGCTCCAAGAGGAGCAGCCAGCCCAGCAGTGAGGGGTACAAACACTGCTTTGCTGGTCATTAATGTGTTTGGTTTTCCAGAGTGGGCACTAAGTACAGATGGTTTCTTTTGCTTAATCCCATGATCCATTTCAGCCAGACTCATTTGTACCCAAAATGCACCCCTTGGGCTGTGAGCAAGACAGATGCTTGAATGTGAAAATGAGCAACTACTGAGTGACACTTTCTGTACACAGCTACTTACTAATAATTTAGAAAAGTGGATGTAATAGGTGTGTAGTCATCTACATCTCCAAAGTGCTCTGCCTCACCATGAACTCATTACAAGTATTCCTGTATTTGATGTCTTTCTCAATGTCAAATAACTTGTTATCTTTAAAAGTTTCTGGTCGTTACAGCTTTGGGGAAAAAACATTTAAAAATGTAAGGTAAGATTTTAAAAGCTTGAGGTAAATTAACAGCACTTGCCAGTAGTGTTTGTTTAAAGTCAGATGTACGATTCATGAATGTGAATGGCTAGAAATATGACAAATAAAAATAAAATTTTATACAAAAGTTATGCTTTATAAAGCTCATGGTCTACTTAAGGGTACTAGGTACACAAAATAAAGAATTTGAGCAGATAATCATACACAAGAACCCAAACGAGAGCCTTACTCTCCCATTAACAATTATAAAATAACTGATATTTTAAGGCAATCCGATTATTAACCTCCAACACAAGAAGGCATTCGTTACAGATGGGGTAACTCCTGCCCATCCTTATTGTAGAGCTACAAATGGAAATGTGCTAGAGAAGCATGTGAAAGATAATATACTTCTTTAAAAGCCAGTGTGAGAGCTCAGTTTGCTTTCATTTAATGTCCCAAATCTGATCACTTCTGTAATGACACGAGATAGAAAAACAAAACTCTGCCACCACCCCTAAGAGGACGTTTGCAGCAGAAGTCAGTGCAAAGGGCACTGATTACAGCCCTAGAGCACCTGTAGCTAAAGCATTTCCCAAGGCTGTTTAGGAAAAAGCACGACTAAATCAAGGCAGGCCCTCCCCGAGTCACGGCTGGCGCTGCCGGTCCTGCCTGTGGGGACAAGGAGATCACTGATATTCTGGCATTTTCCCAGCAGAGTTTGGTATATTTGATATGGCAACCTTTGACTTACTTTTGAAGGTAATTGAGTCTGGAGAAAGCATTTATCCTGCAAACATCTCCCTTCAGATGGCAAGTTGTTCAGGCAATTCTCCTCAAATGTGCTCTTGTGCTGGCAATCCACACCATATGAATCTCAATTCAATTGCACACCATGGGATCATGCTGGATGAAGAACACCAGGATTCCAAAGAGCAGTAAGGGAAAAACATTTATCCCCAGCAGATCAAGCTGTTGAGGATTTGATAAAACACCACGATTCCTTCTCCTTCACAATGACACGCTGACCCTGTGGGTATTTTCTCCCTGTCTCCATCCTCACAGATCACTCTTGTTGATAGAATTGCAATATATGGAGTAGGAGGGAACATAAATACAGAGCCAGCAGTGCTGGTATCACGCTGAAGCTGATCAATAAGAGTACAGAGCTTCTGGCATTTTTGGTTTGTTTTCCTGGGGGTTTTTATTTTCAAAAAACAAAGCCACTCTCTGACTGAAGTTGCACAGAAGGCAGGGAAGCAATATCTTTCCTTTCCTGCAGCAGGTTTGTTTCTGGAATTGGATGGTCTGGGAAATTCTCAGTCAAGACATGGCACAAACCCAGTGCAGTAACTCCCATGAGAGTCCTGTCCCAGCTGTGCTCTCAGAGAACAGGCACACCAACAATTCAGAGGTGCCTTGTCACAGGACTCGTGGCTTCATCTGCTCTGGGCCACAGCCACATCATGTACAAACTCCTCCTTGGCGCCACCAGCCCTCCTTGTGCAGGGTCCTGTCCCCTCCAGGTGGGCGTCCTAGGGAGACTGGTGCTGTGCCACACATGGAATTCACCCCCAGAGCAGTGACAGACCTAGCATGGGCAGTGCAGGACCCAGACCATCTGTCTGTCCGCTCTGAGCATGCCAAGGTCAGCACCAATGCACAGCACCAGTGCTGGGGAAGATTAAACAGGAAAGCCTTATAAGTATGATGGCCTGGCAAAAGATTTTGAGAATATGGAAACTATAAGCGAGATTGAAATGAAAGAAAGCTTTGAGATCCCTTAGTTACTGAACAACTGGAAAACAATGGTGTGGCCAGCTCAAGGTAATCCCCTTTTGATGAAACAATACCCTCTGCTTGCAGACGGGTCCAAGGGTCAGAGCAGACCCTACTAGCTTGGCAGAAGAGGTCAAAAGAGTAGTTTTTAGGGTTTAAAATGTAACACAGTATGGTAATGTAACGATTCTTGTAGGCTGTATGTAAATGCTATAGGATATGTATCTTGCATTAGATTGGTTAGTGAGAATTAGAATATCCAGCACAGAAGAAGATTTATTGTATTGTAATGGGAACCTCGCTCGCTCTCTCCTTGTCCTTCCCACGCTCATGCCTTCTCTCTCTTTCCCACTCTCTTTATCTCTCTCTCGCTCTTTGGGGCCTGCTCTGAGCCGTGGCTGGCAGCTCCAAGCAGGGCCCTGCACCCACACCTTTGCAATAAACCTCAAGTTCCACAACCTGGCTTCAGAGATCTCTCATCTCCAAATGTCCCAACTGTCCTACCCCTGTCACTCCTACACACCTGGAAGGCACTTGGAAGGACACAGGAGGAGTAGGAAGTGCAAGAATGAAATTCAGCATTGGCACCAACTTTTCCAGCTAATTTCTACCTTCCAGTCCTAATTGCTTTCATTTCACATGCAGGTTGATTTGTCTGGGGTTGGGTCGCTCTGACATTGCTGGCAGGAGCCCAGACCTTACTGTGTGCCCTGATGTTCCACAGGACAGTAAAAGATGTGTGCAGGCGACAGGGGAGATTCAGCAAGTGCAGCACTGAGCACTGGGCAGCAGTCAATGCAAACAGGTCTGGAATGTGAGGTTCACTTTTGGGCATGATTACACTGTCCTCATTTCCTCGAGAACGCTGACATTTCACAAATACCATCCCTCAAATGCATTCAGTGGATAAGGAAAAGAGCACATTATTGTTAATTATGTTATCCTGAAAATATAATCAGACCTAAATTTCTGCATCTTCTATTTAATCAAAGCATACAAACAGCAATAAAAATGTCCTTCCCATTAAACTGAGAAGTCTCTCCTCATTTCAGAGCTACTCGTGCCTAAGTCTATTTTGAAATATTTTAATAAGATAGAATGGTACCGTGTAATTGGAAAAATTAAACTTAATATTTTTATACCTAAAGCAGTAATAAATAAGCCTGCATAAGCTTTCACTGTGCTCTGGAAGCCCAGTATGTGTTGTTCTACATGCATATCACCTGAGGGTTAGGTGTGCCAGAATATTGATCCCCCCAGTTCTGTCTCTATCACACTGTCACACAGGCACTGCACAATACTTGGGAAATGCAGAGAAAACAGCAATGCTTAAATACAGTAAATAATTGTTGCAGCACAACTGAAGAGATCAGTCTTTCCTGACCTCTGCAAGACATGAAATTCTCTGCATATCTGCTCTTCCCAGGTATTAGATGAACCCAAATTCAAAGATCTCACAGAAAAGGATAAATTCACTTTTGAATATTGATTTGCTAAGGATAATAACCAAGCGCAAGCTGCCTAAGCTGCAATGTGTAGCTTCAGACCTGATCCTACCTTTTCTGAAAGTTCACAGGAATTCTGATTGTGAAAAACATCAATCTAAGGCCCATCACGAGAACAGAACATTTAGTACAACACAACTGGGGATGAGAAACAGAGCTTTAGCTGAAATGAAGAGATGAAAATCAGAGATCATGGTTATATTTTCAGAAAATAGAATTATAAAAAAGTTGGTTGAAAGTAATTTAGTCCAACTGACTCTAAGCTGATGCGCACCAAGTCCTTTCCAGGGATGGGAATGGAATTGGTGAGATCCAAAGGACCCCATTTTCTTGCCTTTCCAAAAAAATAATACAATACTTGCTATTTTTAGTCACCAGAAATTTGCCAGCCTCCTTCCCAGTCACCATATTTTGTCACAAACATGGTACACCAATCCCACAAACACATCAGCTTACTTTTTCAGGCCCCTTGGGCCCATCCAGGACACGGATTTGATCACATTCACCTCTGGAAAGAGTCCCTGACTTGTTGCTGCTCTGCTGTTGGCTGCACTTCTCCTTCCCAAGCTATAAGAATATGCAAACAGATCTCAGATCAGGTTTTGCCCATGAAGACTCAAGTCAGAAAGAATGTCCTTTACTTTTGGCTTTCCCTACTCATAATGGACAAACATTTCTGCTGAATTTCCTTGTACTAGTGGAGTATCTCCTTGTCAGCTTTGATGTTTGCTACTCATTCATCTCCAGCTGGGCTTTTGATAAGATTTAGCAAGAATTACTTAGGTCAGTGTTTTCAGAAATGCCCACTATTTTGGGTTTCATAATTTGACCTGAAGGTAAGAACTGGCCCAAGTTTAGAATTTAAATTGGGGGATCTTTGTGAGGAACTTAAGCCCTTGGAACAGGCAATGATAGTGAGGTTGGAGCCTGTGGAAGTGTTGTGAAAATCTCCTGTGCCATTGCCAGCTGGCCAACCAAAAACTCAGGCAGACTTAGCAGATACAAAGACATGGCTTGAAGCACAAGAAGAGAATGATTTCTGTGAAACAAAGGAAGTCCTAACTAAGGCCTTATTTCAAAACCACACGTGAGCACTGGATCATGCCCAAGAGACACAGCCACCAAATGTTTATATTTTGGATGGTCCAACACCCAAATCCTCTTTAACGATGTCCTGATGGATCTCCAGGCTAAGGAAATCAAGACAAAGCCCTGCTTAGGATCATCCAGTAGCTCAACAGCTGAGTTGGACACAGCCATTTGTTTTCTCTGCTGCTTAAATAATGACACTGGAGTTCATTGTTTGCATGCACAGTGGAGAGCACAATATATTATTACAAAAAGAGGAATTGCTAAGAAAGCAAGTGGAGAAATATTTGCACACTAAGGACATGCTGTAAAGTGAGACCACGTATTCTGTAGCTCTTCATGGAGACAGAGTCAGCAGAAACCACCCCAAAATAAAAAACAATTGGGACCCTAGAGTGACATAAATCTGTGATATAGCATGTACACATCTAATATTACAAACAATCTCAAGACTAAGGAGTAAGGTCCCAGTCAGTCAGTCAGAACACGCTAACAAGCAGCAAGAGCTACTTGGATTTAATTCAGTGTGTTAAATGGATCTCAGGAGGAGCCTATGAGTCACGTCCTCTGGCGGGGGAAGCTCACATGAGGATCTGAAAGTCAGTGGCATCAGCACTGTGACAAAAGTTGCATGGCACAGAGAGGGTAACACGTATGGAGAGATCAGATTATTGTCAATCAAGCAGCAACTGGGGAGAGAGGTGGCAGCAGTGCATACAGAAATGCTCTGGTGAGTCACGTTGGGAGAAAGGGAGCAGATTAAGCTGTTAACTCACTTGCAGACACTTACTCACTCCTCATAAAATCAGCACACAGCTATAATAGTTGTCACAAATAGTTGTCAAAGCATTCTTCCACAGTAATGGTGATTATTCATACTTCCAAGCAATACAAGCTGCAAGGCAAGGAATGCTAATGAACAAGCTGTCAGCTGTAACACATGGCATTCCAACTACCTGGTCAGAAAAGGATCAGATCTTTGTAAGAGCACCTAATGTTAAAATTATTAAGAAGGATTTGTAAACAAGACATTATTGGGAATCTTGTAAGCAAACCTTGGCAATCCACCTGTATCCTGGGCTGCACCAAAAGCAGCATGGCCAGCTGGGCAAGGGATGGGACCTTGCCCCTCTACTCTGTCCTTGTGAGACCCCACCTGGAGTGCTGCACCCAGCTCTGGGACCCCAACATGAGAAGCACATGGACCTGTTGAAATGAGTCCAGAGGAGGTCACTAAGATGACCAAAGGGCTGGAGCACCTCTCCTGTGAGGAAAGGCAGAGAGAATTGGGAGCATTCAGCGTGGAGGAGAAGGCTATGGGGAGAGCTTAACAGCACCTTCCAGTACTGGGAGGGGACTACAAGAAAATTTGCAAAGGTATGGAGTGACAGAACAAGAGGAGTGGCTTTAGACGGACAGAGGGAAGATTTAGAATAGATATTAGGAAGAAATTCTTTACTGTAAAGGTGGTGTGACACTGGCACAGGTTGCCCAGAGCAGCTGTGGATGCCCCATCCCTGGAAGTGTTCAAGGCCAGGCCAGGTGGGGCTCTGAGTAACCTGGGATAGTAGGAGATGTCCCTGCCCATGGCAGTGGGGTTAGAACTAGATGGTCTAGGAGATCCCTTCCAACACAAACTGTGCTATGTTTATGATTCTTTGACAATTTCTGAATAAAGGTATTTCCATCTGAAAATGAAAATGTAATGGAAAAAAATTGGATAGAAATATACCAACCTTAATTACACTTCTATCTCAAAAAAGTTTTCATTTCATGGTGGAATTTCTGTTTCATCTGGTAATTCTGTTTCCCCAGAAAGAGGGATCAATACTCACCCCACCCCAAGCACCACTACAAGGGAGAAATACCAGCAGGGACTCAGAAAGAACAATGGGGGTAACTCATAAAGAATGGTCCAAGTTGTGGGTGTACCATGTGCAGCAGGATATATTCCAGGCTGTTCTGCAGGACAGAAGAGAGGGGCCTGACAAGGAAACACACACCCACCCCTTGAAAAAGTGTTGGTTTTCGTTCAACATAAAACAATTCAAGTTAAAAAAACACCAACTAACAACAAAAAAACTTCCTAACATGTTCTTTTATTAACCTATACTTTCAAAGCCTACAGTAGCTACAGAAAATACTAGATTAAGAAAAAAAAAAAAGATAAAATCTAAGATGAAGAAAAACAGATAATTCAGCATGAACATAAAGTTTTTTGAAAAGCCTATTCCATTCCTGGAAACGGAATATTAGCCAAAGAAAGGTAAAGGTCCGATCTAACCTGTGTTCTTTAATGGCTCTCAAAGCCAAAGGTCAGCTTTTACATTTGGGTCGGCTATCAGGTTTGGCCACCTCTCCAAGGCCACATGGAAAAACAGGGCAAGCCATATTACATATGAACACAATCCCCCACCTGTGGATCCATCACAAGGTGTCAGCAGCCTGCAGAGTGTGATGCTGAAGGCTGAGTGCCCTGCAGGCTGCTGTGTGCATTTCTGATGGAACACCATACTGGAGATCTGTAAACTGTACCAGAGAAACAACAAAGGAAATGGTGAAAAGGAAGGATACCTAATTCAGCAGATTCCAAGTGAACACAACTCCACTGATTCAGGCAGGAGTAAGGAATGAATGAATTTTCAAAGACCACTTGAGATCTG
This sequence comes from Camarhynchus parvulus, assembly GCF_901933205.1. Classification (NCBI taxonomy): domain Eukaryota; kingdom Metazoa; phylum Chordata; class Aves; order Passeriformes; family Thraupidae; genus Camarhynchus; species Camarhynchus parvulus. The sequence continues at coordinate 12,669,608 of NC_044573.1, forward strand.
ATGAAGCTGTATGTAACTTAAGGACATGAAAGTTTTCAACACCAGCACTCTGTGCTGTCAGGATTCAACTTATGCTGAAGCATCACACTGAACTAGATAGTGGATAATGGTGTGTGAAGAGCTAAAGAATAAAAACAGAGCTCAGCAGATTCTAAAATTTCATTCTTTACAACTGTGCCTCTGCACCACTGGTACTGCTCCTCTTTCCAGAACAGGGCTTTCCTGACACTTGTCCTTCTCAAGGAAATCAGGTTTGATCTCACACTTATATTAAAAATTTCTGAGAGAGATTAATGTTGATAGCTGTAATAATAAGTCGAGATTTGGGTTAATCTTAGAATCTTTATAGCAGGAGACTTTACTCTCAGAATGTTTGGAATTGGGCTCTTAAACTTGGATACTAATTAAATTTGTTCTGAGATGGAAAAAAAACAAAGACTCCGTGTGATAAGAGAAGGAGTACAAAACAGAACAACGGGAACACAGGGCTGGGCAGTAGTCTCCAGTCTGACCTAACCCTCCCTATGCTGTAACACTGTCAGGTATTAATATCTGACAATTACCTTCTTCTGATAAGCAAAGCTTATGAACAGTGCAAGGCCAGGCACCTTCCATCCAGCAGGTCAAGTGAACCTTTCCAACTAACAGGAAAATATTCTGTCCAGGTTTACATACTGGCTGGTGCTGGGAACTAGTGCTAGGCTTGGCAAGATCCCACCACTACCACCATCACTGATAACTGGCTGACAGGACAGCACTCACTGCAGCAAGAGAGATAAATCAGCATAGCAATTCAATATGAAGTTGTCACAGGTGTGTTTTCCAGCCTCTTCCAGCCTGTATGAAGCCAGGAAACACCTCCAGCCTCAGTAGTGGTATAGAGTACTACACTCCTTCTGTAGGAATCAAAAATTTTACAATCTCTCCAAATGCCAAGCTTTGCCCAACATGCACAATTCAGAGCAGGTTTCATTTCACACAGACAAATGTGTCTGTTACTATATCCAGTGAACTCTGGGAGGCATTTTAAGTTATCTTACCTGCTCTGGGTCACAGTCTAACCTGAACACTGAATTGATTCCATCTATTACTCTATTTTATCAGGCTAAAGCCATGAAAATCCCTAAGCTAAAATTTTGCTTTTAGCACTTCGACAGCTGAGGGATGGGATCCCAATTACGACCCAATTATGCAATAGGGAAACAGCGCTCACAGAGAACAACAACAACAAAAAAGGCAGCCAAAAAAAAAAGGATCAGTATAACCAGTGTGATGACAAAAATTCTTCAAGGCTCAGAGCAAGCATTCAAGCAGGACATAGGCTCAAAATATAAGAATTCTAACACCACCACACAGAACTGTGACACAAGACTGCAGGGCTCTGAACACAGAGCTGTGATGAGTCTCTTAACATTTCTTCCAATCAGCTATCTGTGGGACAACAGAAAGGATGTAATAAAAAACTTATTATTTGATAAAGTCTAGCAGATTTTTACTTGAAAGGTGTTGCTGAAGGGCAAAGCATTAAATTATATATGGCTGAACCATGTCATGTATTATTAGCATAACTTCTTTGTTCCTCTAGCAGTTTGTTTTTCTGCCTCAGGGAACTGCTCACACTCTCTACCCCAATATCCAAGATAAGGTCTGATAGCAGTCAGCATTCAGAGCACTTAAAATCAACATTTATAGCCACAATTTACTTGTCATACTGTTGCTGCTTGAAACTGATGTGTTGAAATTTACTTTCTGAAATTTCAATCAGAGGATAAAAATTGCGAGGGAGATCTGGGCGCAATTTCCCTATTTTTTAATTTAAAAAAGGGGTGGAGAGTGACATTTACTTGCTGGGATGCTTCCACATATTTCTTTCACCAAACTTAAGTGCAACACATTGCATATATTAAAACAGAAAGATATAAAAAATATTCCATAGATGTAGCCCCCGATTTGAAATATTTCAAAGCGTATTAGAAACACAAATCACATCCAAAACACGGCTGTGCTCCTGGCTGCTGATTTAGGATGTGACTAAAAGACTGGTGAACTCTGTGGAGAGATTCCTGATCAAGAGGTCTTCAAATGGGCTCTGAAAAAATCTTGATGTTACTTTGTTGAAGACACAGCCCATAAGACACCCACTTGTCTAAACATTAAGACCCTCATGCTTCACTCAATTGCTGCTATGCCCACCTGATGACTCTCTTCCACTTGCCAGCTCTTTGTTTTCACACACATGGCTGAAACCAGCATTATGGCACCCATACCTGACAGGTTTTCATTTATGTAAGAAAGCAACAAGGATGTTTTCTGCAGGCATTTGATCATTTAAAGTCAGTTTGATTTGATTCAGACTGTACCTGCTCCATGTGTGTTTCCTGCAAATATCATTATAGACACATTTACTACTACAAATCATGGAAGAGAAATATTAAGATACAGCACAATATTCCTAACAAGCCCACTTTCATCTCCCTTGTTTCTTAGGAATTATGAACGCCACAGGAAAAACATAACTTGTGAACACTAGAAATAGAGAAGAGAAGAAAATAAAGGAGGAAATACAAAAGCTATTTATATTATCTTCTCAGTCGAGCTGCTTTATTTCTAGTCAGCTGGACACTGATAAGCACCTGTGTAACATACTGTAAATTATATATTGGCCAGTCATGTTCCCTCTGCAAAATTACATAGTTTTGTCATGATATATCTTCAGTGCAGTATTAATTAAGATGGCCTCATCCACACCTGAGCTGAAAGATTAACCTGCCTCAGATGGGCAACTTCATGGCAAATCAACACTTCAGTTACTCATTCTGCAGTAGTGCCTCACTCTCACCTCCCTTTCCAGGCTGGTATCCTGACAGCATGTGGGACTGCAAGCGAATGGAGTGGCTCAGATCCTCTGCCAGGCATTGTAAAGAGGAAAGCAGCTCACTGTCATTTTGAGTACAGAGGCAGGATATCTGTGGGTGCCACTGTGGCTTGCAATCTCAGTTGAAGAAAAAGGGAAATTAACTACTTTCATTTAATTAGAAAGCCTTTCACTGGTTTGTTAGAACCATTTCTGGCTAGCAATAAAGTACTTCACAAATTTCTTTCACCAAGAAACATTTTGAAAACATACTCATAAGGCTATGCTATAATATCACTAAGAAGTTAATGATACTGTTAGCATGAGTTTAATGTAAATATAAATGCATTGCTGATATGGATTAGACATCCTACTGTCTTGATGCAGCATCATTACGACACAAATATGAGCAGCACATGAGATTAAAAATGTGAGCTTTATGCATTGCTCCTTTGGGGCCCTCTCCAAGGCAGCCACATCCAGCATCCCACAGCAAAGGGTAAGACACTGCTGTGTCTCCAGAAAAGCAGCAATTATAACAGTAGAATGAAATCAATGCTTTCTGCACACTTTGGTTTGCTTCCCTTGGATTCTGCTAACACCAGCCTGGCTGTCCTCTCTAAGTTGGTAGTGATTGGTCAAAGTGCACAGGTGCTCCCTTCCCCCCATTTAATCTCAGGCCAGCTTCACAGTAAATTGAAGGACCATAAAATAAAACACCACTTCTTTCTCCTGACTTTTACATAAGCTAATACAGAAATTGGAAATAGGACCCAGTTCCCCCTAGATTCAGTTTTCTGATGCTAATAGGGCAAACAAAGAACTATGTCTGGAGCCACTGTTGTCTCTAACACTTTTCAATTTCCACCCAGAAACTAACATTCCAATAAAAATATTTTTTCCTCTGTCTCACTTTTATGCCAACTTGGAGTTAAATTTCAAGTATGTATCAATCACATCTTTCACAAATCAGAAAATGGAAGCTGAACAATGCAGTCAGAGCAAACAACACACAACTCAGAGAGAAGGGCTGGAGGCTGTTTCCTGGCACCATAAAGGGTAGAAGAAGAAGCAACATTCTTCCTCTAGAAAGGAGGCTGGAGGAGGAGAAAAATCAGCATTCTAGCAACTAGCTTTCTGCTGGCAACATGTTAATATAGAAACCCACAGTGAGGTTTTGAATTTTTTTCCAAATTGTTGTGAAGACAACGGTCACCTCCTGTGCAAGGTCATACAATTAATTATAAAGTATGCAGGTAATGAAGATGACCAGCTCTCTAAACACACACTGTCCTGAGTGCAGAGAGAGGGGTGCATGAAACAAAGCATTTAATTAATTCAAAAATTTTAGGCATGGCAGAAAACACACTATTTGCACAAAATACTGGTATTTGGAAATATTCAACCTCTGTAACATGATGCCTTTACATTCAACATGGGAGATGACTCCTTACTAGACACATCCAACAAGTCTCATTTTCACACTACAATACTTCAGTCTAAGCACAGTAAAAGTGAAGAGATTCACATATTCAGCCCTACCAGTGTATCCTGAACTACATGTGTAATTCCATCAAGTATCCTAGGTACGAGAAACTCATTATTCTGTTAAAGTATTAACTTAAATTTATAGGCCAGAACTGACATAGCCAGATGCACAAAATCTTAATTCTGCTTACAGAAGAAACACTAACTTTGTCTTCCTTCCCTTGCCCTGTAATACACACAATTCTCATTTGAAACAATAGCTGAATATGCAATAATAATTTGTAATGTGAAATACTGTTAATGTGTTTCCTCAGGGAGTTCCTTGTTCCAGAACATGGCAGAAACTATTTTTATTGCTCAAGTTTTCATTACAGAGATGCCACAGTACATATATCTTTGGTCTACCATGTACAGCGTGTGACAAGCTAATGACAAGGTTCTTTTCCTGCCCACCCCCTCACCCCCCCCCCCTTTGTTTTTTAGGTTTTTTTACTATCACCAGTGCACTAATATTTAGACAGATTTACTTTAGAGCAAATGACTGGGAAGTTGTTACAATTTCTCATTCTCATTCTGATTAATGAGCTGAAGGAACACTCTCCTCCCTTCCTTCTCCTGTGGTAGAAAACATATTGAGATTATGCATCAAATAATTTTATACCTGCAGTCCCTAAAAGATGGATGAGACTGGCATAGCAATGAAGGCTTTTCCAAGAGGGAATAAGGATCCACAAAGCCACCCTTCATTCCAGGATGAAGGATTAAAAATATACTGTGTCACACTCAACACACAAACTCTCACACACACAAACCACCTACATAAGCAATGCCAGTGCATAAATAAAAATCCCTCATTTCTTCGTAATGTCAAGCAAAAAGAGAAAAAAAAAAGTAATTTTTTAGGGAGTGGGAGAGAAAAGGATAGTTCCTGTATATGGTATAATGCAGATATGAGGGAGAGACAAGAAGGAGGAAACCCAGGGATACCATATTCAGAAAAGAGTAAACATCAGACAGAGCTCAGTTAGAACTGAGAGTGGCCCAGAAAGAAGACTAAGAGACTTCTGGGCCACATGAGCTGTGAACGCAGTTTTTTGTGGGGTTTAATGTCTCTCATTTTCAGGAACTCAAGATTTTCAAATCAACAGGATGATCTGAACTTTTGGTATCACTTCCTTCCAAAGGCATCCTGTGGATCTTCAACTCTAAATAACTATTATGGTCAAAAAGGGTAACTGTATAAAAAGACAGACAATATAGGCTATGCCTTTGCCCCTCAGGAACATCCTGAACTTTCCACTAGGATGTTTAAAATACGTTTCAGAGGTACAAGGCATCAAATTCAGTTTTACACCTAAATGCTGAAAAAACTCACTAACACAAACAACTCTCACTAGGGTTGTCACAGGCAAGGAACAGAAAATAAAATACTTTCTGATGGATAACTGAGGAACAGCTGAGCAAAGAATGACAGTAACCTGCAGAATTTATTACCATGGCTTGCTGTGCCAGTACTGAACAGTTACATTACAATGAATGCTGTTTGTAAAACAAACTCTATTATCAGCCAGCAGATAATAGCTGAGCATGATCATGGTGTAAATTATTACAGAAGACTACAAGAAGAAGTGATTAAGAAAAAGTCAATACTGGGAGAAACAGTTATATCAGTTCTAGGAAAAAAACCCAAGTGGATAAAAGGCAACAAATTTCAGATCTGAAATTTAGCAACGTGACAGACAGCTTGTTTTCCACTCAATAACTAATTAACTTGTTCTACACCAGGGGGATTTTTCTTCACAAAGTAACTTTACTCTTCAGTCTGAGAAAACATGGGACCCTTTGGCTCTGCTATTTCACTTCATTAAGTTCTAAAAGAACAAACAATTTGTAAAGTAGGAGCACACTTTTGTCATTTTAAAGTAAAAATATAAATATAAACATATATATTATATATAAAAATATAAATAAAAATATAAAGTAAAAATATAAAGATATTAATTTATCAGCATGCTTTACTTTGCTTTACATACGTGACCTGCAACATTGTCTGAGTAGATTCATCATTCAACTGCACTCTCTCATGTAGCCACGCTGCTGTGCAGCACTGACAGGAAGACACTCCAGTGCTATGATTCCTCATGTAAAGGGTTTTCCCAGCAGCATTCTGATGATACTCTGCAAGTCATGTCACTTGCATGACATGCCACAGGGTGGCTGGAGGAGGCATGCTGTCTCACAGGAATAAAGAACAATCCCTGTGAAAAAGGACAAACCTTGCTGTGTGTGAACTCAGGCAGCAAAATGACAGCCGCTGTAATCCTGAACAGAAAGCTAAGAAGGCATTTGGGGTCAGTCCAAGAAACCAACATGGGAAAAACACCAAGCTTTTTCATGGGAAAAGTCCTGATTTCATGGAAGACACATTTTCTGAATAAAAGATCATGCAATTGTTCTAAATTATTTCTGGTTTTTCAGCTGGACACAATGTGCTCCATTCCCACTTTTATCCCCCTCATTAAATCCCTGAAACTCTACTACATACTAGGGGTTTCAATCTTTTGAAAGAGCAATCAATCTTTTTGTTCCTAAGTCAAGCCCTGCTTCAAAAGAGGAGAGAGTTTGTTTCACTGTCTTGGCAAGATCTCTTTCAGAATCTAGGAGAGAAGAACTTGTTTCATGTTCTGGAGCTAAAATGTTGTCTACCCATTGCAGTTAAGCCTGAGGCTCTGTCAGAAATGAAAAGCTAATAAGACATTCACTCACTTAAGAAAAAAAAAAAGGACAAAGCCAAGCGAAAAACATACTCTTCAGGTTGATGTTGGAGGCAAATAACTCAACTACAAAAAGCCATCAGGATTTTGCAATTTTAATTTTTCTGCTCATTGAAGCTTTCTACTTTCAGGCAATTAAAACCAGGCATCAAAGGCACACGAAATTGGGATGGGGTACTGATTAATTTGCGGAAAAAACATTCCCAATTTAGTTAGACAGACACAAATCAGGCATCCATATCTCAGGAATGGGGAGTATTGGTGCACTGAGGAGAGCTGAGAGGAGCACAGGGAAGAGAAGATGGAAAGAGTACATCCCCATGGAGGGTAGAAATGTATCTGCCAAGTGCTGCTCATGACGAGGACTCAGGGACAGATGCAGAGCTAGAATAGTCCTAGCCTATGAACAATTATTTCTTCCTCTTAACTCTGCCCCTACAAATGTTTCTGATTGCAACAAATGCAAAAGTTAGATTTGGTGCTTATGCTGAAATTCAGTGTATTAAAGCCCATCCTGCAAACAGTGTTGGGCCACTCAAATGAGCAGAGAAGATACACATTAAAATCTCCACAGGAATCAATTCCTTTGACTCTGAAAACCCAGACATCAACATTATCTCTCTCTATCAAAACCTGCCCTCTTCTAGTAAAAAATACCATAAATGCAGCGCCACTCAGTCACACATCTATTGAATACCAAGCTCACTAATGATCTGCTAGAACACCTTAATGCTTGACTGCGTCCATCTGTACACTGCCACCTCCTTCAGCTGGGTCTTAGTGTTATTAAGAGTCCTTCAGACCACTTGATGAAAGAATTTCTGGAGAGCTATAGAATCACTTGCTTTGTTTACATGGCTGTTGCTGTGAAAATTCACCTCACTGAGGCCAGTTTGCAAGCTCTAAGAAGCTGATGTTTGTGCCCTCTTGGCAGAGATTTTCCTAGAGAAGCAGCAGCTGAATTGCACAAGGGAAAGTGTCCAGTGCACAATCTGGGCTGCAGCCAGCAGTACCAGAGCTGGGCACACAAAATCAGCTGCTCAGTGACTCCCTGGGCTGGTTTGGGCTGGGGGAGAGTTAATTTTCTGCATAGTTAAATCATTATACCCTCCCCCCCCCAGCTTTTGGACCCAGAATTTGGGATGAAGAAATATATCCAAGTCAAAGACAAGTAGGACAGGAGCAAGAGACAGCGAGTGAAAATGAAATGAGAGAGAAAATGAGACCTGTTGAGGGTTTGGAAACCTGTTTAGAAGAAGAGCCTGGAATACAAAACTGGAAGGGAAAAATGTTGAGATAAAGTGAAGAGGGGAGGAGTGATCCCTGGGAATATCAAGAATAGATAAAAGAGCTTATGGGAAGATAGAAATTCTATCAGCCAATACCACACCAATCTCTTAATGTTTGAATTATTAAGGGAAGAGGTCAGTAAAATTCTATAGGATATTTTTTCCCTTTTGTACTAGAATAGTTGTAGAAGGCAATAAGTAAAAAGAAAGCAAGATTTTCTTGAAAAAAATATTATATTGTTAGTGGCCTGATGTTGATAAACATTGATGGCATCTCTCATTGCCTGAGAGCAGCTGTTTTACTGACAGCTGTAACTGCCTTGATACCAGCAATCAAAATGCTCCATCTAAAACAGAAACTAAGAGCAGTCAATGCCCTTTCAAAGAGACCACATACATGTCCCAGCTTTTAACTGGAGAAATTGCCTAAAGGAATGAAAGGAGCCCAAGTTCCCAGGCAAGAGACTTTATAAAAAAGGGGAATCAACTTGTGTCAGATGTAATCTAGAGGCCTTTAAGAAATGGGGCTCTCAACAGCTCATCTGGCATGAAATAATAACAAATTGCAATCATCATGGTTTTGATATGGATCTGAGGTGTCAAAAGCACTAGCCCACGCTTCCCAAGCCACAGCCTCCTGAAAGACAGGCATTTAGAGGAGACAGGGGCAGAGATGCAAAAAAACCCCAGTTGCTAGATTTGAGAACACATTTAAACCAAGACAATATCCAGACAGATCATCTCATGCCTTTATTTTCTGGTGTGGCAGTAAAGTTAGCTAGGCACTCTTAGGGTGTTTGACAGCCTAAAAATAATCAGGTTGTCCACTGCACTTAATGTACCGACAACAATTATCTCACTAAAATTATCTTAACATCTCTGAGCAAGCACACTGCACAGGGAAACTTCTAAGATTTGGAGTTTTCTTCTGCTGAAGAAAATCAGATTATTTGGTTCCTTATTAAAAGGTATTTCAATGCAAATATTTTGATAAAAATTTCCCCCTTAGTGTAACTTTGTTCTATTATAAAGGCATCATAATAACTGGTCACTGATCTGAATACGAGAGGCTGTTGACTTCTCATTTATTCTACTGCTTGTATTCCTTGCTAGATAAAGCAGAGTCATAAAAACTTCATTACCTTGTGAAAAATTTAGACTTATGCCAATCTTCTGCAGTCTTATCCTTATGTGAAGTTCACCAAGGAAGACAGACATGCTGCAGGTTCAAGTCCCAGCTTGGAATATCTTTGCCTTGTCCAAAGGAACTTTATTATGCATCTTTGTGACCTCAATCCATCAGCACAAATGGCACACCAAGCCAGGGATGATCAGGAAAAACTCCAATTACATTCAGCAGACAAACTTCATGGCTGCTATTCCCAACAGAAAATCATATCTAGTCAGCCTGATCAAAGACACAACAAATACCACAAGGTTATGGATTGATGTTTATAAAAAGCTGGCAACTGTTCTTGATGATTCAGAGGACTCAATGTCTATAAAGTAAAACACATGAACCCAACCCTTTGAGGAAAAACTAAAAAATGGAAAAAAGGGAAAAGTCCAGCACTTCCAAATGTGATGCAGAGAAATGTTCATTTCTCTGGACGAGATACCAAAATGCTACTGAGCAAGCCATGAAGGTTCATGGCTTCCCTATACTGAGAGCAATCAGCACAGTGCAGGGAAAGCCTTCTACAGAAGTGCACAAGTGAAGAAACAACCTGATTCAAGCACTGTTTAAAATAGATCTGACAAGCCTGTCTGAAACCTGTGCCTTTGGTGTTGCTGTAAACCCCAAACCCCATGTTTTTGCTAGAGTAGCTGCTGACAGTAATGGTTTGCTCTACTAGTACAAAAAAGAGCTCTGGAAAAATATTTTATTAAAGGAATATAATTTCTACTGTACTAGATGTGTACTATAGAAAGCAGTAAAATTCAAAACAAAACAAAGGGAGCTATTTGACAGAAGAATGCTTTCTGGCAGGAGCAATACTATTTAACAAATATGGTACATGACTTTTAAATTAAAAGCTCTGCATAGTTCTTCACTCTGGTGTCATACAGCTCAGTCCTCACTGTATCCCTGTGGAAAGTCATGCATTGCTTTCCTCAACCACTGAAAAGAATTTCAAGCTGCTGCCTCTGCAGCACACATCAAAATCTAAATAATTACTAAGCCTTCATTCAATTTCCCATGTGGGAATTGAGAATTAGCTTCTTAATTCCTGTTGAATAAGCCTTTGATTTTTTTAATATGCAGAAGCAAATTGTAAGTTAGAGGTCAAGTTTATCAGAGCTCTCTTTTTTCTTGTGTGGAAAACACACAATTTACTAGCACTTGAGGATTATAGACAACATTTTTGGTGAGCAGCAATACAGACAGTGCTCTTTAAAGTGAGGGTGCAAAGCTACCCCACAAAACTTGAAGCCTGTTCTGCAAGTTACTGAACACCATTGAGAATTTCAGGGGGATAGCCCAGAACCTGACTTAGAATGCAGAATCAACTGCACTCCCACTACAGGAATGCTTTTAGCAGGTGGATGGGTCAAGGACACGATTTTAAAGTCTTGCAAAGTTATCAGCACCTAGTTAATTTCTCTCTGAAATTGAAAGCTGGAATATTACCTTGTAAATCTTCTACAGTACTTCCTACAGCAGGGTAGATTTGCCTCGGATAAGAAGGAGATTCTGAAGCATTAGCAGGGAAAGCCCCAAGGAAATTGCATACAATGACAAAGCCATGCTCCAAAATGGGACAGCAGCAGAGGAGGCTGCACACAACTCAGATGGATTTTAAGGTCAAAAGTAAGTAGGAGATACAGAAAGCAATTATATCACAGGTTTGTTATAAAACTTGGCCAACAGCAGAATGACAGAGAGCTTAGCTGGAGGGCAGAGGAAAAATAACTAGAAACAAGGCCGGCAATATTAATTGCCCAGTGTCTGGAAACAAATGTTGGAAGCATTTTGCTATGGGCAATGATACTTGGACACAGCAAAGGATCCTAAAAAGACTGTTGCACTTTCATATAGCAGAAAGGACACATAAACAAAGAAAAAGATGTCAAACTGAAGTGTTTGTGCAGGCTTAGGAAGAGGTGGTGTGTGGCAGGTGGTTTGCTTGTTTAGGTTTTATCAAAATTCAATTCATCCTGACATGTCCTAACTGATAGGAAGTGCAGCATGGACTAACATCAACATGAGGCTGTGAAGATTAGTTTAGGATGACTTTAAAAAATTGAAGTAGAAAACACAAGAGCTATAAAACAAGGAAATAAGAATGAGAGAACGGGGGGAAAAAAGCCAACCCATACTTTGGAAAGTGAGAATAGCGTAACAGCCAAAGAGGAACCTGAAAATAATTCTGAAGGATACAAGGTACAAAAGTTTAAGATGACAAATGTTTGTGCCCAGGCTTTAGACAGTATAAAAGTTGGATTAGGTTGCTCAGAGTGGTCAGTTTTAGCCCTGTAAGAAATGATTTATATTAAGGAATCTTTGGTTTCAAAGAACAAATAGCCAAACCAGGCCAACAAAGGATGGCTGAACTCTCTTAGTGTGGTCAGTTTGGCATTGTTCCTACAGTCAGATGTGTCAGACTCTGAGGTTTCTTGCACAGAAGTAGCTCCCAGGGTTGAAGGTCACCAACAGGTCCTGTGATTATTTGGGAAGCTACAAGGATCCTTGTGCCAAGGCATACTGGGAATCCAGCTTCCCGCCGTTCTACACGACAGTGTGTTCAGGACTATGTTCAAAGCAGCTGAAAATGCTATTCTACTTGGTAAAAAGTGAGCCCTTACCCTGAACAATACACTTCTCTTTTCATTTTTTTTCCATTCTCTACATAGTAAGTAATGTGCTTCAGTAGTAAGCAAAATTTTCATGTTTTACACACATTTCTCATTTTCTACTTTATTTGCCCTTTAAAATTACATCCACCATACTTTCATCATTGTTATTGGAGGTATACTGCACAACTTTGGTCTTCCCATTTGCATGAATCTGGCAGACATCAATAAAAGGCAGCATTGCCAGCTAATAACTGTCTGATAACATATATTACAAGAAAAGAAAGAGCATTTCCCCCCCACATTGCCCCAAACTGATTTTCCATCAGTTTGATTGGGACCGTGATCGATTGCTAAAAAAAGTAATTGCAATTACTCACTACTGAATTAAGTCAGTTGGCCTCGGTTGGTCCAAGAGGTCACAGGATATTGTTCCTTCACAATAAGATCTGCCACAATAGTGAATGGCACTCAAAATTCACTTTCTGGTAATATTAGTATATCATTAATTGTAATAAAAAGTTCACTTCCATACAGATGTAAGAAGAAATAAGGTGCTACAGCCCAATCTCAACTGAAAACACAGCAAACCTTTCTGGAGCCCTTTGAAGACACTGCTTTGTTGTCAAAGGCTACAAGGAAAAATAAGGCATGCTCTAAAGCAAAAAAAAAAAAAAATCTCCAGAAAGGACCCATGTTTATCTCAAGTAATAACAGAGCACTTCAGCAGCAGCAAAACCACCAAGACTTTTAAAACAGAAGTGTACAGACATTTACTTCACCCTAGTGTGAAAGTGACAACTTGAGCCACATCATCTTGTGCCCAAGTAGAATGGAAAAACAGTCTACAAACGTGCAGACATTTGTATATTAGGTTCATACTATTGCCTAAAACTTTGTAGTGCTGTATTTTACCATACAGATCCTGAATGATTTTAATTTAAATCTCCCCAGCAGTATGAGGTTCAACAAGACCAAGTGCTGCTGCTTACACTTAGACCACAACAACAGCCTTCAGCACTACAGGCTGGGGGCAGAGTGGCTGGAAAACTGCCCAGCCAAAAAGGACCTGGGATGGGGTCACAGCACACCAAGGTGGCCAATGGCATCCTGGCCTGGATCAGCAGGAGTGTGGCCAGCAGGACCAGGGCAGTATTGTCCTCCTGTAGTTGACACTGGTGAGGCCACACCTCAAATCCTGTGTCCACCTCTGGGCCCCTCACTATGGGAAAAACATGGAGGTGCTGGAGAGACTCCAGAGAAGGACAACAGAGCTGGTGAAGAGTCTGGAGCACAACTCCTGTGAGGAGTAGCTGAGGGAGGAGGGGGTGTTTAGCCTGGAGAAAAGGAGGCTTAGGGCAGACCTTATCACTCTCCTCCCTGAAAGGAGGGTGTAGCCAGGTGGGTGTCAGTCTCTTCTGCAAGCAACCAGTGATGAGGACAGTCTGAAGCTGTACCAGGAGAGGCTAAGGTTGGACATTATGAAGAATTCCTTCATAGAAAGGATGACTAGACATTGCAATGGGCTGTCCAGGGAGGTGGTGGAGTCACCATCTCTGGAGGTGTTCAAGAAAATACCAGACATGGCATTTGCTGCCATGGTCTGGTTGACACACATGGTGGTGTTTGGATAAAGGTTGGACTCCAAGATCTCAGAGGTCTTTTTCAGCCTAACAGATTCTGTGATGCTGCACAAACCAAAAACTAAATAGCAACAAACTCCTCAAGGCGCCATGACCAACAGAGTTAAAGCTTTCCTCACGTCTAGACTTGAGGTACTGGAAGAACCAAAGGTTTATTAGGTAGAGAAGAAAATCTCGTTTCCACATGCAAGCATTTGCTGTCAAAGATATCAAACTGATTCTTCCTAGGTATTGAGTACAGTATCCTTTGAAAAGGGAAGGGGGGGAAGTAACACCAGCTTTGTCTTTACTTTTCTTTCCCCTTCCTTTGCACTTAATTTCACAGACTGAAAGGGACTAAAAGTTGGCTAGTGGGTAATAGCACAGAAAAAGTTTAAGTGCTAATTTTCTGTCTAGGACAATTCAAGTTATCTCTCTAAAATTAAGGATTAGTGGCGCCTGGCTATCAGGGTGAGAGAGCTTAGTTTCTAACGAATCCATAAATCCAAATTATTTTCCTGGATTATCTGAATTTCTCAAATGCATAGTTGAACGGAATCACTTAAACTCCAGATTTAGAATTCTCCCAGACTAAAAATTTTGTAGATTTTGAGACATATTTTGATGCTTAAAAATAAGTTTAAATGCCCCAAATACACACTAAGACGTTGGTCTTCATTCTTTTTATGTCTTAGCCCAGGCATTTGCAAAACAAAGGCTTGAATTTAGTGACGTTTTTCAAGAAGGGGAAGAAAACCAAACAAACATCCCCCATCATCACAAAAAGAATATAAAACAAACAAACAAAAAATTCTTTCTATCAGGTCCCTGGTCTCTGAGACAGGCTACTGAAGCTACTGGTAAGAAAGAAAAGGAACAAGACTAGTACAAGAAATAACCTTCAGATTTCAAGCCCCAAGGTCAAATGTGACAGATGCTACTGATTCCTTCATATATTTTCCTTGACATCTACCAATGCAATCAATCTTAAGTGAAGTTGTAGATGCCAGAAAGGGAATAGCCTATTATGATTTGCAGCAGCCTTCAGAACCAGGTGAACTTTCTCTGTTGGAAGCACTCTGTGCACCAGTATTCATACACCTACTGAAGTGCTGGCTGTGTGAAGGATTAGTGTTTTATGACTTCCTCTCTCATGCATGCATGTTCACATTTCATGTTTTATTTAAGAAACACCTTCAACTTCACATATTTACACAAAAGTCTTCAGATCAATCTCAAGCTTGATGAGGGAGGTCAATAATAAAAGACCACATTGAAATTAGGTGTCATTTGCTATATTCTTATAAAAAGTTTGGTTTGATATATAATATGTAATACTGCAGCTCACCATTAATAGTGCAAGTAGAGGTGTAAAGTAATAATGATAATTAAAATGAACCATGATAATTTTGTCCTTGCCCAATTCTAATTTCTCCAAAATACACAGATCAAAAGAAATTAAAATCAATCCTTCATTACAAACTCTAACCTTGCTGACAAGATTTTCTTGATTTCCTTTGTGTTCTCTCCACTCTACTAAGCACACTTAAAATCTTACTTGCTTTATAATTATAAACGTAACACATGGGAAAAAAAGATGAGAGGTGAAATTACATCAGTGGCCACAGTGACAGTCTAACAAGTACCCAGAAGACAACATTCAAACTGGCAGGAATTCTGCTTTGCTAAATTACCAACATGCAACATAAACACACCTGATGTCTCCGCACCTACAGAAATAGAAAATGGGAACCCCATTAAATAGCAAGAAAGGATTGTATACAGCGCCATGGAAACAGAAAAACAGCAAAAGATAGTAGCCACATCTGGTGTCATTTGAGATAAATCAGAGAGTGCTGTGCTGCATGGCAGGAATTATAACAACTCTTTTGCCATTACAAAAGATCAATAGCAGTGCACTGCTTCTCTCCCTGTATCATCTGCGGGTGCTTGTAAAACCCAACAGCACTGCAAGAGATGTCAGAAGAGACTAACCACATCAAAAACATCCACAGACTCAGAGCAGCTAGAAACACTGCCATGCAACAAAAGTAACTCTGGTAGAACACAGTGATGTATTGTTCCCCATAGAGGAGTCCTACTGATTGTTTAGGAGTTAAGTTAGGAAGGTCTAACCAAAGGCGTTCCAAAACCCACATGTTAAACTGGAGTAAAATGAATGATAACTCTTTAAAACTCTTTAAAATGAATGATAATTTTAACAAGTATGTAATTGTGCTGAACTGATAAGCAAGGACATAGTTACCTTGTGAGTAGGAAGCTTTCTTGTAAATACTATATAACAAAGTTATGGCTGTATTTGGCAGAGTTTCTGTGTACCACAAAACAAGTATCCCTTTGCCAGCCTCTGGTGTTCATCCCTCAGAAACCATTCCCAGCCATCACTTCTGCCATTCTGCTCCTGGTGTGTGTTCCATTGCCCCACCCTACTGCAGTGTGATGCATCTTAGCTTAGCCACATTTCTTCCTGCATGCAATACATCAGCTGCAGGGAAATATGTCAGCTAGAAAACTAAAACAAACAGGTGTCTTCCAAACAACCATTTCTGCAACCCCTCTGGCTCATTATGGAACTCGTACAACTCTAGTCCACAGGCTGTTTTCTTTTCTAAAAAATGAGACCAGAGGAGCAAAGAACATCCATAGTTCTGCTTTGAGTCCTTATGCATGATCACACCCAGTAATTTACACACAAAGACAACATGGGGAGCTCTGGTAACAAATAAATATTTGGGGGCCATGCTGTCTTTATGTAATACAATTTCATAGCTTTACATATATTCTACTTAAAATCAGCCTCAAATGCTGTCACCCAAAACCTTGGCTTGCCTGGTTTCACCCTGAATGAAATAGTAATACCTGACAGCATCTGCTTTTTATTCGTTGTAAATGTAGGTGAACTGTGAAGACCTTGTAAGATATTAATAGATGTAATTTGGCTTATACAATTTAAAAAGGGGAAAAAAATGAAAGAAGGTATTAGTGCTGTGCATAGTTCAAGATCTGAGAAAATCCACCCTGAAATTAACTTATTGCTTTATCACCCTTCATATGCATTTTTTTTCAATAAAACACATTTTTCCTTCTGTGAGCTTGATCTCAAGCAACGGCATGGACTCACTACTGCACATACAAAGTCACACACTTTACACCTCTGGTTTGCAAAGCAATATATAAAGCACATAGAATCAAAGAAATGTCAGCTGTGAAACTTTAAAGTGTTTTTATTTCTAGCACAGACTCATCATTGGGGAATTCAATTACTTTGTGCCTAGAGCTAAAATCCTTATAAAATTTTAGAAATTGTTTGGTTAAAGCATGGTCAAAGAACTCATTATAAAAGAACACAATTGTTTGCAATTTCCAAGACAAAATAAAATATTGAACAGAACAGATTTCCACTGTAGGATTGCTAGTTCATTTAAGAACACCATTAAATTATTCTTGACTTTCAATCAGCTATACTGGATTCCTATTTAAAGGAAAAAAGATGCTTTAAAAAGTGAGATTTACATGTTTTGTTATCAGAGCTGGAATAGCTAATATTATCCCTCCAAACAAAGGAGGGACACTGAAATTCTGGAATGAAGATTCAGGGCAAATGGTGACAAATTGCTACCTTCTCATCTGTGGCTGTGAGAAGCTATTTAACCATCCCCATGTGACATTTATGTGGGCACAGTAGCAGAGTTTTTCTGCACTGCTGAGCTGAGAGTTACTGCCTCTTGCAGTGAAGGGACAGGACCAAAGGAGGAGGGGAAAAGGAACCAGCTCGTGGCTCCAACTGGAGTTTTCCAGCACGTGGAGTACCAAGGAGTCAGACAAACAAACCCATGAAAGCCACAGGCACATCCTTAGCCCTCCACACACCACAGAGCTGCTGTTGGGGAGCAAGCTGCACTTCTGGCAAGCATATGGGACAGTCAAGCTATAACCAAAGCCACCTTCTGCAAAAGCACAGACCCTCTTTATTGTGGTGACGATCTCCATCTGCAACCCACAGCTAAGTCATCCATGTTATCCCCAGCAGATGGCAAAGGCAGGAATTTGTTACTGTACTTAAAGCAATCTTTCCCTTCCCTTCAAGGCTCCTTACATTTGGCACTTGCCTGGGCTGCCAGGGAGTTCTGCCCACCCACAGATCCGAGGCACAGCTCCTCCATGCTGAGCATTTCACACACAGCAACATTCCCTGGGAGTGCCAAGGAGCAGAGGCAGTGCCAACGCAGGAGGCACTTTGCACAAAGCGTGTTTATTAGCTGTGACACAGAACACAGCGTTTGCAAAGAGCTAAGGAAGAAGACAGCTGCTGTGGCTCCTCTAATTACCTCTCCCCAGACATCAACAGCAATTTACAATTTGGATGATGTTGCTGGAACTAAGTATGATCTAGATCCACACACAAGCTCTCCTCCTCACTTTTATAGGCCATGTGTTATATGAGAATTACAACTATTCAAACTGTTTCTATGAGTTAGGTTATCTCCTGCAAGGCTTTTTATTGCACATTCTCCTTTTGCTACTGGAAGATACAGAATTTGCTGTAGACAGTAATCAGATAATCACATCTTGTTACGAGGACAAGCCAGCAGGATTTGCTATTAGGAACTCTCTAATCTATCACATCAAAACAAAGAACATTTGAGATGTTTGGTAAAAATTATGCTTCTTAACACATTTCACAACAAAGGTAAGAAATAAAAATTTTAAATAGTCAGTATATAGAGCAGGTAGAACATTAGCCTCGCATATATCCAAATTAAATTCCGAGTTACTCTACTCCTACAGCATCTTGAAATATTTACTGTGTTCATCTCCTGCTGTTTTGCTGCTAACAAAAATTTAAAAGAATACACAGGAAGTCTGACAAATTAAAACATCATCAAGATTAATTGCACAAAGAGGATAAAACATTTCAAACACTTGCACCCTTGAAAGATCAAAAGCTTTCCTCCTCTGCCAGTAGTTCTGAACAGCTTTATGGGCAAAAAAAATCAGAAGTGAAGACAAAACTGAAAATGTATGCAGGCACATGAAACTGCAAAGACTCAGTAGATATTCTAAGCCAAATAGTATGCGTGGGTTAAGAATTAGTAAAAAGCAATCACACAGAGAGAATTAAGCAGAAAATCTTTAACCTGAGGATGAGTATCCACGCTCTACCTGTACCTGCAAGCACTGAGAATAAATATGGTGTTGACTTAGAAACTCAATCACCTGGGAATTTGCTAATGTTTTGTATAATAAAATAAGCACCAACCTCCACCCTCTATGATATTTTAGACCCATGCAAGACAAGCATCTCCTCAGTATCATGTCCTGCTCCCCTCAGATGTGCAGCATGCATTTTGTGGCTCTATGGCTACACAGTTGAGTGATTTTTCTCAATTCAAGCTGTGAGTCAGACGAGGGGATGAGACTCACCCGTGTTTCTCTGGACTGTCCTCTGACAGGATTTCACTGCTGCTCTCATCAATGGGATGGACACGAGCAATATATTCTCCACTCTGCTGGTAAAACTTGTACACAGCCACTTGAACCACACATTGATCACTGTTGCTCCTCAGCCAAGGGCTCAGGATGGTGGGGCTTGGCCTCTCTGATGTGTTGAGAAACAGAAAAGAACCTGGAACAGAGAATGCAACAAAAAAGCTTCAACAATTAGAAAAACCTCAAGGCCTCCTAGATTAGAGATGAATAATTTCAAGTTTTATGTCTCAGCTCATTCTGCAGCCCTTCCATACCTCATTTGCCAACTAGTTTGGAAAGCTTGCCCATTTTCTATTAAACCTATTAAGATTAAAGCAACACTTCAATTCACCTCTGAATGGTTCAAAACAAATATGATATTTAGTTTTAACTCCCAGAAGAAAAAAGCCCACACAGGTGATGAAGGAGTTTTAGCTTTAGATTCTTGTCTTTAACCTCTCAGGTCTGGTTCAGATCCAAGTATATTAGCACTGGTTCTACTGGATCCTGATTTGACAGCTCTGGTATATACATATTTATTTTTAATACTTTATACTGTATCTAGTCCTCTCACCCAAATAAAGAACACAAATTCAATAGCTTTTCTTATGCTCTTCTATAAACAGAAGACTGCAGCAGTTTTAAGTCTAATATTAGAGACAGGATAAAGGTCTGACACAGTTTCATTTCTTCAGCAATTCATTCTAATGTATTAATTTTATATGCAGCTAATCCACATTAAACATTTCATTATTATCCACTACATTGACTCCCTCGGCCTAATTCTATTTCAATACAATCTGAGGCTTATCCAGTGGGACAGAGGTAATGTATTTTCATCCCATTGCTGCTCATTTCAGGTGAGTCAAATGACTCCCTTTCGGCAGCTGACTAATTTATCAATTTGTCCACAGAACAAGCACACTGGGGCCTGTAGCTGGCAAATGAAAGGGACCAACCCTCAGAGCAAGAAAAAGCATGATATTCCACAAATTCTAGCAAGACTGGTCAGGAAATGAAATCATATGGTCTTGATTACCTGGAGCATCCATTAATACAGCCTGTCTGTTAATACTGAAAACATGCAGGTCTGATGAAGAGTAATTTCATTGAGAGAGAAATTAAGGCTCAACAGGGCTGTAATTGAAGCTTATTCTTAAATGTGCATGAATTTCAGTCAGAGCAGAAGCTTGTGTTTGAAAATGCCAAGGTTGCAGCTTCAGAGAAATGATCTCCTACATCACTGAGCATGGCTCATATGATGTCCAGGGTGTCTAAGGAATACTGTTGAGGAGCTACAAATGAATCCTTCTCCTTTTCACCTTAGTGAATAAGCTCTAGAGCGGGAGGTGCAGAGCAGCCACTCTGAGCTCCTGCAGCAGTTCATGCTCCTTCCATGAGGCATCTGGTGAATTGTCCTTATTTGATTGTCCTCAATTCCCTCCACTGAACTGAGAGTTAAAAGCTCAGATTTTAACAGCTCACTGTCAGGTGCTGGTTTAGAACATAGGAACTGCACTTGTGTTCACAGATGTCCCCTCTGAAAAAGTCTGATTTGGCAAATCATCTCAGGTCACACAAAGGGCAGTAATGGAAGGGCTACAAATAAAACTGGATTCCTATCAAACACTGTTTCCCTCACATACATACATTTATCATACACAGCATTTTTGATATATTTGTCAAAAACAATGTTTTTGACATTTACACCACATTAATGACATCTAAAACTAGAAAACATCTGTACTGAAAGAAACATTAAGAAATACATAAAGTACAGCCTGCTCAGATGTCAAGATTTTCAAACAGAGGAGAGTGAAATGCAGTCACAGCTTTTTTGCCTTAATAACAAGATTCCTATGTCTAAACGATAGTCTTTAATACAGTTGCTAATGAAACTGTTTGATGAATTTAAACAAAGTTTTTGTCAGTCATTTTTGTTGGTCAGTAAAAGAGAAAAAACCCCAACAACACAAAATTCAGCTACATGTATCATCCTTCCCTGTCTCTCCCTTTTGTTGCAAACAAAAGAGAATTAGAGCAGTAAATCTTGTGGCTTTAATTTTACCATCCCCATAAGAACAATGAAATCTCTGACATGAAAGGGAGCAAAGAGATTTCTGCTGGTGGCAGAATGACACTAAGTGTTGCAGTAATTGCTGATGGTAACTTGCCAGGTGCAAGAGCCATTTGCACATCTTACTGCCTTGCAACAGGGAGTCAGATTTTAAAAATAACAAACAAAGGCAGCTCTTGTTCCTTTTTTTCTTGCAGTAGTTCTAAATCAAGGGAGCTGCCAAGGATAGTTCCTCTCTTGCCCTGACTTGAGGTCAGGTTTGAAACATCAATGAAGTCCAGTAGTAGGCCAGGGTGGCTGCTACAGCAAATTTGTGAGTCACAAATCTCCTTTGTTCTGACTTCTTTATTTCTACTCTCTGTCTGCAGGGCTCACACTGTGCAGTTGCAGCTTATTACTCATCACATGGCCAGTTGTACCTACTGGTTCATGTTGCTAAAAGGAGTACAACTTTGCCATGGTGGGGTTACCCCAGCACGCTCTGCCAGGAGGAACAGCCCCACACGAGCTGCTGTGAGGTGGTGCCCAGGAAATCATTGCAGAGGGCACAGCTCCACAATGGCCTCACCACCAACACCACAGTCTTGTCAGAAATGTCCTCCCAGTGCATACTTTTAGGGAGATCACCTACCTGGGCAAATACTAGAGCTAAAAGAGATTGTGTTTTCTATAATATATACATGTTTGTTTTACTTTTTAAAAAATGAGAGAATAAACACAACTTTGTTCTTGTTTTTGAAAACTCAGCTATCTCATGGGTAACTTCCTTGTCTGCAGCAGCATTCTCCTTCTGCTCTTACTGCTCTTTTAGTTTGTAAATGCCAAGCAAGGAACTATCAGAGCATCACTTAACTCTGGTGTTATGGGAACAGTTTCCCAAGTTGAAATGGAGGTACTTACTTTAATACCACAGACATTTTCTTATACAGCAGAATTTGAAGATTCTGGGATTAAGCCATGGCACCCACAAAGGAATAATTAATGAATCTGATGTAAGAAATGATAAATTTTGAACACAAATCCCTATGCTTCTCCCTTCTCTCAAAAGCACAATCTCTCAGGCTGTTTCCTGAGATGCTCCCCCATAGGGTCAATATGACCACCATTTCCAGGATCAGCCTAGAGACTGCTCCTTGGAGTTGAGGGATCACCTGGAGATCAATTCCACATCCCTGCCAAGGGACACAAGAACATTCTATTTCACAGCAAGAGACTTTCTCAGCAAAACCAGAAGCTACCTGTTCACCCGTATTTCCCCACAGTGGGAATCCATGTGGCATGCTTAGAGATCATTCTGTAGACTGTATGACTCTAAGGTTCCAGCTAGAATTTCCTTGCCATTATTTTCTCCTGTTGGCTTGCAGCTCTATTAAGGCTCTCGGGATCCCCCTGGGTGAACAGAATAGGAAAAGCACTGCAGCTTCCACCAAACTTCTGCTGCTACTTAGATACCAGGGGACATAAGCTGAGATGAAAGGTGCCATCATAGCTCATGCTGCCAGTGTGACATTCTGCTGCTCAGGACTCTGGAGGGTCTGTTCTTTATCACAAAGACCTTCACCAATGAGTCACTGCAGGATTCTTTCGCTACAGGTTTTAAATTGGACCCTAGCTGCACAATGTGGTGCTGATATTGAAGAGATGCAGTTAAAATAATGAAATTGTAACTAGATATACACCCACACACCCAGGCACTTAGCACTTCTGGGGTCCTGAGCACATTCATCATCATCACACAGAAGCCAAGGTTTGCAGAGGGAACAGCAGTCAGTATTTTGCCCCTAAAATACCCATGTTTGTGTTATATGACAGAAAAACTTCTAGCTGATACTGCTCTGTGGTGTTCCAGAAAGTGGTGGTCTAAATGCAAATACTTTATTTTTCATATTCCCTCTAAACATTCACATACTGTGTGACAAACCTAGCAATAATATTCAGCTTCTAATGATAATTTTTCCCTGCCTATTTTAAATAGTTGCAGTCATAAGGCAGTGGTGTTACTCATCCTCATATGTTGTGTCTGATAACATCTCTGGCAACTTGCTGTCACTTCAGACAAACACACATGAAAAAATATTTATGCTTTAAGCACAGTAGATTATTGCAGTTGACATAAAAGGAATATTACAAGACAAATTAATATATCCTGCATGAAAAATTGCTGTTGATCCTTTGGAAAGTTGTTTACAACATTTTAACATTCATGTCACACAAAGGGAAGGATGGTTTATCAGCTTAGTAGCAAGATGTTTTTGAGGTGATGAAGACAGCTTCAAGTTCTGCTGTTCAGGACTAATGAGGTAACAGATCATTTATAAACAAGAAAACTGATGTTAAAGTACCATGCAGGCACAGACACACTGAACAAAGCACCCGTCCAAAAAAGTTTTCAAATTCAGAAATACAAACTGGAAAGCCTACTACTTAAACCCACATCAGCAACAAAGCCCATTCCCACAATCTCTGGCCCAATATCCTTATCTGATGTGAAACTCATGCCAGGGAATGCTGAAGCAACCCTGAGATGCTCTCAACACAGAGCCATTCCTCTGGCCCTAGGAACTGGGTAAACTTGGAATCCTATTGCAAGCCCCTTGAAAAGCTGGTCATCTGCAGCTACCCAACAGCTCTGAATGCACCCTGCTAACTGCTCATATCCTAAATCCTTCCTGGTCAGTCCTGGGGGAAAAGCATGGACAGCACCAGGTCAGGTTCTTCTGCTCAACAACCTCATGATGCTTATCGAGGTCTGTGCAACCCCATTGCATCCTTGGACCTTTCTGAGCCAGCAGCCCAGGAAAAATAGGTGGAGCCCAAAAAGACAGCAGCCTAAGAAGTCACATTGGGAAATAGGGGTCCTCAGCAAG
This sequence comes from Camarhynchus parvulus, assembly GCF_901933205.1. NCBI lineage: Eukaryota > Metazoa > Chordata > Aves > Passeriformes > Thraupidae > Camarhynchus > Camarhynchus parvulus. The sequence continues at coordinate 12,693,864 of NC_044573.1, forward strand.
GTTTTCACCTCAGAAAATAGCAAACAGCTCTTCTGGGACAAATATACTGAGGCAATTCCTCAGCTTGCAGCTGAGGTCTAGGATGGGGCTGACCTAATGAAGAGCAGCTCTGTGGAGAAGGACTAGGGAGCCTCAGTGGGTGACAAGTTGACTGTGAGCCAGCAACGTGTCCAGCCAGGAAGGACCATGGGATCCTGGAATACATTGGGAAGCGTGGCCAGCAGGGCAATGGAGCTGATCCTGCCCCTCCACTTGGCCCCACCGAGGCCACAGCTGGAGTTCTGTGTACAGTTCTGGGCTCCTTAGTACAAGACACACACGGAGCTGCTGAAGAGGGTCAACAGAGGCCACAAAGATGGTGAGGGGTTTCTCTCTCTTGTGAGAAGAGACTGCAGGATCTGGGCCTGTTTAGTGTGGAGAAGAGAATATTGAGAGGGGATCTCATCAATGCATGTAAATATCTCAGGGTACCAAGGGGATGGTGCCAGGCTCTGTTCGGTGGTGCCCAGTGGACGAGGAGCAGTGTCTGTAAACTGAAACACAAGAAGTTCCACCTCAGCATGAGGAGGAATTTCTTCACACTGAGGGTGGCAGAGCCCTGGCACAGCTGCCCATGGGGCTGTGGAGTCTCCCTCCCTGGAGACACTCAGAGCCACCTGGACACGCTCCTGTGTCACCTGCTCCAGGTGACCCTGCCCTGGCAGAGGGGTTGGAATGGGTGATTTCCTGAGATCCCTTCCAACCCTGACAATTCTGTGAGTCTGTGAAAAGCAAGACTCAAAATACAGCTAGGCTGACTTAATCTGATCACACTTATAAAGCAGCAATTTAACAATCTTTGCAAAACTGATAGATTGTTATTCTGAACATAAACTCCATCTTCCTACTAAAAGGATTTTATTACCTTTCACGTACAAGTTCAATACTGTACCAGATTAAATTAGAGCTGTAAAAACTATTAACAGTCAACGTCTGTTGGGGACTGTACAGTAGAAAAAAATTATTTAAATCAAGTTTTATAGTCTTTAGAGATGCTGACTGCAGAGAACATTTCCACTAGTATCACAAAACATCCCACAGAGCTGGTCTTTGCATTCTTCATTTCACACTTGACTTTCAAATTAACTATTCAAGCAAAACTCTCGTAGCAGGAGCTCAATAGTTGGCAAAAGCCACGAAAGAACTGGGCACTACCTGAGTGACAACACTAAAGAAAAGATTCTGTTATACTTTTTCTGGGATTATATACACAGATTTTCTAATTGCCTCATCAAGGCTCCAAAATGTGCTGAATGCGAAGAATGTGAATGGTCTCCAGTGCTGAGTGCAATGTGACTGCATAAGCACCAGAAGATTTGCAACCTGCTATACTTGCCTTGGACTTAAAATTCATGGAGGTAACGGCCTTTGAATTATTACAAAATTTGGAGCTGAACAATTCTTAACCATCTAATTATGGTAATTGGGTGATATCTTACCTCTCTGGGAGTCGATCAGAGTTCTGCCATTAGCTGAAATAGAACATGGATTTCACTTCTAATACTGAGCAGGAGTGTGAGCACGTTTCTCTGGATGATGCAAGAGCAATTCAGAAGCTCTAATGAATTCATACTAGCTCTGGTGGGCATGTCATACATTTTACAAATGGACAAGTTAGGGCAGACATTAAACAACTGCAAATAGCATGCAGCCAAGACTGGTATCAGAGCTGAGATCTGGAGTCAAAACTCTTTAAAATTATCTTCTATTTCAAGTATTTTTCATTTCCTAAGTATAAAGGGGAAGGCCAATAATCCATCAAAGCAAAATAAAGTAAATTTTTGTCCTGTTACTAAGGCATCAAGCAAATCTGATTTGCCCCATATGAGTTCTTCTAAATTTAATGGCTACACTCATATAAAACCTTGTCCCTTAAACAACTAGTGTTCACTGCCACCCTTGGGAACTGCAGCAGTGTTATAGAAATGTGACTTGAAGCTAGGAAAGACAGGAGTCCTTCATTTTCTCACACTCCAGTCCCAGAAATTTTCTTTATTATTTTAACTATTCTCTTGGAGGTAACCTTGAAGCTTTACACACAGAGAGAGGAGTCTCCTAACAGTGACCTTCACACAATTCTTTCACAGATTTCCCCTCTCACTTCCCTATGCTCAGGTTCAGCATGTGAGCTGCAATCCAAATGAATACCCCCTAAAGATTTATTACTATTTATCAGTTTAAACTCCAATAATCCCTAGCATAGTCATATGGAAAAACTGGAGCTCATCACAGTACTCTTTAAACAGACAACAATAAAAGATGTTTTTTTCACAAAGCAGTTTAAATCCAGTTTTTCAAAAGGAAAGTCAGATGGAAGAAGAAGAAGAAAACAATTAAAAGCTCCAGGTATTGCCTTCTGTAACAAGAGCTAGAGCCAGATGCTGTTACAGCCCAATTCCTAAATGACTCAGCAAAGTTTGCTCCCAGCTAAAAAGCACTGAACTGAAAAAAAGTAGTTAGTTAATTAAAAACTTAAAATTCAATGCTGAAATTAAAATCTTTCCTTGAGAATGACAGAAGAGTCTTATAATAATTCTGCCTTGCACAGCTGATTAACCAACATGCATCTTCTCTTTTGCTGCTGACAGAGGCGAACAGCAAGCTGCTTTTGAGACGCCTGCTCTGAGACGAGGGGAAGGGAGAATTTTCTGTCATCGTGAGCAAGACAGACCTAAAGGGAAAGCTCAGAGGAAGCTGGTCCTGTCAGTAAAAACAGAGAGGCAGAATGCCTGTTCAGGAGCTCAGTGTGTGCAGTAGTTAAGGGGAGGGTGTGAAAGGAAGCCTAGTGCTGTGCCTCTAGTTGCTGTTTTGCCTCTAGTTGCTGTTTTGCCCTCGAGTGTGCTTATTTGATTACACTCAGGAGGCTGGAAGCTCAAAAATTAAGTTCAGCAATACTGTGACGCACAAGTACCTGAATAGAACCATGCCTGGAACAGAATTGCAGTTCAGTGATGTCAAAGACCACATTAAACAAGTAGTTAGTACTGCTGCTTAGTCCTCTGAAGAACTAGAAAGCCACAAGAGAAAGCACCTAATTAAATCTCTGTGGTGTAGCCCTCCTCCTTCTGCATTCTCTGTCAGGATTAAACTCATCACACAGAAGCTGCCATTATGTCAGCTTTAAGTGCACAAGAGTCATAACTCAGACCATTGGAGAACTATGACATTGGTCCACAGATAACATAAATAAGATAAATCATGACAAGACGATGCATTTTAATGTCTCATACATTTCAATTTGTTGTTGTCATCATCTTCTCCATGTACATGCATGTACACCCATGCACACAGCGCCAGCAGTCTATTAGCTGGCCAGCTGTCACTGTAAGTAGTGGGAAATGTGATGATCCTATCCAGAGCTTGTTAAATGCCTCATAGCATAAAGCATCTGTCACCAAATCCCTGCTCATCCTAAGGTTCAGCCATCCTTCCTCCATCTCTAGTCCACACCACTTCTATCTACCTGCCTGTCAGTAACTCAGGTATCACTCTGCATGCCAGTTTTCTTTGGCAGACCCCTTTTCACTCATCTTTTAGCCCTAGAGGTTCCTCATACTTTCTGTGCTTTCCTAAGTCATCATTGCAAGGATGAAAAGGGAGGAAAGTGGCTTGGCACAGCAGTTAGAGGATGGAAAGAAATGCAGATGGCAAAAAATTTTTGAGGACCCTCTGCTCCACTGTGAAAGCTGTCCTGGCTGCTGGTTTTCCTTCTGCTCACTCAAAAGCCCCACTTGACATCCACATGTAACAAAAAAAGCAAGCTTCACCCACATACATGTTGTCAATGAGCAGACAAGTGAGGGGACAATGACCTTTCCCCTAGGTGCGACACAGAATTAGAATTTCTCTGAATGTTGATAGACATGCTGAAAAATGCTGAGGCAATCAATGACAGAAGAGGACTCCACCAGCTTACACAGTTTCTGTTCCCTGAGCCTTCAATAATTTATGTGTTCTCCAATAACACAGTTAAACTTCACACTTAGATAGCATTTTAGAAATTCAAAACATTGCAGTAAAGTTAAATTATTAAACCTCAGGACACTAAAGATCCCTTTTCCAAATTGGAAAAGACAATACGAAAGTGAGGGGCCTGCCTCATAATGTGGTAAAATCAGGCATCGCACAGAATTAGTAGTCTAAACTGCTCAATTGCCAACAATCTTATTTATGATGGCAACATTTATTTGAAAGAGCTAGTTTCATCTGCTTCTTGCTGTTAACTCTTGAATTAAAACTCTACCTAATCTGCCTTTCCCGTGAAATAAAACGGATTCTCCTTTCTATTCTAGAGACAGGTGAAGGAGGGACTATGGTTCAGATGAAGGCCACATGTCCTGGTGGGATAAGATCTCAGTAGACTGGACTCCAGCTGTCTGCTCTTGGTTCTGGCCTCTCAAAGACCTTCTAGCACAAAGAAGAAAACAGCCTATCCACTGCTGTCACTGTTTTAAAATGGGATCACTGAACCAGAGGAACTGGAAGGTCCTTCCATAGATCTCCATCCAATGTCCTGCCCTGAGCAGAACCATCACCAACACTAGAGGAGGGCAGTTACAACTTCGCTCAGCCAGCTCTCAAAAGCCTCCAGGCATGGAGATTTGCCAACCTCTCTGGGCAACCTGTTCCAGCACTGCACCCTGCTCCTGGTGAGTCTGTGAAATCCAACCTGGACCTCCCAAATGGGAAGCTGCTGCCACCACCTATTGTATCCTCTGCTAGGGTGGAGAAGTATTTGGCTTTACCTTCTCTGTCTCTCTCTGCTGGGTGGTTGTGGCCACCTCCAGCTCATGTCTCAGACACCTGTCCCCAGCCTAAGCAAGCCCAGCTCCCTGCAGCTCTCTGAGGGGGTACATCCTGCAGACCTGAACACACGGCAGCCCACGGGGCCCTGCCAGTTTCCCCACATCCCACTTGAGCTGGGAAGGGGAGCCAAGGACAGACACAGCAATCCAGGTGTGGCCCCACCACCACTGACCAGTCCAGAATAAGTAACTTCTCACACATGGATGTCTTTCTTTTATCTTATTTTGAATGGCTGCCTGCCCTGCTTGTTATGGGTTGGGTCCTCCACAACCTGCAGGTCTTCTTCAGCAGGACTACTCAAGGCCACCACTTCCCAGCCTGGGGAATGGGACACTGCATCAGCAAATCCTGGTGCAAGAGCAGAGTTTATTACTTCTGATGGCTCCACAGGGCTCCTGTTAAGCCATTCTTCAAGTTTACCAAGGCCCCTCTGGAGCAAAGTTTTGCCATTCACTGCATCAGCAGAGTGTCCTCTCCTTTCAGTGGAGGACCACCTACAAATTTGACCAGTGTCTCATTTTCTAGGTCATGGCTGAGAATACTGAGCACTACCAGCCCCAGTTCTGACTCTCCCAGTCCTTGCTGCCCTTTCCTTGAACCCGTGCTGTTACATGCTGAGGTCTGTAAAGGCAAAGAAATTCACTGAAATTCACATTCCCAGTATCATCTGTCAATAAAATTGCTTTAACATGTACCAAGGAAGACTAATGGATTATTTGAAACACTTCATTCTCCCACAGGGCTTAGGAGACTCATTGAAGGCCAGAGCTCTTTACAGAGGGTACCTCAGAAAGTCACTGCACCGGAGTCCAGGAGAATGAGGGAAAGGACAGCTGGCAGCTACAAAGAGACAGTGACAGCAGCACACATGGAAACAAAGAGGATCTTCAGTCACATCAACAGTGACCAGTGAAGCACAAGTAGCTCAAAATGTTTTTGCTACAATGATAAACTATAATTTCTGCGCCTTGTCTCCTCAGTTGGCTTTTCTTATTGTGATCGCAGTGCGATTCACTTGAAAACGACATTTCTGATGAGGAAGAGTCATTTTTTCTTTACTTGTTCTGCAAACTGCCTATCACATTTTTGGGCTCTGAATACTGTGAACTGACTGAAATAATAAGGACACTACTTTTTCTAGCAGTGAAAGTGCTGGGAAAAGTCTCCACTCTTCATGCAAGCAAATACCCATGGGGCTTCAATGTTGGTTTCACATGAGTACAAATTGTAGAAGTTCAAGCTCTCGATGCACATTATGGATGAAAGACTGTACAGCTCTTTTGCTCTAAAAACAAAAAGCATGGCCACAGGGGATCTGCCCACTGAACAGGGCATGCCAATCATCTCACATGTTGCAATCCTACCTTCAGCATGACTTACAAATCAATCCTTTGTCTCAAGAGAGAAATGTTTATCTTAAAAAACAAATTTCGACAGCACAAAGCCTAACTATAATGGAGGAATGGTACATGGAAATTTAACTAAACAGGACTAACCATGATACATCACTTTTGATACATGATACATGACTTTACATAACCATGATACATGACTTTTCTTCTTCCAAAAAGAACACTTAAATGTCTCTGAAATGTCACCACAGAACAAACTAAGCATTTCTACCTCAAAAAACAAACTGCCACACAGATTGTCAGGGGAAAGGTGGGTCAAGGTGTGTCTGCAAAGATATACAAAGCTCTTGCAACCAACTACATTCACTTTTCAGCCTTACTGAAACTATCTAATGAGAAAAAAATCAACTAGTCAGACTTATCATTCTGCTGGCATCCTGAACAAATTACTTTTAGCTCATTGACATTCTAATTTTCTAGAAACAGGCATAGTTATGCTAGAAAGGTTATGACTTGTGTATTTATCTTCGTTACAATTATTCTATGCTCTTTTCACTTCCATAAGATATAGCATAAATGAGAAATCCCATTTTATTTGGTTTTTGCTAGCTGCAGAATGTAAGAATTACTGTCTTATTAAAAGACTATTTCTCTACTCTAGTTTTAGTCTGGAGATAACAGAACAAGGAATGGATGGCAGGGTGAATTGGAAATGGATTGTGGCTCATAACATGGATTTTACACAGCCCAGAATGACAGTCTCAAGAGTTCAGAAGCTGGTTCTACCCAACAGAGAAATTGCAGCTGATGGTTTCAGCGAGTCCCTACCACAAAGCCATTACCATTATCAGTACCACAGTGAGCCGTCTCAGTGGCAAGCTGGTGTAAATGAAACTTTTGTGGTTCCTGCACTGCAGACACATTGTGGATTTTGACCTCAGTGCTGTCTCATTATATCTGCACTAAGCCTGAATTCCCTCCAGTGCTTATCCCTGTGGAGCAGAGCCCCTGTGAATGCTACTTCTGGATAGCAAGTGCAGGAGGTACAGAAGTGATTTAGGAGCCCTGGCATATCAGTGGGGACAGCTTGCCTTAACACAACCATCCTCATCCTCCACTTCCCACCCTGGTGACAGATGACTTTCCTGCTAGTGGAGAACAAGTGGAAATGCTTCATTTCACAAAGTGATACATTATGGTAACTGGTGCAGTGTTTCATGCAACATGGTACAGACAGAATTCAAAAGTAAGCAGAGTGAATTTAAGGTACTTCTGGGAAACCACCCATGTTGTTCTTAAATTCACAATGGTCACTGGTGTTCTACAGGACAGCAAGGAAAAATGCTTAGGCCTTAGTTTTAATAAGGCCGCTTTTAACAGCCCATACTGCAAAACACCATAGTAATAAGAGAGGAGAGATCTTACCTGTTATTTTTTATACTTTTACATCATTCACATAATTTGCCTCCATTTTGCATTTCACCTGCAGGTCACTTTTCATGATTGTGCTGCCTTCCTTTCCTAATTGGAGGCATTAGCACAAGGCTGCCAAATCTTGTGGCAAGGGATGTTATTTAAAACCAGACAAGATTCGGCCTTCTTTGACTTCAAACAAAACCTTATGACCATCTGTCAAATGATCCAAGGTTCAACAGACCCATGGTTTTTTTGAAAGCATCACTTGTGGCCTTAAATCAGCCTGGCAGCCTTTTTTTAAGGGTGGAAAATAAACTCCCCTAGGAATAAGCTAGTGGAGGCAGCAGCCATGCGGGTTGTAACACAACCGTGAAGAGCAGAGAATTCTCCTATTTCCAATGACATCCAGCCACACAGGATTTACTGCTATGGCTTTTCAATAACCCAAGTCCTACACAGAGTGAACGTGCTACAGACTGTTATGAAGTGGTTGGCAGAGACTCCATAAAGGTTACAGGAGATACCCAAGCTTCACTGAATAATGCTCCCTCCCTCTTTGCCTTTTAGATAAAAAGAAATATTGCAAGGTCATATGCAGCAGAAATACACTGCTGACAGCACATCACTATGGAGGCTCTAATAAGCCCACAGGTGTTTGTGCATGTATGTCATATCTGACAGCATGCACTCTCACAGTTCCTGCAGGCAGCATTTTTCATCCCAACTGGCAAGGTTTTAATGGCTTTTCTATTAAACTGGTCATCTTTGTTGGGTTTTTTGAGTGTTTTTTATTAAAAAAAGGGAAAACAACAAGTCTTTTCAGTTCATTACAAACATGGAACTGCTTCTGAAGGGAACATGGCAGACACTTGTAGACTGAGAAAGCTTTCAAACCATTTCCATCTTTGAAGATGAGCTATTCAGGATATTTAATTTAGTTAAGAATCACAATGGCTGTAGCCCTTGTTCTAGATATGGTTGATAGGTTTTTTCCTTTAGGAAAAATGTGCAAAAGGAAGCAAACAGAACTGCTGAAACAGAAAAAAAACTGTGTTCTTTTGGCAGCCTTCAGCACTGAACAGCTACTGAATTTTACTGTTCAGAGGAATCCTGTTTTTCCTATTAAATGTAATCATACACCTACCACCATGACTCTCAATTTGGGAGAAAAGATCCAGCAGTCACTTTCAACTTCTGGCATTCTTGTAAGAAAATTAAGTGATTTGGAACTCTGAACAGAAGGAGATGGAAGAAGAAGAAAACTGGTGAGGTGCATGAAACCAGCATCCTCTCTCCAAAGCTATAATTCAGCATTCCAGCATAAACAAATGAGATGTGGAATCTTTGAACCTTTGTGATTTGAGATATTTGATGTTCAAACCTCTGCAAGGAAGTAAACACCCTGATATGAAAGGCAAAAATGACAGGCCTGACCTAGAGTGACCATCTCTTGCTATGCTTTCTTTATACACTGGTCCCTTCCAAACCGAACACTTACAAGCAAGTCAGTGAGTTTTCACACCATTTTTCAATTTGCATAGAAAGTAGAACTGAAGTCAGTACAAGCATACTGACTGGATCTCATACTTAGGAAGTTTAAATAAGACCTGCTAATCCTACCAGCTCTTTTTGCAATGACCCTTACCTGGCATCCCTTTCTAGCACTAAGACAAAGGCTTTCACATGCAGTGGATACTCCAAGGATGACTGCTGATGTCAAGTTTGAATGGTAAATAAAGTTTTCATTACTGCTTGTCTAGTGAGTGTGAGAGGCATTATTTGAAAAAATCATATGGCACGTTTGACTGATTTTGCAAAGAAACTAATGAAAATCCACAAATGCTTTAAGGGTGACCCTGAAACAAATTAAGAGAATCACTGAGTGGTTTGGGTTGGAAGGGACCTTCAAGATCATCCAGTTCCAATCCACCTGCCATAGGCAGAGACATCTTCCACTAGACAAGGGTGCTCAAAATCCCAATCAACCTGGACTTGAACACTTCCTGAAACAGGGCACTCACAGCTTCTCTGGGCAACCTGTGCCACTGCCTCACTGCCCTCACAGGGAAGAATTTCTTCCTACTAAATAATCTCCATCTGCTCTCTGTCAATTTAAAACCATTACTACTCATCCAACCACTACCTTACCTGAAAAAGTCTTTCTCCATCTGTTTTGTAGGCCCCCTTTAAGAAATGGGAGGCCACTGTAACGTCTCCCAGAGCCTCATCATGAATAATGTTGTACATATGCTTTTCTCCTTTAAAATGCTGTGTAAGCTCTACCACTTTTGAAGGTTTCAAACGAAAATTGCAGAATGCTTCTAAATGGAAGATTGTCTTCATTTGGAAATGGCAGACAACTAGAGCTTGGTAACCATTTTATATCACTGCACAGCCTACAAAGCCAATAAAATGCTCTTTTGAGGAAATGCTAACCTGGTACAGCTAGATGGAAATCAGATATCACTTTATATTAAGGTAAAAGCATCTACTTTGTAGTAAATGAAGTGTGCAAGACCCAAACCACACCAAATAGGGTGGTGAGAAATGATATATAAAGCCATAAAAAACAACCTCCGTGGTCCTATACAGTTCAGTCTGCAATCCTTGAAAAGCGAGCAATATACAGAAAACACAACTTGATGCCATTGCTTGAAATATTAAAGTGTGTTCAAGGGTTTGAAAACAGCCGGCTATTTGAAGATTTTAACACCTTGTGTGGGAAAGATGAAGGCTGATCAAGGGTCATGGTTCATAAACAATTGGAACATAAACCATTTTGAAATATAACAACACTCAAAAGAACCAAAATATTTCATATTTTCTAGGAGGGTTAAGTACTGGGTAAAGCTAGCACCACCTACACTATAGCATACAGAATAATCTTGGCTTCATAGAAATAATAGTGGCAATTTGTTCCTTGGCCTCTAGACTTCCAGCAGGGCTATAAATTTATGACAGATGCTTTCTGGTACGTGGATAGTCACCCAGACTGAAACAGAGTTGCAGCTGCCATTTATTTCATGAAGATCACCCTAAAACCTTCAGAGCTGGTTAATGTTGGCCTTTGTAATTCAGATACTTTTAATATAGAACCCTTCCTCCCTAGCTAGCTGCTTCAAAAAAAAAAAATCAAATCATATCTGCCTTTCCATTTTGTCCATGATGTACCCTCTCATGGGTGCTGACACTTCCTTCAATTTTGCAGTTATTATTTCAGATAGATTAGAAAGATCTGTCCTGCCTTAGCACTCAGCATATCAGCTGAGACTTAGTACAATCTCAATTATAAGAGAACTGTCATTTTTTGGGGAAAATGCTCTAATGTCTGTCATAGTTCCTTAGTATGATGGTCAGGTTGAAACCAAAACCTTTATATAGTGAGAAAACAAAGACACTTCTAGCCCAACATTTATTTTCCTACGGCTAGAAAATTACCTACTTCAGTCATGAATAAAATCAATCTTTATCTTCTATAAGCAAAGGAACTATTCCACACTTTCTTTCTCCCTCTTTTAGCATTCGCAAAGTACCAAGCCTGGTGACTACATCACTCCTTGTATGCACATGGCACTTACTGCAAGGAGAGAACAAGAAAATCCTATATAGAGAACGTGTGTGTGCTGGTTCTGAGTGCTTCTCTTGTTCCTTGCAAAGGTAGCTTTTCTATATATTTTTTGGGTTTTTTTAATCTTCCTAATACATAAGAGGATGTATAGTTTGAAAGAAGAAATCTGTGTTTTTTCATGAAAGCAAATAATATTTTCCAGTCAGCTCTGCTTACATCTCACCATGCATGGAGCTCTCATGGTGACAGGGGACTGCTTTGTGCTGCCTCGATAACAAGACAATTACAAAGTATCTGAAAAATACGGCCTCCTATGAAATTACACTGTAGTTAATGAAGCACAGATACTGCCCCTAAAATGCAAAGAAAATAAAAAAACCAAAACCCAACAACCCAGAAACCTGTCTATTAGATGTAGTAATAATCTGGCCATGAAATGATAAAGGTTTGACAACCCATAAATTGCAAGCATTCAGTTTGGCTGTTGGGAAATTGCTTGCATACAAGTCACCTCAAATCCAATAACCTTTCTTGAAAGTTTGATTATAAGTGAGATTATAACTCTATTATATTAATCACTGCAGAAGAAGCAGACAAAAACCCCCATACCAGACAACACCCTAATTGAGAACAATGAGAAAGAGGAATAACATATGGTGGTTCACATAGGTGCCAAGGCACTGTAATTGCTAAATTTAATTAAAGGGAAAAGAAGTTGAAGATTCTGTTACTGCTGTGATTTGCATATTTCAGTTCAAAAAAAGAAAGCCTTTCAAAAACTAGACAGTACTGAAATCAATCCTACAACAATAACAAAAAGGCAGAGCATTTTTGGAGAGTAAATGCCAATATGAATTTGCAGTGAATATGCATACATGACAAGAGAATTGTTCATAAAAGACACAATAAATATTTTGCATTTCTGTAGCACCTTTCATCTGAGCCTTAAAATGTGATTCATACCAGATTAATTCCCACATAATCAAATGCCACATAGGGATTTAATTTACTTGTCCAGAAAGGCAGCACCTTTTAAGAAAAGGCCAGCAAGCTTTTAGGTATCAGGTAACCCTATGAAATAGGGTAACAAGTGAAGCAGCTCTTTTCCAACTAAGTCACATCTGAAGAGAGAGTAACATAGCCCTGTTTCAAGACCTCAGCTGGTATCCACAAGTGTCTTTTAGCAGAATGTGTCTGCTGCTTAGGCAAAAGAAACAAGACTCTTTTGCATTCTCATAAAAGTTAGATTACAAATCCTCAGAAAGGGGGAATATCCTTGCACCTCATTGAGTCATGTCCTCATTATGGCAAACACCTCATACACTGTCTCACAGACTGGCACACTTTGCTCTGGGGAGAAAGAAGGAAATGAAACCAAAGTTAGGGCACTGATCATTCAGAAAGCACCACTGCGACTGCTCAGAGATGTTCTTCAGAAATGTGACCACCTACAAAATCAATGGAGCAGCCGAACAGACATGGAAGTGTGTGGCACACAGACATGAATGTGGAACCTCTCTGAGGACTTTGTACAGCTGAATTACAAAGGTGGTAAAGCCATGAGAGGATGCAAGACCTACAGAACAAGACAGGACCAAAATCATAAAAATTTACACTTATTCTAAGTAGAAGCATGAGACACTAAAGTTTTGCTTGTTGGTGGGTTTGTTTCTCGAAATATTGTTTTTCAGTGTTTTGTTGAGCTAAATTTTTTTAAGCCTAAACAAAAGAATGCCTTAAAATGAATTAGGAATAAGTATACCACAATCATTAGCAGGCTAAACAGCAATATGCTTCCAGGACACCGTGCTGCCTCCAGCCAAACCTCATTATCCTTCTGAACCCTAGTTAGGGAATAAATGGATTGACCTATTTATTTCATGTCTAAATTTTATTAGAGGATTAACTTATTTATTTAGCATTCAGCAGTGGCAGCAGCAAAGGTATTTGTATTCTGTGAAGTGGTCTAGGAGAGGTAAAGGGGATGACTGAATGAACTTTGCTGATGGAACTGGATGGGTGAATTCCAGCAATCAATGTCAGTTCCTGTGTGTATCACTCTCTCAAGAAAGCACCCAGAAGCTTTCTTGATGGCCTTACAGACTCATTCTTAAACCACTGATATCTAATTTGCATTTTTCTTATCTCCAGTTTTAGTATTTTTCCACCTGTGCACATTGGTTTCGCTTTAGCTACTTACTTCTGTGCTTGAGCAAACCTTGCTGATACTCATCATCTCTACCAGCATCTAAATCCTGCTTGCCACCATGATCCCCCAATTTCCTCCCTCTCTCCCTTCTTTGGGACTCAGCCATGAAATCAAAGATGAATCAGATACCAGACATACACATTGTCATCAGATTAAATTTATCACAGCTGCATGTTACATTGCTTGTAATGAGGAAAACTGAAGGGGGGAAAAAAAAAGGGAAAACATCATGAAATATCAGACAACTGCCTAAATTTATCTCTGGGACCAAGCTACAAACCTAATAAATGCATAACAAAGTGTGTAGGAGCCAAGGCCATAACTCAAACAAGATCTGGCTCCCAGCACAGGAGACTCAGCAGCAAACACAACCTTTGTGGAAGTACAGCTACCATACAGTTCAGGTCTCTGCATCCAGCACTTTGTTGTCTTTCGAAAAACTTTTCTTTTTGCCCCTACATTTCACTTCTAAAAATCAGAACTAGGCTTTCTTTAAAAACTTTGTAAGACAAGAAAACAGTGAAAGCAATCAGAAGTATATCCTGATAAATAAATGCAATCCTTTAATAAAAATAAATAAATACTTGGCCTCATCCAAAGGGCACTGAAATTTTCCATTTCAGCATCTGGGGTTTGTAGTCTCCTCATTAGCTTCAGGAAACTTTGAGATAACCTTTTTTCATTTTATCTTCGACAATAGAAGTGTTTTTGTAAATGACCTTACCTTTACCAGAAATGCAGATCCTGGAAACCACTATACTACAAATAATATGAATCATGAAATATCCCTCTGATGTACCACCAGATCAGGCAAGTCTTGTTCTGTTCTATTTCAAATACAGACGGTCTTTGAAGCACACCTTATCAAGGCATTTCTAAGGTGCACATTGCCATAACTGAATAATGTAGGAATATTCTATTAATTTAGTCATGAATAATCTGCAAACAGATGGAAAAGTTCTGCAAACACCTTTTTCCCCCTGGAAATTATTTGAAGTGCTCTTTGTGTACAATATAGATCACTCTTTAGGAAGTACATGTTTTAGAGAAGTCATTCTTAATTCACTGTTTGAACTTTTATGTTTGCACTGAAATGCAAACACACCCTTGGACTGGATGAGCATTAACTCTCCAGAGATAACACTCTTTCCTGGGACTGACTGCAGCACTCCTATGCTACCCAAAGAAATATAAAACATGCAGCTCACTCCTAAGAAGAGACAAACAGAAGGAGAAAATTAAGCCATAATACAAATAAGCTATTTCAAATAGAACTATTTAGACAAGCAAGCAACATGCTTAAGATAGTGTTTGCAGAAGCAGTCAATTCTTCATTCTTCAGGTAAGACACTTCTCGTTATATCATGGCCATCTTATTAGTGAAGACCTTTTTCTTTAAGCAGAGTCAGGGTGCAAAACACTGACCTAATCCTGCAAAACAGGCTTTCCTTAAAAATTCCCCTTACCAGGATTCTCTCCTACAAAACTCTCCATGATCTGCTGTGGATTTGGTCCTATGAGTCAGCTATGAGCTACAAGTTTTTGTTGCTCTCACAGTTCCTTGGGCATGGTAGCAGGCTGGGTGGGGGTCATTGCATTTTTTCCTCTTGCATCAAAGGAAAAGACAAAGTTTTTGGAAACCGTTGTCCTGTACTTTTTGGGAAAAGATTGGAATAAATGCAGTATTCACAGCCAATTTCCCAGCTCAAAGTATGAAAAATCAGTGATTTTCTTAGAACAAGTATATAGGTCAAAATTTTAGAATGTGTCCCAACACATTACCTCACTACCACGATGTGAATCTGCCCTAAGGACTGACTGACAGGGCAGCTCAGAATCTTTGGTTTCACTGCTGAAACCACCAACAGGGGTGGCCAATTAGTGCCAGCTCCTGTGGAGAGTGCTTTGATGGAAAAGACAGAGCTCTCCAACACTTTTCTCACTGACCATCAAGCGCCCTGCAGACAGCAATGACTTCCAGCCCCTGGTGACTGGCTGAATTTGAACAGAGCCTGAACAGGTCCCACAGCCATGGCCGACCTCGTGTCTCACTGGTACTGCTGATTGCTGTCAGGACAGAGAGCTGCTCCTGCCACCCTGCTGCTCCCAAGCACACCTGTGCTGCAGGGGGGCAAAGAGCACTTCTCCAAGCATTTTGTTTTGTTTCAAGCTCCCCACTCGGGAAGTGATGGAGGCATCAAACAGAAGCCTTGGCCCATGGCATAAATCAGAATTTGCGTTAAGTAGCTAATGTCAGCCCTGGGGGGAGGGGAGGGAGAGGATGAAGTGTTCATTTCCAGAGACCAGCACATGGTTTGTGCTTCAAAAGCGTTTGAAAGAATATAAATCAAGGCAGAATATGAACCTGCAGAGCTAATTCACTGCCTCACTGTTTCATTTGGGTTGCATCTTTCTCAATCTCCTCAGCCAGGTAACATGGTCTTTCCTTGAAAGTTACACAACAAATCAAATAAGTGGGTGCTGGGAAGCAAAGAAGAGAGTAGGAGAGGTAAAATTTATTACAGCCTAAAAGGGAAGGTGACTCATAAGAGAGTGGTATTAGCAAAGTGACAGTATGAGACGAAGAGGGAGCGCTTTGAACTCATTCTAATGATCTAATGACTAATAGAATCCATTAAGAAAAGCAAGGGCAAGATCTTTTCACTGATTAACGTTGTACCTTATCCATGTTTTTAATAAAAAAATGTAATCTATACTGCTCTTCAGCTATCTGCATATTTAATTAAAATGCTGAAAGCTTGCAGAAAGCATTTATTTCACTCCATCAGATGATATAGTGAAGTATCCTACCCTTCACCATGGATCTGGAAGAAGCAGAATAAAGTAAGAAGGAAGGAAACTAAGGAAGACCTTTATGTTAATTAATACAAGAACATCTGTTGTCTTAGCAACATACCTTTAAAGTATGGTGTGTGAAAGCCCTAGACAAATACTACAAGAATTTAACACAGATATTTTATGAAGCAGATGTTTTCTTAAAGCCAGAAATATTATAAAATAACCGAAAATATTAAAATTCTGCTCTTAGACTTCAATGATGTATAAACAAATGTAATTTATTTTTAGGGGAATACATGAGCCTCATACAAACAGGCACAATATGTTAAAAAAAGCTAACAGGCCAACCAGACTCCACACTCACCATTTACTCTAAAATTGCACATAAATAGTGCCCTCAAACAGAAATTAAGGAGCAGACTCACTTGACGTCTATCCAAGTATTCTGCAGTCACTTAAAACTGAGTTTCTGCTATCAGAAGAGACACTGCGGTGTGAGAGCAGCTAAGGTTCTGCTGAGCACTGAAGAAATACCTTTCCTGCTCAGACTGACCCACTGCAGTCATGCATTTTAAAAGGACAATACATTATTAAAATAAATTCAACTCAAATGAGCAGCTGAGCTACTTCTGGTTCAAAACAGCAGCCAGAGGCCCAGATCACATTTCACCTGGTTGCAGCTGAGCTGCTTGATCACAGTCTTGGCTGCTTTGAAAATGGAAGCCTCTTGCCAAGGCAGAGTTCAGCTGACTGACTCTAATGGTGGTGTGCCAAAATCCCTGTCCAGACACACCCCATCCTTTGGATTCCTGGTCACTGAAACATATGGAAACATATTCAGTGCTGGATCAGGAGGCAACTGCAGCAGCTGCAATCAGAGGGGTTTTTAAAACAGGTATAAGGGGTACAAAAAAAGGTGCTTGCTACTTGTTTGCAAGTGTTTCAACATTTCACCAGTGACTGCTTATTATTCATAGATATTGTATTTGTACATTCAGACCACACTTGTGACTTTGCACAGCTTTGAGCAAATCACTGATCACTGAACACTTCCTTTTTTCTTTTTTTTTGCTCTTTTGAACACAATTGACCTACTCTGGGGTAACACTGGCATATTCTGAAAGACATGGCTAAAGGAGTTATCTAAAATATTAGAGATTTTATGTTTAATAACTCTTAGAAAAACAGAGAATTTCAAAGAGAAACTCAGCATTAAACCAGTATTTTTAAAGGAATAAAGAGGTGATCCTGACATTCTGAACACCAGAGAATCAACATGGGAGAAGTTAAGTGGCTTCAGAGCTGAGAAATGAGTCTTACAACATAATAGAGAGGAGCTGGGTACTCTTGTGAAATATTTTCACAAGAGAGAGGAGAGTGAGCCTTGCTATATAATATACACTGTGAAGAATACAATAGGCAACAAAGACTTCCACTGTCATAAAGGTAGGGTAACCATAAATAAAAGGTGAAATAATTGATAAATAGAAAGGATAATACAAGCAGTTGATACCAAGACAAAGCTCAGTCTCAAATGACAGGCAGGAAGAAAGTCATGGCAATAGGGGCTGTATGAAGACATTTGTTTTGACAGTGACATAGAAAAGGTTTCAATCATAACATCAGCTGGTGAACTGAACTTGGGACTGCAGTCAGGCACCAGCTGTGGTGGGAGGCTCAGCCTGTGCTGCTCTGACTTCACTACTGACCTGGACTTGGAGCACAGGCAGAAATTTCAGGGAGCTGGTACCTGGCTACAGCTCTCAGTACCAGTGACCTGGCTTTGGGTAAGGCTTTGAAAGGAAGCAGAGTCTGGAAGAAGTTTGACTACAATCATTTTATACGGCGTCTTGACCTTGGCATCTTTTAAAGCAGTTCTTTCATAAGGTAAATAACACACATTTTCAGCCAAGTAATTAATTAATTTTCAGGATAACTACTGTATAAAGGATAAACTGAATGTGACCTTTCTACCCTCAAAATCCTTTTCCTATATTTCAGTCTCTTGAGATTCCCACATAAATTACAAGTGCAATCTACTGCCTTTATCAGAAACTTGGTTTTTTTTCATCCTCTCTCTTCAAAACATTGGAACATGAAAAACTTTGACAAATTTTAGTGTGCCTTACGCACTGCCACTCAACACAGCAAGCAAAGCAGATGGTAGCCATCTCTCATCAAGGTGTACTTTTAATAAATAACTTAGCAGAATCAATACAAAGATTACTAGATCAATTTCTATCCACTACTAGGTCAGATGATGAAAAAGGTCTCCTTTGGCCTGAAAATCTATTAACTAATTTGTTTTCCACAGATGACCAGACATGACTCCAAGGAGAGCAGTCTTCACAGTCTACCACCCCACACAGGGAAAGGGCAGGGGAAGCCACCTTAGCAGGGAGGTGCTGCCCTGCTGCTGCTCCACATGATGGGGTTAATTTCATTTTATCCTATCCACCATCTTTAACTACTTGCAACATTTTTAAGAACCTCATGCATTAAATCAAATGTCAAGACAATCATGTCACTCAAAAGCTTTTCCCAAGCTTAAAACAACTGCCTGCAAATGTGATCTCTCTGGAGGCTGGTTTGAACACTCTGCAAGTGCTCCTCCAGCAATGAGTAAGGCTCCTACTTCAACTCTCAGGCTTTATGGCCCTCCCAGCCTAAGGAGGAGGGACTGGGAGACTACAAAGGCAAGTGATTTTTAAACCTGTGTTGTGGGAAAGGAAATAAAAACTAACAAACAAAAACAACAAAGCAACACACCCACCACCACCAAAGAAACCCGACAAATAGCACTCTCTCCCAAAAAGAACTTTGAAGATGTCCTCCTCATAAAGAAAATCCTAACAATCATCCCAAAAGATTTTACAGCACAGCATTGGTTTGATTTCTTTATATGATCACATCTGTAGTGGCACAGTATGGCAGAGAAGTCTCACAGCTCAGTTTTATTTAAAACTCTGTGCAGTCCCAACAACCCTGTGAAACCTGGCTGGGTGCTGGCTGGCAACAGCTTGCCAGAGAACCCCCACTTCTGGGAAAAGAACACTCTGAAGCAATACTGCCCAGATTTATAAGAATGCAAGTCAGAGCAGTGTGCTGCTTCCAGACTAAAAAGAAATGCCTAGAAAATATGGAGAAAATTAAGGAGAAAATACAATTATTTCCCCCCAAAATTTAATATTGCATGAGGTCTGTGCTTCTTAAAGCAAAGCTGAAGAAAAGATTTTTGATGTTTTTCCAAGTTTAGTCTTATAATATCCCTACCATGCCAGCACATACATTCTTACTTTGAGAACAGTGAGCTGAAATAGAGTTCCAAATGTGACACTGTGATTTGCTGGGCAGGACTACAAATAGAAGTGGGATTGTATCCTCCTGAATTATTAATAAAAACATGTCTAATCATTCCCTTTAATAGCACTACCTCAGTAAAGTATACAGAATCCTTTAAGAAAAGGCCACTTCTCTTTTGAAAAAGGACATGTTTTCAAAGTATTTTAATGTCATTTCTCCCAGAAACTACCCAGTTATCTAAACTATCGAAGACTATTGTAAGTTTTTATTCAGTTGCAAATACAGCTCTATTCAAGAAAAGGTAATTGCCATTATAGACATAAAAAAGGAACAATGTTGAATGCATTACAGAGAAAAGAGAACCAGTTGCAGAGACTGAGCAGGAGACTGCTTAGAAGTGCCCATGACAGTCCAAAGTAGGACTGATCCTTCAATGAAACTTTTCCAGCCAACTGAAACATGCTATCTTTTGGAAACCAGGATGCTTCCCATGCTTAAACGTTTCACTAAGAAGGCCTCTCTTCCAGGGAAGAGATTCCCAGCCAAAAAAATAAGGGGAGAAATGTTGTTTTCAACCCCCTGCTTTTGGGATAGTTTAACCACACACATCTCTTTAGTGAAGAAAGACTAAGCCCTGTGAAAGGTACCAGTCAATGGCATTTCTACCAGTGACTACTATGAAACCCCATGGTGAGAAAAAGGGTTTTCTGTGAAACCCTAAGTGATATTTCTGCAAGGAAAATATAGGAATGATTTGTGGAATTAAACAAGCAAACAAAGCCCCAATAATTTGGTCTGCAGGATGTAGATTGCACTGCCTAAACAAGTTCCACCTCCATCAAAAATAAATCAATGTAACTGACATCTTCTCTTGAATCTTCAACAAAGAATTTAAGTTTCTGCCATTTTATATTGATTTCATATAAAATAATTGAGAAACCTTCTCTTGCTGTAGATTTAAGTTTATACATAATACAGAGAAGTTGCATGGTGGTTTTTTTAGAAGATAACTAAGGACATGAAAGGTAAGAATAGTTACAAGCAGAACAGTTTCTGCTTTAAGTATAGACCCTAAGCTCTTTCATACATTCATACCAATTGTTTTTTATATTGATTTCCTGAAGGGACAATGCTTCAATCCCAGCCATTTTTTACTTCAGATTGTAGAACCTAAGGCTCTCTGGGTTTCTTTGCCCTAAATCCAAGACCTGGCATACTGCTTTACTGAAAAAACAACAAACTTTCTAAGACATTTTAAGTACAAAAGGACAGTAGCCCAAGGTTGTGTGGCTAAACTTCTGCATCTTTGTATATATCCTAAAGTACACCAGCAAAGGTTCCCAGGGAAGAGTTAAGAGTTCATTTGCAGTCACTCCTCTCATTTTATGCCACTGAAGGGAGAGGGCTTGCCCCATTTTCCATTTTCACTGCCCTGATCTTTGCAAATCCACAGCTCTTATGTTAAAGGCCATGTCCCCTACAATAGATCTCCCTGTCACCACAGCTGCTCAGCCCCCTGACAACGCTGCTCCGTGCTGCAGCAGCAGATACAACAATCCCCAGGCTGTGATTCCAACCAACCTCCTTCTCTGGCTCTCCAGGCCTCCTCCTTTCCTTGAGCAGCTCTACAGAAATACACATTAGAGTGAGGAGACCTGTTGCCACCCTCTCTGGTTTTTATCATTTATGAAACTTATTATTTAGACAAATCCACATGCATTTATGTTTTTAAACTAAATTTCAAGGAAAGCAAGAATGCATTTTCCAGTCAATTGACTACTATACCAACGGCACAGTCTCCTTGCAGATAAAACTTTGCTCTTGCAGAATTTGGCTTTGTATCAACTTAGACTGTAAATTGCAAACTAATGAATTTGTATTGGCAGAGGGAAACATTTCTGCTTTTACAGACTACAGCATTTACTAGTAAACAAGATTACTAGGAACAATTCCCAGTTTCCCCAGCAACTTAGTTACTTGTCTCTTACAAGGCTCATTGTTGATTCATTCCCCTCTGTGGTCCCAGTGTAATGAGTCTACTCCTAACCACCAGATAAAATTATAGCAACTGAATGACAAGTTTTGTGAATCCTGACATTCTGAAAAGAATACACCCAAGTGATAGGCACAGGACTTGGTTTTACCTTGATGCCACCAGAGCTATAGGTTTCTGCTTTAGAATCATCCCTCAGAATTTTTGCATGTCCTTGCAATCACTAGGATTAAAATAAGATAATCAGAACAAAATAATTATTTATCTAGTCATCCCTCCTGCCATCTCCCCATTTTGTAAAGCCATGGAGGAACCCTTGAGTTGTGAAGCCAGAATTACTGCCCCAGTGGAAGTCTAGAACTATGAGGCAGCAGCCTTGCCATACAGTTCCTTGTCCCTCCCCTCTCATCAGTGCCTTCCAAGTGCATTTTGTTCAGGATAATGGGAAGACACTTGTTTAACTTTCTAAGAGCTCAGCTCCCCAAGGCAGTTTGGTAACTTGAAAACTCCTTATACTTGTCTCTGATCTTTCCCACTTACAAACGAGTTTTGTGCAGCAGTCAGAAACATACAGTCAAACATGAAATGATATATCCCTCTGCATAATCATAATGACCTGCTGAACTCACATTGTTGATAAAAAGTAATTCATGGTCTTTATCTGCATTCTTTCAAAGCTGGTGAATACAGATGATCTAAGAGCAATATGGTGTTTTACCCAAGAAGTCAATTAAGCCACACTGCTTCAGTAACAAGCTTCTCAAGAACCACAGATTTCAAGCATATTCATACACACGAAATTATTATGATAACAACTTTTAGGAGAATTGCTAAGTCTCATTCAAAAGGGAAGGACAAATCACTTTGCTAACTATGGGAGAAGAACACCAAATCAGTGAAATTACTTGTCCAGATTAAAAAGCCCCATTTGTATCAAACATTCTAACTATAGTGTGGCAAGGTTTAAAGAAAACCTATAAATAAATAGCACTCATCTGCTATAGACATATTTTTTACAGGCTGTTAAGTACATAAAAGTGCCCAGGTATCTGAACCCCATGGAGATAAAGGAGAGTCAGGCTCTGAAATCTTCTGAAAAAATTATTCAATAAATCCAGTATTCCTTTTTGTTTGTTTGTTTTTAAACTAAGAAGATAATTTACTGTATGTTAAATTGATCAGTACTAACACTAGGATGAAGTGAAATGTAGCCATTTAAATGTATCAGTTTGAAAACTGATAAAAGGAAAACCTGTAAAAGAACACACTCTTAGTTTCTGGTACTCATTACAATAAAGTATTGAAGGCAATTAAAGCTGGCACTAAAAAAAGAAAATTAAAAAAGGGAAGGTCTATCTTTTTATAGAGATCAAACATGGACAAGGCTGGAAGTTGGTTTAGGTGCCTATTCCATACCTACACATTAGAGTACTCTTTGCACCAGTTCCTCAAAGGGTATGATACAGTACCAGTGTCTGCAAAAATATCTCAGACATGCTGAAATTCTGGTTTCATGGCATGGGAGCTCTCACCTTCAGTCTCAAACAAAATTAGAAATGTTATCATTGTCATTCCCAAATCAGGTCCTCCCCAAGGGTTAGTTCACTGGAGGTCATCATTAACTACAATGCCTTAAAAATTAGCACCTGTAGGGAATTCTGGTTTGATTCCTAACAATTTACAGAGGCAGGTAAGTAATTTTACAAAGCTTCTCTATCAGATACCTAAACATCTTATGACAACCAAAACATAAAATCAAGTTAAGATTTTTTCATGCTTTGATAAAATTCTGTAAGATGAGATAAATTTCCTAGGACATCAGAAGAGCTGATCCCCAGATTTTCATACACTTCTAGAGAAGAGCATGAATTCCTATCAAATAGAGCTAATACATTTCCCATTTGCGTGTTCTTGTCCCAAGTTGAACACAGGAAAGGAAAACTAAATTGAATAGGACCACGTTATTGCAGTTCAGGACTTGCAGCCAGGTTTGACAGTGCAAACTGTATGATAAGGATTCCTTTTTGGAAGTCCAGCTCAGTTTTGATGTCACATACAATGTGGTTGGTTGGCATGAACGAACACCAAAGAGGTTAAAGGAAGTTACTGCTGTTTTCTTTTGGTTAAAGGAAAGTTGAGCTTGCCAGTATATGGCTTGTAACAGATGAAGCTCACTTTGGCTTTGCTATTTCCATTAATCTCATTAAGCTGATGAATGACACAGTGAGACTGCCTCAGAGAGATCACATGCAAATTTCTGTGCCTTTTACACCATTAAAACCAGTGAAGTAGAAGCTTCTGCGCACAAGAACTCACAAACTACTTGCTCTAAGGATGAGTATTGCTCAAAACACACCAGAGGAAGGCACATTCCTCTTTTACAGAAGATGGCAATATGTTTAACCAAGGGGAGCTCTTTCAGAATCTAAGCACAAAATTAAAAAAAAACAAAACAAAACAAAAAACCAACAAAAAACCCCAACAACGAAACAAAATTACTCAGATTTGAGTCAGCTGAAAATCTCTATGACGTAGAAAGTATAATGGAGTAATTGCATGAGGTCTGTGGGTGCCAGGTTCCTATGTTAGTCAACCCATTTTCAGGCACCAATTTACCAAATGATGATTGCCGGGAATATGAACTATATTAGCAGGAGCAGAGCCCTTGATTTTACTTGTTCTAGTCTTCAAAAAGTCATTTTCAGAAGTTCCTTTTCTAAGGAAAGTATCTTCTTCCATGTACAAAATTAATTTTATCAGACCAAAGGATGTTTATATAAGCCCATTTACATTTTCCAGTTGTCTTGATAAAACTTTTAAAAAGAATTTAAAAAAAAAATCTGGTTTATTTCATATAAATCAGTTACCATAATTTAATTATGTCCACAATGTTAAGGATAACTTGTAATTGTAAGATTTGCTCACTCAGGATAATTACGTCTGTCAACATTTTGAATTTTTCAAGGGAGAAAAACACATTTGCTAGAGTATTTCAATTTTTCTCAGCTGACATCTTCACAGGGATTAAATTTTTAAAGTGGATAGCCCTCAATAAAAGTTAATACATTCCAAAGAGAATTTGGATGAGTTTCTGCTCAAGCAGACATTCAGAGAAAAAACAGCTCAAGTAAAATACTATAACATGGAATATTTTTTTCTGTCTGCCTGTCTTTTAGCTCATGCCAGGCTGACATTGATGAGCTGTATGGCTTTTTGTCCTATTTACTGCATGTTCATACATTACTCCTCCTGTGAGGAGTAAATGTCTAATTACTTTGGAGCTGTAGGACAAATGAACAATAAAAGCTTCATCTTTAGTTGTCGCTTGAAAGTGACACTCAAACCTTTTGGGCTGAAAGTACAGAACTCCACACCAGACACTCAGTTACTAGAGCTGGCATGGACTGCACAGGTTTTTACTGAAAGTATCACAGAAAAAAAACCTTTTTAAGGTACTCTACCAAGTTAAAATTCAAATTCTAGAACAGCCCAGAGTGGGAGAGACCTCAGAAGATAATCTGGTCCAACTTTTCATGGAAACAGGAGCCTAGAGGAGATTATCTAAGCTCCTATCCAGTCCCACCTTGAAAACACCCAGAGGTGGGGAAGTTCTTCCAGCCAATGACTGTTACTATAGAAAAGTCCTTTTGCTCACATCTTTATCAATCTTCTCCCAGTGCAACTTGTTTCTGTTGCCCTTTTTTTGTGGCTCCTTGTGAAGAGAGTGTGTTCTCTTTGTAGCTGGCCTGTAAGTACTGGAATACTGCAGTGAGGTTTTTCCCCTGAACATTCTCCTCTGCTGGGAGAAAAGACCTAACTCCTTCAGTCTTCACTCACAAGGTAGGTCCTCCAACCCTCTGATCATCAATATTATGCTCTTTGTAAAAAAATCAGGTCTACATTTCTGCATGTGGGTATGCATTTCTAATTTCAGGGGAGGTCAGAGAAGTTCTTGTCCCTGAGAAGAGCACCATTAAAACCATATTAAAGCATTGAAAACTTGATTCTGTTCTTTCTTTGACTTTGTTCACTACTCAGCAAAATGCCTTCTTGTTAATTATCGACTTCATCATCGAGGGACAGTTTAATCACAAGACTGTCTGCAGTTCAGGCTATCACAGCAGTACTAGCAGAGAATTTTGCACTGCACATAATTGGCCAGGTAATTAGAATACAAAATCCTTAATTGCTCAGTTACCAAACATAAACGGTGCAGCACGCAGTGCCTGACTGGAGGAGGGCTTGGGGGAGCCAAGGCAGCTGTCAAGTGCCAGCTTTTCCTCCTTCACAGCAGAGCACAGCAAAAAGCACGGGGGGCTTACCGAGCCCCTGCTCTCCTCTGGGGGTGGGAAGGCCTTTCATTCCGAGGTGTAAAAAGAAATTCAGCAAAGACACTCTATATCAGGACATCCAAAACTACTTGAAAATAAAACCGTAAACCCAGGACATTTGAAAGGCAGAGGAAACCCAGCATCCAGTCAACAATGGGCAGTCAAAGCCCATACACTGGTATGAAACAGCCCATACACTGGTATGAAACAGCAGCACTCCCCAGACTGACAGCTCTCTGGTGTGGCTGCTGTTGCAGGCTGGGAATTCAGTACAGGATCTGTATGGTCTGAGCTACAGAGATTTTCAGCACATCATACTATAAATGGATGGGTGCACCATCAGCCTGCTCCACTATCTGTGTTATGGATAATTCAGAAGTTACCACTGTTGGTACATTACAGCAAGGGATACACATAACAATAACACCAGTTCTTCCTGTCCATCTTGTTAATGGACAATGTGAAATGCTACATCAAAACTATCTAGATTACCCCCTTCACTGGAAGGCTAATTCACAGCTCTGATATTTCATTATCTTAGCCTCATTTCCATGCTAAAAGTATTTGTGACCTGTATTTATTTGTTCACATGTTCCTTGTTCAGCACTTTCTTCTCATTCAGCTGGACTTCCAACTTTCTTTCTTCAAATATATTTATAAACGTCAACATCTACGTCTCATGTCAGTAGACTGAAAAGGGCTATTTTGTAATCTTACTTCTGTTATGGCAAGATCCAGTCTAGGAGCTCTTTTCAACACCTATTCCCCTTTTACATTTCCTTTTTCTCAAACAGACTAGACTGCATTAGACTCTGTTGCTCTTTTATGCAATGGCAATAGAATATTCTTCTCTCTTACAGAAAAATCTTCACCAGCCTCATAGCTGACTGCTGTGGCAATTAACAGACACTCACAACTCTCTCTTACAGCTTTCATTCACAGCCAATAATCCCTGCTTGGAACACAAATTCTTACTCTGCTCCATGTACAAGATTTTTCATTTTCTGCTGCAGAAATATTGCCTCCAGGATTCCAGTCCTAAAGGCATCACATTGTTCCTTACTTTATTCCACTATTATATTAGCAATGCCTTTCAAACCCATGTGGTCACATTTATTCCACTGCTTCTGTGTTTCCTCCACTGTCTAGAGGCAATGACTTATAAATTCTTCTATCAGTTGGTCCAACAATCCTATGCCTTTCTCACTACTCCTCCTTCAGGAGTTTCTCTCTTCAGCTTGTGAGAAATCCACAGTTGCCCACACAGGCTTTCCAAATGCAACCACAATTTGTACCCCAGCAAGATAAGACATCTCCAGCCATAGAATAGAACTGATAAAAATTACTTGGTTTTTAAGAGCAGGAAGCTAATTCAGGGCATTTGCTACTTATCCATGTTCCTAAATTAAACCGTTCTTAAAGGAATAAAAATAACAGTGTGAAATTCTTTAGCAGACAAGCCCTTCAAGAAAGCTGCTTTCTGGGTGAGAACAAAGGAAAGTTTTGCAAGAAGCAGCTAATTCAATTGCTTGTTGCCTTAGTGCCCTGGTTATGTTAAACTTGCACAATATGATTCTCATTGGAAGGAGTAATCATGAGCCAGACAATCATTAGGCAAACTCAATGTTTATATTATTCAGATATAATCAGAACCTACTTGTTCTTATCATTGTAAGGTGTTTGAAAAGCACAGTGTTTATAGCAGGGGTCTTAGCACTCCCTTTTTCTATTGCAAGGCTCATAAGATAAAATCCTGCACTCTCCATTTCTTTGTAGATTTGATTCAACACAACACACTTTGCAGCAGTCAAGGAAACCCAGCAGTAAATGCATCTTTGTATCATTATTTAACTAACTGCAGTTCAAGAATGTCCTCATTAACTTACAAGAGTTATGAAAATACACCTCTGTATTTTAAAATTCCTAAGACCTTTAGCTACAGTATTTGTACTTAATGAAAAAAAGAAGAGAGACTCCAGATTTAAAAAATCCCATTCTTACTGTAATCTAATAGATTCTGGGTATCCCTGATGATAATCTCAACCTCACAAAACTCAGTATTTCTTCAAATTCTTTTTCTACTTTCAGAAATAAACTACATGCTACTCCCAGTCTGCATACCTGTCCATTCTTCCCTCAAGGACAAATGACTAATACACTCTTCCTAGATTTGAAGTATTTGGCCTTCCCAAAAACCCCTGTGATGTGAAAAGTTATACCTATTTCACTGGGTATTTTGTGCTTTGCAAAGTTACCATCTCTTCTTTTTTTGCTATAGCTAAGAAGTCATAGCAGCTGGATAAACTAACATAATTTATCATTAATCCTCAGCCCTCCAGTCTTTACTGACTCTGGCACGTTCTATTAAACTTTGTGTCTCATTGTAATATGATTTCAATTCAGTGACTAAACGTATTTATTTTGAATTAAGATCCCAACTAGCCAGGGCAAATGCTACTAAACCCATGGCCTGTATCATGATCTTGAGTCAAGAGAATGGGAAATAAGAAATAGAAGTTTAATCCAGAAATGAGGTAGGATTAACTCTTTTCTGAAATCATTGCAGCAAGACCACTCTTAATGCATTTAGCAACAATTAATTCTCAAAGCCAAAACAGCTGCACATTGCTGATGCTCTCCAGATGCAAGGTAAGGAATTAAATCATGGGATAATTCAATTGGAAAATTGCTTGTAATTATGGAGAATGCAGCGTCTGCTTGACTCCTCGTGGTGATTGGTAGTTGCTTTAAGAATAGTGAGGTAGTCTGTGCAATGCATGGGGAATACAAATAAGTAGCTGTGTTATGAGAAATCTCATTTAGTTTCACAAAGATATGGTTTTAACATGATTAAAACTGTATTTGCTGACATTAATGATAATCCATTTTCGCTGTCCCATTACTGCCAACGGCCCCCAGTCGCACACAGAGCAGCAACATTCACTGACAGCACCTTCCCTCTGAAGGAACTCTGAGTGCTTTGCAAACATGCACAGCATGGTCCTGCTCTAAAGCAAGGACCCAAATAGGCCAGTGTGTCTCACCTCATTTAAAATATCTGCATGCAAACAGCCTTGTTCTAACAGGTCACTTAAATCTCCAATGCCACAAGGTTGACAACTGCTGGAAATGAAGAATCGTGCTCCTTCCCTTCAAATACTAAAACTCTCAGCAGTAACAGAGGAGAAGGCTGCCATAAGGTCTAGTCAGAGACCCTCTAGTACTGACAGCATGGAATACCCAAAAGAACTGGCAGCTACCAGTGGAGAAGAAGAGCCATCTTGTCATCTCTAAACTGAGCATGTATTCTGAAAATAACAGGATGATTCAGGGTTTTGCCATCTTTTGTAGAATCATTTTACCAGAACTGATGTTTATTAGCATTACAACACGTGACAGGGTTTGCTCGCTATTTTAAAGTTGGTAGAGTGAAAGACCAAATGGCTGCTCTGTGTGAATACATTCCTACAGAGTCAGTGACTGAATGAGAAAACCACCTAGAAATACTAATTTTGTTTCATGGTTTAACCATTAAAACACACAGCTCTCAGTGTGTAAAACTCCAGTTATGGTAGCAGTGGTTACTGTGACATTACGTTATCTCTTCTTTAGCTACTGAAATGTTTGCCTGAATTTTTTTCTTTCCTTTTTACTTTAAAAAGCTTTAACAGAAAAACCATTAAGGAACAAGAGATCAATTATTTACAAGTTGCTTCAAAAATCAATCATCCAGTATCAAAGCTAAAGTTGTTATTTTTAGCAGTATTAACTACACAATAATTAAAATTTATTACAAAGTCACAACCCCTCATTAAGTTGCTGTCAATTGAGGGAAAAATTCCTCAAAAGCAATTCATTTTCTTTAAAGTGATTGTAAAAAGATTCCCATCAATTAAAGAGACATCTGGTAATACAGAAAAGGTGATAAATTATCTCCTTTTCTCAGTGTTAGTACTTTATAGACCAAAGGTAGTGCAGAAGAGAAATTCTAATGGTTTTATCTTGTCCTGAAAAGGAGAACAAACAGCCTTGTGTAGGGCCATATAGATCCAATCCTGCAGAGACAAGCCTTGCATTTCAATCTAACCAAGATTTTCAGCAAATTCTGTAGATATTTGGGCAATCATAATAAATAGAGAAGTTCTTTGCATGTTTTATTGCAGCAAAAACCACCAGAAAATTAAAAAAAAACAACCTAAAGCAGCTGCTGCTATGCAGCAAGGCTTCCAGTGACACAATGCACATTTATATCACCTTGTGGCAATGTCAGGCTTTAAAACCATCCCAGGCTTTAGCCCAGCAATAAGAAACTGGGAGCATCCTCAGCAATTTCACAAACAGACTCATTAAAAATGTGGGCTAGCAAAATGCCACTTCCTGAAGGCTGTACCCCTTCATCCAGCCATCCCAACGATACTTTCTTAGGACAATACCTGATAACAATCAGAGGAGGGCAACAGAGCAGGAAGATGACTTTTAGAAAACAGTTCTTAGGAAAAATCAGCAAGAAAGATCCCCCAGCAAAATACAACCCACACACAAATAAACAAGGAGCTTTGATTACATTTGGGATTGAAAGAGGTTAATCTGCAGTTCACTCAGGTTTCTGCAGTTTGTATTACCAACAGTTTTAGCAACAAGGAATTGTTCAGTAACTCAAGTTTCATTTTTAAAAAGTTTAGCTTGCTGGTAAAAGTAATGTACTAAGTAACCACCCAGGTAACCAACAAATCTGTCAATTTTTGGAAGTTGTTTAGGTCATTCCTGATGCAATGCCCACTGCCAGCTTCACACTCGGGGTCAGTTTTGCTGTAATGCAGTACATTTCACCTGCCCATCCACAAAACACTTCGAAATGTAAAATCTCATTCAGATAAAAACAAACAAACAAACAAATAAACATAGTAGAGAGTGGTTAAAGGCACATTGTCTCTAATGTGCCTCTTTTCCATACAGCCAATTCCTGTCTCTTAATTCAGGGACATCCCAGCCAAACTCCTCCATGCAAAATAGCTCTCCCCACAAGGTAAGCAGTGCTTCACACCCATGTGAGATCCTTCAGCTGGTTGGAGCTCAGTTATTTCAATTTCACTTTGTCACTCACTCTGTAATGACAGTGCAGCTCAACAATCACTCAAGCACTGACCCTGCTCCAGAATTTTCTTACAGCTGCCCTTACCTGTCCAAACAAACACCTTCCCCTGTAAATCAGTGGAAAGAAATGGAAGCACTCATCTATTACACAAACATTCACCCAAGCACATCTGCAAATGCACAATACCAGTATTATTGGAAGGAAAACCTGAACACTGATTCCCAGCATTTCACCTGCAGTGAAACTCCCCTCAGTCACGGCAAAAACCCACTGTACAACAAAACAGGAGGTCTTGTGTTAATGGAAGCCAATGCTCAGTTTCTAAACAGTCAGCATTTTAACTTCTAGTTCTTGAGTATTTTTTAATTTTAAGGCAGTTGGGAATAATACTGCTGAATCCAAGCTCACCAAATATTCCAGAAGTTTCCATATTCAGTTCAGCCTGGCACTTAACAAAAATCACTTCTTGGACAGCAAACACCTGCCATTAACCACCTGTTTTGCAAGGTGACCACAGAGAGAACTGCCTGCAGCAAGCCAAACACCAACCCTGAAAATGCCTGGAGTACATTTTAATCATCCCTTGCTTCAAAGCCATTACAGTTACCACTGGATTTTTTTTTCAGTGTAACTGGGATCCAGATTTTCTGTTCTCTAATTAGGTGATCAAATCCTTCAAAGATAAAAACTCCTTCTACACCTTATTCACCTTTCTCCATTGATGGATAAAACAATCAGGTACATATGCTGCACTGGTAGTCAAACTTAAATAAATGTCCTTACAGAAACTTGCAGTTAAAAACGTTAATTGTTGCTATTCACTCAGCTGTTGCCACCAATCCCAAATGGCCTGGCATCTTTACTAAGAGGCTAATTTTAGAACCTATGCTTGCTTAACAGATACCTCTTTGTCTTGGTTAGTCATTAGGAAGGTCATTACTTTTGGAGTTAGCCACAATTTCTGAATTAAGTTATACAACATTTTGTAATACTGTCTCATATTCTTGCTTTTTACCCTTAATTAATGATAAAACAAAAATTAACTATCCAAGCTATTAGTTCCTCAGAAATCTTGATTTTCTAATAGCATGGCAACATTGGTTTAGTTATCCAACTGTCTGAGGGCAATGTGTTCAATGACTACAAAATTAAAACAGCTTTCCCTACTGTGCAACATGGCACTGAGGCCACCAGAACAATCTTTCCTTTTCCTCCAATCTGAGAAAGTTCCGTTTGTAAAATTCCAAGCTGTGTGTTGCAGCAAACTTTCACCTCTAATGGAGTGGCCTTGTTGACATGTAGGATGAACTCAGGCAGACAGGCAGAGCCTCCCCTATCAATACCTGGTAGTCTGAAAAGCTGTAATGTTTTAGAGCAGTTAAGTACAAAACAACCTCTGTCTCCTCCTCAAATACTTTCACACCTTCAGGAAAAACACAGAGTGGAATTAAACCTGCATCCTAATGTTGTTTTAACATGGGCTTTTTGTTTCTTCCATGCTCTGATTAAACACCTTGAAAACAGAACATCCTTGAACCTTCTGCTCAAAATCAATACGGGAGCTCTGCAGCTTGGGCTCTTCTCTGATAAACAAACCTACTGCGACAGGTGAAAAGGAGCTGTGATCTAACCTTTATTATGCTGTTTAAGTGTTCTAAATTACTGCCAGAGATGCCTATCTGTTGTACACAGCAAAATGCTTCCCTTCAGTGCCTGACCTTTCCACTTCCCCCCTGGAAGAAAAGGAAAGCAGCAGTATGTCCTCCACTAAAAGCAGCACACAAGGTGAATTTTTGTAGTTCAGTCCTTCATCGGGTTTATCCTTTTAACACAGGCAATGGTAAGTAACAAATCTGCTGCTTCTGCTGTTTGAACATCTTTCCAAATGTGGAGAAATCTACTCATCACCTTGTTTACTCATGTTTACATGAGATAATTTAGAAAGACAGCCTCTCCCAGAAGAGTGGTTAGACTTGCTCACAGGCATAGAATAGAAAAAAGAAAAAAAAATGCAGAACAATGGCTAAAAGCCCACTATTACATTTCTTAAATTCTTAAGGAAATGCCATTTAGAAGTAAGTGGTCCTCGCTTCTCTCCTCTCTGTTGCGACACTGAAGCATTCAGCTAACAAGGCTGGCTTTCATTTGACTTTACAACTGATAGGAACCATTAATGTGAATTATAAATGATTTTTTAAAAACACAGTATTTTCATTTTAACAAAAGACAGTGACTCGTATTTAACTTTTATAAAATCCTGTTTACTTGGGGAAGGTGAAAGATGAAGGCCAAGCATTTCCAAATTGCTTGCATTTGATAGATGAGAAAGCCTGAGCTGTTGAGACTAAAGGGACTCACAGGGACTTGGAGAAAGCAATTTCCTTACCATGAGTGGCACACAAAATTTAATTTATTGCACAGAAAGGAAGTGCTGCTCAACACAGGAACAGGGTCTAGGACTGGAGGTCCCAAATCAGCAAAGAGGTATTGTGGTATGTTCCCCAGCAGAGTTACAACACAACATGGAGGGCCATGTTCTATTGCCCCCCTCAGCTCACAGCCTGTCTGAAGAGTGGGAGAACAATTGGGGAAGTCCAGCCATCAATTTTCTTCCCTCTCTGCTCTCCCAGTATGGCTGTTCCCATCTTCATGCATTGTACCATCTGTTTAATCACTGTGCTCTCAAAACAAGCAAGCAAAGAAAACAGATGAAACTTCAGGGATAGCTTCTAGCTCATAATTGAAAGGATGATTATTCATTAGAATCTAGGCAAGTTGCTTGGGGCTGCCAAAACAGGCATTGCATGGTATTATGAAATTTATTTTTTTAAAGATAGAAAACAGAATTCTCATTCAGTATCTTAGCTTTAACTCTGCAACCTTCTTTGGTTATTTTGAGTGGGATAAAATAAGGATGCTGAGTTTAAGCTACTATATGAGAAAACAACTAAGCTCAGAGGCCCCACCCCCTTCAAGGTAAAGGTAAAAAAAACCTACTTTTGTGAGCTTTATATTAACAATTTCTGCAAGATTTAACCTCTGAAAGCACACCTAGGGGAATAATTCTTGCAACACCTCTGAATTGGTACATGTAATTGTGAGAAAAATGAGATATTACAAAAGCATTGGTATCAACACATGCTTTACAGAATTACATCTAAACAACTTGAAATTAATCAGAAAACCAAGGAGAGAAATATTGAAAAAAAAGACAATCAATCCTGTCTTTACCCACATTTACCAAAATGGTTAAACTCTACTTGGGTTTAGCTTCATCCACACAAAGATCCTGACTGAATCATATTTTCTCGACCGCTGTTCTAAATTAACAATTTCTTATCTCTGATTAATTAGCTGGACTTGTTCTTGGCAAGAGTCACAGCAGTAAAACCTCTTAGCTTTTAAAATTCTGCGACTCTATTTTAATGTATTCATCCAAGCATAGGTGTGTAAGATAAGTACTGTAATACAACAGACTAGGAGAAGAATAACGGCAAAAATGCTTCAGTTCTTGTCAATCTGATTATGTTTTTAACAGACTCTCACAGAAGAGTTGTGTAGAAAATCCCACATGATAACATCTGCTCATTACCAGTGGAGCAAGCCAACTTCATGGAGGAAATACTGGAGACCAACAGGCCCCAACAATTGTTAGTGGTGGCTAAGGTGCAAGGGACACAAGTTTGGCACAGCAGGGAACACAGCTCACCACACTGGGCTTTAGTTTCTCTCTGATAACAGGGAGAAAGGCTTCTCCCAACTCCTCAAAACCATACCAAGTGCCTTATTTAGTAGAGCATTCTCAGAGCCTCCTAGGTGGGGTGCTGGAGAAGCACAAGTTTTTGTATTTTTTGGCAATG
Source organism: Camarhynchus parvulus (assembly GCF_901933205.1). Classification (NCBI taxonomy): domain Eukaryota; kingdom Metazoa; phylum Chordata; class Aves; order Passeriformes; family Thraupidae; genus Camarhynchus; species Camarhynchus parvulus. The sequence goes on from NC_044573.1 coordinate 12,728,635, forward strand.
GATGTAGTTAGACCATGCTTGCTAAGGACAGCCAAAATGTAGCCAAGGAGCTGCCAGGCTCACAGGGTCTTGCTGACACTTCTTTACCATACATTGTATTTTTGTGTACAGAGCCATATGCATGAGCTGTCATTGGCATGGTAAAAAAATAAATATACAAAATAGAAGAAGTAGGTAGGCTAGAAAGAAATCAAAACTACCAAATAACTCACTAATCCATTGAGGATTTTTTTGTGCAAACATTTGTTTTCCATGCTTAAAAAGTTCAGTTAAAAAAAAAAACCTCTGAACACAACATATGCATGGACCTACACATGCATTTCATGAAAATGGACTTTGTCCCTACACTACAGAGGGAAAACAATTACATATGTGTGTTAATCTGGTATTCTTTTCCTATAAAAAGGTCAAACACAGCCAAGCAGGACACACTTCCCTCCAGCTGTCCTTTTAATATGCCTCTCATCCTGCCAAGGAGAAAGTGTCATTAGGAGTGAGAAAGAGACCATTTTACAAGCCATTTATTCTTCATTGTCTCTGCCTTTTCTGGATAAACTTGTTGGAGTACATTAGTCACAGGTATGCAGCAAGCCATTAGAGCATACTAACATCTGATGTACACTGAAATTAATTTTTCTTCTTCAGTTTGGGGAAGAGACTGCTGGATGTTGCATGCAAGCCTTCACTGAATTAAGGAATGAACAAACAAGATATCTAAAATCAACAAACCCACGTGCCTCTCCACAGTCTGTATAAATACATACCTACTCTATAAATAAACACACTGTCCTACAGTGAGACAATAATTTGCCTCTTTAGAGCAGGCTCATTAAAGGGAAATAATTTTGCAATAACAAAGCACAAGTGCAGTCCTATTGAGAAGAGCAAGCTGCAAAATGGAAGGAACACCTAGTCCATTTTTTGTACTGACAGAGAATGAGCTGGAATCTGATCCTTATAAAAAGGCTGTGTTTTTCCTTCTCCACAGCCCAGTGGACTCTGGAAGCAAGTTTGGTTTGCATTTAGTGTCTTAATGTTGCATAAATTCCTATGGGTATGTGTTGTAACACTTGATACGTTTATGTTGCCAAATCGAGTCTCAAAATCTAAATCTCATCTAGAACAGCCAGAACTCTTTGCTGTAAATAACATTTCTAATTCTAAACCTCCTGTTTGTATACAAATAACTTGATAGTCATCCCTACAAATCCATAAATCTCTCATTTGCAGTAAGATTGATGAATAATTTTCAGTCTGTGTTACTTCCAAACCTCACTTAATTCTTCTACTGTTTCACTTGTGGTATGTAGCTCATTCTTCAACTCACACACAACAATTATTTCCACTGAGACATGGACTAAATCTTAAAGAAGAAAATAACTAATAGGAAACTGAATCCCACTTGAATTAAATGAAAATACAAAAGTTCACAAATCTTCATGGGATACCTGCAGTTTACCTGAAGGCATATAAATAAAAAGATATGATGCCACCCTAGTTTTATTAAGGACTATTCAGCCATCTGGACTGAACCAGGATGATCCAAATTCTTCTCCAGCATTAGAGAGAAAGATGCAATAAACATTCAGGTCTGCAAATTTTTTTGTCAAAATTTGTGACAGGTTCAAAAACATTTTTCCTCCAAATAGAAATTCTCCTGAGAAAACAGTTCTTGGTTTGTTGTTTCTTTTTCCAGGCCTAAGGTGTCAAGACCTCAAACTCCATGTAATGATTTACTAAATAAGAAATACCTCTGATATCTTGTTCAAAAGACACATAAGCTGGATCAATTCTATGAGATCAAGGCATATCCTCAAACCAGTAAAAGAATTAATGTAAAAGGCAAACTTTTCTCTGTCTAGTGTGAGCCCAGCTACTCTCCTTACTCTTTACTCTTTCCCCTGGCAAGTAGCTATCTTCTTCTAAGAGAATTTCCAACACCCCCCCTGTTCTTTTTTGTGGCATTTTAAGTGATACAAGTATTTTTTTGAGTTTTACATGAAAAATAACTTATACTCTACTTATTTCTTGCAAGCCCACCCTGATTTATACTCTTCTGTTTTGTTAATAAAGTGATAATCTGAAACAAAGTATTATTTATTATCTTTTATTATCTGTCTCATTCTTCTTTGTCTGAGGAATCATAAATTAAAGTCAACAGCCATTTTATAATCCTGCAGTTCATTATCACCCATTTGCTAATAGGCTCAGTGCCTTAGCCTTGCTCCATTTCTTTAGTAATAATTATAAAAATTAAAACTACATTAACACAATATGCAGATACTTCTTTAGAACTTACATAAGAGCTTTTCAACTAATCAGTGGCTGGTTAGGGCACTGTCCTCATTCATCTCCCACTTCCCCTGCCATCCTTCATAAAAGTTTAATCTATATTTTCCATTAAGAAGTTGTCTCAACCAGAGTTCAGATTTGCACAGGGAGGCTTATTACTTTTTTGATTTTTATTTGGAATGGTGGTCATATCTCCACAACTTATCTCTTCATCTGAAATTTTTATCAAGCAGCTGCATGTTTTCCTGGTCCTGAAATCTTCAAATCAGAGAAGCAGAAATTTGCTTACTTGATCTAGAATCACAAGATTTAAAAGAGGAGCAGGCAACTTGCTTGTATAACCACAGTCAGGAGCAGTCAAGACTTTAATCCTTCCCATTTAAAACTGCATTTTTGGTTAGAAACAGATCACTCTGAAATTTGATCAGACCAGGACTCAGTTTACATGCAGCTGTTTTGAGTTCACTGCTACTGGTCCTGCCTCCTTAAATACAAAGGACTAACTTTGTAGGAGATGTTCTCTCTCTTCCTTGTAGGATTTGACTCAGAATGAAGCCCCAGTTGTGGTCTCAGATCAGGGACCACAGTTACTGCCTGCCAAAGTCCCTGGCAGCACTGCAGGAAGCTGAGCCAGGGCTTCTCTGGAGGAAGGAAAATACAGCACTGCAATAAGGTAACAGGAGAGGTGAATCCTGAAGAGTCCCAGCGGCTGATGGCTCTTAAACCATCCCTGATGGATATCAAACTCAGCGTTGTGTCCTAGAGGCCCCCATAGTACAGAAAACTCTGGGTTTGACTCAAGAGTTGAGAGGCATAGAATTTATGGCTAGTTTGACCCATTTCAGATTTATCAGAGAGGCAAATGACTCTTGAGCATGACAAAAACACACATCCACACAGCTGAAAGTGCAATTTCCTTGGTCTACAAACTCCTTCCTTCTAACCACAGACTGGGCTCTCTCACCTGCCTCCTTAGGAAATAATGCCACAGTTGCAAGATCTCCAGCTCCTCATGTTTCATTACGATTGACTGCAGTGCATTTGCTGGTATAATATATTATGAAGGGTCATGAATAATTAAAAATTAATCACACTTGTCAAAATAAATAAATGCAGTCAGTGATGCAGAATGCTTGAATTTTTTATAGCGTCTTTTTGCTTATTCATGAATTAAAAGAAGTCTTGTAATCCACAATGGATTGCCTGCTCATTGCAGCTTGTGCAGGCCCCAGTCAGATCCCAACAGTGGAGGTTTTCCTGTCAGCCTTTAGCACATCAGTGGAACTTTAACCTTACATCTCTGACCCTGCAGAAAGTTACCTAACTCCAGCAGATCTTCCGGGACCTCGCTGGCAGATAAACCAGTGATTCTCTCACTCCCTGTTCCACTTATAAGATGGGGCAAACAGAGGAGAGTGAAGCATTTTAGCACAAATTTAAAAAAATCAAAACCTTGATAGCCTCCCTAATCTACATCTCTATAGGCAAACAGTCCAGCAGTTATTCCTACCAAATACTCAATATTTTTGCATGGTTTGATAGCGTTCCCAAGGCTTGAACAGAAGAGCAAATAATAGTAAACTCAATAGCAAATTTAAATAGCAACTTTTCTCTGACACTCTAAATTGGTCTAAAACTGTTAATGCAGGTCTATCTTTTTTCAAAGGGAGCCTAAGCCTGGGCTGGGAGGTGGGCCAGGACCACACCACCCCTATCAGACCAAGGAGCCACTAACTTTCAATGTTTGGCTCTGAGAACAGACAGCTGGAAATAGAAAATGACAAAGAATGTATGAACAGGGAGAGCAAACAATTGTCCCTCACCACTCCTGGACTTCAGGGACTGCTCACATGAGGACTTCCTGGGCCAGAAAAGGTTCTATAGAAAATTTAGTAGCTGTAACTATTTCTCTTCCCTGCACATATCCTGTCAATTTGCACAGCCACAGAAGGTTCCAGCAAAAATAATACCCTGGGAAGAATGTTCCACAGTTTCACTGTTTGTTAAATACTGAGGGATCTCCTTTTGTTTTGCCTGACATCTAATAATTTTGCTTGATGCTGTTCAATACTATATTAGAAGAAATATCAAATATTCCTTTTGTACTCATCCTTTCAGTGTTTTACCTTGGGAGTTTATAAACCTTTATACATATTTTATAAATTTCTGATTTCTACACAACCCTGCATGTATTCCTCTAGATGCTTTATGCAGGCAGGGTAGCCCTAGTCAATTTAAGTGTTCCTAGAAGACAACCATTACATACTTTGTCATATTTGTTTCCATTCTCTAAAAACTTTCCCAACTGTACTAAAATATTTTTGATGCATGGAATCTAGAACAGAAGACCGAGTTCTAAATACAGCTGCCCCACACATTTATACTACAGCATACTGTTCCTATTCTCCACTCCCTTCCCACTGAGCCCCCAAATCACATTTATTTTGTGACTGCTACTGAGGTGATGCTTTCACAGCTCTATTCTTACACTTAAATCAGCTTAAATGACAGTAACCAGCTCAGAATCTGTCTGCATATATGCCAAGCTCTGATTGTGTCTCCCACCACCTCAATTCAAATAACCTGCACTAAATTTTACCTGCCACTGTTAGCTGGTTAAGCATCCCTTTTCAATTCCTTGCAAACCAGACCCTCAATCTTTTACCCTGAATAATTTAATATCAAACTCTGCCACCTTGCCATCTATTACCATCCAGAAGATCAATGATTTGTGTGACACTACTGCTGAACATGCCAAGCGAGCAGCTTGCTCAGCTGTGACTGCAACCAGATGCTGAGACACCAGCAGTTAGCTCTTCCTCTAGGAAGCTTAATCCATGCTGACTTCTGATTTCTTGACACTGAGGGACAGGAGCAAAAATACAGAAATTCTTCCAATGTGTCTCTTTGGGAGATCTACCAATGACTTTCTACTGAGCGTTTTACAGAAACTCATGTGAAGCCTAATGAATCATACCAGAGGCATTTGTCTGTATCAATGTCTTGCCATGACTTGATAACCAAGTGACAAGGATGAGCTAAACCATCCCAAAATCTAGTTAAGCTATCTGTTTATCTCTGTGCATTACTGTCTGCAAAGGAGATGAAATGAGATTGAGATAATTGCAAGTACAATTTGCAGGAAACAGTGGGGGTTGGAACTACTGTGCTTAATTATTTCAGATTGAAACAGACCACACAACTATCTGTGCCAAACAGCTGTAATTAAAGTGATTTAAAATAGAGAGATGCTAGCTCCAAGTGTTGATTTTCAAATGAGTCTTTATACATGCAAGAGTTACAGTCATCGATGAGTTGCAGACCTGCAGCTCCACTAAAAAAAAAATTACCACTATGTCCAACATGCCTGGTAATTTTAAAAAACAAGCCCACACATACGCAAGCAAACAAACCACACAAAATAATCTATACTAATGCCCCACAAATCTAAATCTACTCAATCAATTTGACACTGGTTATCTGCCCCTCAGAACAGAAGAAAACAGCAGAACACACGTTTCAGCCTAAATTGCCTATATTCCAGATGAGAACCTCCAACCTTTGGGCTTAGAAATAGAATTTTAACACAATAGGCAACTGGAAATCATCAACCAATACCACCTTGGGCTTTGGGCTGCAGGGCCAGCCAACAGTCCCCCCTTCTCCTGCTTTGATAGATATACAAAACTGAGTTAGACAAAGGTATAACTTGACTGGAAAGGATCCAAAAGAATCATACATTTACAACACATAGCACCATGGGGTCCTGGCCAGGCTCTTTACCTGGAACAATACATTTCCTTCCTTGTGAGTTTTCCCCCCACTCCAGGAAAATGACAGCTATTCTTCTCAATTCAAAATAAGGTTTTAACTCCTAAATTTCAGGGGCAGCCAGCCTGCACTAAGATTTAAGAAAAAGAAGAACAAAACAGAAATTCTGATTTACCTCAAACATTCCCTGAGCTGTACCTTTGTAGGAAGTAATTCAGGCTGCGTGTGGATGTTTATTGATGCAGAAATCAGAATATATTTGCATGCAGCACAAATGTGGTCCATCTGCTTTACACACGACACAGATCACACCACAATGACTTGGTCTGCTGATGAATCAATGGGCCTTAGAAGTTAATTTATAATGGCTATCTAGGGAAAAGTACTATACTATTGGTATGGATGAGAAAACAGAATATGAATGAAAGCAGCACAGAAAATTTCCTCAATATTTGCCTGAACATAAGAACTCTCATGAGCAGCCAGACTGCAGCTCTGCAAAGTCAAATTCTGTCTCCAACGCTGGCTCCTAAGAAAAGAATTCTTTCACTTGCAGCCTTTTGTGTAAGACTTCTTGACTCTAAACAGACTACTGAATTAAACATCCAGTGATGAATGTATTCTGCAAGAATTCATCTGATCTTTCTTTAAACTTACACACACTTCTGGCCCCACAACATTAATTCATGTATTTTATTAGCACCGTTTATTCAGGTACTACATGAAAAATGTCTCAGCTTGCTTGTTCTAAACCCAGAGCCCACCAACTTCACAGCTGCTTTCCAATGCTCTTCAATCTGCTTTTTAAAGACCTCTAACCCCTGCCATCAGAGATTGAATTGAGAATCTTTGTCTGTTTAGCTTTTCCTACTACGGAAACTGTTCCATATCCCTTGAAATTTTTGTCATCATTCCTGACACCTCTTTGTTCTCCTGGATAAAGCTTGTAGCTCTAACTGCCCCATATTCATGTTGTAGATCCATTCTCATCAACACCACCTTCCAGAGAGAAGTTCCAAGCAGGTGTCACTAACAGCTGAAAGGATGTTAAGAGTTTTTCTACTTTCCCAGGATTAGAAGAGCACAAATATATCTAAAAATCTTTTCAGAACTTGAAATCTTAATGAAATATGCTGCTGTTCACAGATATGATCATAAGCAGGAAAAGTAATTCCAATAAACCACATTTTTTTCCAAGAAAAAAAAAGTCTGTTGTACTCCTATCTTTTGAGACCTCCTAGCTCTCTTTAGAGACAGGATCTTTTTTGTTATACTAAGGACAAAGCCCATCTTTGTTTTCTTACCAAACAGAGAACCTAAGCCCTGGATGGAAGGATATTGCCTAAAATGGTCTGCAAACACACAAGTGGTAAACAGGACCTAGAGCAAAGATAAGGCCAGACTCTTCCAAACACTGAATGACCTTAAACATGAGCACCATAGCACAGTTTTCATCCAAATATCAGCCACGGGCCAGCCCAGTTCAGATTTTACACAAGACTGTATTTCATACTTTGCTTCTGAGATATATGATGGAGCTTGCCTTTAGGTGAAAGCAGATCTCCCCTGTGCAGAACAACCCCCTTTTGTTTGTCACTCTGTTTTCACTCACTGTCTGTTGAGGCAAAGGGATAATAGCTGTCTTTAGCACTTCAGGGGAACATATTTGTTTGGGCAGCATTTTGGGGTTTTCTGTTATGGTTATTTTAGGGGGTGGAAGCAAAGGTGTTTTTATTTTAAAACTAATCACTACTGATGGCATTGCACAGCTGTATTCATCTTACCTTTGGGCGTGCTCTCAGAGTGATCTGTGTCTGGCCCATCTGGGAGGTTTAGTTGCGAGATTTCCTCCGCATTCAGTCTGACCCAGGCATTGTTGGGGGTTTCCTGATCTTTTGAGGGAAAGGAATATTCCAGCTCACAAGGAGATTCAAAGTTGCAGTCAAATACTGGAAAAACAAAATGGACACAAAACACACAGGTTAATTAAATCTGGTGTCTTCTGTGCTTGAAGATAGCTATACATACATGTGCATGCACATTCATTTTGTACTTCAGTAAGTTAGGGCTTGATTCTTTTTTTCAATAATGAGGTAAAAAGAAAGGGAATTTAAGAAACAGGGAATTTTTGCCTGTAAACAGGCAAAAATGGGCCTGAAATGGGCTGCACAGGGAGGTTCATTATGGAGGTAGCAAAAATCAAAAGGAATGCCCAAGAGCCAGAAATTCCCCTTCAGGACAGGTCAAAGGGCAGCTCAGGCTAAAGTGGAGAAAGACATCATCTCATAGAAAAATGGATGAAATGGGACAGAAAGCCAATCTCTTCTGGAATGCTGCTTCAAATTCAACCAGGACCATTAGAGTGCAAAGACTCCTCACATGATTCACACCCATGTTTCACCTCGGTGAGCACAGGTCTCTACAAAGAGAGTCATCTATCCTGGGCATTTGGAATGTGCTGGATGCCATAGGGACTGTATCCCAGGAGGTGACATTCTGATCCCCAGGGTTTGAAACTCTTTCCTGAGACAACAGAAGCAGCAAAAGCCTGACTGCTGCTGCAGAACTTCAGGCTCCGGGCAGCACAGCATCAACTGCCTCCAACAGAGACTCCTCTTTTTGAGATGTTCTTCTAGAGAAACCCATTACCTTGCTGGTACAGCTATGATTCACTTCCCAGTGTCCAGTTTACCATCACACCATAGTTCAAGCTGCTTAACACAACATGCAGTGACAACCTGAAAGGATTTTACTTTGAATTGCCAAGATCATTAAATTTTCTGGAATGCCCAGTATACATTTGCTTTTGTCACCACAGTCAGCACTCAACACAATATTCAGTAAGAGAAAGAAATGGTTTTAGAACTAAGCCAGTGTTTCTGAAGAGGCTAGATCCATTTGAAAAAGCCAAGGAAAAAGATTCAGCTGCTCCTTGAAGTATTCTGCACTGTCTTTCTGTCCTGCCATACAATGCAGGTGAAACAAATAATCTGAACTGACATTAGTGAAATTAACTGATTTTTTTAAAACTTCAATTACATTCTCTGTTAAACATCTAATTTCTTCTTGTGGGCACAGATTTATGTAGTTCAGCCTATTCTCCTGGTGATAAAATATTTTCTAATCTGAAGGTTAATACTGTTGCCCTCTTGCTATACTTTTCCCAGCTAATTTCCCTTTTTAACAGCAAGATGGAAGGAACAGAGTCTTTTTTCCAGTTTATATTTGATTTTCTTAACCAAGTGCTTTATCATTCACTCAGCATTTTAAATACTTCACAACACCAGGGAAACCATATAACATAAGGAGTCAATTTACAGCACAAGCAGCAGTAACAAGGATTACACTCGTTTCCTTAAATCCGAATGCAAGGGCCCCTACTCTCTTCAGGCCTCTAAATTATCAATATAAATTTCATGATACATGAAGCACACTACAATTTAGGCAGAGGGGAACTGTGGATATATTCATGCAGTTTACTACTGCAATATCATATCCAAACCTAAGACTGTGTATTTCTAACCCCTTAGATGGTCTTAAAAAAATAAATTAAAAAAAAAAAAACAAAACAAAACAAAAAAAACCAACCAAACAAACAAACAAAAAAAAACAAAAACCAAACTAAATATTTTTTTAACTGAAGTGTTAGGAGTCTGTTAAACTTTGTACTTAATCCCAGATGGACAAAAGAGCAACCAAACACTGAACTATAGTTTACAGAACATATATTATCTTTAGTACTCACAGAGAACACCTTGAGCAGTGTGTGGTTTTAAGGTACTGTCAAAAAAAATATGGAGGGGAGAAACACAGCTCATACAAGGATTTTTTTGATGGAACTCACTGAATGACAAATGGGAAAGCCCAGGCCAAGGACCACACATGGCACAAACAATCATTTCAAATCAACTATTTCATTCTTTGTGCACTTCTCTTCCCGATCAATCTCGTATTTTCTTCCACTTTCCTGCAGTTGCTGCTGGCTTCCCTTCCTCTCGTGCCCAGCTGCTGGGAACAGAAGCCTTTGTGCTCTCTAACCCTCCTGACCCAAGCAGAGGGGCCTTTCATGGATATCCAAAGGCACTTTCATTCTCCTCTGCAGTCCCCCTGACTGTCTGATTGTGGTGCCACAAGCACTGAATGGCCAGCTCTGCTCCCCACTTTGCTCTCCCTTTGCAGAATCCCCATCTCCAAAGAGAGCTATCAATCAGTTGTGGAGCCCTTAACACAGCGGGCCTCTGACCTACAACTGGTACAACTTAATTGGGGTAAGTAATTAAATACCAGGCACTGCTAATAACCAGTGCTGTGACCCCTGCAGACAGCCAAAGCCTCTGCCTGGAGCAGGGAGAGCAAAGGAAGAAAAGGCAAGCAGCAATGCCATTTCCTTCCCTTGCAATGAAAGGCCTGCAGAGAGTGGGCAAGATCTAACATGCCTGCTGTGGGCACACTGAACGTCCTTCCCTACAGGTTGTTCCTTGGAAAAGAGGGAGACTGGTTCACACATCCCACAGCGTCTGAGATTCAGTGGAAACACACTTGCAACTTTTACATGATTGAATAATCCCCTCACGTCACCAGAACATCAGTACTTTTTACAAGCTCCTATTTAAAATAGTCCTGTATCAGATACAAATTTCAGGGCTATTATCCTATTCAGTACAAAGAAATGATGACAAAGAAATACTATCTGATGCAACACAGAAAAAAATCTGTGCAAACAGCGTCCAGTCTTCCAAGGCTAACATTAACTTCCTACCCTCAGGCTTTCCTTCTTCCACAATGTCCTTCACTATCGACAGCGTAATATACCTCATAAAAAAAATTATATAATTTTTTTTCACTGAGAAGCTGGTCTTGGTGCGTTACCTATTACAAGATCACATAAGCCGCACTTGCAAATACAAAACCCGCATAATACTTGAATTGCTGCCACAAATCACCTGCCATTTTTTACACCTCTGCATAAAAAAATAGTGCTTCTCTTTCCTTTTTCACTTTTGTCTTAACATTTAAAGGCTACACCAAGTTTATTGTTTCCTTGCCCAGAAAGCAGTAGCCATGTGCCTTTGGAAGCTGGATAAAGGCCATTCTGCCTTCTTTTTGTTTTTTAACTGAAAAACTAAACACTGCAGAAAAGTGAATTAAAATTAACACAACCTCCAGTGGTTATTTTTTTAGACCCACTATAGATATAAATTATCTAGGTACAGAGCTTTTGGACTTGAATACTGTGCCTAGTCAGTAAAGTGGGGGGATTTCTTGTGACTTCTGATGATCTTCTAAAAGAGATGTCACAGAGATTTAAATCAAGTACAGGCATTTATAGTCAGAGCTATATTGACACTACAGATCATAAATGCTCTACAGGAGTTTAAGATCCATATAGAAAAAAAAAAAAAGCAAAGTCTCTTCTTAAATAATGAATTTAAAAACCCCAAAACAGAACAAACAACTCTTTGTCCAACAGTCTCTTTTATCTGCAACTGCTGGGTGTGAGAGAGGCAGAACAGATAATTTATTAGAAGTCTATTTCATCATCACACCTTTAAAGAAGAAACAAAAGTGATGCTTATAATCAAAATAAGATAAAAACGTGTTTAAGAAAGGCTGTAGATATAAATCAGTTCAGCTTTTGGTATGTAAAAAGATACAGAATATTAACTACAGACTGAAAAGCCAATTAAACTACTATTCAATTCAAAAGACACTGGGATCTGTGTATGTCTGATTATGTTAGAGTCTTGTGAGTGTCTCAATTTATTTATTTTTTATCAACATACCTAACAACAATAATTTGTGCACAGATAACTAAAATATCTGGCAACCACATCTGTTTCAATTAAACTGATTAGAGTTTTCTAATAAACAAATGCCTTAAAATAGTACTGTAAGTAATACACCAAAGCACAGAAATCAGTGGGAAGAATTCTTTTACATTGCAGCAGCTCAGATTATGGATCATTCACTTCTGGGCCATCTTGGATGATTTGTGCAGCCACACATCACAGAAATATACCTTATTCAGAACAAAAACCCCTGATATTAAGAGATAGATTTAAAAAACCCTGTTCTTGTTAAGAAACTACTCTGATTATCTTTTCTTCAGCTGCCCAACAAAAGATTAGGTTTATTTGGGCTAAACCATGTCTCCTTTCAAACATAAAAACCTTACCAGTAGGTAGTTTCCTCTTAGCCTGCTCCTTTCTAGTTCTACAGGTGCCCGGCTTTAAAAGCTCCTTTTCCCTCCTAGTCTGCTGATTCTTGCAAATCACTCCTCAATTACTCTCAGCTGGGAACACTTTCCAAAGGGTGTGGTTACTTTCTCACTGCTCTACCACAGCTAAGGGAGCAGGGAGAGGTTTTCTGTTCTCAGCAGGAGGAACCTAGTGAGGGACATCCTCACTGGCACCTCATCAGCCAGCACATGACTAATTTCTACTCCATCTACAGCCAAATGCACAATGTAAAGGTCACTCACACTGATCAAGTCAGGACCACAATCTCCCTCAAGAACTCCTTCAGCAGCAACAATGGCAGCAGCAGTGTAGAAACAGATAAAATATTCTTGCACAGGATGTCTTTTTTCAATACAAATATTGACAGATATTCCTTGTGGAGGAGACATAATTTAAATTGTGTAGTAGAGATCTGCTCTGCTGAGTGAGCTTTGAGACCTCCATCAATACCCACTAACCTCTATTTTACTCATGTTATAAGGCCTATAAGCTTTTAATTTATGACAGGGAAATGACAAATTGATTTTCCAGTTATTAATCCTAGTGACAGAGCCAGTTCCTAAAGCCTTCCCATTCCCTCTGAGTACAAAAGGGCACAGGGCATTCAATCTAAGGGTTTCAATTGCCTCATCAGGCCTTTCTGAATTTCTATTCACCAAACCAGGGTGCACATGTGGGGTGCCACAAAGAAGCCTGCAGTGATAAGTATTTCTCCCTGAAAATAGAACATAAATAGGAGACACTGTGCTCTGTCTGTCAGCTCACCTGCCTGATGAACATGCAGGGAAAGCCAAATACAGGCCAGGTCCCTGGAAGTGAGAATTTCTTGCTGGCACAAAGAAGAGATGAAACTTCTTGCAAATGAATTCCTGGTGCTGCATTTTAGCTTTGCAACTGGAGGCACAGCAGCAATTTAAAACAAGGGAATCTACCACAGGATGGAAAGGGCACAGCAGAAAAGCCCAAAGGAAAAGGGAAAAGGTGTTGGCAGTCACACAAATTCAAGAGCAAAAACAATTGCGGGGCTTAACTGCCTTGTTCCTGCTGAGCAAGCAAGTCTGAAGAGACAATTTCACCTATTTCCTTCCATTGTCTAGCCCTGAGAAAGGGCGAACTGCACATTTTAAGGGATGATTATGTCACATGTGCCCTGCCAGGCACCCTGGGTCTTGCTTAGCAAATGCCTGTGCCAACAATCACTGCCTGCTCCTTGGGCTGCTGCTCCAGGAGCTGACAAACGTGAGAGCAGCACCATGGCCTGACAGGGGACCTGGGGAGCTGGGGAGGCACTCGAGGAGCCCCACATTCAGCACAGCTTTGGAATCCATACTTCTGATGAACCTCAGTCACCTGCAAGTGCAGCAGTGAGATCAGCTGGGCACCATGCCAGCTCCTCTCCCTGCCCTGAGACACAGCCTGTGCTCACCAGGGACCTCCTTTTAATTTCAAGCTGCTTAGCACAAGTTAGCTTATCGCTCTCTGCGTCCTTGCTCCGCACCAGCACGTCTCTGAGCACGATGCCCTGACCTTGACATTACTGACAGGGCTGCTGCTGTGCCCTCACAGGGCTTCAAGGGCTCCTCAGAGCTTGCTCCTGCAAGGAAGGGTTCAGTGGGGCCAGGTTCTCCCCGGCACCCAGGAGCAGAGGCTGTCGGGCAGGGTCAAGGCTGGTAGTGCCAGCACTGCTCGTCCCTTCAATGCCCACCTTGAAGGAAAAACACTCCAGTTTCCTTTGGAAAGGGCTTTAAGCTTAGATTGCATTCTGAAGTTTTAGAGGAGCAAATATATAGAGGAGCTATATACTGCATTCTGAAGAAAAAGTTTTAGAGGAGCAAATACCTCGGGGAATATCCCAGCAACATCCTGGGAAGGGTGCTTGGGCATGGATGCCCAGCACAGAGCAAGCTGCCTGCCTCCCTGTGGAGCCCAGAGCTCTCCTCATGCCAGATGCATTTAAATGAATCCTCTGGGGAGTGAACCACGATGGATGGGCCACTGCTTAGAGAAAACAGCAATAATGCAGCTATTCATTTATTTGTTAAGAGAATCATAAAAATGACAGCATCTACTTTATATCCACCCAGCCCCTCAGCGTGCACCAGGGACTGAATCACCAAAATCTCTGACAGCTGCTTTGTTCAGTGAAAATCAAACTACAAAGAAAGGGCCAGGACTCCTTCATCAATCAATTATAAGCACAGTCTTTCAAGACAGCTACAGAGAGAGGTGTGAGGAAGGGGTGTTGGGAGAACAACTAGCAACAGCTCTTGTTTTCATTCCTCCTGCTCCAAGAAGTGTCAGAGCTCATTCTCCACACAAGAAATATTTGTCCACCAAGTCTCCCATGCATGTAGCAAAAAAACAATACATGAAAGTGCATTTCTAATGCCAGTTCTGGCCAAAAAAATGAAGTGCTGACTAACAGCAGTTGTTAGAAAATATGCTCCAGTTGGCACAAAACAGTAGTTGGATGAACTGTCATATTTTGTCAATTCATACAAGGAACCTCTTGCATGAATTTCAAAAGATCTCTAGAGAAAATGAATACTTGAGAGATGGGGAGAAAAGACATTTGTTGTCTTACTGTTGTCATAATGTTGTCTTACTTATTTTATTATTGAAAAATACTGAGCTGTCATAGACATATTACCTGCAGATAAAAGATGGCATAAGGAAAAGAAAGTTAAAATTTCTCCCTAATAAGAGGGTTTTTTCCTTCTTGCTTAACACAGCCTTCAGTTTAGCTAGGCAGATGCTGTGCTTCCTGACTTTCCTCCTTTTGGATTTCAGCACCACTGCACATAGCTAAAATACAATCTGATGGTTAAACAAGAATTCCTGCAAACATTTAAGGGGTCACAGCATCTGCTATTTTATATGGAGCAATTCTGCTAATGTGGTGTGAGTAACTGCTGTTAATTGAAGCCTTGCCCTATTCCATTCATAATGCTGCTTCCAAACCACATTAGAATACTTGTAAGATTGCAAAAAGGATGTGTTTGGATTAAGATGATGCATCACTTTCAGTATCTTTACTAAGAAAGCATTGATTCAGTTTTCCTCTGGGATGAAGCAGCATTCTCCTTGTTCTCCTCCTGACTTAATCTCACCCCTGAGCAGGATCTTGCTCTAACAGTCAGTTTGTACCCATACATCTCACCATGCCATGCTGAGCCAAGAATCACAACAGCTTTATCATTCTGAAGATGTCAGTAGTAGCCTGATTTGTTGTAGAATTATGAAACAAGTAGTCATGGGATGCTAACTGCAACATGAATTCATCTGGCTGGTGCCCTCTTTCTCTCCATCTTCCCTTTTCCATGTTCAGACTCACTGAGTTTCGTGGCAGCAGTGTCTATCTGGTGCCCAATGACAGGAATGAAATGGTGCTTATGACCTACCAGGGAAAAAAATTAATCCTCTGACACCTTGCTGAGTAACTGCCATGCCACTGAGCATCAAATATGTAGCAAGAATGACCCCAAATTATCCCACAGGAGAATTAGACCAATGCATTTTTAATTTTTTTTTTAGTCAGCAAACCAAATTCAGGAAATTAGGAACACATCACAGACGACATTCCATTAGAAAGTGTTAAAAAAAACCCACAACCCTGTCAAATTAGTTTTCTGAAGACATAAAGCTGAGTGAAATTATTAATAAGTTGTTAATAGAGGCCATACTGTGGATTAGACTTTCAGTACCTATTAAATCAAAGCTGTGAATAATTATGCATTCTTGTGGGTGTGTGTTCCTCCTCTGCTGAACTCACCTTTTCTAGATGTTTTTAAGCACAATAGTGACTAGGCAACCAAATTTGCTCTCATCCTGAGTTTTAGTCCCAGTTGACTTTGCCATCCAAACACCACTATTTCCTAAACTTTAGGGAGGCAAAAAAAAATGAAAGATCTGTAAACTACATAACCTGAGAGAGGTACTTTAGTACTTTGCCCAATGCTGGTTCAGAGCAGCCAAGGAATTCAGCTGCTACTGGACAATGTGGCAAAGAAGCTGTAATAAAGGAACAGTTAAAAAGAAAAAGCCAACTCCAGAAGTCCAGCATGGCAACCTTAGGCCTGTTATTCGCATGTTCTTCTTTCAAAGGGTTGAACTGCATTTGATTTTTGCTCCAATCAATAGCTCTTTCCACAGCTGCCACCACACCCTGCCAGGATCATGCTCCAGGTGCAGGGTTGTTGGCTGGCCCAGGGACATGGAGAGGATGGGGCAGAGAGGGATGAGTTAACTGTATGAAGGTCCAGAGGGGCAGCTGTCATCTGGAACCCCTATTACACAAGCTTATAAGATTTTATGTAGTGGACAATTGATTTCTTATAGAATACCTGTACAGAAGAGAAAATTAACATTCAACCAGCCAGGACAAGAAATGAAATATGTGGCTGGGTGCAGTTAATCATGTAAGCCTCAGGACAGAGATCCATCAGATCTGCAAATGGGAGATTAATACGCTACCATAAGTCCACATATGCCAAATGCATTAAAATTTGTTCTAGCCACAGGAAACAGTCTGAGTGTACCTCGTGAGAACAAAAAGATATAAAAAATTTGGAGATTTAAAGTCTCTTCCTGCCTCACAGGTTGAATTCCCAGATAATTTTGACTTCACATGTGGTTTTCTGAAAGGCAGGTGGATTTTGCATCTCTGAGATGACTGGTGATTAATCAATGCTTGGATTGAGACAAATGTAAAAAAATCTCTAGACAAAACAGCAAAAAAGTCTTGTGAATGCACCACTCCAGTATCTCCTTGTGCCAGCGATTATCTTTTCGGGATTGCTGCCTGTGGTTTCAAAGATATCATCAGGCACTGTTCCTGCCAGAACTATCAGAGAGAATCTGTCAGAATTTTTAATTCTGAGCAAAAGAGGAGAGAACTTAGTTTGGCAGAGGAAGAAGGACACTACATATCAATTTACTCACTCTTTCAACCAGAGGTTTCTCCAACGGCGGAACACAGAGAAAATGTAATTAAGACAAATAATATTGCCCCACTCCAGCAATGTCACCAGGTAATTAGATGGGTCCCATCAGATGATTAGGCAAACAAAATTTTGATAGAAGTTATTGAGCACTCCATAATCAGTCATGCTAGGAGCAGTAAGGAAAGCTGACAGAAGAAACCACTCTAGTAGTAAAAGGCTGGTGGGTTTTATTTCTGCTTATGATTTATTGTGTGGTTTTGGATTAACCACTAATCAGAAGGCTGGGTCCTGGGACAAGAGTACTCACCTAGAGCTTGGAGGGTCTAACTTTGTCTTCTTTCTCACTCTGCTGAGTCCCTGCATGACCTTGAGAGAGCCATGTAGACCCAGGGCCAGTAATCAGCCACTGAAAGGAGCTGTCCACCCTGTCATGGACAGAGCAGCTCTGAACAGAAATCAGCTCCCTGAGAAGTTTACTAATTAACATGCCAGTGGCTATAAGCTGAAGGTATGCAGAGGAATAGGAGCCTTAAGAACTGTCCCCTTAGCCTTGGGCTATGACTATGGGCTGTGCTGCACATACACACATATCAGTCCGCTGGGGGCTGCACATCTCAAGTGTCTGCACAGTGATGCTGTGGGGTGTTCCAGGCTGAAATGTGTGCCTTCCAGGGCTACTATGCTTTAATGAAATTTAATTCAATTAAATTAAAGGCTCGTACCCTTTAATTTAAATTTTTGTAAATGTTAAATTGCAAACCTAGAAAAAGCAAATTATTCCTGCCTCTCTTCAAGATTCTCCAGAAATTTCAAGGTGCATGTTCTAAATTACACCTACTGAGGGAGAAAACAGTTTATAGTTGTCCTGAGTGAACACTGTATTTTGTGTAACACCTCATCAAATTCCTGCCTTTCTTTGCTAAACAGATGGTTGGAATATGGTAGGATTTGGTCTTGTGCAATCAGCTAAAATCATCATAAATCATTTCTGCTGAGATGCAGTACATTTATCTCCATGTGATGCTGTCAGATGGAATCAGTGCTCTTAGCTTTTAAGAACAAAGCCTTCCCTTAGAATAGTATTACTGAGAATCTGAAAGAGTTTAGGAAGAAGTAATAAAGGATAAATTAAAAATCATTCTTGCAACTTCTGCGAAAACCAAGTAAGGGAAAAAAAGATTGTACTACTGTTGCTTCCAAAATGAAATTGGTGTGTCCTCATCACTCAAGCAGATACAACAGCTAGGAGCAGATATTGTATGCCAGTGGAAAGAATATATATTGCACACATAAAAGGCTGCAACATAAATTTGAAGAAATATGGGGCTCCTTCATATAGGTAGGTCAAACTTTTCCCTCAAGCAGATAATTACAGGCTTGGGGTGAGTAAATCTTATTAGCCTCTCAGCACCTTATCTCCCTGCATAGAGACTGGTAGTAGATATATAGTAGATATATTCTACTGCAGTCACTTTCTCAATTGCACGTTAGATATTGCCTTGTGCAGTCCAGTCCTAACCACGGCCATCGTACTTCACAGTGGGATGGCCATGGATAGGTCATACCTGAGAACAGATGAAAACACATTCTCAGATTTTTGAAGGGATGGATGTTAGAAAAGGAGATGAGAAGCAAGAAGTTCAGTACACAGATCCTCTCTTTGTAATATTGGTGAATTTCAACGTCCCACTCAAATATGACAGTCTGGGCCCTTGTTTTTGAGGGAGAAGGGCAGGCTGGGGCAGCCCAGACACCTCCATAGAAATGGCAATGACCTCAGGCTGGGCTGGGCTGAAATGGGACTCCTGGCCCTTGGGCAAGGTGGGGGAAGTCCCAGGGGCAGCTGGCAGGGGGAACTGAGGCTTACTAGTGCCCTCAGATGCTGCCAGTATGGATATTTTACCATGAACCATTTGACTTGTGTTGCTTTACCCCAGTATTACACCAAATTGCAGCCTCTTGAGGATAACATATTCATGCTACTCACTGTGTCGTCCTCTGTGGGAGAAGAAAGGGGATGTATCTCTCATGACCCAGGTCAGGTTCCAAGCAGAGTAGCCAGGAGGAAGAGAAGGGCTCCTTGCTGTGTGATCCAAAGGGCTCGGACCTTTCGTTTAAAAAAAAAGAAAAGAAAGCCAAGAAAGAAAAGCCCATTAGATACGATGTAGCTGTTTGCATGCCACACGTCAAGTGCAAAGAACTTAAGCAGCTTTATTGACCGTATGCAATAAGCACCAATTTTCAGCTACTTCTTGGTTGGTTCTTCCTTTCTGATATGTGCATGCAGAAGCACACAGGACAGTTGTTGCTTTACAGTGCAAAATCACCTAGAAAATTTGTCAAGTGTCATCTCACACAGATTCTAAGTTCTCTTTGACCTTTCTGTCCCCTAATTTGGGAGGTTTTTTTAAGTTCTGCTAGCACAAGGAGATCTTGTACACGGAACAGGCAAATATGTACCCAACTTGTGTTCAACAACCCAATGCAGCTCAAAGATTCTTTTTGTGATCCAAATACTACAGGAAAGTTCTGCAAAACCTGCACTAACTCTGCAAGGCCACGATAACATTAGAGGTGTAAACAGAGACAGTGTCTGAAATAACACACAAGATCAATGAGCAAAGTGGAATTCTGCAAGCTTTGAAAGTACAGATTTTCCCTGTGAATGTTTAAGTTGGGTTTTCTGAAGATATCAGGATCTTGGTCTCATTTTTTGAGATCCTCAGAAGAAAGGTAGGATTTAAATGTGTAGAAATACAGGCAGGAAAAGCTTGTGTTTGCAAGATTTGCTTGATGGGAAAAAAAACCCCAAACCTCTGGATTTCTGATTTCTCTACAGAAACCATAAAGAAGGGCATATTTAAAAGAATAATAGTAGACAAAGTTAATGGCTGAAGTCTTGGGGAAAACACTGCTTTGATTTTGTAAAAAATTTTGCTTCCCGCTTCCACCAGAGAAAAACTGGAAAATTTCAGAGGGACTTGTCAGAAGCTTAAATACCAGGTGTCAGTTGTGCCCTATCTTGTTGTCAGTGCAATCTCATTTCTAGCACACTCTTGTAACTCAGTAACTATAGCACAACCAAGAGAAAAATAACCACTTTTATACAAGAGCTGTAACTCTTAGTCCTTGCTTAGAGCAATAATCTTCAAGATAAAAATGAACTTCACACTGTATTGTAAGACATTCTTGAGTGGCAATAAAAGAATATCCCTAATGGCTCAATTAAAGCTGGTCTCTATGCTAAGTTAAAGTGCCATAACTAAACACCTCCTGTTGTTGTCTAGAATGTGGCTACACAGAGGATCAGGACAGAGATTTGTGGAGGGAGGCAGCAAACCTGGTGTCCTGCCTGCAGCTGTCATTGATGAAGAGATAGGGAACCATGGAATAATCTTTATATTGGCTTTTCCTCCCTAACATCAAGACACGTCTTCCAGTAGCCCCTGATAAAGCTGGTTGTGGAAAATAATGTCAGGTTTTATTACAACAGTTAAAATAGCTGCTAAAAGCAGATTTTTTTCCCTACAAATGTGCTTCACTTTGATGCTGCTATAAAATAATGAAGAAAAGAAGAATATTAATAAAAAATGAGCTCCTGAGGTAAGCTGGTTTTCAAAGCCATGTGTGTTTTGCCTCATGTGAGATGTCTGACCAATACCAATATCCCCATTATATAACATCTCTACCCAGTGCCTCTCCAAAAGAGGAAATAATTTAATATCCTGATCCCAGATCAGAGATCTCCCCCAGATAAGAACTGTGGGGCTCCTTTACCCCAAACAGACCCAAATGCATGCAGACATCACTCATTTAGTGCTACCAGAGAGCCAAGACCTTGTGCTGCAATTCTTTGAAAACGTCACAAAAACGTTAAAAAACTGACCTGCTTCCCACCTCTGCTCCCATGGCAAAATAATCTGAGAGAAAGTCACTGAGGTGCATTTCTCTCCCTAATGCTTCAGTCACAGAATTTAAAATTAAATCTCTTCACCTACCCTGACCAGCCTTACCAGGGATTCACTGCCACAGGATCAGCACCACAGCAACCAGCTGCTGTACTCCAAATTCCCTGGCACTTCTCACATTCCAAAAAATGCCTCTCCCTATTGCATTCTTCAGAATTCCTGCCTACCTTCAGCCTCTGCTAAGTGGAAATTGGTTCCCACTGGAACCAACAAATGCAGTGAATTGAGATAAAAAATAAGATTGAACATCTGAGCAGAGAAGACAAGGCAGTCCAGGCACCTGAACCTTCCCTCAGCAGCAAGAGGTCAATAAGAGATAATACAAAAAATTGAAAGCTTTTCCTCTATTTTTAAGGAATGGAATGGATTCAGTCCAATTCATTTTAACCTTAGAACTTATTTTATCCCATATTCTTTAGGGTTAATTTTGGAACTTCATCTCAAATGATTTGTTTGGGCTATTGGTCTGAACTTGAAGACAAGAAGATTGTATCAGAAGTTATGAATCTTTCCCAATTAAGTTATCTTCCACGAAAGATGCTGGGTAAAAGGTTTTTGTATAGCCAAGAGGCCACTCTTCACAGTGAGGAATGATTTGATTTAAGCATCAGCTTTAGGCTGGGAAAAGGAGAGACCTTTCCTCTTCCACCTTCAGGGCATTTTACATCGAGAAAGATAATAATGGGAGACCATTTCAGCTAAATAAATGCTTTTTGTTCAGCAAGGGCAATGCAAACATAGACCACAGTCTAGCCCTTTAACAAAATAAAGGGTTTTTTTCTCCAAAATAATTCAGTTTAAGCCAAAAGTCACTGAGAAAATGTATCTCCTTGGTTTTAGATATGCTAACCTCCAATTCCAGTTGTTTGTATCAGGGTACTCTGTCACTTGTCAAAAGTAACCCCAGCCTTTAAAAAAAAATTAATGGATTGGCAACTGGAAGCTGACAACTCCAATTTTAGTGGCCAGGCATATGCTGAGGTACAAGAGAGGTTTCTTTTATATTCCTGCCTGAAGACATACCAGGACCAAATCCTGGCCCTAGGTGCTCCATCACAGCAAGAAACATGCACCTGCAGAGAACATTTGACATTTCTGTTTTTTAAACTTGTGCAAAGGTATCTCCTTAGGGGATGTAGAATCCAGTCAGTTCACAAGGAGTTTCGGGAAGAAAAATAGAAAATGGTTTATGTGTGCGGAAATCAAGCCTTAAGGCTATAAATTAATTAAATAAAATATTTAAGTGTTATTTTAATGAAAAATACCCCTTTAATAGAGCAACCCTTGAGGTTCACATAGAAATGGAACAACAAGAAAAGCTTTCTACATGAGTAATTTTTAAAAAACAGGATTTCCTCCCTTTTTTGTCTTCTCTGGAAGAAGGAATATCCCCAGCAATTAACATATGTAATTTTCTAAAGGTTCATATAGTGCAGAAATGTAAATGAATTTCTTACCAAAACACTCAAGCTTTCTTTAACTAAAAAATGCTCTGACACATAACCAAATATTGCTTATTGCTCCCTTTGGATATTGCTTGATTACTCAGCTCTCTCACTGTGCTGAGCTGTATTATTTGCCGTTTCTCAGTGGTAAATCTGAGGTGACAGACCAGCATGTACCTGTCCTCTAGATTTCAGAGTTGCAACAGATGTGTAATATAATAACTGAGATCAACATGCACTTTCAGCTACATCTACATCAAAAAAAAAATCTCAAAATCCCTCATGTTTGTTTGTGTGGAAATCAAAAGTCAACATTAGTAGGATTTTTGGCTCTAATTTAGAACAGCCATCAATAGAGTAGTTCCTAGTAATTATTACAATAACGTGTTTAGAAACAGTCACCATTATGATCTGGACTTTCCAATCTCTGGGAAAGCCTGACATTTCAGAAAAGGTTATTCCCATTCTAAGAAAAAGGTAGCGATTTTCCAAAGAAAGGATATTGCGACATTAAAATCTGGATTTTCCAGTCTCTGGGAAAGCCTGACATTTCAGAAAAGGTTATTTCAGTTCTAAGAAAAAGGTAGCAATTTTCCACAGAGAGGATAATATGCAGTTATCTTT
The DNA here is from genome assembly GCF_901933205.1 of Camarhynchus parvulus. Classification (NCBI taxonomy): domain Eukaryota; kingdom Metazoa; phylum Chordata; class Aves; order Passeriformes; family Thraupidae; genus Camarhynchus; species Camarhynchus parvulus. The sequence goes on from NC_044573.1 coordinate 12,751,917, forward strand.
CCACTATTAACAAAAAGAAGGACTAAACTACTCAGAACCAAGGCAACTTCATTTGATTAAAACAAAAAATCTTACAGAGAACTGACTGCCCCAGGTAAGGAAACCTCTGCAGACTTCTCCTGTGAGCCAGAGGCAGGCCAAAGGCATCCTTGGGAAGAGGCAGATCCAACACTGCAGGATCCTGAAGCCAAACACCTTGATCTTGCAAAAGAGCTCTCAGAACCCTGCCTTCAGTAAGACTGGGCTGGCTGTGACCAGCAGGATGTTTGGGCTTGCCTCTGTTCAGCTGAAAGTCTAAATTCCAGAGGCCGTGATAAAGGATTGCTGGATTGCTGAGCTCCTAGCTCCATAAAAGTTCTTGGTTTCTTTGTTTGTTTTTTTTTTTTGGGGGGGGGAAGGGAGGGTATCCTTCCATCCCTGACTAGAAAAAATCTCCTGAGAATTCACTCTCAAATTCACAACTGATCCTCACAGTCACACTAACAGTACTCACACCACTTAGAAGCTTTCATTTTCCCCCTCTTCCCATCTACAAACATACTCAGTCACCCATGAAAGTGCAAAAAACACATTATATTGAGGTGACCAAGCAACACCAAACCCAACAAACAGCCCAAGCAAATGCTTTATGAATAATCCGTACACTCAATCATGCTCATACAAATCATTGTCTAAATGAAATTTAGCAGTAAAATTCAAATTTTTTTTATGGTCCTGATGGAGAGCAAGGCAGAGGGCAAGATATTTGCATGCAGTTTCTTGCTCTGAGTAGTTGCTGAGCTTTTTTTACATTAATAGGTGGATGTACTCCAGGGTTTTTTTCACTAACCTTTTCTACAGTAGGAAAATGTTCACTGACAGTCTGTCAAGTTTATCTTTTTCAGCTGGAAAATATATTTAAGAATGCATTATGTTACAATGATTTTATGTCATACCCAAAGCCTGATGAGTGCAAATAAACTACAGCATGTGTGTCACAAAAACTGTGCTGGATGGCTACAGAGAGGGAATTTGCATTTAGTGGGCTGTAGCAGACCTGTGGATAGTGAATTCAGTCTGCATGAGACACAGAAGTGATCAACAATGCTGACTGGCAGGTTCTTGATGAATAAATTTGGGAATAGCACACACTTCCTGTACGTAAAGCACGTGTCTCTAACAGCACTGTATTAACTCAACCATTGGGTTATCCTTCTGACCCTGACTTTTTTTTTCCTTTTATAAGCCTCGTTTAAAATTTTCTTTTAAATCCTTTACGTTAGCCATGTACTTTTCCCCATCCCCCTTTCATCTGGAATATGAACTTTTTATTGAAAAAAACCAATTTAAAATTTAAAATTTTCTTTTAAACCCTTTATGCTAGCCACGTACTTTTCCTATCTCCTTTTCAACTGGAATATTACATTTTTATTGAAAAAAAACCCCTAAAACTTAAAATTTTAAAATTTTCTTTGTGTTAGCCATGTACTTTTCCCCATCCCTTTTTCAACTGGAATATTAACTCTTTATTGAAAATACCCAAATGCATCATGACTGATTAATCAGCAAGTAGGTACTTCACAGCTCCATTCTTTTTCTACTGACAAGGCAGTTCCTCTGCCAAACATGACCCATAAACATTTATTGATGCAAGGAGGGAATGTGCTAAGTCCGGGAGATGTGGCTTGATCAGTGGAACCCTTGGATCTGGAGGGAGAGGAACACAAAACACCCAAACTGCAATTTGATCAAGACATTGCAATAGGGAAATATTAACTAGGTATAATGTGCTGCTGCTCATTACAGGAGAAGAAATAATCCACATTTTCCATACAAAGAGCATTAAAATAAACCAATTAAGATGACCAAGCTTATAATAACTAATACAGTTTAAAAATGTACTGCCATCTAGAGCATACTGCTGCATCTCAGGTGCTCTGCAGCTGCCAAAGACCTGCCCAGTAAGACCCCACAAAACAGCCATGATTCACTGATAAAGAGCTCAGGGCCTCATTTACAGACTAGGCTAGGAATGGCTTAACGGTGTTACTCACCTGTGTGCACACAAGAAACCTTTAAAAAATCCAACTGTAGGCTGAGTTTTGCTGTAATAATTTTTTACAGCACAATTAAGCACCTTTGTGGGCAACACAGAGAAAACAAAGGACTGAGTGTTAGTAATTGAACTGCTCTTAACTCTGGTTCAGAGCCTCAAAAGCTGAGGCTGCTGGCAGGACTGTGTCAGGGATGTGCTTCTCTGGCTTGCCTAGTCTGCAGCTTAGCTAAACTGGGGGGGAAAGCCCTGCAGCAGCAAAGCTCCATGTGCAAACACATCTTCTGAATTTTGGATGCTTGTTCTTTGTATCAGCTTTTAGACATTTCAGGGCCACAGCTGGAGAAGGAGTAATGGGGTTGTGATTTTGTAGGGCTGTGGTGTTTCAACACAGGGCATTGCTTGTCTTGTCTTTGAACTCGTAACAAATGCATCTGAATTACTGACCAGATATGCAGTGAAAACCAAAAGGAATCATGTTTAGCTGTTTCCTGCAGCACAGATAATCCTCCAGACACCGCAAACAGTAGAAAAATGCCAGGTAGAAATCTGCAGAATTGGTAACCTTTCTACTCAGGCACGCTAAAGTACTTCAGGTTGCAGATATCTGAACTTTTTCTGTACATGTGGAAATAAAGCGACCCTTCCACTGTCATCTGGGGTATTTGTGTGCTGTAGCTTAGAAAAACTTCCAAAAAAACAACTAAGAGACAGAATTAATGTCTGGTATGTGTGTCAACATTAGAGTTCCTCCATTCATGGTCATTGGGAGCCTGCTGCATTGGCCCCCTTCTTTAGGTGTTCTTCATCCAAAGGATTTTTGAGCAGTTGCTCATCAGTATGAGTATTATATATATATATATATATATATATATATATATATATATATATATATATATATTATATATATGTATATATATACACACATACACACACACCCCAGACCATGCCAAAATGATCACTATGCTAGTATATCTGCTATACCAGTATGGTTCTCATCTTCCACACCTGGATCCTGATCCCACATGTTGCCAATGTTAATCTCTCTGCATGTCTTGTCTTACTCCTCTGCACTCTTACTTTCCCCTGCTCTGTACCCATCTAACATAACCTCTAGAACCACAGTGGCCAGATTTTCAAGCAAATGAAATTGTTGTTTTGACAGTGTTTTAATAATTCATTACACACACTGACTTCAAATCCATTTAGTGCCTTCACCTTGGGTTTCTGCATAGCTACACAGACACCCAGATGGAGTCTCATCAGATCAGCACACTTCCTATATGATTTTAAATAGTGGGGTTAAAGTAGAAAGAAACAAACCCAGAAACAACCCGCTGCTCTTTATACACATAAAGCCTTTTTTTGTGCTACACTGACTGCAATCTAAATCAGAATACACACACAAACTCACACCACTGAACAGTTATCACTTTAACACAACTGCAGATATTTAGGTATTCAGTGGCCCACATCCCCTGCAAATTTTAATACAAGCTCATATTTTTTCTCGACATCTGCATTTTAAATCTGTGTCTCATGCTTTAAGATGTGTCATTCAGTGCTCACTTATTTTCATCTCTGTACTTCTTGTCAGTGGACAAAAACACATGCAAAAAATCCTCAAACATTTAAATGCTGGAGAAATGAGTATTTGAAGGTTTTGAAGATCTGAATCTTTGGTCTGCAGGAAGGCTTTCACCCTCAGAGCAGGCAGCCGGCATCACCTTTTAAAGACTTCTTTGATCAGGATGAAAAAGGTAGTAATTCACTTCTCCTCCCACACTTTCATGCCATGTCAGTACCTCTGGCTCTGGAGACACTCGTAATGAAGTTTAGGAAACATTTATTTTTCCTTTCATAGACAGCATCTAAATGCCTCCACTCTCTGTCAAAGCCATCCTCAGTCACACATGACCTGAGCATTTACAACCCTCTCTGACTGCACTGCAGCACTGAGCTTGGATCGCAGGGAGAGAGGAAACACAGTTCAGTTTCACACATCTATTACATATCAAAAGAAAAACCTAACTTTTATTCACTGCAGTTTAAAGGTCCAAGTTCAGCCTGAGCTTATTTGGGAAGTGTCTTTACTTTGGTCCACCTGATTTGTCTGGATTTACCTGGGGACCCTCCTTCCCTGTAGCCCATAATACTGCTACACATATCTCTTTCTTTGTGGGGAAAAAAAAAAAAAGGCAAAAAAAAGTATTTTGAAGGTGTGCACAATCCTTCTTCCTCAAAGAGTGTGGGAGTATGTCCAGAACAGTCTCTGGCATAAACCCACCTTTGGTGCAAGCTGCCTGTGTTTTGCTGCCTGGAACCATTCAATAATGCCAGAAGCAAATGGCAGCCAGTAGTAAATAGTGGTTATTTGGAAGAAAGCAGCAGCAGTGGCATAAGTCAGCCTTATTTTTCCTTGTTATTATCATTATTACTATTATTGCTTCTGTGAAAGGAGGGAAATTCTATGCTTACTGCACAAGTACATGTGCAAGTTAATGCTGGCAAAAGGCTCAATAATGGCTCTTCATATAGAAATACAAATCCAGGGGTGTTGTATTTTTTGGGTTTTTTTAATCAGATATCCCCACCCCTTCACATTTAAAACAGGCCACAAACAAAGGAAATAAAATACAGCAACTTCAGTTAAAAACTGGAGATTTCCTGTACAATAGAGGCAGAAATCATGAAATTATATTTCCCACAGACACTTTGCCTCAGCTGTATCATGAAGACAGAGGAAACACCTATGGAAAGGTCACTACAGCTGCAGAGGCCTTGTCCACTTTTTATCCATAGAATACCTGAAATCTTTGAATCCATGAATATCTGAAATCCCATCTGAAATCTTTGAATCCAAAGATGGCATTTTAAGAGCAGAACATTTTAAATTATACCTACCATATCGAAATATAAAATGAATGCTCAGAGGAATCAGAGGAAGCCATACATGTGTACAACACACACAAACTGTGAAGAAGTGACAGTTAAGAATTTCCTGCCATTTGCATGGCCAAACCCATTTATTTGCTGCATTAGGCACTTCTGTTAAGCTATAATGTTGCAGAGTTGCAACAAAAGTGCAGGGTGTTTTGGCACCAGAGAAAATACAAGACATTTGTTATTGACAGGCAAGCTGCATTATTTCTAGAAATAGAAAAAGGGTGTGATGACTATTTCAATCTAAAACACAGCTGTCTTGGCAGGAACAATAAAAACTAGTTCATATTCCCTTTACTGGGAAGGATGCCAATGTGCTTATATTGTCTATTTTAACTGCAGCATTTAATTTTGCTTAAGGTAAAGGACAGCAACTCTGACTACAACTGTGGGGTATTTAGATGTGAAAGTACCGCTCAAGGAAGTTCTGTAAGTGCTGCCAAAATGAAGGCCATAAAGCATCTGAGTGAGGCATCAGAAACTCCTGTCTTCACTCACACAGACATCTCTAAATTGACTATGAGTAAAGATTGCAAAAGGGAAATTGCTTGTCATTCTGTTTTTCAGGTGCTGAATTAAAATAAGCAGTATCTCTAAGATACCCTGATTCTGTAGGATGTTTTGGGTTCCTTGGCACAATTTTGTTCTCTGTAGCTGTTTTCCAAAGATTTTAACAGTTAAGTGACCCTCAGCATTCCCTAAGGAGAGGTGAGTGATGTAAAGCAGCTGATGCCACCAGCCACCTCCATCCCCTGCTGGATGGCCCCAGAGCAGAGCAGTTATGTGCACTTACAAAGGAAGGAGCTCCAGCTCAAGGTACCCCCACTGTGTTGGGGCGGGATGGCCAAGATTCTCTCTGCTGATGCCAATTATGCTGCTGTGAAGTTCTACTCAGGCTTGTATTTGGCCTCTGGTATAAAGACAACTGTTCAAATACACAACAAAACATGGTCTAAGGTGAGTAGGAAGAGGCAGGTTACCATCATCTGCCTATCCCACAGAGCAGGAGCTTTCTGGTGTCTCTCTTACATATTCCTACATGCTGCTACAGCCTTCCTTTTGGGGAAAAACTGCTGAGGTGGGCTGCGTGAAAAGCTGGCCCATAAAGAACTGTAAAAAAATTAGAAGACATGAACTACACAGAAAAAAAAATGGACATATAAATTACATGCCTAAGAAACCATGGGATTAAATGACCTGCTCAAATTCACACTGCAAAGCAGTAGCAGAGTTTAGGAAACAAAACAATATTTACTGTTTCCTTCTTCCTAGAAGTCCCCACTTGTGGTGGTCCAGCCCTGTCTCTGCCAAAGGATTTCACCCTGCCTTGTGAAAGGGGAATTCTGAGCATTTGCAACAGAGCTTGTGTGTGGATGGGGCTGTGAGCTGCACAAAAATAAAACAAAATAGCTGTGCAGAAATATCTAGAAGGACAGGCAGATGCTTTATGTGGATTTTTTCTTTTTCATTTCTCCCTAAGTTTATGTCTGTCTAAATCCTTCCCTGCAACAGGAGAAATTCCTTTGCTCTTCTTCCCCCCAGAACCTGCGCTGTTCAAATAAGAATTTCCCAAAGTGATTACCAAAAGGTCTGTAAGAGAAATGATTACAAATGGCTGAGTTAACTGCTACAGACGGCCTCATCAGTCATCATAATGTGATCTCAGCACCAGGGTCATCAGAACAGGCAACTTGTCATGACAGATGACACCTCTTCAGGAACACTTCCTCCCACAACTTTTCCCAAAAAAATCTCTTGGGATAAGGCGCTTGCAAATAATGGTCCTTAAGCAATAATCAAGGAGGAATCATCACCAGCTGCCCTCATGAGCTGCTTCCCTGATGGGGTTTGTTGGGTTTTGGCTTTTTTTTAGCCTCTGAGTGTGGAATGGTTTATCTGCTTGCACGTCTTGAAATCAAAGTAGTTTTGGCAGTTGCTCTAAAGGTGAAATTAGAGATGATGATAAGAGAGACAAATGAGGAGACAGGAGGCCTGAAAGGGCTGAGGCAGCACTGTGAGCCTCCCGCCACTTTTCCACTGCCAGCCCCAAATGCTGCAAAACAATTTGTAATCTATGCCTCATTTTCCACATCTAGCAAAGAAAGAGTACATGCTCTGTTGTACCTCTGCTAGGGAAGCTGCTTAGCTGAATTTATTTGAGTTATACAGTGATGAACACCTTCCGTGATGAACACCACACTAACACCCATAACAAATAAAGGCCAATTTATCATCTCATATATACTGGCATGGGAACTGGATCTCAAGAGCTAATTTCGTTCCCACCTCATCTTATCTACAATGGGATCTAAGATAAATTTTATAGTTTCTCCTTTTGCCTTTTTATTCTGCTACTAAAATGGAAGTAATGATGCTCACTGGGTTTGGAAATTTTTGAATAAAAAGCAGTAAATATTTTTATGACAAAATATTTAAGCGAGATTTTCAAAACATAATTCGCCTCAAACTCTACTGTCCTGCTCCTCAAACACACAGCTTTTACTATGGCTATGGTTAAAAGCTTGTGTAAGAAGCATAGTTGGCTTCTTAGTAACACACATCTCTGTCACAGTGAAGAGGCAAACTCTCTGCAGCGAACAGTTTGCTTGTGAAATCTGGCACTTGTTGGCTGTTTGTAAATAGTTCATAGGCAGAATGCAGTTGATGAATACTTTCAAATTACTCAAATATTTACTGGGAACAGATTTCAGCCCTTGGGGTTTTCTGTTTGTTTGCTTTGTGTGGTACTCCAGTCATGCACCAGTTGGTCTTTCAAATGCCTGTGGTACACAATAGGTGCTGGATCTGAACAACATTACAAATTTCTGCTTTGCAGGGGACTCCATGATTTCTTTTTGTTTCCAATCCATGCGTTGGAATGAACAAGGATAAAACTGAAGTTTCCTCGAAATAAAATCTTATGTAGGAAAACAGCTGGGGAGCAAATGCTTCTGTGTAAAGGAATTAAAATTAAAGTGTTTCCATGTCAATTTTACAGTAAAATATACCATAGTATAGTTGCAAATGAAGTAAATTATAGCACTGCTTCATCATAGTAAGGCCAAAATACTTCATTTTGATTTTCTCTCAGACTGAAAAAGACCTTGGCATTTTGTGTAAATTGACATATTCCCATGGGAAGTCTAGCTTTCAAAATTGTATTTCTTGATGGAAAATCTGCCATTAGAAAACAACTTAAGTAATTCTAATTCTTATGCATCTCACATGATAAGAGTTTGCTATTCTGCTGCCAGAGCATCTCTCTGAGAGTCCCCTGATAGGGACCTTGAACTGGAAAAGCCACTCAGAAAAACACTCATGGAGAGTCAACATGATCTTTTAGAGAATTTAGTAAAGAGCAAAACAGAATGAGCACAGCTATGGCAAACCCATAAGAAATTAAAATTTTAAAAAAACTCTATTGGCAACAAACTTCAGGTGGATATTTATTTTTATTGACAGAGAGGGAGCTGCATATCAGAGGCAGCACAGCACACTGTGGGAATTACAACAACAGGCTGAATCCTCACTAGAATGATGCACTGCTCCTTATATCCATCCCCTGCTCTAATAACACTGTCAAGAATTTCAGGATGGAAAACACAAATTCTCCTTTCCTTTGCAAAAAAATTACCAGCCTTGCTGTTCACAAGCTGCCCACACCCGCAGTCAGAGTCCCACCTTTGGCTGTCTTGCAGTGCAAGCAGCTGATCCATCACTGGGGGCATTCAGCTGAACTGGCATTGTGAAGCTGCAGAGAGCCTCTCTGCAAGTTTGAATCCCATCAGGGAGGTAAGAACATTCAGACTTTCATAATTACTGGTTTCAAATTAGATGTCTTTTGAAACAGTTTTCCAAACTTCTCCCAAGGCCTGCCTAACATCCCTCTGTCGATGGCAGTAAGAAACCATCATGTGAGGATTTGGGGTATTATAAAGGTTCTTGTCATACAGCTCAGCAAGTAGAAATAAACAGGAGCCAGTATCACCTTAGCAGGCAGCCCTCCAGAGCTTGCTCTTTAACTGACTGTACATTATCCAGGACTACAGCTTGTGACATTCTGGGAAACGATAAAATTACACTAGGAATAAAACACTTGCACTAAGTAACTTGTTATTAAATTCTGTTGTAGAGAGTTATCCTGCCTTAAAGGATTTGCTGTGTGCCACAACACTGTCTCAGAGCCTCCTCTCCCCACTAATCTGTGAGCTGTGGAGGTGACTGTGTGGGCTCTAGACACGAACAGAGACTGCCCTGCACGTGGCAAAAGGCACCTCAGGCTCAGCCCACTCAGATGATGTGTTAGAGCCACAAAGCTGTATTTATTTCTCTCTAAGCAAAGAAGTACTTTGTGAAGAGAAGCAGCCTTCTTCCTTTCCCATTTACTAAAAGAAATCCAGGCAAAATAAAACCAGGGAGCATGTTTTTCTCCCACATTAACTTGATCTTAGGAAAGATCCTATTTCAGCAGGGTGTCTTAAGTCTGTGAAGACAAAAAGGTAATAGAGAAAGACATCACCATCCTCCAGATGCATTGCAATGTGCAGAGTGGGGATATGAATAATTCTAAATAGCTTCTGAATTATACAGAGGTGACCAAAATACTCAAAAGAACAGAGCATGGTAAGGGGATTTTTACCACCAGCTCACTAACTTCACTGCCTGGCCACAACTCTAATTCAGTCGGTGCTCAGGGTCTTGTTCTCTTGAGGACACTTACCCCTCATATTTTCATACTGAGGCTCCTCATCCAGGTTCTCCTCAGTGCATATCTCTCACCCCCTGAGGGGTCCCTAAGCCTTTGTGTCTTCCTGTTCATGGATGTCCTACAGCCATTCTGCTGGGTAGCTAGAAGGAGTCTTCAGCAATTTGGTAGATCTGTGTCAGTTTTGCCTTATTTCTTCCCCACCCTTCCTCTACTGGAGGAAGGTAGGAGGAACAGGCTCTCTCGCTTTTTTTTTTTTTTTTTATTTCTATATCTCTTCTCCTGACCCATGACTGAGCTGAGGAGGCATGGGATTTCTTGTGCCATTGAGAAATATCTGCTTTCTTGGGTCTGGGAGTGAGTACCAGAGGTAGCACTGGATCTGAGGGGAGGTCTTCCCTGGTGTTTTGCAGCCAGGAGCCCCTCACCAGGGCAAGTATTGCTCTGGAGCACGTGAAGGCCACTGAAGAGATGGCAGGGTATAGGATCAGCCTGATTCTCTCAGTGAGGAGCTGAGTATGTTCTTCTGTGCATGAAACCTGCCTTTGTTCAGCTCCTGCAGAATTTTCTGTTAGTAGTCACCATCTCAGATGTTTGTGCTCCCTGAGAACCCACAATCTAATATTTATCAGGGATATAGTGCTAACTTTTCCAGCCTGTCCCTATTACATTGCTAAAAATAGTAATTAACCTGTTTTTTGCTCCACACTATCTCTAGAGAACACCTGCTTACAACAGGGTTGATCAGAATCCAGCTCACTACTCACAGGAATTAGCATCATTATCTCCTTGTACAGACTGCCTGAGCTGCAAATTCACTTTCGTGGCTCTAGGTTTTAATCTGCTGGTAGTTCTTCTGCTTTCTGACCATCACATCCTGAGCTGCATGTGGGAACATCAAGAGCTTTCCCTCCTTCCTCTCTGTTCCCTATTCTGAAATGCAGCCTGTCCTGCTTTCTCAGGGCACTGGCCTCTGTGTCTACAGCAGCACCCAACCTGCATTTCCATCATTACCAGCCAGAGCTGGAAGCTTCCTACCCTGCATCCACTAAAAGTGAATCTAAGTCAAACTCTCCTGGATGTTGAGGTGTGCAGTGTCAAAATCCAGCCTGGAATCCTGGCTGGGAAGGATCTGTATCACCTGAAATTCAGTAACTGCAGTGTATGGTGCCAATCCTGTGGTAGTCTGAAAAGGATTTGTGGCAGACCTATCACCACTGACAGGTCAATCACAGTGCCGTAATCAAAATTCAAAGTGCTACTTTTAAGTCTGTTTTTTTTTGAAAACTTGACATAGCGCAATCAGAACTGATATGAGATGTAAGAGGTGAGATTGTTCAGAATTTCTTCGTAACTTGTTAAGATAATATGGCTTTTTTTTCCCTTTTTTTCTCTTTTCTAGGCAATGTTACTTTCCAGTAATATAGACTCAAGCTGTATTCTTACCAGCCACAGAAACAGATCAGAATGCTGCAGGCACGCGGGTTCTCCTTTTTTTTCTACCTAGTTTTGCAGGTGTTGGAAGTCAGAATTCAAATGATTGCTTCCTTACCTAAATTGAATGAGACTCCGCCCAGCTTTTAATATAATTCTATCTCACAGGAGTCAGCTGTGTAAAAATATTGTAATGGTGACTTATATTAATGCAGGAACAGTACTCAGATGGACAATGAAAAACACAGTAATTTCCTAACCTTCAAAGACATCCTGGGGTCAGAATTGAGACATTCTGTCCCTGCAACCCCTCTGTAAACTAAAATAATGGTCTCAGTAACACTGGTGCAGTCCCAGTGCTTTCAGTGGTCAGGGTAGGTGACTCACCAGAAGCTGGGTTAACAGCACCATTGCTGACAGCACTCAGGTGCTGAGAGCCTCTGTGCTGTGCCAGCTATTATTTCCAGGAGATATAATACAGGAGAGGGGAGATTCCAGCTTGCTCAAAGCAGAATAGATTCTGCAATGCTAATAGAAGTAAAAAGCAATAAAAGCCGTGATGTTGTCACTAACAGATTTTATGTGTCTGATTGTACGCGGGGAGTTACTCTATTGATTAAATTAGGATCTTTTTGAGTAGTCATTCTCTAGAGTAGAACAGCATCTTAAGATTGGTAGTGAATTACATTCATTTGGAGAGTTCATCAGGATGATTTGGCATTCATAACTTTAGCATGCTCCAGTCCTGCAGTAAGAACTAAATACCCTACAGCACCTGCCTGCATGGTTGGTTGGACATGGAAGCAAAAGTCAGCACAATCCACAGCTATTGTGGGCTCAAGAGCTGAAGATTGTGCTAATAGGTAAAGCTCCCCTGCACTGGGTAAGCATTAGGGATATCCTTTACTGAAGAAATACAAGAAAATCCTCTGTGTGGTTAAAGAATTACCTCTACCAGTATCTTACTCGTGGCTAAGCTCCAGGCAACACAGAACTAGCAAAAACCCTAAACCCAAGTGGGATACAACCTAATAGCATCCTCTGGCAGAGGCAGAGAAACAAAGTTTCCCCTGTCAATGTATTGATTTTCCCAGACTCGTCTCATTTTTTTACAAATATTCTTTGGAACTTAACTTCAAACTGAAATTGCAGTGAGTAGGGAGAAATGTGCTATTTTTCTACTTTTCTGTTTGTACTTGAAGAAAGTTTTGAACTCCAGGAATACATGATCTAATGGAGCTAGAGAAGTTTACTCGCTGCTGCACGCAAAGATGGGAGAGGTTTGCAGGCCAGTCAATTTCCTTAAACAAGGAAAACTCTCCTTGCAAAATATATCTGAAGTCTTGTTAAATTCACCAAAATTAATGGAATTAATTAAGTGGAACTACTTCCATTACATGGAAGAATGAATGGAAATCCCTGGTGCTTAGATTTACTTTTTGATTTAAAATAAGTTTTGTTTTAAAATCAAGAATGTGGATGACAGTGAATTGAGGGGTGCAGCTGCCATCCAGGGGACAGGGCCAGGCCAAGGAAATGGGAATTTTGGGAATTTTGGAATTCCAGTGGGAATTTTGTGGTATCCAGCTGGGACAAATGTGAAGTCCTGCAACAGAGCAATATAGGCTGGGGTAGCAGCACTGTCAAAATTCACTGCTGGCCCTGCTTTAAGCAGGAACTGGACCAGAGACCTTTCATATTCCCTTCCAACCTGAATTGCTCTAAGATTCTATGTGAAAACACTAGTTGTGAGCCACAGCACATTTTCAAGATCTCTTAGAGGACTGATGAGTTTACATTTAAGAAAATTATGGCTTCTGATGGCCTGGCAGAAATGCTTTCCATCAGTGAAAGCACGAAAAAAATTCAGCTTGCATAAATCCCAGCAGGTCAGCACCAAACATTTTGCCTACAGATATATTTTCTGGCTTCCCTGGGTAGTTTGATGCACTCAATAGCTTCATTTTGCAGATGGAGCAGTAGATGGTCCATTTAAGTGACCTGCTCATGCTTGTACAGATTCCATATCAGAGCCCAGAGCTAAAAGGCATTATTTGCTCTTATTTTTCACCATAAACTCACCTTCTAAGTATTTTGGAAACATTCTGAATGCTTTGTATAGTACCTAGTACCTTTGTACAACAACTATAATGTTTCAAAGACAACTTCTTGGTGCTTCTTTGAAGAAAGCAATGCTGAATAATTCACTACTGAGAACAGCAGAAACTCAAAGCTCAGTACTGAGTTCTAAAACAAAAAATAAACAGAATTTCCTCTTCTTTTAATTTTTGTTTTTAATTCTCTTTGTGTTCTAGGAAACTGACCTAATAATGCTGCGGTAATTCCATAAGTACAGCTTAATCTTAAACAATAACAACAAATGAGTTTCATTTGATCTGTTCAAACACAGAGCATGTTTGACAAAAGCGCCAAGGGCTGCTGGTGTTAGAGGGATATTGGCAGAAGCTGTTTCCTCAGCTATAGAAAGGAGCAAAGGAGGCCATTTTTAGCATTTGCTGAGGCAGTTGCAGCAGATTAACTTTAGATCAATGAGTTGCTTGATTATTCTGCTTCACTCTCGAGTCTCTTTCAAGGCTTCTCTTTACCAACCAGGAAAATAAAGACACAAATTAAACCCCTCTCCTTGTCTTTATTTCCACTCACAAAGAAGGGATTTTTCAAAAGTGACTCCATGTCATGTGCAGCAAGGCAGAGGTGCCAAAGTGTCCCTGGGTGTCACCTAGGGATGCAGTGGGTACTCAGAAGCATTCTCAGAGGGGCTTTCACAACTTTGGCTCTGCTGGGTTGGGACTGTGTTCTGGTTGAGAAACAGGAAAAATAGTACAAGACTCCTAGTTTTGGTTACATGACTCCCCTCAATTCTAAGCTACCCTTTCAACTTGCTTCCCTCTTTCTCCTTTTCCCCCAGTCTACACCATCCCTGGCTCATGAGTCATTTGGAGGAATTGCAAAGCCCTACACCTGCATGCATTTTCTGCTGGCCCTGCTTGTGGCCAGCAGAGCTAGGAAAAAGGCAGGCTGAGGAACTCAGACCTTTAGCTGCCATAGTGAGCATCATGTTGAGGGGCACCAGCTTTTGCTTACAGCAAACTGTCTGCACAAAGATCCCTAAAATTGCCTTTCCAGAGCTCCTTAGCTCTGCTCCAGCCCTCCTGACTCTATGTTGCTGTCTGATTCTGCTCAGATCCAGCTGCCTTTAGACTCAGTATTACCCTACCTGAGATCTTCCAGGTAGGTGAAAGAGCTGCCTCCATCACATCTACAGTCCACAGGAGTCACCCTTGGTCATAGCCAGGATTGGGTCAGCCTCTGGAGCAGGAGGCTTCTAGGAAAGCCTTTCCTCTAAACACTGAACACAGCTAAGTCTCTGCCATCAGAGCACTGTGAGACTGGCAGATCTATGCCCTCTGATTTTAGTGATATTTTAAAACTAATACTACTGTAGAAAAATTTCAGGCTCCACTTGACTGTCTTAAAAAAAATTTATAGGAATATTTTGAAGGCTTATCTTCAATAAAACTACCTTTAGAACAACCTCCTGCAGTATATAAGACTTCTCATTCTTCAGTGAGTAGAAGAAGAATAGTCTGAGTTTCGTATCATTATTTTTTGAAGAAGCTATGCCTGTTCCAGAGATGAGGTCTGCTTAGCAGACAATTACTCCTCTACCTTTCTGTGCCAGTCTGCCTATGCCCAGAAGCAGAACTTAAACCATCTTGAGTTTGGTTCTTTTTGAGCTTTAGTTTGTTGAATGTTTAAAACAAAATATACCATCCTTTTCTGGACTGACATCAGGTTCTTAATAAGAGTGCTCTGGGATTTCTCACTATCTGGCAAAGTCCTCTGTCCTTCCAGTTGCAAAAGTAATGGAATTTGTAGCCATATAAATGCATTAGTGCTGGGCAATGTGAGGAACAGGCTTGTGTATTTGCGCTGCAAATGAGCATCATAATGTTTTACTGCCTGCAAGTAAGGAGCCACTGCTGCAGTCTTTTGCTCACCCCTGTATACAAGAGATCCACTGCTCCTAAGGGTGTGGAAAATAGTTCACCAAACTGAGAGACACAGTAAAGCAACAGTTAACAACCTGATTTTTTAAAAGGTATTAAAAAAACCAATCCAACCCCAAATACAACAAATGTGATAGAATCTTACTGTATCTTCCAACTTAGGCAGGGTAAACTCATCTCTACCTAGACAAACTTGATTAAGGACTTGGGAACAAGACTCCTGCGCTTATGTATCCCAAATTCTGTCTTTCTCTTCTGTTTCTGCTGGTGGTGGCTTTCTATAAATCATGTAACCATCTAAACTTTGTTTCTCTTTTGGTATTTTGTGTCATCATTTAAGCTTGTGAAAGCTAAAGAGGACATTCTAAAACTACTTTTTTCTTGCACTACTTGATATGCATATGCACATAATGTCTTAATTTAGAAACTAGAATACAGCAAAGCATTTAAAAATATCTGAACATACAGAGAATAATCAGATATTTACTGTCATCAGATAAGTGATATTTTATAAGTGCCTTAACAGACAAAAGCCAAAAGGCTGTTAAGTAGAGATGGATGAACTGGAGCAGATGCAGCAACACTTAGCAACATGCTGCTACTGCTTTAACCAAACTCACAGTGTTATTTGATTTACAGCATATTCTTGATGCTTCTCCTCCCCCTTTCCTTGACCACCTCTCACTGTATGTAGAAACTTGGACTCCAGATTACCAGGAATCTTGAATAGGCCTGGATTCATATGGGAGCCATGCTTTTTTCCCAGCTGAGGTGTGGATTTTCAGGGGAATCCCAACAGAGCTGGCTCTGTATATCCCACAGAGATTCCCTTGAAGCAGTGCATGGTACAGCATTTTTGTTTCAGCATGTGACTAACATGGATTTAGTCCTCATATGCTTTACACCCACTGGGCACATTCCCCTTTTCATTGCTATTATTCAGGTGGCACTCACACAGAAAGGGATCACAGCCAGCTCCTCACCAGATTCCCAGAAGCAGTTATACGGGATTCCTCACACAAACATGGCACAGGGGTAGCACTTGAACATTTTCTCTAGTCTTGTAATTTCATTTATGCAGCTAAGCTCTTCCGGAAAACTCCAGGTTTCTTAGGATCTCACTTGTTTGTACTGGAAGCTGAGCAGTAAAGATTTCCTTTAAGGACAATGCAGCACAAACATTCAGGGGCATGTTAGCACATGAAAGGCAGAAAAAAACCTGTTATATGGAAGTACTGTTTACCTTCCCAAAGTTGTTTTAGCTTGAACAAATTTCATAAAGAAAGAAAAGCAATAAAACTGAAGTATGTAGGTCAGAATGCTCCAGCTGAAGTGTTGAATAGGAAAAGAATGAAGACTTACATAAAAATCAAAGGTTTATGGATTGTTGCCTTTGCTCGGGGATATTGGGGAACTAATTCAATCTTCTAGTTTCCAAGTGTAGTGATTAATTAGAAAAAAGGGATTTTCATGTGTTTTACCACTTCTTTAAACCACTTAGAGGGTGGAAGAGGGCTAGAAAGCTGGGAGGTTTTCATATCTCTTAAAATTACAAGATCCATTCAAGTATCTGGTTTTCTGGTGTTCTGCAGGAGATGTGAACTTGCTCTGCAAGCCCACCCTGCCTTGCATGCCCCACATCAGACAGGAAGGAACTGACACAGAGGCTGAGCAGGTTAAGAACACCCCTCCTCCTTTGCCTGCAAAATATCATGGAGACCTGCTTGAAGGAACTTTGCACTTCCTACCACCAGACACAGTCCCACTCCTCTGTAAGCTGTTCAAAGCTCTGTTGGACACCAACTTTGTCCACCAAAGGAACAAGACCTGATTTGTTTTCTTCCTAATAAACCTGCAATTTTCCTCAGGTTTCTTGAGCATCTCTCTTTCTTCTGCAGATGCAGTTTTGGCAACAGCAGGTACAGTGGCATGCAGGCTCCAGTGGTCCCCAGTGGCCCTGAAGACTCAAAGTTATTGGCACAATAACAGAAGGAACTGGGATCCTTAGAATTGAGCTGGTGTGCAGCCAAGGGGTGTCCTGGTGGCAGCTCTCTCTGAAAACCACGTTTGGTCAACTGAGCCTTCAACAAAATGTATAAATAACAAAAATGTATTAATAACAGACAAAGAGGAAAGAGATCTTGCAGAACGGGCGGGCTGAGACACATGGGAGCTCCCATCAGTGCCGCCTCATTGTGTGATTCTATACACACAAAAATAAAGAGAAGCTAAACATGAACACTGACTTCTGTGTGTGTGTTCAGGAGGTTTCCTCTGCTTCCAAAGACTCTCACTAGCCAGAGAAGTAGGGAGGCTCATCAAGTGTGTCAAAATTAGTGCTTTCCAACATTTTACTGGAAGCAGGACTGTGATATTTTTCTAGTGACTTTGAGTGGTAGAAAGAATACTTTCTGTAAACACAACAAATGGATCAACCTTGAAATCTTGATGATTTTTACCAGAAAACTTATTGATACTAAGCACTAAGCATGATTTGAAAACAGAAAGCCAGCATGAACATCTTATGTATACAGAAGACAACACTTTTGGTTCTTGGTGGACTTATAGCTTTCCTGTTAATTACACATACATGAAGAGGGCAAAAATAACTTGAGGAATTATCTCCTTTTTTTTTTTTTTTTTTTTTTTAAGGTACAGTGAGCCCTGCAGGGGTGAGAAAATAAATAATTAAGGTTTTATTCTGAGTACAGTTGCTTCAGTCTGTTCCACAGCCTGACCACCAGTATCCTGAGCCTCAGACCTGATGGCTATTCAGGACAGAAGCCTCAGGAATTTGAGCAGTTGAATTTCTTTTCTGCTTACTAACAATTAAGATTTTTTCCCCACTATTAACCCAGTCATGCTACTTCCCTCAGTCATGTTTCTATGTATTGCCACAAATTCTTTTCTCAATCCTTGAGAAATTTGAAAAAAAAATACATATATTTATATGTAATAAGCACACATCCACAATTCAGCTGACTGACTGTAGGTAAAAATCAATTATTTTTGCCATGCAATCAAAGCATTGACTTTTAGCATTTTCCATATATTTTTTTTTCAAATCTTTCGCATTCATTGCAATAGAAAAAAATTGGTTCTTAGGCCAAGAGCCTTCAGACTTCTAGAGGATATTCAAGTTTAACATTTAAAAATTAATTTTCCCTTGACAATGATTAGAACTTCCATTAAAACAAAAATGATTATTAGCATCCAGTAGCCCTTTGTAAACGGGTCCATTGTTCAAATAAACTGACCTCTGCAGCAATTGACTTTAACATTGCTCAAAAGCTTGACAGTCAATTATCTTCTGATCTCCCTTCAATGGGCCTTGTGGCTGGAATACCCAATCCATCACCTGAAAGGTGAGTACAATAGTGTCTCACAGGCATTTCTTCTCTACTTATGACATAAACACACTGCTGTAGAATAAGTCAAGGAATTCTGTCTCAGCCCCACTGAAGCATCCCTAAAAAGCAATGATGCATCAAGAAGCTGTCTTCCCCAGTGAATATCTCTGAATACACAGTGTGAGCCATGATGAGAAGTAGTGGTTTGAACACAACATCATCCACTGTTTGGTGAAGCCATCAGACTGGTACTGGACTGTGCCTCCACCAAATATCACAACCCTATTTATTCTATAGGACATGGGTTTGGGTGTGCTGTAGGCAGATGCAATTCTCTTTCTCTCTGTCTTTTCTTCCTTCCAGTCAATCTGATCCCCCTGGGGCCCTTGGTCCTGCTCTGGTAGGAGCTTGTAACAGGTTTGATACTCCCCTTCCCTCTCTCTGCCTTCCAAAGCACAATCTCTCTGTCCTTCCCCACACACCATTCTGGGTCCCACATTCCCCATTCAGCCCCTAAGGACATGAGCTCTCCTCCATCACTCTGCCTGGGCAAGCCAAGGAGAGCCCTCAGGACAGCACCACCACTTTCTCTAAGGGGGACATGCACATGGCTGGATGAATATTATGGATACTGGATTTTTTTTGGTGCCTGATATCCTGCCACTGCTTGCTGCCCTGGTCATTTACAATCACCACATTGTGATGACTTTAATATATCACCTTTGCCCAGTGCCAATTCAAAGTTTAAAAAGCTATTTACCATTAAATCTAGAACAGTGAGGTGCTTCTTTTCTGCTAACAAAAAAATATTCTACAATTGAACCTCTGAACTTAAGACTTGAAGGGTGGCATTATTTCTAATATCACAGACTATACAATGTCAAACAGAAATATTTGTTCATTGCTAACAAAATAAAACTCAGCTGCATCCAGTACTGCTCACCCAAGAGAAACTACTCCTATCCCTGGCACACACAGTGCTTCAGTAGAGACAGTGCATCTTTACAGCACAGGTTTCACAAACTAGTCTTCCTAGAAATATAAACCCCAGTGTAGCCTTTGTCCAGGTATCTTGTGGAGGAAAATACAGACAGCATCTTGGGAACTGGAGAGCAGCAAGGAAGAATAAAAACCCAGACTGATTGAAAAGACAGGCAAGAAAGCCTGGGGAAGGAAGATGAAGAAGAACAACAGGCCAAGAAGCAGGAAAGCACATTACACTGGGTGGTAAATCCTGCACTGCAATTCATAATTCCTCAGCAATTCCTTAGCCCCACTGAGGTTTAGGGAAGCCTTACAAGTAGCCCTGTATGAGCCAGCAGAAACTGCTGCAACCTTCACTACACAGCTAGCTTTGAGTTATTCCCATAGGAGGGTGCTCCTGAGCTGGATCAGCTCACATGTGCACACACACTCAGTGCTGTCCCCACAAAGGACAGCTCAAAAATGATGCCAAGACCTGAAATTTCAAGCCTATAAAAATGATCATTGCTAAGCAAAGGTAATTTCTGATGGACAGAAAAGTAAGATGAAGTGAATAAAAGATTATTATGGTAGAATGAAAGCATTTGAAGTTAATAAAAGAGTTAAGCTATAGATGAACTGCCTTGATGTTTCATGGTACCTCTTCTTCTGACATTTAAAACATGCTTAAGATTATCCTGAATGTCAAAAGTAAATATATACCAAGGACAACCGCCACAAAACACATCGGCTGTTTGTCTACAATTACTGAACTTACTATGTGCAAGAGAACAACTATGACTAATGTCTATAAAAGAAACCATCCTCAAAGGACTGGCCACTTATTTTTCAGGTCTGTCTGGTCTACATAAGGGTCTGAAGCATTTCAGTAAAAGTTGAGGCCTCCTGGGTGTCACTGGTGAGGGGGCAGCACTCGGCTGGGCTGGGACAGCTGCTCATTAGCTGGGTTGGTTCAGCAGCGTGACACAGCTTAGGATTGAGTCCATAGGACCATGCTCCACATTTACCTGCTTGCTCTTTCATGTGCAAGACTGAGGGAGCTAACCTGCCTTTTGCCCCTTTTTTACATGTCAGGATTGACATCTCGAATCTGCTGATTAGATTTTATAATTCTGTGGAATCTCAACTCCAAGAAGCTCAGTGCCCTTAGTGCCATTATATTTAGCAAAATAATATTATGCCTCTTGCAAAGCTGAAGTGCCCATCCTGGACCACAAGTCAGCCAATGCCAACAGGGGAACATGCAAATTATGAAAGAGCCCATTAGGTACTCCAGGGAAACATTAATGTCTTTTATCACTTGCACACAGCAAACCCTAAGCAAAATGGCCACATTAGCATGAATGTGGACAGCAGACTGTAACAGGAACAGAACTCTGAAAGTGAGCTGCACATATTTATTATAATGAATGATCAATTGTAGAATGTGGGAAAAGTGCATCTTCTTTGAGACAAGCTCTGTTTTCCAGCTGGAGACACAGCAGCAGGCTTAGATAAAAAAGAGATCTGAGAAAAACAGTATAAAGTAAGATTACTGTACTTAAGGCTTCAGTAGACTATCACTACCAATTAGCAAGCTCCCACTTCATCTTGGCCATGTCTTCCATTACTAAAAGTTCCCAGAGGAAGTAATTTTGTAAGGGAGAGTATCAGATAGCCAACTCCAGCAAGCGTGCATAATTTATTATGATCCTAGAAGATGGATCTGTGCAAAAACTTTGAAGCTTTCTGTAAACTCCAGCCACAGGGAGGAGAATTACATTGATTGCCACTACAAACATCCCGTTTCTGTCATGACCTGACCTATCACCTCCAGCCAAGGTCAGCTCCATTTTTCTATGTGTGGTCTGAAAACAAAGAAAAATATATTCCCTGCCCCAAAAACTGTATTTGTGCTCGGAACAAAGCCAGTTGATGGCACACAGGAGATGTGTGCTGGCAGGGAGAGGACTGGATCCTGCTGCACAGGTATTTTGAAGACACTTGGCAAGCAAATAGCCCAGGGCCAGCATACAGGTATGAGTGTGCCCCTACATGTATCAGCACCAGGGGTATGAGAGCAAGGTTCTCATGACTTCTAACCTGTAAAAGCCTCGTGGAAGGTTTTTGAGGAAAGTAGGATGTGAAGCACCAGCTGCCAAGTAAGTCCTGCTTGGGAGAATTGCCTGGGGCTTCATACTCAGGTTTTACCTGTGATTTCGTATGCAACATTACACCTTGTCTTGCAATGGCTGGGTATGTGTTCCCTTCCACTAGGAACTAGTTTCTATTTTAGGACCTGAAAGTCATTGTTTCAGTGGTAAAAGTGGGAGATGAATTGCTGGAAATGTGCAAGAAAAAAGGGCAAAGCCATCTGGTTGACAAAAGTAGGAAAAACTTTTGGTCTAGAAAAGCTTAAAAAGAGAAATTCCTGTAACACACAGGTGATGTAGATAAAGCTATTGTCAAACTGGTGAGCACAAAGTGTCACTTGTTCTTCATTGCTTGGTTGTCATCTGAACCTCCCTCATATCCTACCCTTGGATAAAGGAAGGAAAAACACTGCTTAAGTGCTATGTGTGGCAGAACACAGACCTGGCTGAATTACAATAAAGCAGGAAAGAAGTTTCTTTCTCATTTGTTATTCTTTATAAGTATTAAAAGCTTGATTTTTCAGTGCCTCTCTGGAAACTAAATAGGCCTTCAAGGAGGACTATCAGACAACTGAAAGGTGGTTTTTATTTGTGTTTTTCTAATAGCACAAATAAAGAATCTCTGGCAACCTATGACAGGGTGACAAATAGGCAACCATTGCGATTGTTATTAGCCCATCTGTGAATATCCACAGTGGAGTGCTCTGAGGAGAAAAAGCATGAGACAGAAGAGAAAAAAAGTACCCTGTCATAATTTAGGTTCATAAACACAGAAAATATAAACACGTTTCATTGTAGTGTGTAGCCTCTACTGCCAGGGACCTTGGCTCATAATAATTTAAACAGCCAACAATACAAGATTTATGGAAATAATTTAGCACATCTTAAACAAAAAGTCTGGCTTACCCATCTCATATGTGTGTAGACCTAACACTTGTAAAAAACAAAGCAGATAACAAAAGCCCCTGCTATATTTACCAGAATCTTAAAAGGGCATTACTGGCTTAACTTAGGTCCCAGCTACACTGACTTGCCAATCCTAGTATGAATATTTTATAGGTATACAGCAGCATGCCTGTAGATGGTATTTTTCCAGGCCCAATTAGCAAAACCACATAGAAAGACAAATAGACAGAGTTGTGAATAGAATTTTCAGTGATCCCTGTGTTACCACAAACCCAGGGAACATTAAATGCCAACAGATGAGTCAACAGCACAGTATGTGGCTGTATCAGTGCTCAAGCTGATGCACAAGAAAGTGCAAGATCATGAGGAACCCACATTGGAAAATCTTGGAGAGGGAAAGAACTTGGTCAAGCTGCTGAGGTAGACCAGAGTTAGTTCTGGGTTTGTTTTTTTGTTTGTTTGTTCTTAATGGGAAAAGTAAAAATAAATTTTTGAAAACCCTTTCTTGCTCAAGAAAACAGAAGAATTCCAAAATCTCAAATGCACACATTCGTCTGACATGAAATAACATCTGGAAGCAAACTACATTATGAATTCAGTGACATAGCTTTAGATTTAATCTGAGCTTTTCCATAGTACTGGCCCCTACATTTCACTCCATTGCCACTTTTTCAAGCCCCATCTCTTCTGTTTAAAACAGAACTTCAAGAGGAGGCATCCAGTTGTGACCTGAAGGGGAAGGATTTGATGTTACACTTTGTTTCAACACTTCATTACCAGTTCCCCTTGACAGAAATTTGTGTTTTATGTTGGGATTTGTCACTTTGCACACACAAGTCCTTTCCCTACCTCACTTTGCTGGATTAACATCCATAACTGGTGCCAGAAGGAGAAAAACAGGACATAAAGTCTCCCAAAGTGACACCTTGATCTTTTCCTGTAGGGGCCAAGCGCTTCAATTCTCTCACTCTAAAGCATTTCCATCAGCTATTAAATAACTTTTCAGGCTTTTCTGCATTATAGTAAAGGCCAGGTGAAGGGAATGGATGACTAAATATGACCTTCAGGTGAGAGCATTCAACCAGGAAATGGGTTACTTAAGTTCTGCTTCAAAGAGTATTCAATAGTTATACACAGAGCAAAATAGCTTCCAGAGAAGAAGTTGAGAAAGTGAGAGAGAGAGAGAGGGAGAGAAGGAGAGTGCCTGGCCAGCTGAGATTATCACAAAAATGCATTTAGAGGTCACTTGAACTTCTAACGCCTAATGCTGGCATTTTCATCTGCTGCCTCCCCAGTAAAAATTTGTTCGTTTTTACATAAGGCCAACTTTTTATTTATGTTCTGCATTTGCTTTCAGTCCTTTCACTCTTACACCTCTCTGGAACCTCATTTTTGACCCGCCTATGTGTATATAAAAAGCTTGAGTCTGGAGAGCATTTGGATCCCTGCTATATTGTATGAGCCGAGGCCACACTTTTCAATAATGCATGAAGCTGCAGCCCTTGCTGCTGTGCTCAGAAATGCAAAAAGGATGTCTTTTAAATGGCTTGCAATGTGACAGAGACAAGTGAAAAGAGAGTTCAGTAAATATCAGCCTATCTCACAGCAGAAGTTCACCTCTTTATAAGGACTCAGATGCAAATAAAAAGTTACATCCAAGTCTCACTCATGTAAATTTTGGTTAGGGAGTGTGCTCTGAATTTCATGTAGGACTTTTTAACACAGTCAAATGTCCTTATATACATACTACAACAGCTCTTGCCCAGAATTCATTTAATAAATTTAAGGGTCTGACTAGACAGATGTAGTATGGGAGGATAAACTAGCATGTGGATTTACAATGCAACAGCCACTCCAGAATTACTGTGCGCATCTTATCCAGCAGTATAGTAGGTAATAGTCTAGTCTTTCTGAGCGTGCCTTGCCAATGGGATACATCAGATTTCTCACACTGCTGCAATAAGTTGATGCCAAGTAGAGGCAGAGTTAGTTCCTGGATGTCTGTCCTGGTTCCGGCCATGATAGGGTTAATTTTTTGCAGTAGTCAGTAGTCAGGCATAGCTAGGGCATGGAAGTTGTTCTATACCACCTCACCTCATTGCCAGGGGCAGGGAAAGGGAGTTTCTTCCAGAGAAAAGGAGTTCCTTCTGTTTGAGTAAGAGCGATGCTGGTCCTGAGCTGGAGGGAGCAGTTGGGTGGTGAGCATTTCTGCATGTGAATCACTCCCTCTTTTGTACACTTTTGTTTTTAATATTGTTGCTGTTACTGTTTGTTTTCTTATCTCATTGCTGCTTCCAGTAAATTGTTGTTACCTCAGCCCGTGCCTTCAGCTCTCCTCTCCAGCTTGGCCCAGCCGGGCAAGGAGAGGGGAAGGGGAGCAGGCAACCAGCAGTGTGCTTTGGAGAGCCTAAACTGGGGAGCACTAAACTGGGGAGCACCATTCCTGAACCACAACAACATTTAAACACATCCACTTGGATATGTCCTAAAAATCAGTTTCAGACCCAGGATATAGAACACAGGGCACATTATTATGCACCTCTAGAAGCTGGTCAGATGAAGAAGCTGCTACTCCTCCATGCAAGAATGGTTTCTGGAGCTAATGGAAAGGTCTGGTTCATCAGTCCTGCTGTCCCTGGTTCAAGCCTCTTGAATGAGCACTGTGCCTCATGCTAATGGCACATGATACACTAGAAACAACAATCACTCCTAATAAAATGCATGATGACAACATAATCTTTGTAACAGAAAAAGCAGATGGGCTGGGAAACATGTAGCTAAGCTGAACTGTCTTTTATGATCAGGGACTTTCCCGGGAATTTTTTTCAAGATTATTGTAAAAAACAAAAGTTGGGGGGACCTTGGTTTCTTTAGGTGGGTATCAAACCCTCAGGGCTGACCCAGAGTCTTAAAACAGGAATTAAATATCTCTGGTTTTCTCTAAGATCAGATCAATTTTGTACATAAACAATTTCATTTTTCTGTGAAGAGGGCAAATTTGCAAGTAAAATCAGCTGTCCAAATTTTTTTATTCTGAAGTTGCTAATATTGTGATTATTGAATAGTTAATTTTGTGATAAGGGCAGGGAAATGACAGGATCAACCCAAAAATCATCCATGCCTTTTTTCAGATGTCAAAAATACTCAGGGAGGAAGAATTTGTGTGGGATTTCAGCAATTCATTTTATTGGTTTTGTGTAATCCAGTGCACACTGGGCACACATTCAACCTCAGCTTTCCTTGTAAATGGTATTTCTGCAGAAGCTTGAAGTACAGAAACTCACACCTAGCTTGAACTGTCATGTTTTCCTCAACCAAGGTCTCTGATGGAAACACGGAGATTCTAACAGTAAGAAAGTGCTGGTTGTCTGGTTGCTAAATGAGTTCAGTTCACATCCATCATAATGAAAGTAATTTGATTTAATGCAGCATTACTGCAGACACAAAAGGTACAGGAGAATCTATCGTTGTTAAGTGATTCATTGATTTCCTACCAAGGCGTTAGCATTTTAATTTATTTAAATTATTTGTTGCATGTTAAATGAGCAAAGTAAATATGCACGTTATGTTTTGCTCAACTCCTACTGCTCGCAGGAGCAGTGTCAGCAATATGCCCTGCTTGCATTTGGCTCATCACAGCAACCTCTCTGGAGTAAAAGTCAAACACAGCGCTCAAAGTCAAGGGCTGAACAGTCAGATGACTCAATTCACACTGAGCTCTTTACAAATGCTCTGGGGCTTAGCTGTGCTGAGCACCCATCAATAAAAAAAAAACTGAAACGCTCTAAGGGATAGGATCCCAGAGGTGAAATTTCCTTTTCAGTGCTGTGGCTTTGCAAAATGCTACATCCTCATCCCACATGAGATAATGACATACAGCCCTGTTTCTTTAGCAGAATTTACACCTGGCAGTGCTTCAATGCACGTTGCTTAACAGAGCTCACCTTGCTACTGCTTGAATCGACTTCATGCATAGGAGCACTAAGCTTGCTGTTCACCTTATCTTGTTCTTTGTCTCACTTGCAAAATTTGCAATTATTTTACAATTTCTCCAGATCTCCAATGCAAGGTTAGGTAGCTAGAAGTTTCTGGAAAATCCTGTGTAATAATATTCCCTTTGTGCAGTATCTTTTTACCTCAAAGTGCCAAAGTTACTTAATATGGCCAATATTATGTAGTGCTTTGTCATACATAATATTGCATATAACAAAATACTTCAAACATGTCTTGAGCTGTGCTGGATCAATACAGTAATTTTGTGACATTATAGAATCTATGACTAAGACACTGAGTCAAGTTCAATGTCATTTTTGTCTGTTCAATCTGTATTTTCACAGTTTGGCAAGGAAAAGAAAAATATCAAAGATAGGTGGGCAAAGGGAAAATAAATATCTGTTTAGGGTCAGATAATGGGTATACCATGAGAAAAAGTGCCTGGGAAGGTTATAATTCATAGGCTGCTGGTGAGAGCTCTCAGACATGATGTGAAGAGGGACTGTGACCTTCAGTCTGCCCAGCTCAAAAATGGAAAGGCCCAGGGATTGCCACA
Organism: Camarhynchus parvulus; assembly: GCF_901933205.1. Classification (NCBI taxonomy): domain Eukaryota; kingdom Metazoa; phylum Chordata; class Aves; order Passeriformes; family Thraupidae; genus Camarhynchus; species Camarhynchus parvulus. The sequence continues at coordinate 12,778,983 of NC_044573.1, forward strand.
GCCCAGCCACTGGGGCAGCTTTACATTTGCTCTCCATCTCAATCAATACACAATTATTTTATGATAAATTCAGCTGCTTTAGGGGAAGGAAGAGAGTGCTGAAATATGCCTGGGAGTCTGGTAGAAGGAGTGTGTCACTGACAAAAGTGCCCCAAATCGAGCAGAGATCAGAACATAGGTCTACTAGATGAATGTCTCTGCTGATACCAGGGAGAACCAAAGCTCTCTGGTTTCTACATCTTGTGAATCTCAACAGCAAGATGCAATGGGCCACCATTTTTCATTTTTATTTCATTTTTCATTTTATTAAACTGTTTACCAACATCCCTCCTCCTCCCTCTCAACAACTTCAGTAGCTGAAAACCCATTTTTTGCCTAAGCAGCTGTTCTCTTCAATCAAAATGAAGCAGAGCACACACACTCCTGCAGCAATTGACTTTTTTTAAGCCCTGCTCATTTGGTCTTCCAAGTAAGTCCCTCAAATAAGTGTGCTGACACAGCTATGGTGAGAGCCAGAAGGACAAGGCAGGAGTGAGTGGGCATGGTGAAAATCAAACTGCCTTTGCCACCAGAGACACCACAGAGTGAAGCCTTCATGCCTGGCAGAGTTGTCAAGAGATCAGAAGGGGCTTTTAGTGACAACTGATTGTTTCAGGGCTTTTGTTTTCTACACTTGCTAAATTGTGTATCTGCACTTAGCACAAAATTTGAGGAATGGTACCAATGAGGGTGAAGGAAACAGAAGATTAACAAGGCAGATTTGCACTTGTGAAAGAACTTCAGTCAAACAGCAATTTTTATAATGATGAAATGTTCAGTTTCCTCAGTTCTTTCTTAATAGGACCATGAAACAAATTTACCATGATCTATTACAAAATCATCAGGCAAAGCTTCCACACAACCAAGGCCAATTTCAACATTGCTTTAGCAGGCAATTTCACCCAGAGGTGAAAAATTCCTGGAACAGCTTAACCAGTATTATGCAAAAAGTATGTTGTGTTTACCAAGAGCCAATTTTGAGTCTATCACCATAGCATCTAAGCAAACAAGATCAGAGTATTGCAATTATAATAAGGATGAATTTGTTTTGTCTCTCCTTTGCAATCCCTGGGTTTTACAATGGCTGTCAACAAAATAACATTTTAATTCAATGCCATTCTCATTTTAAATATAGAATAATCCTTTCTTTGCCATAAGAATGAAGGATTGGGACATACACTTTGCTTGTGCATTGATACAACACTAAAGATCATGTAATAGATCTTTATTTTCAGTCTCTGTTGCCATGTTCAATTTTTCTGTGCGTACATTTCTGACTGTGTGGTGAGGATGTACCAAGAAGAAAGACCATCTAGTGTTAACAGGAATATTACAATGTAGTGTAGAAGGGAAATAGTTCTAGTGTTAAAGATGGAACAGACTGTGATTTTGGCTAAGGTTCCAGAGACTTGACTCCTTTTATGAAATGACACCTGGTAGGTGTATTCAAGCCTGTGGAGATACTCAGTTGGATTATGTTTTACTGGAATCACTGTCCTGGGCAATTCAGTCACACCAGGATTTTTCTATCATGATCAGGAAGGCAGTGTCTTGTACCTGTGGAGCAGCAGCCACACACAGGCTGCTGAGAGCAGCGGTGATGACTGCATGCATGAGTGAACTGTAGTGGAACCCTGCCAGAGCAGCCACTCAAAGTGTGAGCCATCCATCGTCCTCAATCTCCCTGTATGCACTTTCCTCTTCCGGATTCTGCCATTCATATTCATTCAGCATTTTGGAATTGCTGTATTTTCATCCATCCTATGCAGTTACTTGGAGGAACTTACTGTGCTGATACCAAATTGAAAATAAAGCCAGGATATTGGACCACAGCCTGGATGATCCACCAGACATTGCAGTTGGATCAGATTGAAAGACAAGGCAGAATCTGAACACTAATAAAATGTTTCCAAGATGAGCCAGTTGGATTTGGAGGCATATAACCCACAACACTGCTTACAACCTTTTCAAGCATCTCCATCTGCTGATCAGAGCCAGAGAGAAGTTGCATGAGATGCTACTCAAAGTTAAAATCACTCTTGTGCCATGTTTAGGTATGCACCGTGCTGTGCAGGTGCACACTGCGCATAGAATCCAGCCCACTGCATGCCATTAATAAATATGATGTTTCATTGGCGATATGCTCTTGATAGGTTTGACAAATTACAGCTTAATTTCTGACTCAGATTAAAAAAGCAAGAGTGATCTCTCTAGAAATATAAACCTCTGGAATTGAAGGGAACTTGCAAGAAATAGCAATGCAAGGCTTTTCTCCTGCATAAATCCTCTCCATTTTCCTACTTAGCTCCTACATCACCATGAATTACTAAATCTCAACATGATATAAGCAGCAAGCCATTGTCACCATTGCACATGGAAGGAAAACCCAAGGTCCAACTGATAAGAAGGCTCAGAGCAAAAGCAGACAGGAGACGAAATGGAAAGCCCTTGTCAGAGTAACCCTTTCTCCTTAGAATTAATGGAATGAAATCCTGAAAGCATGATAGCTTGGCCATCTCAGGCTGGCTATTAAAGAAAATCTCTTGGAGAACAAGTCACCAGAATGGGCTGATATTCTCCACTTATCTGGAACCACAGGTCAGAGATGTTCACAAGTGGGAAAAAAATGGGTTCTTCCAGAAGCTCTAAACCAAAAAGTTGCAATTTTTGTTCCAGTCACTATTTAAGACAGCGAGGCCGTCAAATACACCCAATGAGAGAACCAAACCACTGTTTAGCAGGAAAAAATGTTAGTCAACGTGAGGAGAGCAGCAAGACCTGTAAAATGCAGGGAAGCAGAATTGGCTTACCCACACAAATGCAGCAATAATGCCAGAGAAGTCATGCATTTCTCTGAATTACAGTCAGATAGCTCAGCAGATAATCTGTAATATTGTCAGTGCATAGAAAGATGGAGGTTTTGGCCAAATAATTCTCTTTGCTTCAATGAGCTCATTGTTCATGAAAACTTCTTTTAAAAAAAATGAAGGCAGGCACAGGAGCAAGCTACTTGAATCCTGGATAGAGTAAAATATTCAAGTGGTTTAGAAGTGAGCAGAGAGCAGAATTTTAAAGAAGCTGATTATTGCTTCAGCAAGTTACATGCAAGTGAAAGTACATCACAAATGGGACAGGTCAGCCTTTTTGAAGGAAGTGGATATTGCTTTTTAAAAGCTTATCAAAGACCTCTTGCAGGCAGGAAGTATTTTTCTGGTGCAAGATGCCTGTCTGCAGGCACCCAGATCCCCTACAAGAGATGCGTGCAGGTTTTGCAGCCACGCTGAGGCGAAGAATTCCAGAGTTAAGGAGGGCAGGAGTGACTTTCTGGGAAAGAGACATGGGAGATGTAAGCTGAGGTTTCACAGGAGAACCAAATCTCAGAGCCTCCCTGCTGATTTTCTGGCTGGTTAGAAACAATGCTGGTGGGACAAAATGCCCACTGATTTAAAAGAGCTATATGGGGAAGTGTCCACTGACACCTAAACAAAAGTCAGGGTCTGCAGAACCAGTATCTGAAGAGTATCATCTCCAAGGGCAGTGATACAGGCACAAAAAAGAAAGAAAAATTAGAAAAATCTATTTCCTGTTCAGTTGACCCCTCTCCAAGGCCAATCTCCAGGCACAGCTGAATTCCTGGGAGGTGATCAGCACCATGCTAAGACCAGCCCTTGTTTCTTACCAAGCAAAGGGGCTGGATGCTGTCTTTGTTACTTCTCACTTTCTAAGAAGTTAAAAATAAAAAACTAAAAGAAAAGCGTGGGAAATGTCCTATCCGTTCCTATCCTCAGTGTGGAGAAATGATACAGATCTCTCTCTCCAAAAATGCTTTCTAGCATTGATACTTCCAAATCTTGCTTTGAAATAGAAACATAAGCAATCATATATTTGTCAAAAAAAATTCCTTCTTTTCCAGTGACAGATGAGGAGCTACACAGAAGAAGCATTATTGAAATTTCACTTTCTTAGCATTTTATCTTTCATTCCTTTCAATGAAAAGGAACAAAGCAATCAAATATTCTCTGCAGTTTTTGTAAACTCAGCATCTAACCAAGATACCAGCATGCAAACCAGGACTAACAGGAAAAAAAAAGGAAAACTCACTTGTCTTACTTCACTGGGAAAATAAATGAAGAAATAATACACAAAATAGATGGTTAAAAGTAATTATACTTACATAGCACAGTGCTTAAAGACACCCATTTTTCTCCTCTAAATAACCAGAAACTAAATTTTCAAAACACTTGTACAGCTGATATTTGGCAATGTCATTCTAGTGAGTATGAAAGAAGGCTTTTATCATAAATATATTATTTTTATCTTGAGAGAATTCCACGCAAATGAAGTAAACAGGCAGATGAATGGATTGGGACCCTGAGCATCCTGGTCTAGAGGAAGGTGTCCCTGCCTGTTGGGGGCGTTTGGAATGAGATGATTTTAAGGTCCCTTGCAATGCAGACCATTTTATGATTCTGTGATTCTATTATGAATAGAAGGAGGAAATATGAACCATTCACTTAAGAGCTGGACTCAATGATCCTTGTGGGTCCCTTCCAACACAGAATATTCTGTGATTCTGTGAGAAAAGAGGGAGGAAGAGAGAGAAGGAGAGACAGGGATGGGGTGAAAGAGGAGGAATGAAGGAGGACACAAGGAGGGCTAAGCTAGCCAGCTAGCTTCAGTAAAGTCAAATAACCCTGAATCAAGTACTAAGCAGTAATAGAAAGTGCATATGGGGATCTGGATGTATTAATGTATGTTTGGAACAGAAATAGAAAGAACAAAATAGATCATATTTCAAGGAAGGAGAGAACTGGAGAATGAGGAGAGAAGAGCCAGGAAGTAATATAGTACTTTTTCCCATTACTATAGGACCAAATCTAGAGGCTGTATATCAGTGAAGGAGGCAGTTAGAATATTACAGAATGGATATAAAATCTGTAAAATATATGCAGCATTATTCAAAATGTATTTTCAATAGTAACTGCATATCTCCTGGCTGTGGCTGTAATGCCAGGGTTTAGACAAAGCATGCTGGGGAGCTAACCAAGAGGAAATGGAGAAGTGCCCAGCATGTTTCAAGGACTAACAGGAATGTCATCAGCAAAGAACAATAATAAAAGCCAACAGATGATGCCACAGCAAGGCTATTTACAACCGTTGCCACATCCTAGAAATGCCCAAATATGATGCAGTATCATGGCTTTCCAAATTTTCCAGATCTGCTCCATATAACAACTCTAATCTCTTCTCGCGCCTTCTTTCCTCCATACTGTCCTCTCTCCAGCTTTCCCAAAATTTGATTTCATTAGGAAAAAACAAGCAAACAAAAAACAACTAAAATGAGAATGAAGAAGGTTTGGCCCAAGAAATCTCCCTGTTGTTTTGTTCTAGAGCTCATGCCTTACCTCAGGACCTCACCAAGAGGAGCACTATGTCCTGCCTCCCCTCAACTGCAGTCTCCAGAGCAGCATTAATAACTCAACTTCTGGACTTATTTAGCACTTCCTTGCAGGAACAGCCCCATTAATAAAGTAGGTCCACAAAATCATGGATACTTAGTTCTGAGCTTAGAGGAGACAATATATTGCAAGTGTTATTTTCCTCCTCAACGAAGTCGTACAGTGTGGCCAACTTCTCCCACGCTGATGAGTGCTTTACTTTGCAAGTAGCTGTTCTGAGAATGGTGTGCAAAGCATTAATTTATCAGCCTTGCAAGAGCTGCCATCAGGCCCTGCAGGTAACCTCTCAGAAAACAACCTCATAAGCACAAACTCCCCAAAAAGAAAACCTCTGTCAGCCAAAAACAACCAACGCATCGGGGTACGAGCTGTACCTTTACCTTGTCCCAGCTATTAACAGCTTGTATCATCTGCATACCACTGTGTCCCTCTGCCAGCCCACCTCAGAATGGCTAAGAAATTACTTATATGGAAATGTTATGGAACCACTCGGAGACAAAGCTGGATTTGATATTATGATGAGGTACTCAGGAAACTAGAGATCAACAAGAAAATGATAATTCCACTGTGAAATCAAACAGTTTTACCTTTACACTGAGGCAGTGAAATGAATATACAACCAGGGGGGAAAATGTTCTTTCAGAAAGAATACAAGTAGTTTTTTTGAAAACTGCAGACCCACTTGCTTAAGCCACATAAATTGTAATTTTCAACCTAACAAAACTGTACTTGGAGGAATGGTATCACCACATTCCCCAGTCTAGACACGTCATCAATTTCAACTCTACATCTGTTTGATTATTGGATAAACTGCTGGTTTCCCCTCACTAACCCATGGACAAATCCTGGGCTATTTCCAATCTTGTGTCAGCAGCAGCAGCAGCACTCAATAGCTTGTGCTATCTTCCTGGGGCAAAGAACTCATCAGAGAGCTCCTCACAGGACAGACAGAGCTTCCTGGTAAGCAGGTCCAATGCTACCACCTCCAGATGACAACTTCTGCACAGCATCTATGAACAAGTGCCTGGCACTGCCCTCCCTACTCCTCCACATGAGCAAAATGGGGATAAATGAGCTCTTGGAGAGACCAGTGGGCACTTCCAGCACTGGTGGCAAGTCTTGCAGCGAAAAGCAAACCAACTGCAACCAACCTGAGAAATGGCAGAGCTGGCCAGCAGTTTAGCAATGAGGGGAGGAGTTATGACAAAGATGAGTGAAATGCAATATGCAGGGAAAACTGCAGCACTACTTGCACAGCAGAGCTGAGTTCCCAGTGACTTTGGATAAGCCGCGTTACGTGGTGCAAACAGACAATAAGTTTGCAGTGCATTTACTTAAAGCCTGGTGATTTGAGGGACTGCTGCTGTGGGTATTAGTTTAGCAGTCACTCTTCTGATGTGCTGAGAGCAAACAATCCCATTTCTCATGAAGGAAAAGATGACCTGCAGGAAAGACCACCTGCAGTGCCTACTCAGAGCAAAGTGCCTTTGAATTCCATGTTTCATCATGCTGCTGATCCAAAATAAAAACAGTGAGCTGAAGGGAGGTCTGGTTTTGTGTTGCTTTTTGCCATTCACACACTGTAGACATGGAACACAGTGAGAGCTGCTCTTACATCTGGCTCAGCTTCAAGTAGAAAGGAAGAAGCCAACTACTTTGGCAATTTTAGCCCAGACTGACATTAACAATCAACCTTAATGAACTCTGGGTAAATATTTCAGCACGTCAGCATTCATTAGTGAACTCCCAGTCACAGTGTGTGGAATCTGCAGGTACCACAACAGCTAGAGGCCAAGGCACACACAGACTGTGCTGGCTTCAAAGCAGCTCTCAGTACCCAACCACCCTCCACATGCTGCAAAGCCCACCTGAAGGGCAAGGTACAAGGAACTAACATGGGACTTCCCAAAGCAGCAATGTGAGAGGAACACTGAGACAACTCAAAGAACTCTACCATTTGAAATCACAAGTCTGTCCCATCACCCCTGGAAGATGGAATATGGCAAGTGACAAGGATTTGACAGTTGCTTTCATTCAATCCACGAGAGTTTCAAATTATGGCTGTCAACTGGATTCACTGCACAGCTTATGTGCAAACATAAGCTGGATGCATTGGCATAATAAGCGGCCAATCAATAACAGTGAAAGGACAGATTAATAAAAGTTGCTTCTGTCAGAGGACAAATTGAGGACATCAGAAAAGATGAAATTCTGTGAATACAATTGCTTCCTGAGAATAGTAACATTCAGCTCTTGTTCTGATTAGATGGAATTGGTTCAGATGAGCATCAAAAACTTCTGAATGCTTTTCTAAAACTGCTGAGGCTCGTCAAAAATACACTGCACCAATGCCAGAAAAAGACAACAAAGCAAAACACCAAAAACTCTCAAACCAATTCTGAAAAGATCCATGGGATTTTGCAGTCGTCCTTATCTGCCCCATTTGTGCCTTCCAAGTTTTCTTATCTGCTCAGTAAATTTGTATCACAGGGTACCTTCAAACTCTGAATAGGTTTGGATGAGTAAGCTGTATGCTGCTTTGCCTCATGCGACTCTGAGAAAAATAGCCAGTCAGTCAAGCCCTGATTCTAAATTCTTTACTGTGGACAGAGATGATGATATATAGGATGGAAAAAACCCACAACTTGATTTTTCTAAAAGCTGCATGAGCTAGCCACATCGGCAGCTAGAAAAAAAATCGTGTTCTGACTTGTAGTGCTGAACAAATTTGATGGATTAGTCACTTGCTGAGAACTGATATAGAGTACCAAATTACTGTATTGGACGTTTCTCTGACCACAACAAATTATATTAAAATATATAAATGTCATCATTCAGAAGATAGTTCTCTGGTGATGTTCTTAAAGAAACAAGACTCTGATGTGCCCAGCTGCCTCAGTATTTAGGTATGTGTGCATGTGAATAAAAACACCATCTTAGTCTTGTATGAGACATTTCTTATCTTATTGCCCTGCCAATCCATGTACTCCTCATAAAAGCAAATAACATGTTAGTAGTTGCCCTTCATCTGCTCAACACACAAAATGTCTCCAAGTAGAATTTGGAAAGCAAGAGCAGAAGAACTATGCTTTGCCTTTAGACACAGAAGTTATACCCATGAAGAGCTGGACATTAATAAGTGAATACTGCCTAAACATTCATGCTATTTCAAATGTCAATGCTCTTCAACCAGGAGTCACTGAAATGATCAACTACTTGTCCCCTTATTCTCTCTGTCTTCCATCCACATGCAACAGAACTGGTGTGCTGAGCGAGCTGAACAGCTGCTAACAGGAGCACAGTCCCTGGGGAAACGGTCAAAATCGTTTCTGACACTTTCAACCTCAGAATGTGAGAATTTGCTGGTGGCCCAAACACTGAATTTGCCTCACACCTTCCAGAAAGAAAGAAAATATTTTCTCCTTAGAGAGTGAAACATCTTCAAATTTACGCCCAGCAGCAATTGATGGAATGCAAAACATTCCATTCAGATGCAGCATATTGATGCTGTGCTGAAAGCCATATTTTTACACATATTCTGAGGTCCAAGAGAGCTTCCACGCCCAGGATTTGAAGGCACCACAGCATGTCACATACAGAAGTGTAGAGCCAGTGTTGCAGGATGAAGGCCACAACAAGAAAATAGCCCAGAAACAGCCAGGAATACACTCCTGCCCTTTCCAACCCTGAGCTCATGAAACTTCCTGAACTTCCCACTGCACCTTCAAGAGCCTGGCACAGGAAATACATAATCCATAGAGTGAGAACAGTCACCAAACTCAAACTGAAGTCATAAGTATTTTTAATATTGACTACTTTTTGTTAAAGAATTTTAAATCACTTTAGGTAAAAAGGTAGCTTTTACCAGCAGTCCCAGGTTACAGGCAGAGGGGTTAGGCAAACTGGTCCATGTCTATCAGCCTGCAAACTGCAGATTTTGTGACAGAGTGCATAGTCCTCATGCCATTTAGGATCATTTTGAATGACATTTTTCTCTCCTAATTTGCTTTGTTTCTTCAGTATAATCTAGCTTTCCCCAAACCCCAAGATTACTGTTGTTGCCTGCTTCATAAATTAGGCAGAACAAACAAAGAAAAACCACAAAGCTTTTAAAATGAAAATCAGAAGCACCAAGGTGTAGAATTGTGATCCTGTCTTTCCACCACTCCTTCCTGAGTCTTTCCATCATCCCTCTCTAAGCCTACACCATCATTTTATTGCAAGCTTCTGGTTAGAATAATGAAAGTATTGTTTTTCTTCTCAAAAAACAAGGTTTTCACATAGTGAAAATTTTCAGTACTATTTTCCTAATGAAAGTGAATGGCTTTTTTTCAATGAGATTGCATGTGAAAAACAGAAAACTATTTTCTGATACCTCTAAATTATACCATTAGATACTACAGAGGCTGTTTCAGTCTTGAACTGAAAGAAAACACAGAATTTTGTTTCTGTCCAGCAATCTCTCTGCTCAGAGTCTGCTCTATATTCATTACAGCCTTTTCCTGGCCTGCTCTCTGCCACAAGGCACAAGTAACTGCATGTCAGAAGCAAAGATTTTTTTTAAAATAAATCCATTAAGTCAGTGATGGTACCATATGACCAGAGATTTAGCACCTATATTTAGTAGAGTTGGGTGATCCAGACATACAGACCTGTTAGAATTACCTTACTCTGCCGGAATTCAAGGCTGAACATGTTCTGAAGGGTAAAACATTTTGGATGGGGATAGAGGGGAGGAATAGAAAAAGGGCTGAAAGGGTTTAGCAAAAGCTGGCGGATCCTACACAGGTATTTGCTAAGGTAACTGCTTTTCTAAACAAGAGCAGTGCACTTTATTCCCCCTGCACAGCCAAAATATTTGAGGCAGCACCATGAAGGGAATCTATGAGACTGGAAAAGCTGAAGGTCAGTGAGGAAGCTGAGAGAAAACAAGGGAGTAGCCAAAAGCAAAGCAATGATAACCAGCTGCCCTGAAAGGGGAACAGACCACAAAAGGTCTTCAGACAATTCCTGCAAATATTGCTGGGTACAAATTCTGTAGCTGCTTTCCAGACTACACTGAAACCACCTTTTATGAGGGAGCTGTGAGCAGTGTTGGGGAAGCTACCTGCACACAGAAAGGGACTACTTCTCTGTTATTCACGATGACAGCAGTTCACCCTTCTGGGAAGAGGAGGAGGAACATAGAGCCTCAAATGAAAAATTGGATACCTGGATAGATGTACCAGCCTATGGAGAGAGTGCCTGTATTGACAAACATCTAGAGACTGACAGTAATGATCAGCCAATAATGATCAGCCAAAATGAAACATAAGACACATCTGAGCTGTCAGTCTGAGTACAGGTCTGCCCTAGTGCATTCCAGCAGGATGAGTTGGGCTTGGATCACATGCATGGCTGATAGTGTGGACAGAAAAATGGAAGAGGATCAAATATCAAATAGAAATTCAGGGTGAAAAGGTAGAGGAGTGCTCTCTTTAATATGTCTGGAGATAAATAGCAGGGAAAAACAGTCATTAAAGCCAAGCAGTGTTACTGGCACGCGAGCAAACGAATACAAATCGATGCTCAGAAAGTACACCTGGAAACAAAACCAAAACTTCTGAGCAGCAGAGGAGCAAGGTCCAGCAGTAACCTTTTTGCAGTAGTAATTGGGAGCAGGAAGGGAATCTTGGCTACTTTTAAAAGTGTTTTTTAAATCTTAACTCTTTACAACTGAAGCAGTGGGGGAGCAAACACGATGATCCAGTATATACCATTCCTCCTACATTCATTTTGTCATAAAACTGCAAACTGGAGATCCTCCCTTGTCATTTTACAGAGCATCTCTTCTTTGTCATGAAGGACAAGAGGATGGTTAGAGTCCTATGTTAGCAATGCTCCCTTTGGCCACTGAAACAGTTAATTGCAATCCTATGATTTCCAATCTGTTCTTGGAAGGTTCTGAAGCCCTTCAGTTCACATGAAGTTCAATAGCATCCAGAGTAATTGATGCAAGGTTCTTCTACTAAGAGGCTTCTGTTGCCTACATCTCCCAGAGAAACACCATGTATTTAGTGCACACCTGAAAACCACTGAACTCTGTAACAGACATTGCACATCTTTTCCTCATTTTTGGTCTTTTACAATGCATCTAGTATTGCTGTAGACGTACTTGGGCCTGCATAGAGCAGCACACACAAGCAACCAAATAGGAAACCAAGCAAAAGGAAGACAGCAGAGTTCAAGTGCTGTCGCTCCTGTCCATTGTGAACTAGGTGGCAGTGTATTTTGAGTTTTCTGCCAGGTTGTGAAAGGGAAGAAGGAAAACCTGGGGGAAATGCAGTCAAACATGTTAATGTCAGTATTACACAAGGTTATCCCTGGGGATGTGTTGTGACTTAACCCCAGCCGGCAGCCAAGCCCCACACAGCTGCTCACTCACTCCCCCATCAGCAGGATTGGGGAGAGAGTTGGAAGGGTAAAAGCTGGAAGACTCATGGGTTGAGATAAAGACAGTTAAAAACAGAAAGAAAAAGCCACATACACAGGTGAAGCAAAACAAAGCACTAGCTCACTGCTTCCCCTGGGCAGGCAGATGTTCAGCCATCTCCAGGAGAGCAGGGCCCCTTCACACGGAATGGTGACTTGGGAAGAAAAATGCCATCACTCAAAATGTCCACCCCTTCCTTGTTCTCTCAGCTTTATATACTGACATGTTGCATATGGCTTGGAATACCACCGTGGTCAGTTGGGGTCACCTGTGCCAGATGTGTCTCCTGTGAACTCCAGTCTCCTTGCCAGTGTGACACTACAAACAGGAGAAAAGGCCTTGGAGCTGTGTAAGCCTTGCTCAGCAATAACAAAACCATCTCTATCATCATCACTGTGTTCAGCACAAATCCAAAACACAGCCCAATACCAGCCACTGAGAAGAAAATTAACTTTAGCCCAGCCAAACCCAGCACAGCCTGTATTGAAAAGGTCATAAAGCATCAATGGTCAATTATTGAGTTCTCAGCCCCGCATAAATTGGGAGAAACCATTCTGAGATGGCACAGAGATGAATGTCCCGGCAAGCAAAGGCTACAGAAAATTGTCTGCACAGCCAGAGGGCCCCTGGCTCTTAGCAGCTCAGTAGTTCCTTGGTGAGGGAACTGCAAACCAGAAACTGAGTGCTACTGCTGCTGTAAGTGCTTGCCTGCACTGAGGGTCACAGCTGCAGCTGAAAACTGGAAAACTGTTGCCCCTCAGGATCTGTTCAGGCACTCAGTGAAGGAAGGAAGGTGTCCTGAACAAGTTGCTGCAAAGAGGCAGATTCAGGGTATGTATTAGAAAATACCAAGCAGTGGGAGGAGACGATACTTGTGTCTACCTGGGCCACAGTTCAATGGGCAGCATGGCACAAGGACAAACAGATCACCAAGGGTGAGTCCAGCACTGCCACTGTCCCTGCTGGCACCAGAAGCCCATGTGAGGCTCTCTGACAAAGCTGATGCACAGCTCTGTAGAAAGCAGCAGTCCTGGAGTGCCAGAAAAACATGGGGCTTGTGCTGCAGTTTAAAAATTGGCCAGAGAAAGTGTGTGCTGTTTGCTGAGAAAAGGGAAAATACCATACTATCCTTGTGGACCAAGGTTCAGTTCTCTGTCATAAGACTTGTTAGGGATCTGATATACCCCTGGACTCTCTGAATCCACACAGCCACATGGTACAGGTTAGAGTCTTCTAATCTTTATTTAAGGTTTTGAAGATGGGAATACCAACCATTACTTCCATATGGTTACTGCAAAGGTAAGTACCTGAAAAGATTGTGAAGTACCCAGATGTTATGATATTAATAACTCAGAGTGACAGAAGCTGGCCTGCCTTTTGAACATTTCCTTGATAATTGCCAGATAACAGAAGGATCTACGTGAGGCCTACTTCGTTTCTGAGAAAAGCAAGGTGAAAAAAGGCAGATCTTTGAGATAATTGAAGCACACTAAACTACCCTAATTATCCATATTTCTCTTCAGTACCTTCCATCCTCCCACAACCAACTCCTGCTTGCTCACGCAGTTATCATTGCAGGAAATAAACAAGATCTCAGCCATACAGTCCTTACTTGTATTCCCTCACATCTGCAATAAAACACAGTCTGAGGAATCAGGAGAAATATTGAGATGAAGCAGAAGGTATCCATTAACCTCTTCAACAAAGAACATCAAACACTAGGTTTTATTAGGCTGAGTAGGACAGCTTAAGAATTAGTACTCCTTCCTGAAAAATTTAATTAGACTGTGATCAACAGCCCTAATGTATTTATTCCACAATGATTAAATTAGCCAGTGCTTCTCTAAAGAAAGTTTTTGAACTTCTTGTTCATAGTTCCCTGAAAATACCATCTCAGCACCCAACAGAAGTCAAAAAAGCAACTTCAAAAATTTTTTTGTAAAAATGCAGGAAATTTTTACAATGAATTTACAATTCTGGTGCCATTCTCCTCTTCCTCTTCCCCTCATTCTCAACGCAGACACGAAAGAACTAGAATCACAGAATGTGCTGAGTTGGAAGGGATCCACAAGGACCATTATGTCCAATTCCTGTCCCTGCACACAACACCCCATGGGCCACACCATGTACCTGAGAGTGTTGTCCAAATGCTTCTTAAGTTCAGACAAGCTTGGAGCTGTGACCACTGTCCTGGGGAGCCTGTTCCAGTGAAACTAGGAAATTTCAGGCAACAATAGCTAGAGAACTTCAACAGGCTAGAATTCATTATCCTGGAAAAGAAATGACTGAAGTGGTTTATAACAAGAGAATATGAAATTATGACTTGCAGAGGATATATGATAATTTTTTTTTGTAAGTCAAAACCTAGAAGTATATAGTAATGTCATCCAAAAGCTTTTAAACCACAATTCTTTCTCAAATGATGCAGTTATTAAATAGTAACACTCTGGTCCAAAAATTCTATGGAAGTACAAAGAAAAGTCCCAAAAGAAATAAGAAAAAAAAAGAAGAAAACTTCATTAAAAACTATTCAACAAGATGGTGCTGGTGGGACTTCCACCTCAAAAAGTTCCTGTGCTACAAATTGCTGGAAATTTGGGCACAGTAATACCGAGGAATGTACTACTTTAAATATGCTCTCTTCTTACTTTCTTTTTAAATCCTTTTTTTAATTTTTTTTAAGATCTTATCATTGGCAGAGTCACAGATTTCTGGTCTGATTTGGTATAAACATTCAGGATTCGGCTGGTGCCATCTATTTTTGGAAGCTAGCACGGATGATCAGTTATTCCACAAGACCAATGAATGTTACAGTGCTCCACCATCAAACCTCTGCCTCAGTGTCAGATTTGTGGTACAGCTGCTACACAGAGGATGTTGTTACAAGGCTGCAAACGATACAAGTCACCAACTACTTTGCGGATTGCTCCCATAGCTGGTTACCATTCAAAGTCTTTATCTCATTTCTGAATTGGTATTACTCAGATATTCAGCTATTTTACTCCAGCCATACAACTTGTATCAGCCAGAACAACTGAAGAAATCTCCAGCATTACTTGTGCAATTAATAAGATCAGAAAATCCAATGACATTTATCCAAATGAAAGACCCTGTTCAGACAGGATCCTTTATTTTAGTCACAGTATGCAGCTGTGTAACTGATATTCTGCTAGGTGAATTTAAATATTAAGGGAATGCTGAAAATAAGAATAATGAGAGGCAGGGTATTTTTAAGGCTTGTGGCTGAATTATCCCAGGAGGGAAAACAAAACATGACAAGACACCAAAATGCGTTGCCTTATCTATCAGTTCATCCAGATGATAAGACTACACAATCTTTGCTGCTTGCTTTCATTTGTGCTTGTATGTCATGGTTTTAGCATTCATAAGATCATTCAAGCCTACAGAAGCCTCATGCAATATTAAAATGTTTATGCAACCCCTCTCTGTGCTTTAAGCAGCAACAACAAGTTCTGAGTGTGCAGAGAACAAGAAAAAATAGTTTCTATATCTCAGAAGAAAACTCGACTCCAATCAAACAATGATCTCTGAGCCACATTGTGATTAACCAGAACTGTAATTTTTACCTCAATTAGCACCATTTGCATTCCACCATTTCTTCTATTGACATGTGTTTTGGAATATCCTTGTGGGCTCAGATGCATCAATAAGCTAAAGACCATGCTGTTATTTCAAAAAATTGTCTCTTCAAAATAATTTAGTTTCTACAAGTAAAGCTGTCAAGTTGTGTATCACGAAACAAGGATTAAGATACCTAAAAAAAAAGCATGATACTTTGATCTACCTGGCAATTTAGAGAACCACTTGCTGCTTAATGAGATGTAAATGCTGTAAGCAGCAAGCTTTAGAGGATGTGGGGAAGATCTCCATTGTACCTTGGCTTAGCAGCATGAATTGCTTCATGGCAAGCTGTCATGGGCAGAGTAAAAAAGGGAAATAAAAACTAAGAGGAAAAGGCAGGAAAGAGTCCTGCATTGTGTGAAGGGACTCCAATGTTAAGGACCAGTTTGCAGGGATGCACAGCTGGAATGGGACTGTTTCAGACTCACAGAGGGCTGAAAAAGAGAACAGGGGATAAGCAGAGCTCTTGTACCCTCTGGAGGTTTCATGCCAATGTCTGTACTCCTCACATTCCCCCTCGGAGCCTTGAACCACAATTCAGACGGAAGCAGCACACCTTCATCCCATGCAGTTTTCATCAGCACATTACTTTCCTGGTCCTCTCCACTACAGAAATGTTCCATTTACTCTGTGTGCAAAGTTCAAGCCTTGGTTCCCAGCTCTCATCTGGCTCTCACAGTTAGCCACAGTTTTGAAATAAAAAAGTCAAGCTTATTCATAGGTTTGGGTTATGAGCACAAGGGACTGCATGACCCCATCTCCTCACCACTGATACCACTGAGCAGCATGCTTCATCTACATGGCGAAGCTGGATCCTGATACCAGTCTGGTATAACCAAGAAATTCTTTACCTTCATTTCCATCAGCTCTTTTTACGATGTTTCCTCATTAACTGTAAAGTTAAACATCTTACTATGTGCTGTTTGTTAAAGATTTAGAACTCAGATAAAGCCAAGCTGAAAAATTCATGATCTGCCCTTTGTTTGACCATCCCTCACACAGCTGCTGTCATGCTTGACTGGGAGCCCCTGATGAGCATGGTGAGCTGTGTATGCACTAGCAAAGGCCCTGCAGGAGCCCCTGGGTTGAACAGCAATTCTCAAAATGGCACTTTAACAAGACACCAGAAAGATTGTTTAATCCCCTGCTACCACCTTCAGAGATAATCACAAAGAGACTTCAATTGCTTTCTTTTCTTATACCATTTTTAAAATTACCTTAAAAAGGTCTTATTATTTAGAACAGCAGGGTTTGCATCCTTCACTAACAGTGTGGAAAGCATGTGTTTGCAAACCCCCTAACTGATATTCCTGTTACAAATAACACATTCAAACACAGTTTCTGAAGAGCACCCGGTGGCATCTGAGCAGCCTTGTACCCAGTCCTGTGCTGCCTGCTCTGAGCCAGCCCAGAACCTCAAGAACAGCCTGAGGTTTCCACACTGCACAGCTAAACACTGCCTCCACTTTCTCATTTTCACCCAGTCAGACACTTCCCAACAATACACAGCCCAACATGCATTGGTTGTTTGATCCAGTGATGAATTCCACGTATCAACCAGCCAGGATCCTTTTTAACTTGTTTACTTTCAGATATTCTCAAAAGTGATTCTTTGCTGAAAGAGTTTGAAGGCACTAGGTTTCACAAAAGGGGAGAAAATGAAAGGCTTGACAAGATTCTATGCAGCATTCATTCAGTCTAACAAAAGAGCCACAGAAAACTAACACCTATAAATATCTAGCAGTGTTTCCTCCTTGTTTCTAGGCAGAGTATTGGCCCATTTAATATCACAGACAGTTAAAAATCAGTCTAAAATACACTCTTCTATTACCACCTCATCTGCTTGCTCTAAACCCACAACAAAAACGACTGAACTGCTCTCTCCAGTAAGATTTGCTGTTTTCTCATTCTCTTTTTTTTTCTGATTTTCCCTGCCCTAACTTGCTCATCTCTTCTCTCTTCATATTAATGTTATGTGAGGAATTGAATTCTTAGTTCTGCTGCAGAACTGAGAGAGCATGAGTACGGCAGGGAGGGGAGGTCCCTGTGGGAAAGAGGGTACAACGTTTTTGCATCTGATATCCCTTGATCTGGTCCAAGACTACAGCTCATCTGAGACCTGCTTCCTAGGAAAGTGTCCTATAACCATGGAATTGCAAGGGCTTGTCAGAGGGACTGCCTTGTGTTCCACCTGCTGGAGTTGTCCCTTTTTGTACAAAAGGTCTGAAGGTCTGTGGCTCATCCAATGGAGAGAAGAAGATGCAGTGACCTCCGGGAGATACATCTCACCTGGCACTGGAGTGCCAGCACTTGCTGAAACCAATATTCAAGACCTCTGCACAGACTGGAGCAGCCTCTGACAGACATGCAGACAGTCCTGCCTCCCCCACTGAATGCAGCACTACTTGATGGCTTAGTTCCCTTCTGTGATGAGGGAGTTACATGTCCAAACTCCTTCAGGCAGAGAAAGAATTAACCCCCAAATTCCTACACCCTGGGTGACCCCCCTAACCAGTTTTTTAAATACACAAAGAAAGCCACTGGCCATTTTAATAAACCTAAATTCTGATACATTTTTACTACTACAACTAATAAGTTAATATATCCAGAATGTGTAAGTACTTCCAAGGGAAAATAGATTTCTTTTTTCATCAAAGAAATTATTCTGCAGATGTGCACCCAAGAACAGTGAGGTGTCATTTGGCAGTGACTTCTCCAGGGCAAGGATGAATGAACTGCTCTCTTTTCCCAATGCTGAACAAGAGCAGAGCTGGCACCTTTTATGGTCCTCAGGCAAAACATTCAAGAATAGAATTAACAATATTTATTTCATCAGTTTATACCCAAACAATTCTAACATTAGCAGATAAAACTCCCAATCAATGCACAGGGCACTAGGAAGTGTTTTTAACAGGAGCTGGTATGGTGACACCCTTCCAGCCCCTGTGAAGTGCTGTGACCACAGTTCACATGTGTGAAGTGCCCCAGTGGCTGGGACCTCTGCGAGCATCTCACCTGGAGGTGCCTCAAATAGCTTGAGAGGATGTGGCAGTGCTGCACAAATGGTCCCCAGTCTACCAGAGAGCAGTTTTGGGGTTCTCAGTCTTCAAAAGAATTGCCTCAGCAGGATTTATATGGAACGTAGGTGCCGGGGAACCTTTGTGGAACCAAGCCCAGAAAATTCTAAATTGTATTAGCATAAATGAATAATAATGTATGAGAGTTTATGTTTCTAGGTGGAAGGCATTTGCCCATTCAGGTACTTCCTTCCTTCCTGTCTCATTAGAATGGTCGAAGGGATAACAAAGTTGCAGCATTTCAATCAAGGTGTTCAAAATACAGCCTTCCAAATTCCAACTCATCTTGAAAATCAGAGAGAATGAAAAAGAAGGCCCACAAGAACAGTTTTCTCTATCAAACAAATTCAGCTCTATTTTAGTCATTTTACGTTTAAAACAAAATACATCAGAATGGTAAATATCTTGTCTGCTTTTTAAAAGCTAGAAAATCAAATATCTTCCACTGGTGAATTTGTCATGTTTGATTTGAAAAGCACTGATTTTTCTCTTGTGTGTTTCATTTCCAAATGAATATATACAATGTAAATGAATTTATATAATATATACAGCCTCCTTTCAAAGGGGGCCATTTGTCAATGGTACATTAGCTGAGCTCTAAGCTGCTAGCACAACTGACACAAAAATAGAGCAACTGCAAGATAAAACTATAGGCAGCTCATTGCAGATGCTGAAACCTGTTAATGGCATATTAGAAATTTACAGAGGATATACAGCAACATTTTCAGGCACCATGGGACCACAATATACACGTGTGTAAGCAGCTAAATCCTCTTCTTCAAAATGCTATTCATTTCTTTGAATGCTTAAGAAAATTTTTTTAGTAGGGGCCAACTGCTCCCCTTAATTTTTCTCTCTCCTTTTACTAGAAGGAACAGGCTGGGAAAAAAAAAAGGTAGGAAGAGTTAAGAACATTTTTCCACTACCTCACATAAAACTGTAAATCAAAATTCTGTTTAAAAGACCTGGCTAAACCAGGTGTGATTCCAAACAGCAAATGCTGCTCCAGGAGCTCACAGCCACCACAGCTGAAGCAAGTTAATCTGCTGCTCGTTGCTGCAGCCCAGCCCCTGCAGTGCACTAAACCCTCTGGATCAGGCAAACTCACATTTTGGTGATATCCCTGGCTGAGAAGCACCATGGACAGTGTAGCTGAGCTGATGCCAACCCCACAGGGGAGCTCACCTCTCCAAATATTCACAGGCAAGCATTCAAGTTCAGATGTTTTTGAAAGCTTGTGATTTTAAACCCGAGTATTGATTCCACTCATTGATTCCATGAGTGGAGGGTTGTTCTGTGGTTTTGGTTTAATTTTTTTTCAAGTAAAGATAGCAAATACTGTAAGGCTCTCTGTAAAATTGCAGGAGTTGGCAAAAGTGCAGCTGTAATTATAAAGGGCTGTTATTCTCTTCTGTGTGAAGTTGCAGAATATTTATATATGGGTGGCATCCATCAGCCAGAAGCCAACAGAGCAGTCACTCCAACACCCATCCGTGGGCCAGAGCAGGGCCAGGTAGTGCAGGCAGCCCACCAGCCTCACTGGTAGTGATACCAAAATGATTTTTGATCTTATATTTTCTTCATATATATTCATAGCTCTGTAGAGTGTTATTATATAGTTATATAGTTGCCTAACTTCAGAACTTTTCCTATTAAGACAAAAAAATTCCTGAAGGCCTGTTCTAATCTTGCTGCTAATGGGAATTAAGGACAAGACACCTTCCCAAGAGACTTTCCCATGTAATTGACATAAAAAACTAGCAAGGAGGGGGCTTCAGAAGGGGTTGAAACCAAGAGTGGCAATCACTTCCTCACCTGTGTTTCTAACTGGGGATTCTTGTCAATTATGCTAATTTTCCAAACCTAAAAAATTGTACTTGTCCTATATCACGTGAGCATCTTTGACGTGTGTTTCAGCATGCTGTGCACCCACAGGGACCCTTCATTAAATGGTAACCACACTTTATCACCTAACCTTGTTTGGCTCTTAATTTTAGGGCTCAAAAGGCAACAGCAGCACCAGTGCCTGACAACTTGCAGACCTCATCCCAAGGCACCATCTTCAGCACTGACATGATGAAGGTCCAGCTTTGTTCATGAACACTGGTGCTGCAACAGCCCAGAACACAGCAGGTTTTAGCTGTATAAATCACAAGAGTGAGTGGGGATGATCCAGTATTCACATAAATTGTATCTGTGATTTGACACTGTAAGATTCTTTTGGATTTTTTATTTTTTGCATACCATCTATGCAAATTTTCAAGAGTGCAATGCTTTCTTATAAAATAAAGGCAGTAATAGCATTATAAAGCTGCTTCTCTATGTGATAAAAGAAAGCTACAGTTCAAAGCTGAGATCTGTTTTAGCCAGTATTAGCTTTAGAGAGACTGTACTATGGTTTAGCCATGTATTTAGATGTGTAGTTGGTTGGCACCTAAGATTTCATGGCTTAAATATAGGGAGCCTTGATTCCCTTTGAGCATACAAGAAGATAAGGTATTACAGCACATTCAGGTTCCTAGAAAGTAGGATGTGAATTACAATGAAATGTATCTATCTAATCAAGAGCATGTCTTAGTATCCTAATTTATAAGAGACTCAGCAGTTGATGAAATATGAGATATTGAGAACCACTGACCAAGCAATTTTAAAGGTTGGTCTAACATTTTTTGTATTCCTCAAGGGGGGAAAGAACAAGTACTTTACCTTTCTGAGGAATAATGAAGTAGGGATCAAAGTAGTGATCATGACTGACTAATAGCTAATTGCCAAATAAATCTGTGTAGCTGTCTGATACCTGTATAAACAAATGCTCACTTCACTCCTATAAAGACTTTCAGTACACTGGAGAGTTCCTCTAACCTGGTTCTGATTACCTTTGGATGACAAACGCAATCCTATGGAAACAGATCTCTAGCCTGATCTTGGTTTAATTCCTTGGAGGAAATCTGCCACATCAATGTACTAACCTGTGCTATATGTTCTGAACCTGTACGGCTGGGCATTTCTGGTCAGCAGAAAATGGGACTGGTTGAGCGATAGCAATCCTCAGGGCTGAACTTCTGCTTAAAGATAATATTAGATGCCTCCTCTATTTTATTTTAAATTTAAATAATTTACATACTAGTGTGTATAACTGAGAAGAGCCCATTAATAATCTGTATCTAGACAAAAACAGGCACATAAATAGAAAATCTTCTGAGCTGGTTTCCAACCACTCAAGACTTCAGACTGAACAATTCAACTGACAAGTGAGACATCAGGGGAATCATGAGACAGAGCTGAAGAAAACCTTATGTTCAAGGTGAGAGGCAGCTCAGAGGGGCAGCTCATGGGAGAGAAGACGGGGCAATTTGCCCCCTCACCTTCCCTCTGTGCTTCTTTGCAAATTTCTACCCATTCATTTCCTATTCCAGAAAGAAAATCAGAGGAAAGAAAGGGGGAAAAAAAGTATTATACTACTAGAAAAATACAGTCCTCAGAGGAGACAGCAAAAAATAATACCTGAAATAATTGCTTTTATTTGATAAAAAACCAACTGTGACTGAGGGAACAACTGAGGGAACAAGAAATTCAGCCATGCTGTTATTTAAACTCCCTAAAGGAAGGATGGGGGGATATACAGACAAGGAAAATAAATACATGTCTTATGTCCTAAGTATTTCATGTAGGTGAATCCAGGCTGTGATCTGTCACAGGACTAAAAGTTGCTGCTGCTTGTTTCCCCCAGCAGTCTCCCAAAGCCATGCTGTTTGTGTGAACACTCACACAAAGCACAACAGGATCCAGGTGTGGGCCACGTGGCAAAGCTTTGCTTTACACACTGATCAGCAGTTCTGTACACATTTGTTCTAGATTCCACCCATTGGATCACAGAGATCCAATCATGGAGATCCACTTTAATGTGCTAATAGTCTCATTACCTGCCCATTTCAACCAGGAACATTATACACTTACTGGGGCTCAGAATTTCAGAACAAATCCTTGATTAAGAGCCAACTCATAACCTTTAATTAATTAGCAGACATCCAAGCACAACATCCTTGAACTTTCAGGAGAATTAGCGTAAGAGATCCAAGCAATTTAGTGCATTTCAGAATCAGACAAGAGTGCAAGAACAGAGGAAAAACATTTTGCTGAAGAGATAACAAGATTTAATCCCTATTCCATGAAAAAAGAAGAAAAGACAAAGAAAACCAGTTGTAAATGTACTCATTCTAATTTCATTAACATTTCCTTCTTAACACCCAAGGTGTTCTGTGCCATTTGAATTTTTGCTAAATAATCAAAACACTATTTTAGAACTGCAGTGGACTTGGCAGTTCAGGCCAACTCCAAGAGACTTTCATCCAGATTTCCCCACAGTCACCTCTCAGCAGAGGGTGCAGTAGAACCTCACTGAATTTCATCACCCCACCTCCCCCACCAAATTCTGGCAGAATCCCTGAGATCAGATGACAATGTGGTGCTGCAATTAAGACCAGCAACAGGAAAGTCATCTTCACAAAGCCTCACTAAGTAATCTGAGGTAAATCACCTAGCCATGGTCTACGCATTTATATAATCCACCTACCTAATAAAACTGCAATGAGGATTAATTAATTTTTCAGATGTTTTGAGATCCTTGAATTAAAGCAGTAGCTTTTTCTTGCAGTACTTTAACCGTGCTAATTCCAGACTGGCTCAAAAGTGACCAATCACAGGACATGAACAAATTAAAAAGTCCAAGAACTATTCAAATCTCAGAAGGAAAATTAATCAATTCAACCTGGGAAGAGCTGGATTTCAGCCATATTTTATACAATCTGAAATGAGAGAGAAAAATGACAGTTCCCATCACCATTCTAGGCCACTTCTAGTGAAATTTTGTAACATCTGTTGATGCTAAATACTTCAGACTAGAAGAATCCATTTAAGGTTATTTTCTGCAAGCCCATACTATTCTCCAGGGGTACCAATTGGATGTATTTAAACCAAGCACCCGTCAGAAGACTATTTCATGCCCAGAATGGAGAGGAGGGTGGAGACCAAGATCTCACTGCTATTTGAAATGTATAACGTCACTGAGCTGCCAGATTATGACATATTAAAATCCTGTTTGCTATCCATGGCCTGGCATTAGTTCAACAGAAAACAGCAAATCTGTTTGAACTCAAATTTGATTGATGAAAATTTCTACATAGTTTATTATCTGGCATATTTTTGTGAGACAGACCTGACTTTTAATTCTTTCTCTACATGGTTTTTATTAGCCCTAGTAATTTGCTTCTACCAAAATCTTCTGGGCATGAAAAAGGACCTCTTTCCCACCTTTCTCAAATTTTGTTTTTATGTGCTGTTTTTCAGAAGTAGCTTTTAATGTAAAATTGTAGAAGCATTTAAGAAAATTATTTGTTTAATTCACCCTCAATATCTAACAGAATTTCAGTACACTCCTTTTTCTGGTGAGGTCCTAATCTAAATTTTTAATCATATGCAAATGAAAGGAAACTTATCTTTTGAGCAAAATGCCTAAGTCCTCACATGACAGCTAAGCTTCCCAAAATAGTAGACTGGTGTGCTGGCTTTCACACCAGTTTCAAATTAAACTCCAAATAAGCCACTCCCTTTCCTCCTCCCTGTCTGCTAAGGAAGGGACTAAAGGGAAGATTATGGGTTGAGCTAACGGTTTATTAAAAACCCAGAGCAATGGAATAAGGTGTGCACAAGAGAGATATAAATAGCAGAAGTATACAATAAAAGAGGAGGTGTTTTACCACAAAAAGGTATTCACCACTGGGAACAAAAGGTGGTGAATGCTTCCTGCAGGACATGTCCATAGGGTTTTCCCAGACAAAGATGATACACTGTTCCTGCATGCAGTGGGATATGGGAACAAAGGCAATATGGCCAAATTCCAAAAGGGAGCCCTAGCTTTTCCTGCTGAAACCATGTGCCCAGCAATGATGTGGGGGGCATAGAATAACAACCTGGTCACACCCACACAGTGCTGAACTCCCCCCGTCTCTGTAACCAGGACAATGGGAAGGAAATAATGCCTTTGGAGCATCTTGCAGAAAGCAGAGCTGAAACACTCACACATGAGCACACATTCAAGCACCTGCATATGCTGCTTATCTTTGCATGCACAGGGAGCCTGGGCCCCTGTCCTGATGTCTTCTGTTGACACAACTTCATTTGTCATTTTTGTAATAAATCATACTGAACCAAATTCTTCATGTCTCCTTAATCCCAGTTGAGGCTGGGATCACAATGTAGCTGCGCAAGCAGAAAGAAGGATATATGATCTGTATAGCACATACATCATATATCTGAATAGCAGAGTGGGAGAATCCAGTTTTCATTTCAACTATTTAGGGTATTTTTTTCCTTCATGTTGAAATGAACTTAGATATCTCCATGGACTTTCCCTTCATCTGGGAGAATTTTCTCAGCCATCCTGTGGCTAGCCATACATATCTGTACCGCACAGACTCAAATTTTTCCATAATTCTGGAAAATTTACCTTGACAAAAGTCTCACAACACTTCAAAAAACTACCATTTTATAGCCACCAGGAACAGCTGGACACAGGGCCCTCTGATGTCTTACTTACGAGTGCACCAAGGGCAGTTGCAGACTCACAGGCCTTTATTAAAAAAAAATTACAAAAGATCTGATCAGATTTTTTTCCTTGGCCTGACCTTCAAAGATGATCACCAAATTGTCACAAGATCAAGAAGACCTCAGCAGACAATTAAAGAATGCAACTACCTACCAGCATGATTAAGTCTCTTCCACATGTAAAATGAGAGGCCTCATTCAGAAGCTGTTTAAGTAATAAAGAAGGCAGTGTACCCATTCCAGGGGCTGCATTTGCTCATCTTTTTCCAGGGGTAGAGGTGGTATTTAAAAAAAGCTATTTCACCAAAGGAGAAAAATAAATTATGCAGAAACATTCATCATCATGCGGAATGTCACCGAAGTATCAGGATGTCCAAATAAATATCAAATGAGAAAGATGTAGCCCCTGTTCATGAATAAAGAACATCTCAGAGAGTTCAGAAAAAAAACCCCAAAACATGGCCATAGTTATGCAAGCCAGGCTAAATAAATAAACAAACTAAAACAAGGACACCCAAAAAGAAGAGTCTCCTACTGGGAGGCAGACTTAGCCTTGACTTCAAGAAGATCTGTAAAAGTTTATCTTAAATGGCTGTTAATTCCAACCTCCAGAGCTTCAACCTATTTTAGGCCTTGTGTATGCGCTTCAATTAAAAAAAATAAAGCCAACAGAGAGCAGAGGCAAACGTTTGGTTGCATTCTGTGCAGTATTTGTATCAAACACAAGCCACAATAGGATATTAGGATGATAATTTTATACATTATTACATCCATATGCATATAAATAGACATCTCTTAAGAATTTCTTTACTTCTGTTGATACTTTGGAAATTATTCATCTGATTAATGAATTATACACTGAATTTATACATTAACGCCTAATACTTATGCCCAAATAATTTCTGGATTAATATATTATTTAAAACCATGTAGGAAGATTAGAAACTGGGTTAATTTACTAGTGTATCTAGCTTAAGGCTCCAATTTTCTTAAAGGCAAATTCAGTACATGAACAGGCAGTAGGACTGTGATGACAGAAACTTTCAGATGTTCCAGTTATTAGGGCTGTTTAATAGATTATCTATACAAAATGGAGATTACAGCATAAATCAGACTTCAAATGGTAAACTAAGAACTGCAAACTAAAAGCTTCTGATAAGCAATTCATGAAGCTTTGACTCTCCCAAAGGGATTAATGCTACGTGAAATAAAAAGAAGCAACACCCATGGCTAAGTGACCTTTTAGATCTCTGCTTAGACACAGCAGAAGCTGTCCATAGTCTCGTGGCAAATGCAGTGTCAGATCTAACTCAACCAAAATGGAAGGGAAAAAGCAGCACTTTGTGTAAGAGTTACATGCACTTCACCCTGGCATGTGGGCAAACACATAAACACCACTTCTGAGGAAACTGGTTATGTCACTGCAACTCAAAGCTGCAATTCTCAGAAAATTCTATCAAATGGAAGCCCAGCTACTTTTTCTAAACCAGACTTTGATTGATTTTAATCTCATTATTTGCAGATGTCCTTAAAAGAGATGTTTTTTTGGCACTTTCACTTCATTCATTTAAAAACGCACACAAAACAAAGCAAATATTAGGGATTGATTAAATTAATGCTGTCAAATTAATTGGCTGCATCTCAATTATATTTTCCTAAAATAAATACAGGTCAACTACTTTCAAAGATCTAACACTTAACATGTGATGGGGAAATTTGGCATATAGTTTTTATGAGTTTTTCAGATTTTACTTATTGTTGAACAAGCAATTCCTTTTAATCAATACATTGTTTTAAAATTGCTGCCAACCTTTTGGAAGGCCAAAGGTGGCAAAATTGTTCCGAGTGTTTCATTTATATCTTGCAGGTAGTGAGATTTTGCTATTGCTGACATTGCCCAGTAGTCCTATTGCAACAGTAGCTCCATCTTTCCCAACTCGAAGAGAGTACAGGGACTTAGTGGTTTATTTCATAGAATTCAAGTTTTCCCATAATAAAATACCTTAATATGCTTTTTGGGGGTGGGGGGGGGGAGAGAGGAAAAGATGTCCTAGCTGAAGCACTACTTGAAAAGAGTTTTTGGCAGACGATCAGCATGGAGAAATCTCTTTTCTTATGCTTTAAAGGCTGAAAATTATAAGCAATCAAAGGATATTAAAAATGGAAAGTTTTGGGCAACATGTTCTGTAGGCACTGTGATCTGGGCTCCAATAATATTAGAGTGCTGCAAGATGCCTCTTCAAAACACTGCATCTAAATTAATCCTTTCAGTAGCTTTTACACCATGCCTTTTCGTACGTGATACGTTTTACACCATCCCATGTACTAAAATCGTGGTATCAGCAGTTCCATACTTGATATTAATTCAGGACTTACTACTGCATATCCACCATCTGGATATGGCATTGGGCACTTACAGAGAGCCTCAATTATTTCAACATATTGCCAGTTTTCAAGGGAAAATGTCTGTCTTCCCTTGGACCCACTATTCAAAAACAGTTGTACCACCACCACCAGCTCTGAGGGGAGATAATCAACTTAAAAGTGAGGTGGATGAACCATTGAATAAATTTACTGATGATTGCTGCATGAGAGGAACTCTTCTCACCTCAGAGTTTCACATGATTGCACCACATCTCATACCTTTTTCAAATACATTCTGAAGTTCCACAAGCTGTACATGTTAGGACACTGCAACACAAAAGGAGCAGGGAAAGGCTTAACCCAGCATTTGCTGTACAGCCAACCATAAATATTTTGAATTCAGCTGTCCCTAAGTGCGAAAAAGGTAGAGACTATGAAATAGAAATCAATGGTCATGCTTCATATACTACTTGATGTTTTACTTTTTCCAGGGCTTTGATTATAGAATGTAGCCCAGAATGAATGAGCAGATGTGCATCTCCTGCTTTATGCTACTTTTTCTGCTTTGCTGCCTTCCTCGTTTCTTGACCTCCTGCTTTTTACATGCTAGGGGAAATCAGATGAATTTCTGCAGGGAGGTGGTGCAGTCATTGTGTTTCTTTTTTGCTGCACACTTCTTGTGTTCCAGAAGCATAAATAAATTCAGGAAAAAACATGCATGGTATGAGCTTAAGTCCAGACTAGATCCAGGATAATTAAAAACAATCAACCTCTGATAGTGACCAAGTGAAGTACTCAGTATTTAACACAGGTTGAGTGAGAAGTATGACAGGCAATTGTTCCCCCAAGACCATCCCACCACAGCTTGCACTCTCCAGAGCAGTCTCAGCACAGTTCAGTGACTGTGTGAGCTAAGGGTGACTTTGCTGCTCCTAAAAATAGTCCTATAAAAGCAAGAATGAGGTCTCAGACACAGGAGCTGGCCATACCACCACTTGTGTTACAGCTCTGCAAATCGAGTCCAGGACTGAGGAATTTAGAGTGCATCAGAGCTTTTGAAAGTTATCTTCTGTGCTGTGTGATCCATCATGTACTGAGAAAACTGAATGGCCAATACAAGCATTTTACAAACTTCCCAAGCAATGAAATATATCCCCTACTTTCTGGACTACTGTTTTTGAATCTGATGCACGCAGTCACCAGTGATCTGGAAATACAGTAATTTGTTAGAACTATATGCAGAGTTTTATTCAATTTAGAAAGAAAGGGGAATATGAGCAAAGGGGAGTGCAAGAATATTTTATTGAAAACAATGCTCCAGATGCATCCAGAACAGTCATCTGGGAGATATATAAAACCATTACATATGGAATAGAGTTTTTGTGTTTCTCCCAAAGAAAGTAAAAATACAATATAACTTATAATTAGTACAAACAAAAACGAGGTTAAATTCACAGTCATATATTGCCAGAATGATTCTAACAGGCTGAATGGAAAAGCTTATGTAGGCAGAATTTCAGCTAGCAGGAAATATAAGATATTTATCCGAGTTACAAGACAGCAAGAATGAGAGAACTACTAAATTCACATGCAGGTTTCTAAAATTAATTTTTGTTTGTAGAACAAGCTGCCAGATTACCAGCATCAATTCTTACATACTTTGGAGCCACATACTTCATTCATACAATGTTATTCTTATTCTCTTACAGAAAACAACTAATTTTTTGTTGCCCCAAATATAATATTTTAGTGTTTTGCACTGATTAGGTGAATCTTTGACTGTGGGACCTTCCTGATGGAAACGCCGAGCAGGGTGCGAGGGTGGGGGAAGATGAACCACAAGATAATTTACATAAGTGCATTGCAATTATTCCTCCTTAATTATGCATGCAGCTGGCTCTATTTTAAGCCATGCCAGGGCGCTGTGCACACAAGCACTAAGGGTATCTGTCACTCCATGTGTCAGGCCTTCAACATTCTCACCCACCTGCCTGGAAATCAGCAGCAGCAGCCAAAGAGAAGCAGTCGGGCTTGTGGCCACCTGCCATTCATCAGCGCTGTCAGGACATGGCTGCTGCCCCCTCATCTTTCTCTCTTGTCGAGACTTTCTGTGCACTGTGTTCAAAACACCAGGTCCATTTGCTCTTTTCTACCAAGTTACTCTACGAACTTCTAATTCACCAGCAAACTGAGCTGTGTCATTTTTCTGCGTCATTTTTGAGAACACAGTTGCACAAATGTAAGCTGGCAGGCTAAATTAGTGAAAAAAATAATCACAGTTGTGTTTATATTAATTAAATTAAATAATTATATACTAAAACTCAGCTTGAATTTCCTCTCAAATGACACTGCTGCACTTTTTTTTCTCACTTCCTGGCAAAGATTCTAAATTTTCTACTAATGCTTTGTCCAGACACATACTGAGGAAATGCTATGTTTATCCAGCCTTTCAGAGCGTGGGGGAACCTTATCATTGGTAGAAAATAATAATCCTGTTTTGCCAGTGCTACTTGGAGATGCTCAGGAAAATCAGGCTCATTCCTCAAACACAAGACACCACCTAGAAAACTCTGCCAATCAGAGTACAAGGACATACCACAGCCATAAAATATAAGCATGGTAAATCTGTTCTAATAAGCTCTGGCCCTATCATCTCCACCAAACAGGAAAGAAACAAAAACTCAGACAGACACTCTCATTCCCAGCCGGCAGCCCACCAAGTCACCCCTGCGCTACCGCATATGTTCCCAGTGTCTTTACATAGATACTTGCATTATTCACTAAGTCCTACCCACCACCTGCAGCTTCTTTGGGATAAAATATTTCATGGAGACACTGCTGTCCTGGCCTCAGTATGAAGAGTGGTCACAATGGCTCAACATGAAACTGTGGAGAATGCTTAATAGTCTAGAAGAGTTAGGTATGCCTAAAATAATTCAAATAATGGTCTGATCCTTAATGGGAAACCCTATAAGCCATTTAGCCAGAAATCAGGGCCTTTTCATGTGCAATTTTGATGTATGGACTTGGGGTTTTTGGCATTTGCGGCACTGCCCATGGCATTTTGCCGGAAATACCCTGTATTTGGGAGATGATCTTGCATGACCTAAGTCTGATTCTTCCTAACAGCAAGACAGCACTGCTACCTTCTCTCCTCTTCTTTCCACTCTTCCTCTTCTCTTCTGCCTTCTCCCCAAAAAAGAAATGGCAATACGAGTGGGAAAATTGGAGTTTTGTCCCTTCTTATCATGGAAGCTTATTTTACTTTCAAATACCATTGTTATTTGCATTTAAGCTATGGTGTGTGTGAAGCTATGGACTCAACTTCTAATTTCTACTAAAACTGGCACATAGTCAAGACAATGCAATAAAACACAGTAGATCTTCAGACTTCACTCAATTATCAGTATAGGCCCCAACCACGTAGTAGACATTAGATAGGATACTAAAACCAGCATTTTATTTGGTACCACATGTAACAAAAGTGATCTCACCTAGTCTTGAATTTTTTCTTGGCATACTGCTGTGAAAGGTGTTCCACCTGCCTTTGGTATTCTACCCTACAGAAAAACACGGGGAAGAGCAAAAGATTTGGTTTTATCACATAATAAATAGTTAAAATCATGCAGGCACCACAGAGGCAAATAATTCCTATGGTATTCACCACTGAAAGTCATTCATTGACATAAAAAAATCTAAGGGGTTGCAGGAAAACAGTACACAGACTCATCAAACACCTTGCTCTAACAGCTATTTCTGAAGCAAAGGAATAGGCTATTAGAGTTTAGTAGATTATGAAACCACGCAAAATCCACTCTTTCATGGAGATAAGATTTATCGAGTCGCTATTCCTCCTGTTCTTTTAAGATATTTCATAATGACACTGACAGATGAAAGGCTTGCATGCCTGGCTCCATAGCCCAGAACACTGCCAATACTCCAAAATTTATCAAAATGACAATTCAAAGCTATTTTCCCCTAGTTATTATAGAAGGGTCAGTTGGATTTTACACAACTCATCTTAAATGATTGATTAAAGACACTGGAAAGACAGCCACTGTTGCCTTCCAGGTATGCAATGCTGGAATGCTAGATACATCTCAGGATGCAAAACACACTTTATAAAAGTTATTGATAAAGCACGGACCTCAGGGGAGCACCATTATTTTTTGCTAATAACAATACACATATTCTATTCCTGTGAAATGTATGTGTATCTGAAAGGAAGTTCGAGGAGGAAACATGAGAGGGGTTGGTTACAGATGGAGGTTACACAACTTGGAGCAGCAGTTGGAGTTGTGACAGTGCTACAAAGAATTTGGGCTGTTAAAACACAGTTGCTGCTGTCATATCGCAAAGTTCCATACCTTCTTGGTGATTTCTCATGGGCAGCTCCTCACAGCACTGACTCCTTCTTCCTTACAGCACAACCAACAAAACACCATCTCTGTTCTCACCCAGCTAACCCACCCTTCTATAGCACTCATCATTATTGGACACAGCTGTGGCCTGTTAAGGGCAGGCCTGTTCCTAATCTCTGGTAATTAGTACAGCTGCAACTCCTCAGGGGTGAGATTACCTTCTGCACTATCTTTATTTTCTTACATTCTATCCTCCCACACACAATTATATGCATCTTACTAGATTAATTTTTCTCTAAAGATCAGAAAATAATAGACTGGTTTGCCTGGAGGATCATCTAGTTCCAACCTCACTGTCATGGGCCGAGATGTATTTCACTAGACCAGGTTGCTCAGAGCTTCATCCAACCTGGCCCTGAACACTTCCAGGGATGGGGCACCCACAGCTTCTCTGGGCAACCTCACCACTGGTGCCAGTGCCTCACCACTCCTTCCCAATACCTAACCTGAACTTCTCCTTTTTCAGCTTGAAGCTATTCCTCCTTGTCTTGAATATGCTCTTGTAAATAGTTCCTCTCCATCTTTCTCGTTCTGAACTGGAAACATATTTATAACATATTTTTGTTTGCTGGTTCATTTTTAGTATACAGACAAGAGTAAATTTTGCAAAGAAATTAGCTCTCTCAATTTCTCAAAGCTAATCCAAGCAGGACATTTCTTGTCTCTGAGAGTCTTTGTCACCTCTACTCTTAGCAGATGTCTATTCAAAAAACCCACAAACTATTTTACAAACAGCAGAAAGCCCTGAGGTCACTTTTACCTACTTTCCTGCAATATATAATCTTCAAAATTAATTCCATTTTTTCCTGATGATTTTGTGATCTCTTTTGATGCTGAAAATGTTATTTTCTTTTCTTTCCTGGGAGGAACTGCATTTTTAATCAGGCTTCCCAGAAAGAGCTTTTGCTGATCTTAATGTGAAAAGAAATCTATGGAAAAAAAATATGCCTGGGAAATATTACTTCAGATGACAGAGTTTATTTGACAGCACAGAAGATGAAAAGGCTTGGGTCCTTAAATTCTCTCTTCTCTACAGACCACAGAAGAGTGTTTGGAAAGCTGAACAGTGAAATATGGTTATGCCTAGAGACTGCTTGGCATCTCCTGCACATCACAGGAACATCTGGAGAGATGCAATTAGAGCACAAGCAGCTGCAATGCCCCCGCTTGCTAATCTGAATTGTTTCATTGTCACCTTGTGCTCCCTCACTGACTGCTGCATCTACTGAGCGACCTGCATTTTAGAAATCAATTCTCAACTGTGTTGCATTATCATAGAAACATTAGACAGCAGTAGGTTCACTGATCTGTTAGCAGAGCAGGCAGGTGTCAATGGGATGACCTGCTGTCTGTTGAGTGAGCCAAATACTCGTCCTGTGTAACAAGCAGACACCCAGGCCGTGCCCAAAAGCAGTTAGGGAACTCATGCATGACTTGGGATTCGACAATCTTGTCAAAAATCTGTCAGCTCCCTAATGAGAGGCACTGCTTTACTCCGCTGATGTGTGTGGTGAGCAATCACGTATGCAGAGTGCCATAAATCTGAGCCTAGTATTCCAAGCAGATATACTCAGTTTGCTGGCATTCCCAAAGAGACAGAATAATATAGTTAAAAACATGTACCACAGGGTAACACCCTTGAGCACAGCTCAAGCTGCCCTGAAAAACGCCAGCCAAATTCTATTTGATGATGTCCACAGTCACGGAATCACAGAACTGTTGAGGGTGGAGGGGAGCTCTGAACCTGTTTAGGAATTGCAAAGCCAAAACTCTTTTAAGTTTTTGGTGTGCCAAGAAGCTTCTCTACAGCTCCTAATCAAACTGCAATGGTACAGTTATTTGCATTTCACCTCTTTCAGGTCAGGAGGAAAGCCATGATGTTCAGGCCCTGCTCAGCTGACACTTTATTCCAGACACAGAGTTTTGACTGGGGCATGCGGGCTGCAGTGACCTGGAGGGGTCACTGCCACCCCTTGTCACCCATGGCCAAGCACTGACCTGGCAGGCACCAGGCTGTGACTCACTGCTGGGTTTCACTGGGGTAGCAGCATGCATCCATCAGCACTAACAAGTAAATCACATCAGACACCAAAAGGGAGAAGAAAAGAACAAAGTGAACTCCATGAAGTGTTCCAACATCAAAGAAGAGGAGATCAGAATCCCTCATCTTCCCTGCAGTATCAGAGATGGTTGCCAGTGACTCAGATTACAGCACAACCCATTCAGCATAAGGCCTCGGGGAGAAAGCCAAATTCACTTCTATTCCCTTTTTCCTTCAGCAACATCACAAGGTTCATCAATTCATTATTTTACTGAAAAAAGAGAATCATGAAGGACCATGGAACTGCCACAAAACTTCACTTTCCACATCTCTCGACTCTAGCAATTTGTCATTTTCTTGGGTGTCAGTCTTACTTGTATTGACCTCAGCAGCTCCAAATGTAAGTATTTTAAAACTTGTATTTCAAGTAAGATGGTTAACAGATGAAATCTTATTTGTTTAATAAATTAGTGAATATCTTCAGTTATTGAACAGCACAGGATAAATAGCATGAATACTAGTGAAAAATTGAGTCCTTCACTACTGAGACATCAGTTTAAAAAACAAAGTAACTCTTCATTTTATGGATGATTGTGGCTGACTGTGAAACAGTGAAACTGCCCTTATCTCTCTCCACTTTAAAGGGTAAAGCTGCCAGCCACATTTCCCATTTAGCCAGCAAAACAGTTGACAAGTCAGTATTTTACCACCTTTCTGTGGAACCTCCCTTAGGTTTGTCACAGATTTAGTGCTACTCAGAGGAGTTGCACACATTGCTTTTATGAAGTGCCTTTATGAGAAGAGCTACTTGTTCAGAATGCGATATAAAAAAAAAAAAAAGAGCTTGGGAAGGAACCTGCAGAGGAAGCCACATCAAGGCAGATCTGTGTATGATCAAGTCATGACACTGTCAGTCACAGCAAGGCACAACTTCCACTGTAATCAGCCTTTTTGGAGGAAGAGACTGTTTTGGGAAAGGATTCCTATTTGCTGTAGTACAGAATCATAACAGAGAACCTAGCTCGATGAGATAGGAAAAAAAAAGGCCTTAACAGAGAAGCCTATGGTAAAAACAAATGAATTTTCCTGGAAAATAAAGCTTATCTGGTCTTTACATCCAAGGCATCTGAGATGCAGGTTGTTAGAGCTGAACTCACCTCTTTGCTGCACCTGCTCCAGCTTTGGCTCGGATTCAGGAGGCTTTTACCCGCAACATTTTACAAGAGGTGAATTGCAAAACAGAGCCTTCATGGAAACGCAGCTCCAGAAGTCAAGCACCTTCCCTGTCCCTGGGTGTGGAACTGAAAGGAACACCTAAAAGCCCCTGTGTGTGACCCCAGCAATGTGTACCAACAATAGATGCTACAGAGAGGCAGGAGATATCTGTGTTTTACCCAGAGAAAACAGAACTGCTTCTGGAGCTTGCAGGACTCTGTTCTCAAGAGACACTATGATCATTTCTGGATAATGGAAGTGCCATTGAGGCTCTGGAGAGAGGCTTTAGAAAAGCAGTGACCAGGGCTGGGAGGTCAGTGATAAGGCTTTAGACAGTACCTCATTCTCAAAGCCACCCTGAAAGTCAGGCTTTCATTGCTAGGCTAGAGACATGTGTGGAGCAGCTCAAAAACTGCCACATAAAACTTATCTTCTTGTGGCAATCTTGAGAGAGAATTCAAGTTTATACTAAGATGGTTCACAGTGCACCCATAAGAAAGAAGCCTTGGTCTTGCCATGAAACCAGAATTATGAATAAAACAGATCTGTCCCAGGATATTACTCCACAGAAACAATCTACGGACCAGTTTAGAGACTAGAAAAGTTCTGAATTATTCTAGCTTGAACTGACACAGGAGATTAAAGACACTTCCATGTTAGTTGTAAACTAGTTTGATAAGAGTTTTCATTTAGGTACTTGGCCTGTTCTTCCTTCTGGTAATTCTGCTGATGTGACTTCAATACAATCTTTAATACAAGTCTGATCTTCCTATTATTTTTTCTTCCCTTGAGCATTTTAATCTGAAGTCCATTCTACCATCCTCAAGTACTTCTGAAGACAGAGATGAGCATGATGATAAAAGACATGTTAAGAGACAATGTCATACTTCAGCTTTTTATCTTTGCAGATGGACTTGATTATTGGAAAGGATTTTTAGAAGTAGGAACAAGACATTTTCTATCCCTTCTGAAGTAAAAATCACATTCTTCTTTCAGATGGACATCTCAATTTAGTTGTCTTTTTCTTTTCAGAAAAGGTATTGATTCATTTCCCCCTTCCCAATCTCTATTTTTAAAAAAGTAACTTATTTTCAAACTTTTAAGTGACAAAAGTGTATTTGAAATAATTTTAGGATCATACGCTGAGAACTTTTTCATGGGGCAGAAAGGGCAAATTTTTTAATCTTCACAATTGCAAGTCTGGGATACTGTTCAAAAGTGCCTTACCTTGAAGGCATGACCACAGTAGCATAGGCAGAGTGAAAAAGGTTTGGAGATGTGCCTGGTCTGTTTGTTCTGTACAGTACCTTGGCATAAATCAAACATAATTTCATTTTAATGAAGGTAAAGAACTTGAAACTGGGTCTTCAAAGATGCCATGCTTAATGAACAGTGGATGTAAACATTTTAAGACGTGACTATCATTTCTTTAGGCATATTCTGGTAAGCCTGACAAGCACCTTCCTCCTGTCACTGAATTCTGGAGAGCTGTTTTCCCCTTTGCTTACACTAGGATGCTGTCACACCATCATTCCCCTTATTGGGCTGATGCTTCCCTGTTTTAATTTAACTCAAAACTCAGATATATGATGCCAAAGGTCTAAGAGTGGGCTACAGCAGGAAGTTTGAGTTTAATGGCTAACACACATGCTACAGTGCAGTGGTTGTGCCCAAAAGCCCCTTCCATAAAACCATAAGAGTTCAAGAACAAGAGTTCTTAGTATCTCCCATGCTCATTTGACCTGTGCAAAGACAGACAGACGCTACTGTTCCAACTACTGAACATAGCACCAAGGCTTTCTTTTGCATTTCCACCTAGACTGAGTGCTGACAAAAAATGCCAGGTTGAAAGTAAGTTCTGTTTTTTATCTTCTGGCACAGAATATGAGGTGTGCTGTCTCCCTGTGCACTCACAGCAGAGGGCCCAATAGCAAAGAGCAGAAAAGGTGGTTCTTGCCCAGTCTGTCTGTACCTGAGAGCAGGAGAGAGGAGCAGATGTACAATAGGGAGATGTCATTGGCTTTAGTGGGCTTAGGATCAGCCCCTTACACCTCCCATCAAACTCCAGTCCAAAGCCTTCAAGAAAACCTCAAAATTATGATGGCTCAGAAGAGAAACCCCTGACTATGCTGCAGCCTAAATCTGGGACATGTCTCCCCTCAGTTTGATCACTCTTATGGGATGACAGTCATTGCTTTCTCCACAGGACACTATACTTCAAAGCAAAGTAATGTACTGCCTTCAGTTACACTAATGCAATCCCCTCTGATTTATTCCTTCTACCATTTCAGTCAACGTCCCAGCAAGTCATCTACTTACCAGCTGCACATCTGCTTGACAGCTTTAGGGATCCTTCTCAAGCAATAAGTCCTGAATGTCTTTCCAGGGTCTTATGCTTCAGCTCTTTACTGTTTAGAGGATATTGCTCTATTTATCCTCAGCTTCATAGTCCTCCTAATGTTTATCTACCAGCACTGCCATCTTTCAAGCCACTGTACTAACAGATAAGGCCTCAGCATCTGATTACTGGTCCAGTTATTGTTTGCTGTTTGTCCTCTATATTTAGATGTATTTTACATGTTTGCTGGCTTCATTTCCATACACTATTATCCTTGTCAGAGACAGAGAATAACAGTTGCAGTCATAACAATGATCCTGCAGCCAGCTCCACTAACATTTTGCTAATTCTGCTCCCTCTTCATAGTCCTTTAGTCATGATATTCAGAGTTAATAGCAATTTTCTACTTAGAATGGAAGGGATGGATGAGCTACACTTTCACCTGTTGGGGTTTTTTTATTATTTAAGTACAGATATTTGTTTTCTTTTAAACTTGATATTTCTTCTAATAATAAGATAATTACTATCTAATTGAAAGCAGACACAAACTGGGGATTTTTTCCCATTAGGTTTCACTTGCATGATTTGTCTAAGGTCATTTCTCCACAGGAAAATGGTCGTAAAATAAACCCTGCAGTGCTCAGACCCAGCTACATTCTACTGCAGTCTCACCTGCTTTTCTTATAAGCTTGCACTTCTTAGAACAAAAAGAAATTCCTAGTTTTCCTTCAACAGCCCTATCCCCAACTTGACAGACATCCCTTGGACAATCTGCTCCCTTGGTGCACCAATGAACTCACTTGCAGGTGAAGTGGGAACTTACAGTGCACTTTTCTTGCACCTCTTCAGTGTTCCCTGCCTAGGAAGGGGCTCTACAAAGGCACAGAGGGAACCTGACTGTCCAAATCCTCAAGACTCCATCTAGTGTGGCATTGTCTGTTTTCAAGCAGGAACTGTCTTTCATTACACTAAAGGTCTCCCTTCCCATTAATCTTGTTGAGCAGCTCTCCTTTCCAAGCTCTGCTGCTCACAATTTGTGATTCCTTATTGTTGAGCATCCATCACATGTAAAATCAGTTCTAAGCACCCCATTACTCACATATTTAGAGATGTCAAAGCAAGGCCTCCAAGTAGCTCCCAGAGCACTTTAGAATTCCCTTCTGCTTTCCCATCAAAAAGACAAAAAGGACATAAGCAGACAGCATCTTACTTGAACTTACTGGGGAGGTAGGTTTCCTTACACAGAAAGTTATGTCAAGAAGCAAGGCAAAAAAGGCAACTACATAATACAGCTACAGTTAATGATGCGTGAACATCACAAAGTTCAGCTGAGCAAGGACCCAGTCCTGGCTTCTTCAGGTGACTTTTTCAGTGTCAATACAACAGGACAACTTTCCTTGAAGGCGCCGTATGGAAACTAAGGTGAATTTCCTTCCTCATATTGTAATTTATATTCAGACCACTGTGCACAGCATTTAAAGACCCAGAAAGCAGGGGTTTCTTTAGCTCAGCCTGGTCTTCAGTTTGGTTTAGAGACTATCTCCATTCATTGTTATGATGTGTACATACAACTATATCCTGATGAGATCAAGGAAACGGGGAAACTTCTGGGGAAAAAAATCACTAATACGGGGTGTCTAAAGAAGTTTTCTATATTTAAGAGCTTCCATTATTGGGATAAGCCTTAGAGAAAGCTGTTGAGCTCGTGTCTAAAAACTTTGCATTCTCACACTCGTTATTACAAGGGAGAGTATGATCAATTGGTCTCCAGGGTTTATCCAGCAATAGATTCCTTTCCCCAGCACAGGATTGCTGCAGCTCATTCGCACACTCACTCGTTCATTCATTCTGCAATTGCGCAAACAGACTCTGTAAACAAAAACTCCTCAACAGCAAACTCCCACCGTGCCAGCAATATTAAGTGGCAACAATACGAACACCCTGCAGAGAAGCAAAGGCAAACAGTTCATTGATGCTTCTTTTTCCTCTTATCAGTATAGCTGATCCTGCTTTACAGCCAATGTAAAAAGATAGGTTACAGTGGTAATAAACCTCAATACATTAAGTCTCTGTACAGACTGGTTGCTGAAGGCTTAATATCAGTCATAATTATTATCCATAAAATGTTATTGAATCAGATCTTAAAAGTTAATGCTGCTTTGTTTCAAGAGATAAAGGACAGTAGGCTGGAAAGGGAAAGAAGGAAACACTGAGCTTTTGATCAATCTTTGTATGATTTAAAACCTTAATCGCAAAAGGGACTCAGCACTTCAAATATTATCCCAAATCCTATGAGCTGGCCTAAGCAGAGCCCAGTGGCAAGAGTGATTACTCGGAGGGTGTTTTATCTTTGAACTTGATACCAGCACTCAGATGGAGGATGTAACTCTTTTCTTGAACTCAGGCCTGGTGAATGCTGCCCTTTTAAGACAGATTGAAATGTGGAGCAGGTAGGTAAGGGCTTTCATAAATCCACAGCATCCCACATTCCATTTGGGGCCTTGCTGCTCTCAGCACCACCTTCATCCACGGGTGCTTCCTTCACAGCCCTCACATTAATACAAGATGCAAAGCAGGTGCCCTGACAGAAAGCATCAGGCCATGCATCAATGGCTCACATAAGCTGCCCTAATATTTACAGATAATTTACTAATAAAGATTGCTTTCCTTCTTGTGCACAAAACCAGAGGATGTGGCGAGGCTGGATTGATGGGCCCAGACCAGCTGTAGGAGGGTCAGCAAGGTGACGTGCCAGGTCACAACTCTTGGGTCACAACAACCCCCTGCAGTGCTACATTACAGAAGTGCAGCTGGAAAGCTGTCCAGAGGAAAAGAACCTGTTCCACAGGTGGCCAAGAAGGCCAGTGGCATCCTGGCCTGCATCAGCAAGAGTGTGGCCAGCAGGACCAGGGCAGGGATTGCCCCCCTGCACTTGGCAATGGTGAGGCCACACCTCCAGTGCAGCGTCCAGTTCTGGGCCCCTCACTATGGGAAACACACTGAGGTGCTGGAAAGGCTCCAGAGGAGGACAACGGAGCTGAACAAGGGTCTGGAGCACAAGTCTGACAAGAAGCAGCTGAAGGAGCTGGGACGGCTCAGTCTGGAGAAGAGGAAGCTCAGGGGTGACCTTATCTCTCCCTACAACCACCTTAAAGGAGGGTGTAGCCAGGTAAGGGTCAGTGTCTTTTCCAAGGTAACGACAGACAGGTCAAGAGGAAATGGCTTTAAGTTGCACCAGGGGAGTTTTAGGATATTAGGAAAACTTTTTTCAGTGCTAGGATTATCAAGCATTAGAACTGGCTGCCCAGGGAGTGATGGAATCACAATCCCTGAAAGTGTTCAAAAAATGTGTAGATGTGACACTTAGGGACCTGGTGTTGTAGTGGACTTGGCAGTCCTGGGTTAACAGTTAGACTTGGTGATCTTAGAGGTTTTCTCCAACTTACATAATTCTATGATGTTATTCAGCTTTCAGCACTCACAATATCACTAATGCAGCTCTCCCTTACCCTTTTTGTAGCGCAAGATTGCAACAAGATTTGAAGCCATCCCTCATCTCCACAAAAAAAAAAAAAAGGAAGAATAAAAGTTCAATATAACAGCTGAGAAGGAGCATGGTGGACCAGCTTGTGTCCTCTCCTTCAAAAGCCACAGTGCTTCCCAGAAAGAGACCTTGGCTCCCATGTAAAACAAGTCTCATCTCCTCCCTTGGTTACTTAGCAAATACTAATCATGTTATGGACACCCCTGTGGCCTGCAAAGTGAGGACAGGTTTTTAAGGCTGTAGATCGTTGAGAACAAAGAAATGTGTTCTGACTTATGTGCCAATTCTCAGCCAGCCCCAGGTAGATTCACTCCGTGCCTCTGTAATGCACCTGCTTTGCAAAGCAACTATTAAATTTGGAAGCTTTATGGAATGCAACATTTTTCACATCTAAAAGTATGCCAGAGAAATCATGCAGAAGGGTAATAGGAAATACTTGCAGGGAGACCTATTCTAAATCGTCTACACATAGATAAGGTACAAAATTCCTTTCGTTAAAGATTTTATTAACCTTTTGCTGATGGAAGGAGATTACTGATTGAGAGCTAGATGAGGTCAGTGCAGCAATTATATTTTGAAACCTCTTCAAACAAGGCTTTTGTACAATGTAAGAAAAAAGTTGACAAAATGAATTGTTACTTAAAATGAGTATTTTAGAAGAATAATTAACCTATAATAACTATTCTGGCCTCCTCTCTAGCCCTGAAAAGTAATCCTTTCTCATTAGTTTCAAGTTTAATTAGCATCAATAATGAAACAGCCCTTGGAAATAACCATTGCATCATGGTCTATAATGCTGACATACACTGCCCTACAAAGGGTAAGGCCACAGGGTGATGTCTGAAGATAGGGAGAGGCTCAGCAGATCACAGATGATCCCAAAACGAAGAAGAAAACAGTATTGCAAAAGGTGCAGAATGTGACAAAACCAGATTTATTTAAACAGGAGTGTCAGAAACATGGTGTGGAGCAGAGGAGACTCAGATACTTTTGCCAATAACTGCTGCAGTATTTCCAGCAAGCTAGAGAGCCTCTCAACTCCAATTTCTTGTTCTTTCTTGGCCTTTTGGCTGAAGCAAAGAGAGAGAGAGACTTCCTTGTATAGTATATTTTATATGAGAAAATTCTATTCAGCACTTGCAGTCTAACATAATCAAATAATGCTTTTTCTATCCCTGGCTTCTATGATCTCTCTGTAAAATAGATATAATAATGCTTAGCATTGTCACTAGGGTGATAAGGCTTAAAGTGGTTTGAGAATCCAACACGAAAGAGGCTATAAAAAGCCCAGACACTCTGATGCATCTGAGATAACTCATTACTCAATGGGCCAGCAGAAACAGCAGGAGAATGCCAATGTACAAGCTGCAATTAGAGGTCTGCTGCAACTTGCAGAGCTCTCAAGCATCACCACAGATTTCTAGTAAGCGAAGTCACAGATATTCAGCTACATGTTACAAGCCCTACAGCAACCGTGTTCCAAAGAAACACACCAGCTTTCAAAACTGAGTTGGAAAGAAAATTTCAATAACATAAAATTCTTAGAAGGAGTATGACATATGAAAATCACCATTTCCAGCATGTCTACCAAGACTAGTTTTCTCTTCCTAACAGACATCAAGAAATATATAGCACAAGAATCCACACATGGACACCACCCTCTGTACTCCCACCCTCACATGGCAGGATCCTGCTTTTTCCCCCTACACTCACCACCCAGATGTTCTCTGCCCTTCACCTTACAGCCTTCTCTCCCTTTGCCCAGCTTGTAACTTGAAGATGGACTCAAGGTTTTCTTTCATCACAAGGTTTTGTAAGACATGAGACCAGCAAGAGTTGCTTGTCAATAAGGAAATGGGGAGAAGCTTGCAAAAAGTTCCTCCACCTCTTTCTTCACAGTACATTACTGCAGGGAAATCCCAGTCCAAAAATAGATTCAGCATACACCCTTGTTTCAGCAGGAAAAGTAGTTCTTCTGCCTTGCTGTAAACATTGGAATAGCAGTGGAAACTCTCAAGATTTGCAAACTGAGCTGAAGAGTGTTAAAGGTGATAAGTTGCAAAGGGGATGCCCCATATTTCTAGAACCATCTAGCTGGAAGGCTTCAGCCTACTATCTCCACTTTGCCATCTGTAATCCAGGAAGAATCAGGTAATCCACTAAAGTTTCAAACTATCTTGAATGCCCCATTCTGTGCAAATGTCTGATGTCTTAAGTAAGAAACCATAAAGGATAAACTTTCTCTCACTGTCTCCACAACATTCTCCCTCCCCAGCCAGGACAAACAGTGCTTGGTTTGCTCAGCAGTCCCCATTAGCCAGCAGCAGCCAACAGCTGCAGCTCCTCACTGCAAATGGAGATGGTGCCCAGCTGCAGCTGCCAAAAGCACATGAGCAGCTGGCCACAGCCCATCCCGTTCTCACTTATCGTGAGGTACAAATAATCTTGGTCAAAGACTCACAAAGTATTCAAATTTCAAATCTAAATTTGACTATTTGGCTTCAAGACAGGC
Source organism: Camarhynchus parvulus (assembly GCF_901933205.1). Taxonomy (NCBI): domain Eukaryota; kingdom Metazoa; phylum Chordata; class Aves; order Passeriformes; family Thraupidae; genus Camarhynchus; species Camarhynchus parvulus. Next base: position 12,822,710 of record NC_044573.1, read on the forward strand.
GGTGTTTTAACAGTCAAAGATAGGGCTCAACTTTTTTCAAAATAAAAGAGAAACTGATTTTCTTGTAGCATCAACCAAAACCCTAAGTTTGCTATCACTGAAATGAAGGAAATAGCAGTCCTTTGACTATTAGCAGTGCAGAGATGGGAACAAATCAATATGGTACACCAGCTCTTTTAGCTTTTCCCTTAAAAAGCTGAGAGTTCAGACTGCACCTTACTGCCTTTATTCAGGTTCTTAGAAAGTAAAAGCATTATGAGTCCACAAAAAAAAGCACCATCTACCAACAGAGTTCAAAAGCAGTCAAAACTACCGTTGCTTTGCAAAGGAAGTGACCACCACAAAGGGAAGTGTTTCATCTCACACAAGATGTCAATGGCAGAGCTGTGTACTGCACAGTAATTAAGTTGGAAGTCAAACTAGAACTCAGTTCTTGCAGCTGCCTACTGAAGTTCTTTGGCCAAAGAAATGCCTGTTGTTAGAAACTTGTCTGAAGTCAGTTTGAAGCCAGCCACCAGCTCTGTCTACTGGGTACACTTAGAACATTCAGCCACTTCACAGATCGTACTTGACTAATGAGGGAAGGTGATTCTCCTTCACTACAGCTGACAGAGTTCACAGCTTCTGCAAGTAGAGATATCGAAGTCCTACCTATGCTGCCACAAGGAATGTCTGAGTAGCCATGCTAAGCAGGATAGTGACAACCATGAAGCTACTCGGCCATCTCAGTCATAAATCAAAATACTCATGTAAATTAGACTTTAGTCCCAAAATGTGTTTCTTGCCTAAATATTTAAACACATAAATAACCTCCAGCCATTCCAGCTTGTCATTTTAAGCTTTCTGACATTTATTGTTTGCAAGAAAAGAAAGGTCAGACTTACCAAATCTGCATTTATGCTTCCATGACATTTTTCTCCAACCAAATCTTTCTGAATTAAAGAAGCAAGACAAATGTGGCACATTTCATAAAGGACCTTTCTCAGCCTAGCACTGCAATCTCAGCAACCATGTTGAGTTCAGAAGTGGCTTCCCAGGAAACAGATGCTGTTGCTCAGTGGATGAAAGAGATCTGGAAAGCAGGTAACCTGAACTGGTGTTTGCTATTAGGTAAATCACTTGTGCCAAAACCATACATCTCCTAGTCTCAGTACCCTAGTTCTGAGTAGCCCAAGGGGATGCTTTGGTGTGAAAATTAGACAGGAAATGTCCAGGCACAGTGTGGAATTTGCTGCTGTTTGGGAAGCAACCTGGATTCTCAAAATATCATCACTCCAAGAGTTAGCACTGATGTATCCAAAAGGTGGGATCTTCTTTATTAGACAAGACTCGCTTAGTTGGAACTTTTTAAGTGCTAAATCCTGCCAGTCTCCCTTCAACTCTTCTACTTCTTTTGGCTAATTCACAAACATTCTCAGAAACACACATTTTATTTCCTATCATGTAATGTTTGGGTGAGATGTGCAGTGAACCAAATGACCAGATTACTTCAGGATCCAATTCACTCAGACACTGCAAAACTGCCTTTGATTTTGAAGAATGTCTCTGCTTTTGTATAATAAAGCACTTAAGTTTCCCTGTGCACTTCTTTACTGTAGATATTTATTCCCTGTTTTTAAGGATGTGGAAATAAAAGCACAGCAAGTTTAGAGAAAACATATTTTTTCAATGTGCCATAAATGTTCATTCAAACATAATAAATTGTTACTTGTGCCCCTTTTGGTGTTTGTTTATGGCTATTTTACTGAACATGCTTATGAATAAGAACATTCATAAGAACAATAAGCCTAAAAGTAAACAAAATTTGCAGAAAACAGATCCAGAAATCATAAACACATTGTGCATAATCCTGGCTTCCGATGAGGATCAGCAACACCACATAACTCTGGGTAAACAAAACCATGTGATCACATCACACTTTCCATGAACCACTCAAAAACTGAGCATAATTTCTAATATTATCTGTCAAATAATCAGCAAGAAATTTGCAAATCCCAGTGGGTTTACTGTGAAAGCCTCATGGATTTGCAAGCCAAATTTTTGTGGTCAACATGGTCAACATGGGCAAGGCATCATGAGTCTAAAGACTCATAAGCAATGAGTTTTCTCAGTGCTGATGGAGCAGGAACCTGACTTGGACAGGAACAAGCAGGACAGCAGTAGGATAAAGGATCATGCTGCCCACAAAGCCAGGCAAACCCCATAACTAGACAGTTCCCTCTTCAAGAAGCATTTCCAGGTCAAGAAGAGTTCACTATAGTGAACTAACTATATCCACATTTCTAGAGAGCACCGGTGACTGGAGGTCTAGAGAGAAATGCTTCACACCTAACAGGGCAGGACAGTCTAAGAAAGATGCTTCTAAGCACACACGATTCACTGATTTAGCAACTGGTAACCCACAGGCAACCCTCTGTGACCACTGACAATCCAAGGGTAGAAGAGGAAAGCCTTGACTTGCATCAGTTCATGTCCAGAGTAAGCTCAAGTGCAACTCGTGCTGTCTTCTTTAAGCCTTGGACTGGCAAAGCTGGCCTGACAGACAAGGCAAAGCACAAAACCCCAGCAAAGAGCAAAGCCACTTGCACTACAGCAGAAACCCTTCAGAAGCCTGATGGCAGTGCTTCAGTCTTATCCAGCAAGTTCTGCCACTGCTTTATCAGAAGAGCAAGATCAGATCTCAGGTGTGGCACACAGCTGAGGCTGAGAGAAAACCAGAGACCAACTGCAAAGTGACCAATATCTTTTACCAGTTTTCTGCTCAGTATGACACAACTCCAAATGGTATCCTTTGAAGGCAGCAAAACAAAACCAAAATATAACGAAAAATATAACTAAGAGACCTTGATTAAATGTTGGTACCTCTAAAATACACAGAAATAATTCTGTAGACTTCAGCACAGTCAGATTTCAGCTTGGAGCTCTGATTTTCATTTACAACATGTCCAGTTTCAAAACCACACTTTTATCTAGTCTGAAGTTCTTTCTAATCTTTAGGCAAAGGGTTCCTCCTGCAAATGAGTTCAGGTGTATAGTAGCAGTCCCCTAAAGATGTAAAGCCTAATTGCCTCAGCATTATAATAGCATCGGTATGTAGTGAATACAGACAGTTTCAGGGAGAATACATGTGGCAAGTTAATAAAATTTTAGATGAAGGCCACAGTGCAGGAGTAATATTTCGCCTAGCCAGAGGATGAAAAGTTATGCATTGCTATTTAAAAAATATAATTGGAATGTTAAATCTATTTCATGAATGAAAGTACATTGACCTTTAGAGGGAAGAATGACTCATTTTCAACCCTGTATGCTCCTTCTTAACATACGCTTCCCACCTTTGCATATGTAAGTAGCAATTAATTTTCATGGGAAGTTATTTTATGGCCATTTCAGCTTATTAAATTTCCTGGGTAAACTCACAAGAAATCTATTTAGCAACATTTGTGGCTCAGGTGCCCTATAGTGAGAGAACTGGTTACCTGCGAGGTTAACATGAAAAAAATCCAAATACCAGTGCAGGGTTAGAGTGGAAAGGCTCTTGGATTATTTCCCCCAAGAAAGCTCAACAACCTGTCCAGAGAACACTGCCACAGAGATCCACTGTGGTTCAACACTATACAGCAAATCCTGTAAGACCAGAACTACAGCCAGCCTGAAGGTCTCCTGACAGTAATGTTCACACTGGCTGTTCCGTTCCCCACGGCAATGTACTGGCTTTCATTAGATTCTTTTGGGAGAGGTTTCCTTGGAGGTACAGCAGAGTTTCTAGTCAAAACCACAGACAATGAGAGCAAAGTCAACAGGAACCTGGTAGTTGAGAGGAGATCTAGACTTCAAATCCAGGAGATCTACAGTGTTGCACTCCTGTCCAAGCTTCCTTCTCCTTTCCTCTGCATTTCTTGTTGTGTGTCTTTCATACAGAAAAGATTCAAATTAATTGGATCTTTTTTTTTGTCCCAGAGAAACATTGGGAGAAATCTAAGAAGACAGTACTAAGTCTGAAAGCATTGCCAAGAGAGGAAAACTTTCTTGTACCCAATTTTGAAAAGGCCAAGCTGACACAGAAATGGTATATGAGCTGAGGTTTGGTCCTATTCCAACTGAATGAAAGTTCCATGCAGTTTCTCTAAATGGAAGTTTCTTGCAGGATGCTCTGTTCCCACAAGGAAGAGTGTGAGAGAAATTTGGCATCAAGAATATTTGCAGAAGAGCCCTGTAGAAATTCAAATTTATGGCTTGTCTGTTGAACAACAGCTGCCCATAAGTACATCCTTTACTAATTGTTCAGCAACAGACTGAGACAAAGTGCTTTATGCTTTGTACAAGCATGCTGTTAAAAAAGGAAAGGGTTCACTCCATTAAATTTGTCTTTGAGCTGGCAAATGAAAGTATAAGTTAAAGAGAATAAAGCATTATTTACAGGACTCTGTTGTCACCTCTAAGGTCAGTGGGACTTCATCCCTTTGCCATTTTTACTCACGCTAAAATATAATTCATACTCCATTCACATGGAGGATAATGCAGTGAAAATAATTTAGCAAGGTAATTATACATTTTTCTGGGAAGTACTGCAACCCTGGACATCTTCAGCAGACAAGAGGAAAAACAAAAGCCCAGTATGCCAACATAAGTGAAGCAGTTTTCCATTGTTGATGGCAGGATTGTGTGTTTGAAATCCATTTCCAATTAGCTTAAGCAATGAAGGAAAGGCTCAGTAGCCTTAGGAAGGGCTTTAGTTAAGCCATGTGCACATTAGCTGCAATGGTGTCAATAACTGCTGGAATCTGACAGGCTGGTGGAGGCTGCTCGTGCCGTTATCACTGTGTCAGCACATCCTGCTGTCGGCAGGGCTGCACAGCACCAATTTAGGGCTGGCAGTGACACATGGTGCTCACACAGGCAGCACCTTAGGAAAGCAGGAGGAATGGATTTCCTAATGTTGTTAAACAAACCCACGTTACAAAAGCAGGGCAAAGCCATAAACAGTGTAACTATGCTGAGGAGACACTGCTGAAAAAGCAGAGGTGCAATTCAGAAAGAGACCAGGATTTTTACAGGAGATTATGAACAGCTGCAAGGAGAAGTTACCACTTCGATATAGGTAAAAGAGGTCCATATTCCTTCCCTCTTCTCCTCCTTTTCCTGCCTCCTCTGTGATTGACTTTGCATGACTCTGTTGCAGTAAGAACAGCAGAGCTTTCTCTCCTCTCCAACATGATTTTACAGGGGCATACCTTCCTACTGATCTGGAAAAACATGCATTTCTCCTCAACAGTGAGACAACAGACAAAATAAAGCCTGTGAATTGTAATAGCTTTGGTTAAAGCTCCATCTGCATTGTATTCACATCAGAGAACCTCTTAGTTCGTATGTATGCCCTTCCCTCAGGTTAAAAACACACCTTCATCCTCTAAGACAAATGCATGTCCTCAAGCTCCATCATTGCTGCAAGTACCTGAGTAAAAATGGCATTTGCAACTAAGACTTCACTGCCCGAGGAGATCTGAAAATCGAAACAAGTGCTAATCACAACAAATTCCCCACACACACAAAGAAAAGGAGACAGTAGGGTTTGGTGTCTTTAATTTTTAATTATTCTTTCTTTACGGCAATGTAGCAAGGCAAGACCTGCTGGAAGGAGGGGGGTGTTGGCCTCACCTAGCCACCTTGTGGTGGACAGCACCTCTGTGTTATCCCTGCCAGATCCAACACGGGAAGAGCTAGCCTGGGTACCTCGCTTTAGCCACAGCTGCAGGACTTACTCACACACAGCCTACCCTGACAGTCAGCTTTGGTTTTCATTTCAGGCAGCAAGGAAGGAGATGGGCTCCATTTGTAGTTCTTCAGGTGGCTATCCCATCTTTCCAGATGAGCATCAAAAATCAGTTGCTCCAACTTTGTATTCAAAGCCCAGCAGTGACTTCTCCCTCCTCTTGTGAATTTATTGAAGTGTATTCTGTGGTCCATTAAGTAGGTGGCTACTCAGGGACACACCATTGACTTCTACAAAGCTTCATAAAAGGTACCTGACTTAACTCACTGTGATAAATTATTTGGACCTGCAGTCCTCTAGGTATTATATTCTTCTAGTAGGAAAGGCTGAATCACAGCTTCTATTAAAGATACAATGCACACACAGAATGGAAATTTCTCTTGATCACTGGCCCATAACAGAGTTCTGATTTGAGATAAAGGAGCTGCCCCAAACCATGGCTGCCAATCACCACCCACCAGAACCAAAATTCTAAGCCAGGTTCTCTCTTCACACAAGTACCAGTGCTGCATGAGCCTTCTCAGATGTACAACTTCATGTACTGTAGCTGATAGAATGCAGTTCACTAAGCATCCTTCGGGGTTTTAAAATGTCAATCAGCCTTTATATTTTATGCTTAAAGAAAGGTAATAATATTAATATCAATATCCAGTAATAGAGATAGTAGCATTAATGCACAAAATCGGGAGCCAGACCCAGCTTTGGAGATGTTTGTGCTGTTCCCTGGTCTGCTGGCACATAACCTTGAAAAACCTCATAGCACTTTGAGGAAACATCCCCTTTTAGGACGATATTTTTTTAAGTTTCAAAGAACCTGATGTTGCTGTCCTTCGACTAACGACACTTTAACCTTCTAGGGTCTCCCTTGCGGCTTTCTAGCACATAGGAACTCTTGGCGTTTTGCAAAAATCCCTCATCACTTTCAAAACAGTCCTCCTGGCCCCACCAAAGCGCTTCGATACATTTCGCACCGGTAAAGCGCAGCCCTTAGGGACAAGCCGTGCGGGGAAGGCGCGACTGCTCGGGGGAGCAGCATCGCTTCCCGCACCGGCGGGGCTGTGGGTGCCCGGGACGGTGCGGGGCGCTGGATGCGCGTCCCGGCGGGGAGGGCGCACGGCACCGCCGGGGCACGGCGGGCGCTGCGCGGAGCGGGCGAGGGGCGCTGCCCGGCGCGGTGCGCGGCATGCAACGCACGGCTCACCTGCCGCGGAGACGTGGAAGAGGAGGCGGGGGCGGGCGGCGCGGATGGCCGCCGACAGCCCTCGCTCGCTGCCCGGGAGGGCGCCGCGGCGCTCGGGCATCAGCCGCACCCGCAGCCGCCCGTCGCCGGCGCGGAGCCACCAGGCGAAGAGCTCGGTGAGGTTGAACTCCAGGTGCGCCCCGCCGGAGCCCGGCGGCGGCTCCCCGGCGCAGCCGTCCCGCACGGTGCCCTCGCCCACCTCCAGCACCAGCTGCTTGGCGCGCCGCAGCCGCCGCCCGGCCGCGGAGGGTCCGGCGGGGGCGGCGGGCGGCTCGGCCCGCGGCAGCCCCCGCGGGCGGCGCGGAGCAGGGGCGCGCAGTCCAGGCGCAGGCGGCACCGCGCCGCGGCGCGCCCCGGCGGCCCCACCACCAGCTCCCGCACGTAGGTGCGAAACAGCGAGGGCACGACGAAGTCCATCGCCAGGCTCCTCCTCTGCAGCCGCGAGAGGCCGGGGCTGTCCCGCGGTCCCGCCGCCCCCGGGGCCAAGCTCAAGGCGAGGCAGGCGGCGGCCAGGAGGCGGGCGGGCAGCCTGTCCCCAGCCATGACCCGCGGGAGGCCGGCAGCGCCCCGTCCCGCGGAGCGGCGCCGGGGAGCGCGATGCCGGCGCGGCGCTCTGCGCAGGGGCTCGGGGCCGCCGCCGGCCGCTCCGCCCGGGGCCGGCGCTGCGCGGGCTTTGCCGGCTCCAACTACCCGCCACAACGCAGGCATTACCCAGCCAGCGCTGACGTCACGGCCGAGCGCGCCCCCCAGCAGCCAATAGCGTACCCGGTAGCCCTCATTATGCAAATACACGGGGGCGGGGCGGGCGGAGCGTTCATTGAGGAAAAAAATGGCCCGGCGGGCGCGGGAGCCGGGCCGGGCTGCGCGGCCCCCGGGACCGGGCTGGGACACGCGCGGGCACCGGGAGCGGGGGCGGGCAGCGGCCGATTGCTGCCCGCAGGGGGGACCCGGCGCTTCGGCAAGAGCCCGGCTGGAGCCGCACCTCCACATGGCCCGGAGGGGCTGGGGGCGGGCACCGAGCGCCGAGCCCGGCTGCCACCCCCGTGTTGCGGGGGGCTCTGGGGTCCCGTTCCCCGCCTCTTCTCTCTGTGCGGACAATGATGAACCTACCTGTCCGCTTTTCTTCCTTGCTTTCCTTCCCTTCCCTTTCCTTCCCTCTCTTTCCCTTTCCTTCCCTCTGTCCTCCCTCCCCATTCTCCCTTTTCCTCTCTTCCTTTCCTTTCTTCCCTTCCTGGCTTCCTTCCTTACCTCCTTAAAGGCTGGCGTCCATAAAGCAACCCTGCATGTCTTTCCCCTGTAGAGAAAGGAAAAGAAAAAAAAAATGAGAAGCAAGAGAAGTGGGGGGGAGAAATCTTAGAGTATAAGTCATTCTAAAAAACGGATCAAAATTCTTCCATTTCTGCATGAAAACAACAGCCTTAAGAAAGGTTCATGCAACAATTTCCCCTTTTTTACCCTTCATAAATACAATTTAATTACTGTAATTACATTAGTGCTGTGCCTTAGGATAGCTAATCATAACTCATTCATATTTCTGGAAGTTGCCTATATGAATTAATGACTTATTATTATCTCTTTAGTTTGATACTTAATGCATGTATATTTTTATAATCCAGGTACTTTAACTATATAATCATTAGAGTGCAATTATTCTGTCGTGCAGTTATTCTTGTGCTTATATCAAATTAATGTTAATATACAGATATTGTGGAGCAGAACCACCGTGTAATGCCTCCATAATTGTAATGCCACAGAGTGTAATTGCAGGCGCAATGCTAGAAAAGGGAACCATGATCTTTTCTCTACAGAAGCGTTGAGGAAGAAACTTCAGGGCAATTGCCGAAGGTTTAGTTAAATAATGGAGTTTATAAAAAAAAAAAAAAAAGCCACTCCTGTGCTGTGTTTAGGCTCATACAGGTGAGCTGATTCAAAGCTCATCCAAGAAGCTGGCATTTCTCTGGCTGCAAATGCTTTGGACAGACCCTTGCTTTACCCCAGCTCTTATTTCAGAGCCCACTAGATCAACTTGCTCAACAGGTGAAGAAGCCTAATCCTGTACTTTTCAGTTTTAATGACTCTGGGTCTCAGTCTCATTATGACTCACCAGTAGGGTGCCATCCCTGGCTCTGGCACAGGGCAGAGATTCCCTGGCATAAGTCCCAGCACCTTAGTGCTGGATGCACCAGTGTCCATCCCAACACTGACACCAGGGCTGTGCCACCAGGGAGGCCACCTGCAGCTCACTGCCTGCCTCTCCTCCCTGCGCCCACTGCTCTGCTTGGCCCTGGGCCAGCTGTGGGTGCTGAGCAGCAGGAAGGAGGCAATGGCACAGAAAGAAGAGGAAGAGAGGGAGCAGGAGGAAGGCAGTGATGAGGATGGGATCTCCATCATTCTCATCTGCTCCACCAGCTCCTTCAGCGCCACTTCTGGGTTGGTTGTGTTGCTGCACCCCATGGTAGGGCAGGAGAGGTTCCCAGCCATGCACACATCGCTCTAGGAATGATCTCTGCCCTCCCTGGCAGGGAGTTGATGGAGACATTTCTGTGTCCTACATCCCCTGGTCACCTTTTGGTCCCCAGCTGGGAAGGGTAAAAGCTGCTCTTTTGCCATGGCAGCTCAGAGGGAGCCATGGCTCGGGCAGCACCTCTGTCCTGCCCCCACCATGGGCCTTTGTCCTTCCCCTGTGTCCTTTCCCACGGGGCAGGGCTGTGCAGGCACATCAGCTCTTGGGCTGGGGGGGCAGCAGGGCCTGGCACTGGTTCTCCTCTCTTTCTGCAGCTCCCAGGCACTGAAGGAGCTGTGGGTGGGAGCATTACAGGGCTAAGCTGGGAAATGCTCCAGGAGCAGCCAGACAGGAGAACACAGCTCCCCAGCTGGGCAGAGGTGCCCTGTGTTTGGGGGTGGTGTTGAGCACAGCTGTCTAAGAGGAGAGGATAGGCAGCTGGGGGCTTATCCAGCTCTCTCCCTGTCCCTTCCCACTGCACAGGACAAAGGGAGCCCAAGTGACCTAACTGCTTAGGATCCAACCCCTGGAGAAGGAGGTGAGTCTCTGCCATGCAGTGTCTCTGCTCTGGGCTGTGTCCCTGAGCTCTGTCCCCCAGCTGAGCAGCAGAGGCATCACTGCTCCCCTCTTCCACTCCCTATCTTTTACCCAGTGGAGGATACCTAGTGCCAGGAGTCTGGAGAGGCTGGCAGAGGTGAGGATGGCTGCCCTGAGGCTGGGCTGGGGTGCCAGGGATGTGTTGCTAGTGGAGTGAACTGGTGTGGGAGAGATGAATGGTCTGTGGTGCCTTTCAGCAAAGCAAAGGGATTGGAGAGCAACCAGGAACACCAGCATGTCCTTGCCAGTGGCACTGGGAGAAATGCTGTTGTGCAGAGCAGAGAGCCCAGGAAGGCAGAGGGTCCTTGCTCTGGCATGCTCTGGCTGCTGGGGCTGGGTGGCAGCTCCCCAGTGCCCCTTCTGTTGTGGGGCTGCTCTGCGAGCAGAGCCTGGTTCTTGCAGGCTGATCCCAAGCAAGAGCCTCCAATGGCCCTGTCTGGCAATGGAGGACAGCTCTGCTGCTCCCCAGGTGAGTTTTGGAAGGATGGGCAAGATTGTACTCTGGCTGAGCTGTGCTCAGCCACTCACTTGTCCCGTGAGTGTCACCATGCAGGTGTGGGACCCCAAGGGAGGACATCACCTGGACAAGCAAAGACACCTGTTGTGTGGTAGTCCCTGGGTACAGTTCTGGGAGAACAGAGAGCCTCCACAGCTGCCCAGGGCTTGGAGGAGGGCAGGGCAAGGGCTGGGACAGGCTGTCCCAATGACACATCAGCTTTCACGAGTCTCCAAGCCAAAGCCACAGCTCCAGCTGCCAGCTCCCTGCCTGTTCTGTCACATTGCTCAGCACAGCGATGTCCCCTGATGGACTTTGGGGACCTGTGGAGGTTCTCTGGTCCAACTCCCCTCCTTGAGCAGGCTCACCCAGAACAAGCTGCCCGGGACAGCTCATCCACTGGTAGCTGCAGGAGTCAAAAAAGGGATATCTTTCAAAGCAGGACATTTATCTTCCTCCATCCTTCGTATTTACCAGTGAACTGAAGTTGAGCGGTTGCTTTAGTGCCCCATCAGTGCAGTAACAGCTGGAATGTAAAAGAGCCAAATGAGGCTTTTGCAAAGGTCTCCGAGTTCCTGCATTTTTTGTGAAAAGGGCAGGTTTTTAACTATCACTTCTCCTTTCAGCATGGCATTGCCCAGAATCTGCAGTTAAAGCAGTCACTCAAAATTGAAGGCTGTTCTTTCTCTTGGACTTGCCTTAATTCCAGCATCTTGGGGATTGAAAGCTGCACAGCAGTCCTGCCAGAGACATTCCCACAGCTTGGCTGGTGTGCAGCAAGGAGAATCTGTCTTCAGCCATGTTCCAGATTGCAAGGCAAGATGTTTTCTATTACCATCTGTATGGCAGTTGTCTTTTGTCAAGTGGGCAGTTTGCCTTATCTCTCTCTCTGAGTGCTCACAGTCACTTCTCCCTCAGGAGGGGACATCTGCTGATAAGAGGCTTTTGAATGTCAGTGCATGACTGATAAGAACTACAGCATCCCATTGTGAGATGCTCTGCCCAGAGGGAGGAGCCAAGCATTGCTACCCAGATACAATCCGGAGGTTCTGAAACACCAGCACAGCTTCTCCACTGGATTCCCTAGAGGAGCAGCAGCTGCCTCTTCTTCCACTGGATCTTCAGAGGAAGAATACATCCTTCTCTACAGAACCCCCTGCTCCAACAGAACCACACCTGACACTTCAGGAGGACTGCAGCCAATTTCCAATTGGACTGCTACCAACGCCCTGACCAACAAGGTGTCAAGTTGGGTTCTGACTCTGTCAGTGTTGTTCTAGTGTACGCCATTGTTGATTTTATCCTTTTATTTTTATTCCCTATTAAAGAACTGTTATTTCCTGCTCCCATATTTTTTGCCTGAGAGCCCCTTAATTTAAAATTCAGAGCAATTTGGAGTGGTGGAGAGGGTTTTATATTCTTCATTTCAGGGGAGGCTCCTGCCTTCCTTAGCAGACTCCTGTCTTTCCAAACCAAGACAAGCCACCATAGTCATGTCCAGGGAAAACAGCTTGTGTTCCTGACTAAGCCCTTGAAGAGAGAAAAGAGCAGCAATGCAGCATTTGCTCCCAGTCCAGGCAGCAGCTGCTCAAACCAGCCCACTGTGACTGTCTGTGCTGCTGGGCTTGCAGGGGTTGTCAGGGCACACAGGATTCAACCTGAGTTACCTCCATGAAACACAGCTGTCAGGAGCCTCAGTGCACGAGGACCCAGGAGCTGGTCAGGGAAATCACTGACCCAGGACATGGAAAGCTTTCAGCAGCTGTGGCTGTCCTGGAATAGACTGTGACATGTGCTTCCATTTATCTTAAAAACTGTTCTCCTAGAAAAAGAGGGTTTCTCCTGAAAAAGACTTTTCCTGGGGAAGACGCACAGGGAGGGTTTGAGAGGGAGGAGAACTTCACATACCACAGGGAACCAGATGTACAACAAGGTTTTTTTCTTGTTTGTTTGTTTGTTTGTTTGTTTTGGTGTTGTTTAATTAAAGAAGAGGGTGCAGGGAGAGCCATGATGTTTGTTATAAGTTCTCATCAGGCTGAACAAAGACACCAGGCCATGGGTCAGGGAACTCTTGTAGTTCATTCAACTCCAGCAGCCAGCCCACTACTGAGACTCAAAAGGTGTTGACTAAAGAGCCCTTAAATTTGTACAATAGGCTTCCACATGTGGTGGCTAACAAGCTTTTTATTTTTTCTAGGTAAGGAAATACACTACACTGCCATAAACTTTCAAGTCCTCAAAAGAAACTTCTCAAAGCTGCTGGCTCACAAGTCACAAACACTTCCACAAGCTCCCCACTCCCACAACAAACAGTATGGAGTATGGAATAGAAAATGACAGCTGTGCTTTGCCCAAGCAAAGCAAGGGGGAAGAGAAATAAAGGTGGAGAAGAGAGAACAGAGAATATCATCAGTTCATGCAGATGGTCTAGAGCTGGGGCAAACAGTGAGAGTGAAAGAGAAAAAGGGGGGAAAAAAGAGAGTGAGGGGCTCTGACCCACTTCCTTTCATGGTTAAGCTAGTGCATAGTTAACCTCTTATCTAAACCAGATTTTTCTCACCCTTTTGTTCACACATGCACAGGCAGTCCCTGGAACAGTCCTCCAGGGAGTGAGTCCAGGGTGAGAGCTGAGCACAAGACTCCAGGCAGAGCAGGAATTTGGCTCAGCTCAGCACTGCCCCACCTCCCCAGGTCTCTCTCTTCTAATCACAGCCTTCCTGCCACAACAGTCACAATGTCGTATTATGCCTGGTGCTTCACTAGTCCACAACTGCAAACAAACTGAAGTGCCTAAGTGCTGTAACACAGAATCCAGTGCAGAAGGATTTCAAATCGATCTGTATGCTTCTATTCCTTTGAGCTCAGATTACTTACTCGAAATAAATGCTAAGTGGACTGAATTAATCCTGTGCTCCTGTCTTTTCATTCCACTTCTTCAACTCTAGTGGATAGCCTTATAAACGTGCATCAACGTGTAAAACGTCCCTGGACTGGGAACTACATCCTCAAACCTGCCCTCTTCACCCTGTTCTTTTGGACTCTCATACTCTGCCACAGTTTCATGTGCTACTGAAAATGTCTGTTACTGCAGATTATTGTATGCTGGCCACAGGAAATGTTCTAAAATTCTCAACGATCAGTTTCTTATGGGCTTTTTTCCTGCTTGCACAGATCAATCAGATTTCCATCAAATGAATCTGCTGCTGCGGGACTTCTACAGGTTTCAGTTCTCAGTATTTTCCTCTGGGATTCAATCAATTTGAGTCTAATGCTTAGGCTCATTTCAGTGATTAGTAAGTCTCCTATTGAGTGTAACTGGGTAGATCCTGGGCACAGTTCAGATTTTCAACTAATGTACAGAATAATTTGTTACAGATAATGCTGCAGAACAATTTAATTGGTTCCTTTATGCTCACCATCTTGCTGAGATAGACCATGTCTTCTCAAATTTACTCTTTATTTTGGAATTTATATGGGCACCTCATTGACCTCTATCTTAAATAGCAAGTTAAAGCTGGCCCCAGTGATAAGTCAGGCTGGCCTGAGTGGAACCTTTGCTCTCTGATCTTTTCTGAGAATTAGATAAAAAAATGTATGGTGGCACACCGCAGCCTTTTTCCAGGCTCCCATTTCATATTTCTGGGTGATATTGCCTGGAGTGGAAGCAGCTACTCTAATCTTTTCAGGCTTTTCCTTCTCTACTATGTTTGCCCCCCCAAAAAGCTGTTGATCAGGAGAGGGTCTTATGATGTGCCTGACTTCAGCCCCTGGGAATTTGCTTTTGGTCAGTGTCATCGGTGCAGGTGCTGTACAGACCCAAGTGGCTCTGCCACCTGTAGAGGGGATATTCCCTGGGGACAATATGGAAAAAGCCCTGAGGTGCCTGGAGACAGGACAGCTGGGAAGGTGATCTTTGCCTGCATTTGGGTGGTGATGCAGCCTTGAATGCCTAAGGCACAAATGGCACTAAATTAAATAATTTGCATGTGCATGATGAGCAAAATTGAAATAAGTAGGGTTCTGAGACAAGTGGCAGTTAACAGACAGTTTTTTACGTCTCTCAAGGAAATTAGGTAGTGCATCAAAGCATGTAGATGTGTGCTTTTCCCACTGTATTGCTTTGTTTCATTCCCACAAACCACAAGAAAGTTAGAGCTGAAAACTGAAATGAAGAGGTGTCTTTATTAATAGTCTTTTAATGGCACAGGAACAGCTGTTAATACTTTGAAAGAGAAAAAGTGAAAATGTGAAAATGGACCCATTAATGCATGAAGAGAGGCAAAGAAATCAATGAGGGATCTCCAGTGGTTGAGTTGCTGGCCTGCTTTTTCATCTCCTTTTTTTAATTGGTCTTTAACAGGGAGAGTGGTACAGACAATTGGAAGGGAATAGAAGCTTGGCCAATACAGCTGCTAATGAAGGCCAGGTAAGGAAATACTTTGTTCAACTCTGTGATAGGTTGGGATCAGCAGATCTGGACAATATGCTTCCCAGGTTTTTAATTTAGCTAATGAATTGACTCTGTTGCTGGCAATTAATTTTGAAAAGTGGAGGAAAACCAAGGTAGTCTCAAAGGATGGGGGGGATTAAATACAGTGCTAACCTTTACTGTGGAGGGGAAAAGTCACATTGGTAGGTCTGCATTTCAGCATCAGCAAAAAAGTGAAAGAGAACAAGTCAAACAGGGGACTTCTGTGGAAGCACAGTGAGGTGTGAGAGGTGAGGGTGTGACACCCATGGAAGGCACATTCTGCTGATAAAAGATTCACAAACTTCAAGTATTAAAATATCCATGCCAGGAAAAATGTACTACCTGTTTGGGATCTAATTTCTACTGTTTAGATGTTGGGAAAGATCCAGTAAATTTCACATATCCACATTCTAGCAAACCTTTGCCAGAACTTCCTGGGAAATATTGCTGGAGTAATAGACCTGAGCAATACCATGCAGCCTCAAAATCAGTCAGAAGACTCTTGGAAATGGAGTACTGTGTGTGAAAGATGGGTTTTTAATAGACTGAGCAGGCATCAGAAATTGCTTTGCTCTAGCACTTCTGCTTGTACTTAGCTGAGAATATAAACAGTCAGCTCCGTAGGCAACACTGTTTTGGGAATGCTTCACCACAGCCAAGTGTGGAGATCTTGATTTGGACAGGTATATTAGAGTGTCACCAAAGCAAAAGGAGAAAAATACTGTTCAAGAACAAAGCCAAGCTATCTACAAGGAGATCATGTGTAGGAGCAATGTTTTCCAGCTATTTTGGATGGAAATAGTGACTACTGAGTATTAGCACTCCTGATGGTGTGTAGAGGGACGTGGCATTTATGTTTTCCCTCTTCCACTGAATTCCCACTACAAGTCATCTGTTATCTGTGCTCTGGGTGGGATGTTAGACTCAAGGTGCAGTGGCAAGGCCTCAAGACAAAGTGTCTGTACACAATTATTTCAAAGAGAGAGCTGAGAATGGGGACTATTTCTAGATACAATTTTTGGTGTCTAGACACATCAGCTGGGAAGGAAGAATAGAGAGGGAGCTGACAATGGGGCTGGTGATGCACATTTTGTTTGGGACTGTGTAGGAAGAGAGCAAACTTTAAGGAGAAGCAACCTCAGTCCCTCCATGTAGTGCAGTCTTGCTTCCCAAGCCTGCTGAGCTGAACTGCCTGACAGACACCTTGGGCCACCAGGACCCAGCTGCCAGCCCAGCCTGTCCCTTGGTAGATCTTCCCTTACTAGGGTTAGGCTGATCAATTAGCATCCAATCCATGAAAGGCATGGGCTGAATTCCTTATTCACTGCCTTGCTGCTCACAGTCCAGAGCTTGTAACTGAGGGGCCAGAGCTGAAAGCCTGTAAATATCCACTGTACTGACTTCAATGAAGCTACTTTGGATTTACACTAATGAGGCAGAAAGTAGATTGTGGCTCTTGCTCATCACTTTGTAATCACTCTGGCTCCCTGAGACAAAGACAGTGAATCAACAATGCTCATTATTTCATTTACTGCTTTGCTTAAGCCACCTGCCCTTTCTTTAGCTATTGAGTGTTTCTAAAGTAGCCTTCCATTTGCCAAGATAAAGCATAATAGCCTCTTTTATTACCTTGGATTTTTGTCTTCCTCATCATGTCAATTAGTGTTTGCATTTTAACAGAGATCCTGCCTGAAAGCATTCTATCCTCTAATGTCACAATTAGTGTTTCTTTCTGTTGGACCAATTATAGGTGATAATGTTACTATTTGACAGTGTTTGTGTTCTAATTAAGTGCCTGATTGCAAATTTGGTCCTCAATTCCAGTCAAGCTGCTTCTTTTTCATAGGTTATTCCCTAGCCACAGCTATCTACAGATCCCTGGAATTATGCATGGCAAATAAAAATAGATGAGTCACCACTTGTATGAAATATTTTCTCACTTTCATCCAGATTCATCTTTCCTCTTTTGTTATTGAGCACCCTGAGCATTTTTTCTTATTTGGTGAGAATCTTTATCAAGGACAGAGCATGCCACAGATAAAAGCAGAATGGAGCTTCTGAATGACAAGTTTAATCCATCACTTAAAGCTCCTGCTTTCAAGTGTCAGCCATGAACCACTGATTGTTAATATCACCCAGCACCAGGGTGCATCAGTACAACTGTTTTGCCCATTAAGAAAAACAAACAAATCAACGCTGAGTGTCAGGTTATAAAATGGGAAACCTCATCCTATAAAGCAGGTTTGGGGACAGAAATGAAGTAAGATGAATTACTGTGTTTATAATGGGGGAGATGCTATTCTATTTCATTTTATATATAATATATATATATGATTCCATCTTATATTTGGCACTACATAGAACAGCATGGGGACATTTGAGAGCATTACCTGTCCTGTAATTCTGCTTGCCCCACCTTGCATAAATGTAGATCTACTCCTAAATCTGCACCAGTTCGCAAGTCTTTGGATACTGGTGTGCACAAGAGAGCTTATAAAGTTAATGTGTAAGAACAGAGCATGCTGGAAGCAACACACATTTGTGCAGAGTGTGTTGTGATTTTCATACCTTGTAGGATCCAGCACATAACCAACAGAGTGTGACTTTTTTTTTCCTGATCACCTGAATGAGCAATATACAGGCACAAATACAATCTTGCCTTGCTTCAGTGCCCTCAAGTGAATTGTGCTCACACGAGGGAAAAGGCCAATTTTATGGCATTTGAAGTGATGGTTGAAATTTTATAAGCAGTCAAGCTAGCTAAAACATTCCTGTTTCACAGATACCAAAGGACCTTGCAGTGGAATTCTGTATCTGGGAAGGAGTTTCTCCAAGAGGACTCAGCTGATCACCTTAATTCAAAATAGATATACTGTGAAATGGAAAATGTTCCAGCATCATGTAATGTCCCAGTGTGGAGCCTGGTCCTGTACTGACGGACACAAACTGCAGTTCATGGAAACAGAGCCTCACTGGAAAGCTCTGGGTGGTCTTTGCTTTTCCACTGCTGAGAGCTCTTGCTGCCCAGGTACTCATGAGGCAGCTCCCAGCTGGGTCTTACCTTCTCCCAAAGACATTTATCTGAACAGCCTGCAGAACCAATGAAGTTTTGGACACAGGATCTCTGTCTCTGGACACTGCTGAGGAAGAGCTGTAGCTCAGCTTCTGTGACTTATCAGATGTGGTGCTAAATCACTTTATTGCTTAGGGGATTTTCCCTGTGGGTACTCTGGATTTATAATACATTTCTTTAGGGTTTTAGTTGAACATATGGCTAAAACATACAGACATTCTTATGGAAAGATTTAGAAGCACTATCTCCTTTTACTTTCAGTGCAAGGAAATGATAAAATACTGTGCACATTTCTCTATCTCCCTTCCCTTACTGCTCTCATCGGTTCTCAGGTGTTTGATATGCTCAGGAGTTCTCTTGAGGTCATGGCTTTTCTTCTGAAACACAGAAACTGCCTCCCTTGTGTAGCTATATCCCTTCTCCCTTAGCTAGTCCCCCTCTCAAGAAGTACATGCTGCCTTTCCTCCTTCCTGTCCAGATTTCATATGCCTGAAATTCTTCTGCATTTCATACAGGTCATTATGCTTTGTGGCTTTCAAGGCTTCTACTGACTTTGAGCCACCTGTCTGGGTTTGTGAACAGCCCACTCTGTGCCCACACTACATTGGAATGCTTTTCACATAAGTCCCAGGTATTCATGCTTTTGCTGTTTCAGAGCAGCAGCCAGACCACCTTTTTAGTACACAGACATGCTTGCCCTAAAATTGCTGTGAATAAAGGCTTTCTGCTTTCTAGACACCTCACTGGGGTTAGAAACAATTTTTGAATTCCTTATAGGCAGTAGGGCTCCTGTATCTCATTCTCTGGAAATGGAATAAGTTCACTGGAGGTCTTTGGATTATTATGTTAGGAGCACAGGTCACATCTTAACTTATTGCAAATTGAGTGAAAAAGACCTTTTCTGAGAAGTGACCTTAAATTCAGCTGGTGTATACAACTGACCATTTTGTTTGATGTTTGTTGTGTTATCACAGAAGCATGATTTTTCCCATTTCAAAGCAAAAAATACTCACAGTTATTTACCTTCTGTCTGTGAGGGTAATTTAATGCTGAGTCGAGCATTGTGAGAGAAATAATGAACAGTAACTGCATATGCAAGAAACTTTAGGGAGTGGACTTCTCAGTCTGCTGATAAGGTGGCATTTAGGGCTGACAGCAGAATCAGCAAAGTGTTTAAAAAATGAAGATGAACCCACTACACTTAGGAGTTGCTTTCCCTCATTAATTTTCAAATGTTCTCCTTCCCCAAAACTCAGTAACTGCCCAAGAGGGGGTGACTTTAGGGTCTTCCTCAGCTGTTGGCAAGGGGCAAGGCATGGTAGTGTAAAGAATTCTGGAAGAACAAGAAGTGATATTGGCTTTCTGTGTGACAGATCTGTCAAATTTCCATTTGCCTTTGTTCTAAACTTTTTAGGTTGTATAAAAAGGGCAGTAATACTTAACTGCAGAAGATTTTCTTTCGTTTCCAAAAAATGTAATGCTGTTGCAGGCACATTTGGAACATGTTTGTGGTACTCAGTAGTGACTGCAGTGCCTAACTTCAAATGGGAAAATGTTGGCTGGGGGCCTAATTTTTGTATGCAATGAACAAATGTCTTTGCCATTAGCTTCAGTGAGATTGTTGCTCAGCATCTGTGAGGTGCTACTTTGCACTCCCAGATGTTGCTGATGTCAGCTATAGACATCCTGCCAAACACAGGAGGGTTTTTTATTAAAAACCTCCAAAATTATGGAATGACCTCATAGTAAATATAGTATTTAATTTCATTGTAAATTCAGAAAAAAATCAAAGAACTGTATATTGCAGAGTGTAATGGAAACTGTCCTCAGGAGTCCTCTTCACATGCCTGCCAATTTTAATGAAGCAGTTGGTTTCAGATAAATTAGCGATATATTATCTCCCAGGGGAGATAATAGGTTGAAGAAGCCAGAGATGTGTTTCACTGTTTCTCTTGGTGCAGCATGGCTGTGAAACCCCACCATGGTAATTTGGTATTGTTTCACAGGTGCTTTGGTATGTGTACTGGAGGAGCTGTGCTAGCAGGGCCACAGATTTCCGAGACAAAGCTGAGGAAGTTCAGCAGCTCTCGTGCTTGAAGCACTGGTGATTCTGAGAACTGAAGGAAGACCATGTGGTTCTGGAATAATACATGGTAAAGGAACCCTGCCCTCATCCTTAGATTACTAATCCTTTCTTCTTGGATAAAGTTTCTTCTGCTTGAGTGTCTACAAAAAGGAAGCTCATTGCCTGTGTACCACACGAACTGAGCTTTACTGAAGTTTGAGAGGTCCTGAGATACATCTGCAAGGCACTAGTATTTGCTTGAAACAGCATTTTGTTAATATCTTGAAGGTCTTGGCTTACAAAAGCCTCTAGAGTCATTCATTGAGACATGCAGACATATTTGTAATTGTTTCTGGTTTTCAAATAGACACAGGTGCTAGAAGTTGAAAAATTGTGCACCTTCCTCTGCAGTAATTCCTACAAATTCAGTGATGCCCTCTGGTCCTCTGTTCCTAGGGCAAACAAAATGATAGGGCATAAAACAAATGCCAAATTTACAGATCTTTCAGGTAATGCAGAAAAATCCCATTTAATAGAGAACTGAGTCTTTTCAAGAAAGTACTGCAGCTTTGTATGATGATATTCTTGGTGATTAAAGAGGGTGTTTTATAAAAGCTGCATAATCAGGCTGGTATTCTGTCTGAAATGACCCTTTTAGTCATCTTTCTATTCCATGGGAAGCTTTAATACTAACAAGCATAAACAAGCTAGGGCAAACCTTGAATTTACTGTTATTAATAGGTTTCAATCTGCTGCAATATCATCCCATGTCTCTCCAGGCAATTAAAGTTCTTTCTTGCTTTTAAAGGAGCTTTAATGGGTGCAGCCAATGGACCATCTATTATCATGAATGAACTCAGTTACTATCTTAGTCACAATCAATATTTGCTTACACCAAGTTAGGAAAAATACTGGAAGCTTAGAGAGTGGTTAAATGGCTGCTGATGTTAAGACAGCAGGAAAGCCTGAGAGCATTGAGAAATGTACCCTTAAATAAGTGCAGTTTGTCTTGATATTTCTATAGTCATCCAGGAAATAAGTGCTGATGATCATCTTTTCTGACACTGGTATTGCAAATTTGCATCAAGGAGATAAAGAATTACTAAATCTCAGTGAGGAAAGGTTAAAAATTAACCCATTGTTTCCCTGATATGATGAAGAATGTATTCTAAGAAGCAAATTCTCTACAAAATGCTCTGCAAATAAGCCAAGCAAACAAACATTCATGCTCATACATGTGACTGGCCTAAGTGGGGAAAGCCACTGATAGACAGTCTCTGGGCTGAGGCCAACCAGCTCTGCAAGAACTTAGCAGGGGAATATTGTGTCCCATTGGGGTGGCTTTGCCTCCCCTACAGAGCACGGGCAGCATGCTGGGGCCAGAAGGATCAATAGTCTCACAAAGGGCTGAGGAGCAAATTTCATCAGAATCACGTCAACAGCCTCCCACAGGAGTCTGCTTCATCATCCCATCTGATGACTTAATCACTCCAGAGGGGAGCTATTTGGTGATTCCAGTGTTGGAAAACAAGTCCAAACTTTCTGAACTCCGTGTTACTTCTCTGATTGAGTCACTAAACATTTCTGCTTCAGTTTTAAAAACTGGCTTCATGCTCTGGGAATGGAAAGGTGGCTAGGAAGAAAGAAACTGAAAGAATAGGAGAAACTATCAAAAGAAGTTGCCGACTTTAGGACATCCCATCTTTCCTCTTCCCTTTCCCTTTCCATTTCCCTTCCCTTTTTACAGTAAGGCTATCTTCAGGGCAGTCAGAATGTTATTTTGCCCTGGAAGATCCTCAATGGGAGAGCCTGAAAACCTCCACCTTTTCCAGGTTTTACTGTCTTAGATGATTAAGGTTGCCTTTGCTTTAGCAAAGCCATGAAAGGCTGACCTATATTTCAAAATGGGTTAGGATACAATTAATTTCTTTGGGCCCTGCTTGGAAGACGTCCCAGAGTATCTACAGAAGCTGCCAAGCAAGCCATCAACAAAAGATTACAGATTTCTGATGGAGAGGTTTGCTTATGGTCTATTTCCTACATTGTGATAGAATCATTCTGGCCAGGTGAAAGGAAGGCAAGAGTTTCCAATTAATCATTTGTACTTCACAAATGAATTGTTAAAGTAACGATGGGTCAGTCATTTATTCTTACTGAATCTTAATTATCTGCCTTGAAAATGAGCTGAGATCACTGTTGTATACCTGGCATACAGTTGAGATACTGTTGTAAGTACTGATTTGTATCATACTTTGCAAAGATGTGAAAGGCTTAGCTGGATGCAAAGGGTGAAAAAACTGATGTCAGAAAAATGTACCCAGGTCGATTAAAAAGAAAGTTGTGGCTTCCCCAGAACCCCTCAGATATCAGCTTTGGGCACAGATAAGTGTGATCCCAGGAGATTGTTTGCAGGTCCTCTGAGACTGACTGACAGCCCTGAGGATAAAGAGCAGTGGCCAAACCAAAACATCAAGGAGTGGTTTGATTTATTCAGACCTGAAACAAACAGGTAAACAAAGGAGAACAGTTTTCCAGTATGAAATACTCCCTTATTCCCCTCTTCCATTTCCTCTCATCAATCATTTCAACCAAATAAAATGTCATGTTGTTTTTAGGTTGGTTTTCTTTGTCCTTCTATTTCAAAACGTAAGTGTAAATATTTTAGTGAAACATTCTCTTTGGAGAAACAGCAAACAAATAATTTTAACCTTCAGTCAGAAATGTCTGTTGCTAAAAAATCACTTATAAACATCAGTTCATAATTAGATTTTGACTGACCTAAATCTGCATTTTTCAAGAAGTGCAATATTCAAACAGAAAAGTGTCCAACCCTGAACTGGCAGCTGCTCTCCAGCCTCTTGAAGAATGAGATCTGTTCCCTCTTTTCCAAACATTTAGCATGAAGAAGAGGTCCAATTCTATGTCATCTATGCATCAAACTTGAGTACAACCAGTGTGAAAAAGTTTATTTTCACAGGTCAGTGCAAATTCTGGCCATGCAGAATGCTCACACAGTTTATTAGAAGTGCTGGGAACTTCTTGGACATTTCTTAACCACATTCAGTATTCAGCCAAACTCTATTGAATACCTGGGTAGGCATTCAAGCGAGAAAACAAGAAAATCCAGTTGAAACAAGAAATAACTCTGTTTTAATTACATGTTGAATTGCACTATTTCATTGCATCCCTTCCTGTTTGCTTTATAATATTAACAACAAAAAACAACCAAAAAACCCCCAACGAACAACAGCAACAGAAGGAAACCTGCTTCCCTACACAGTTTTTTCTCTTACTATCCCCAACAAATCATCACACATTTTGCTAATGTATTTGCTTGTTTTAAAGCAATTTAAGCTTCTGTTGCATTCTGCACTTGCTTTTCTCAGGCTCTAATCTAGAGAGGTGCAGAGCAAGCTCAGCTGCCTCCTGAAGCTGAGACAAGGCCCTTGGAGATTAGGGCTTCTGAGACTGTTTTATTTCCATTCACTTCAGACTTACAAGTCTTTGTTTTTCATCTTTCTCTAAAGTTACTTTAATTAAAATGAAACAAGTCAGAAAATCCCACATTTCTCCAAAGCAGGGTCCAAAATAGCCTTGTCTCTTTGAGTTTGCTTACTGGGTCCTCCTAGGAGTTAGGCTTCCAATTTAAGAGCACGTTGTATTCATGTGAAGGGAGACTGGAAATTTCCACTCTAAGAATTTTCCTTAGAATGTTTCTGTTGGGAACAGTTCTGCATAAAAGAACACATTTGCCATGGAAGAAAGTGCAACTTTCATCTTCCTAATACGCATATCCTTTGACATCCAAGCAAATTGCACAGCAATAATATGTTGCCAGTGTTGAAAAGCCGTGCTTCTATCCCAGTGCCAGATGACAGGGAGCTGGGTGTGAGGCACAGTGGTGGTGAAAAGCCAGTCTGAATCTCAGGTGCATCAGGCCAGGCTTTGTTGGTGGCACAGGGAAACAACACCCACAGCATTGGTAAGGCCTCTTTTCTGATAGCACAGTTCCTGCCACCTCTGTTCCAAGCAGAGAAACTGAAGGTAGCAGGGGTGAAGGGCAAAAGTTCTTTCCTCAGCAACAGAAGATCTATCTTACAAAAAAGAGAAAAAAATAACTTGGCTTGTTTGGCCTAGTGAAACAAGACTGGAGATGGGAGAAAATGACTCTGTATAGATATATCGAGGAGTAAATACTGGGGAGGGAGTGGGATTATTTAACCTAAAGAATAATGTTGGAACAAGATCAAATGGATATAAATTGGTCATGAATAAATTTAGACTGGAAATTGGGGAAGGTTTCCAACCATCAGAAGAATGACATCCTGGAATAGCCTTTCAAATAGAGTAGTGATGGGCAGAAACTTCAATTTAAACTTGTGATATGAGTCCTTGAAACACCAAGTGGGTTTGAAAAAAAAAGGTGCTGCTACATTATATGTTTACATAAAATTTATTCCATGCTCTGGAGCTTCTACTGATTACCTGCCAGGGACAGAAAGAATTTTTTCCACTTCATACATAATTTTGATTCTAAGGCTGTACAGATTTTGGCTGGGATAGAGTTAATTTTCTGCTTCGTAGCTTATGAGTGCTGTTTTGGATTTAGGATGAGGATAATGTTGATAACACGCTGATGTTTTAGTTGTTGCTAGGAAGGCTAACTCTAAAGATCAAGGAGTTTACAGTTTCCCCTGCTCTGCCAGGGAGGAGAACAAGAAGCTGGGAGGGAGAACAGCCAGGACAGCTGACAAAAACTGGTCACAGGGATATTCCATAGCACTGAATGTCATGCTCAGTGTATAAACCGGGGGAAGTTGGCCAGGAGGGACCAATTGCTGCCAGGGGATGAGCTGGGCATTGGTCAGGGGGTGGTGAGCAATTGCGTTGGGCATCACTTGTTTCTCCTGGGTTTTATCTCTCTCTGCTTTTCCTTTCCATTATTATTATTATTGTTGTTATTGTTATTGTTGGTGGTAATATTATAATTATTATTACGGTTTTTATTATGTTTTATTATTATGGGTGTTTTTGTTTCAATTATTAAACTGCTCCTAACTCATCATGTTTATGTATTTTTTTTTCCACAGAGAAAGGTGGAGTGAATGAGCAGCTGTGTGGTGCTCAGCTGCCTGCTGGGGTTAAACCATGACATGAGATTTTTTCCTTCTTTGCCCTGAAGTATCAGGAGGAAGCAGAGGTGGATGCACACACATTCTTCTAAGTATTAAAAGCTTCCATGTGGCTTTGATGATATAATTGTCCACATGCCCGAGTTTCTACTGATCTAATGTCAATGGGTAATTTTCTCTAGTTCAGTTTTTACTCAGGAGCTGTGCACCACCAAAGACCACCTGAAAATTTAATCTAGCATATCCTGAATATTATTATATGCAAAATATTATTGACAAAGTCAATCTATTGCTTTCTGCTTATCCTAGATGATGGCTGCAGCTGAAAACCTGATGACAGTCTAAGACTCCTGATAGGGCATGAAAAGTGTTCTGTGTCAGGCAAGGGCTGGTGGAGTAAGACCAAGCAGTCATTTCACAGTGCTCAGGCTGAGTAATTGGGATACAGGTCCTCCTGTGAGTCTTTGAAACACAAAGGGTGATAAAGTGATGTTGCTGTTGCTACAAGAATACCTCTTGCCCAGCATTCATTTTATCATCTTTGCCTTATGGCCAAAGAGCAACCTGTCACGTTGTGTGGTGCTGTTTCCTCTTCCTTCCATCCAAACCTGAACCAGATTCCTGAAGGTTTTCAGCATGGTGAGACATGGAAAGAATCAGCATTTTGTCAAGGCAGTAACCATTCTGCATCATCACTAGTCAAGCAGGCACTTCCCTTCCAAGAAATATGGAGTGTGAAACATGAAGTGCAAAGGAAGCCCCCCACCTGTGAAATATGAAGTGCAAAGGAAGCCCACTTTAGGGTCAGTTTTTCATAGCATTTTCCTTTCCTTACTTTCCAGCATTTTTGTAAGGCTGCCAGTCTCATTTTCCAACCCAATACCATCATGCTGAAGCTTCTTGCAGGGCAGAGTTTTAAAATCAGCCTAGACAGAACTCAGTCTTGCCTCTCCCTCTGAAAAGATAGAAGTAAGGGGGAAGGGAGGAGTTTTCAGCTGAGACTTGGAATGAGATGGAAAGCCACCAAAGCAGAAAAATATTGACAAGCCTGTTCCAGATGACAGGAGGCATAGAAGAGAAGTTGCTCATCCCACCTCTGGTCAGATAGCATGAAGAGGCAGAGAAAAGCAAAACTTAATGAAACTAAATGGCATTACATATAGGAAAAAAAAAAGGCTTCTCTGCACTGGATGCAGTGAATCTGTAGAATATGCTAGAGAGAAAGTCAAAGAGCTAAATAATGAGGCTGGATTTTTATAAGAATTTGGTCAATGTGGGATTATTAATAACATGCAGAGCAGTGTCAAGTAACTTAGATGTGATCAGATTTCAAAGCTTCCTAGGATAAGCCACCAAGACATGCTAACCATGGGATGTAAATGCTCAAACAAAATCCCACCACTAACTGGGAGTATTACAGGGGTGTGTTCCCATTTGCAAGAACCAAATAGTGATCCCTGCTGGAGAACAGACACTTGATGCACTGACCACTGCTTATGCTGTTTCTCTGTGACCTTGGTGCTGTTTATATTTGTCAATTATGCTGTTCATCTTCATCTGGATATTCAAATCTGAATATTTCTTCCTTTGCATAGTCGAGGAGACAGCGAAGTGTTGTGCCTCCCTATCCACACTCCTGCAGGATTACTGAAGGTCAAAGCTGGGATAACCAGCATTTACTTCATGCAGGTTTACTATTATCTGAGCAGTTCAATTAAGATGAGGCTCAAAGGAAAGCAGCTGGGGCTTTAAAAGCTCTCATCTCGCAACAAGCCCATCTCTGTGCCCCATATGTTTTATCTGCTTCCCTCCTGCTCTCAGAGAGCCCTGGGATTGCCCAAAATGCATTCAATATATTGAGACTTTCAGTTAATGCACAGACACACACATACACACGCACACACACACACACACACACACACACACAAAACACACTGCCTTTGCTTACAGGAATCTTTGCAATATTTCAGGTATTTAGCAAGTTGAAATAACTAGGAACAGCAAAAATTACAATAATTTCATTTGGAAATAAATAAGCATCATTTTTAGTGTAGGATAGGGAAATTCCTTCTCTCCCTTTTTAAGCTGCTTATCCAAACCATTCTGTGATATGATATGATATGATATGATACAATTCATCAGTTATAAGGACGTTCCCTGCTCTCACATTCTCTGTTCACACCTTTTCATCTGCATTTGGCTACCCCCAAGACCTGATGCAGGGCAGTGCTGCCTCATTTCTGCAGGATTCCTGGCTGAAGACTCCTGCCATGCACAGGCAGCGCTGGGCTCAGCGGGAACGGCAGCGGAACAGCCTCACGCCAGCTGGTGAGGGCACTGCAGCATTGCTGACCAGCTTGGAATAAAAACACAGCAGTTACAGTATTTATTCAGGAACTTAGGGAAGAGGGCTCATTAGGAATGTAGCTAGAAAGAGATTTGAGTTTGGGTAGTGAGCATGGACAAATTACACCTGCCTCTGCTGAAGCCATCTCCAGTGCCATAAAAAATGCAGAATTCACATGCCCTAAAACCAGAAAGAAACAGCAGGAGGATAAGTGGAAGGGTGCTGAGTGAGTCAGAGGTCAATGGAGCAGGGAAACAGGAGCATACCCTGCTGGTGTGGAGAGGGTGTGAGGGCTGAGGAACACCAGTATTCTAGAAGCATCCTTCATTACCAGTTGGAAGCACAGGTGAAAAAGAGGGGAGATGTCCTATTATGAGCTTATTTCAATTGCTACCTCTTTGCATCCAGGACTGGCAGGGCTAAAAGCTACAAATCACATTCTGGCTCACTCTAACTGGGTTAAACTCTAAGGAATCTAACTCTTCACTTAAAAAGACAAAACCAATTACCGACAACCTTCTTCTGAGGACAAAAAGACCAACTTGCTAATGAGGGTCTAAGAGGGGGCCATTCCATTGTAAGAGACACACCATCCCACTGTCCATTTAAATGTCTCCTTTAATAGCCATATTTTTATCTATGAAGACTCAGAGTACAATATTTATTCCTACTGTCCAAAGTGTTGCCCGAAGGATTTTAATGGTTACAGTAATTTTATTCCATGTAATGGAGATGCCTTTTAAATGGGAAATGAGGAATTATACAGTCTGGATAATATACTCTGCTGTGGTCTTCCCATTAGGCTTGGGAGCAAATATAGAACCATTCCAGAACTTAGGTTTTGGAAGAGAGGGAAACTTTTATCTATTTGCCACTCTAGTTAGGTTCTCTTTACTAATTTGGCTTCCTTGCCCAGAAACAGGACAAAAATTCATCCATGGGAGAAAATTCCTCAATGCAAACTAACAAAACAACCATAAAAAGGGGTCTTGTTTTATGACATGCTCCATTGGAATTGCAGCATTCTGCCTATGTGGGCATATTTTCTAACACATTATGCAGAAACAAGTCAGGGAAGATGCTGAGGATTGTAATTTTCTAATTTAATTCTGCCATTTCCAGTAATGGAAAGCCATACTATGGCTATTTATCTTCATAAGTGACAGATGCATTTCATTAAAACTTCCTTAAATAATTTCTCATGGCACTTGAAGGAGGAAAATAAGGAGTGAAAAGATATCTGTTTTGTAAGCACACACGCATCGAGGTTTTGAGAGATGTTAAACATGCAGATGATCTATGACTGCATTAAAGAGGTCAAGTAAAAAGACATTTGTCTGGTGTTTTTTGCAATGTTGATGCCTGTTGAACTCATCGTGAAGCAATCTGACATTGACTGTGGCTGGATGAAAATACGCTAATAATATCCCCGTACACGGCTATAATGAGTGCCACTTGGGAGAATCCCAAAGCTCGGCGTAATGCTGTGACAGGCAGATGCTTCCCTTCCAAATACTGCTGAAATGCTGCCATGTAGGAGCAGGAGGATGCAGCAGCTGCAGAGCAAGTGACTCTGCAGAATAATTTGGCCAAGAAGTGAAGAACTTTCTATTCAGTTGAAACTCTGTTTAAATAGGCAATGTTCCAGGGCAGGTGAATATTCACCTAATTTTCTTACTGTGCCAGGCAACTGACAGTGGTGCAATAAAATATCTTTTGAAGAAATCTGCATCATGTACTGATGCACCTCTAAAGTGTGTTCTGTGTGAAGTTCTAGCCCAAGTCTTGGCATACAGGTTTTGCGTGGAAGCAATGAAAGCATCGCAGAGGGAGAGCTGTGGGTGACATCTATTACCATTTTTCTGTTGTCCTCATATTCCAAATAGTTCAGAAAAGCCTGAAGGCTTGCAGCAGTTCCTAGAGGGTCATTAGGTCAAAGAAAATCACCGGTGCATCTGCATTTTCCTCACTCATTCAGTAAACCCATACAGAAGGGAATGGGATGGGGAAGTTTAGAGGTAGCAATGTCATTGTCTACTCCTCAGTTTCCCATTTAGAGAAACTTTTTACTTAGGGGGTTGGCAAAGGGGACAGAGTGGCAAAGAGAGCCTTGCCCAGACTCCTGCCTCACAAGCCTATCATCCAGTCAAGTAACTGCTGCCCAACAGTGCCAGCAAAAAGGTCAGTGGCTACGTGAGCTGTTAAGAAAGAATTCACCTCTAGATCAAGGAGGAGAGAATTCACATATGCTGGTAGTATGGATGGATAAGTTTTCATGGTCTGTAACAATGCTGTTTTTACTCCAGGGTCCCCTTGTTAAGGCCCCAGAGCTGTCAAGCAAGCTGGAAGAGTGCCTGCAGCACCTGTTGCCATCCCCCGGCACCCAGTAGACCCCTGTCTATTTGGCATCATCACCTTTCCCTCACTTTACATTTGCTCTCAGCAAATAAAGCCAAGGGAATAAACTATTCAGGAAACACTGCCCTCTCTTTGGTTAGTAAATCCTGCAGGCCTTTCTCACTCTTATTCTGAACTACTGCCTGAACATGCTCCATTTGCTATTCTTTCCCAGTGGAGTTTGTTGACAAAGATGTCACGTAGAGCAGTGTAAATCAGTACAGACTAGATAGGTGGTCTTCCTTCTACACTGACTGAAGAAATGCTAACTCTCTGATGAAGAACAGTCACCTTCTTAACAGGAACATTAGCAAATGAGCCAAGGGTTGCTTCTGCCAGCATGCCAAGAAGATGTGGTTTCCATACATAGAATGGACTGGGTGCTTTTCATCTGAATGGGAGATCCACCTGGTGCAGAGCAGCAGCATCCAGGCTTGATAGGAAAGTCACACCTTGGGCCAATGTCTGCCTCCTGCCTCCAGCCAACCTGCAAGCTGCTATGAGTGTCAGGGCACCCACTGCCCAATATCCCATGTACTTCATCAGGAATCCACCTCCTTTGCAAACCTTCTAAAGGTATTTTATACCACGGTCATTCTCAAGTTACCTGAACCAGTTTACCAGTCAGTGCCAGGCCTCTCAGATAAAGGCTCTCAACCAGCAATATGAGTTCAGCATGAGAACTAGGGCCAGCACACATAAAACCTTCCTTTCCTCTTCCTCCACTGCTCCTGAAGTCAGTCTTTATTTCCAAATTATGGCAATGCTGTATGAGAAGGTGAGGCAGAAATCCTTCATGCCCCTTTCCTTGGTCTGTTGAGTCACTGTGTCTCTGGCTGCAGGTGGGTGAGAATACCTATTTTGGCAGAGAGGACCAGTGTAGAGGAAATCACAGAGACTCAGCTCAGGGGAGCTTGGCTGGCAACAGGAACTGATGTCAGCCCATCAATAAAACCAAGCTTCAGAGGGGGCTGAGCTTTCTTACTCATGCTCTGGTGTTCAGAGCATGACTCAACTAGTTCCCAATGCACGACACTCAAGGGCCACATGGGAAGTCTTTCATCTGCAGTGTTTTGGCTGGGCTGTTCCTGTGACCACCTCTTTCTTTCCCCCTGTGTTTCCATCCAGGTGATTAGTTAGGACTGATGTTCAGTGCTGCTTTGGAATGGCTCAGTGGTTACCAAAAAAGCAGAAGTTCAAGGGGCAAAGTAAAAATTTCCATTGCAGTTAATCACTGGCCCCACTGTGGAACTCATCAAACTTTGGGGAAGTAATTGAAGCTATTTGCACTTGTGGAAAATGAGAAAGACAAAAGTACAGGAAATTGCTTGTTGTTTTGCTCTCAGTGTCACAGCTATGATTACTCTCTTTTGGATGAGATTCCCCTGGAAGAAGTGGCTTCCAGATAAAGGATAAAGAGACTAGTCAGAATTTGTCTCATTTGTTTGCTTTGAAAAATACTTTTCATGATTTCTCTGATCCTTAAAAACAATCTTGATGCATGCAAGGAACATCCCCCTGGAAAATGAGGGCCCAGTTGAACACTCTGCTCTGCCAACTTCACCTGTCAGATATTTAAAGGTGAGGAGGGTTAACTGGAGCTCTTAATGGATCCAAGCCACACACATTTTTGGTCAGAAATTGTTCTTACATGTAAAAAGGTAACTTTGTAATAGGATTGACAGCTGTGCACTCTGGCTGAGTATTTGGAACAGAGACCTCAGTAAGGCTGACCATGAGATGAGGCACATGAAGAAAATACAATAAATAGACTGTCATGAGCATCAGGTCTCTGGCTGTGAGAGGACAGACTGGTCCACCATCCCAGGTGATGGACCCCCAAGGTGACCTGTGATCCCTCTGAACACATGCGCAGCCCATATTTCCTGGAACGCTCCTTAGAAATCACTGTAGCAACAGTTTCTTCCAAGATCAAATTCCGTAACTGGAAACCACAACAATGGAACTGTGAAGGGAATAGAGCTTTCTGAGAACTGTTTCCATTTGATCAAGGCATGCCAAGAATTTAGCTTGACTTCTCTACCTTGATTTCCATATAATTGCTGTGAATTGCCTCCCTCCTGAGATACAGGTTTACGCAGCAGCACTTGAAACTGTGACCCGAGGAAACTCAGAGTACTTCAGAAAACTCCATGTCCATGAAAACACCTCCTGCCAGCCCTTCTGAGGCCATGGCAGGGTCTGGCAACAATGAAATGCCTGGTAATACACTAGACCAGATCTTCATCCGACATAAACCATTGTGGTAACATTGTTTTCAGGCCATTTGTAACTGGAAATCGACATGATTAGGAGTGTCATTCAAGAGGAGGGAGTGTCAAAGTTGTATTTCTCTTTTTCTTGCCTATTCCTTGGTTGTGGTATTATCACTGTTATGGACCCATGGCATTCCTTTGTCTCATTGCAAGGATACAGAACTCTAGTCAATTTGGAGTACACAACACATGGACTTGTGACTGTATATTATAACAGCTGTCGTTGTATCAGGTTAATACTGTTGGATAGAGTTTTTCTTTTCCAAATGTGAGTTTTTACATCTGCAGAAAAGCAAGGGAACAGCTAACAAAGAAAATAAATGATCCTTTTTTGGTTTTTTGGTTGCATAATTTTAATGAGATTTAAATTCTTAATTCCACTGGAGTTGGCCCTAAACAAGTGATGTACTCATCCAAATACTATGGGGATAAGAGGTATGTGCCAACTGAAATATTTAATCAGAAACTGAAATAAACCTTATAAGCATGTCCAAGCCATTTTAAATTAAAGTGAATGATAGCACCTCAAACCAGTGATAGAAGCACAAAAGTGATCACTAGAAAATTAATTATAGAGTCATAGAATAGCCCAGGTTGAAAGAGACCTTAGAGATCACCCAGTTCCAACTTCCCTTGAATAAGCAGGGATGCAAACCACTAGACCAGGTTGCTAAAAGCTCCATTCAACCTGGCCTTGAACACTTCTAGGGATGGGGCATCCACAGTTTCTAGAGAAACCTGAACCAGTATCTCACCATGCTCACAGTAAACAATTCCTTCCTAACATCTAATCTAAATCTCTCCTCTTTTAGCTTAAAACTCTTTTAGTTCCCCTATGTCCTATCAGTATCTGCCCATATAAAAAGTTTCTCACTCACTTTTTTATAAGCCCCCCTTTAAGCAGGGGAAGGCCACAGTGAGGCTTCCCTGGAGCCTGGTCTTTTCCAGACTGAACAATGTCAACTCTCTCAGCCTGTCCTCATAGAAGAAGTGATCCAGCCCTCCAGCCATCTTCCTGGCCCTCCTCTGGATCCATTCCTGCAGGTTCACATTTTGTGCTGAGGATGCCAGGTCCTGATGCAGCACTCCTGCTGGGGTCACATGAGCAGAATCACCTTCCAGGATGAGTTTGGCTTTCTGGACTGGAAGTACACACTGCTGACTCATGTCCAGCTTTTCATCTACAAGAGCCCCCAGGTCCTTCTCTGCAGGCTGCTCTCAAAGAGTTCTTCTCCCTGTCTGTCCTCATGTCTGGGATTGCCCCTAACCTAAGGTACAGCATCTTGCACTTGGACTTGTTGAATCTCATTCGGTTCTCATGGGCCCATGTGATTAGCCTGATTTTTTTGTTTGTTTGTTTAAGTTATAATACTATTTTTGTTATGTGGGAAATAAATAAATCCCTGTAATAATGCTGCACTGGGTTCTGACATTTTCTGATTGTCAGGAGAATTGACATTCACATGGATTTGTCAGATGGCACATGACAAATGCAAAGTATGGTGGCAAATGCAAAGTATGGTGGCAAACATGACACAAATGTAGGAATTAAGTCTTGCTTTCATTTGTGCCATGCAGACTCTTGGTAGGAACCACTTTGGACATTCACTAGGGTATATAAGATCAGAATATTATACTGTGACTTGCCTTTTAAGGCATACCATTGCCTATGATGTTTAAGAGCATCCATGAGGACATACACATAACGTATACAATGATGATGATGATTATATATGTTGAAACGCTCCTCTAAAATCTGCATGCACATCATTTAAATGGCCAGCTCTGTTCCTGGGGTTTGTGTCTTTCTTCCTTTATCTATAATCTTTCCTTTCAAGACATTCATTGGATATAACTGATGGAGTTAATGCTTTTGTTTTCACCTCTGCAGGGCCCATTTTTAGAAGTCGTCTTATCACTCTCTCATTCACTGTCCTTGCCCTCCCTCTTCCTTCTTCCTCTGTTAAATCAGACTCCATTCTTCCTCCAATTGCTCTGCACAACCTTGCATTCTGCACATTGACCTTTCATACGCTGCCGTTTGGATCACCAGCTCTAGCCATTACATTAGCAACACACAATTACACCCTCAAGGTAGGCTCAAGAGCAGATCCTACCCCTACATAAGTACCTTAATGAATGGAAAGGTGCTGATGTATGTTTGAAGTATGATTTCAGCTCACGTACGACAGAAGGGTTCTGCAGAGACATGAAACCATGGGTAGTGATGGGAGCATTTCCCAAATGTTTCTGTTCTGCCACGGTGCCCTCTGTATGGTGCTGCTCTCTGAAGTGCCCAAGCATTGTATCTTTTTCTGGAGGTTATTGCCAAAGCCACACCCAGATGTCACAGCAGGGCTGTCACAAATAGTGAGCTCAGATGGGCAGTTCTTGCTTGGTCTGAGTGCTTTCAAAAAAATGTTCTTGGTGGCTTAATTGGTCAATTTTGCTTTTGATAAGAAAATTTGTTCTGATATGCTGTAGTTTTGTGATATCTGTTTCTGTTTGGGAATGTGATGCATTAAAATAACCATGCTTTTTTCCTTTTTTTTTTTCATTCGGAATTCAACATACATTTTTCTGTGAACATACAACATCAGAACTAAAGTGATTCTGGCCTCCCTCCCAACAAAAGAACAATCTGACAATGAAAGATGCCAGATCTGGCAGATGAAAGAATCTGCCCCATGGATATGTGGGTAATGAACATAGAGCTACATGGGTCATGAGCTAATGTCTTTGTTATAGTCTTAGAGTTGTGATAAATTGAGCAATATGTGAAGTGGTGGTTTTCAATCCATTCAAGGTATTGTTTGTCCAGAATATCACAGGTAAAATTTGCTCTCACTTCACAGACCACTAAGAATGAACTTTCTCCCTTTTCTCCCTTCAAGGAGGAATTTTGCTGTGAGAAGAGATGGGAACTGGACAAAAGGAACAGTGTGAGGTTATCCCATACTATCTTTGTGGAGATGGTCTCAGTGCAGAGGTATCAGTCTGCACAGTGATTCCAATATCAATTCTAATAGCCATAGTTCACTGGAATAGCTATCAGGTATTATTTTTACTCAAAAACATTTAATATTGCTCCTACATTCTTCACTAATTTGACTTTGCAAATGGGACCTCCTCCAATCCACAGAAATCTTGCTCTAGCTTTGTTTACAAAAAAATTTCTTCTAAGATGGGTAAGTCTAAAAAATCTGTGGCATGAGGGATCAGTGTGTTTAATTGGCGAGTTCAAAAGGAGTGGGGAAAAGAGATAATTTCTGAAAGATCCCAGATGGAAACCAACTTGTTTCCAGTGGAACTGCTTCCTTCCAGCAGATTCTAGGTTATGCCTGTATTTGATATGATAACCTCAGTAAAATCCAAAGTAAAGTGATGGAATAAATAAGTGTGTGATGAAAAGAAAGGGAATTTAGCCTCCTTTTTCTCTTCTTATAGCAAGGCTTATTTAAACCTGTCCCTCACTGAAAAGTTTCTTCACTGAGAGTATCCTGATGAGAGGAGATGCTGGCTCAATCAATGGCTGCCTCGGTGGATCTTCGATCAGCTGGCAAACACACTCAGCCTCTGGCTGAGGCAGCTTTCAGAGAGATAGACTTCAAATATGCAATGCCTTTTTGCTAGGCTTGAAAGGATTAATGGCAGCAAAACCTAAGCATGCTGACAACATGGGCTCTCTCAGGAGAAACATAACTGGAATCTGCAAGGGTTTTGGAATTGGGAACATATCGCATTTCTTTGTATATCATATGCAGAAGGAGAGATGTTGCACAAACATTTGGAAGTTTAGGTCAATTTCAGCATCCAAGAATTTAAGTCAAATGAATTCATCTCTTTTTTCCTAATTAATTAGACAAGCCTGCTTGCTGGACCAGAAGGTCAAAAAGACATCCCATAGCTGAAGGTTTCTAAGCAGTTTTATCCCACCTCTACCAGGGTTTGACTTTTTTTCCTTTGCCCTCGGCGTTGCAGTGTCACACAGGCAGGGGCACTGCTGCTGGTACAGGATCTCCACCACTCCTCTCTCTCCAGCCCATGCTGTACTGCTCTAGAGCCATCCTCAATAGGCAAGCCACAAACCTGGGATGAGGAGCTGATTTACAGAAGAATGCAATGCCATGGCATAACCCAGGCCATCAGGGAAGTCTGAATGCATTTGGGACAATCATTTATGACTGGCAAAAAGGGGGGAAAAAGAGAAAAGAGTGAGGAGGATATTGCTAGTTTTGATTTTGACATTTTCCAATATAAATCCTTTTATTTTTCATCCCAGTGGGATCTTTCAAGGCTAAATTCAGTCACACTTACTTTTCAGAAGCTAAAACAAACGAGGTCTCCCTGCAACACACAACTGAATTCAGTTCAAAGCTAAAGCCACTTGGTCAGATTTCCCTCTGGGTCAACTCAGACAGATACAAATTTTCCTGCTTTACCCATGCTGCTGCAGAACAGAGAATAAACTGTCTGCACAGCTCAGCTATTACAATATGTTTCCACATTTAGCCTGCTCAAGAAGCAGGTGCTGGTGGGAAGTACAGCATTCACAACCAGCACATCCCCAGTGACACACTTTTAATGCAGAACATAAAAATATACAATAAAAATATTTATGCAAAAGTTGAAGAATGGGCTGTGAGCTCTCAGTTGTTTCAGTGGGATAAGCAATTTTTCATATGCTTTGGCAAATTTTAGCCTAATTAAAAGAACAAGTAGGTAACTCCTGATAGTATACGTGGATAAATTAGAGCAATAATCTAGTCATCTATCCCAAACCTATCCAGAAATTTATGAGGACTTTGATGAGGCGCAGATGGGGCCCTCACAACAGAGACAATAATGAGGCCAGAGGACTCAGGATTAGAATTTTACATATCCTAGGAAATTTTGGAACTCAGGGCCAGTGTTGTTCTGTTGCAGTAAGAGGCACACAGAGTGGTAGATAAACCCATGACCCCATGCATGTCACTTTTACATACTCTTAATGACTTGTTCAATCCTCTGTGCTCTGCTGTCACATTTTTTTCTTTCACCTCCTGCAAACTGACATCTCTTTGTCTGGCTCCACTTGTCATACTTCAGTATTTCAGTCACAACAACCCCATTCAGCACAACAGGCTGGGGGCAGAGTGGCTGAAAACTGCCCAGCAGAAAAGGACCTGTGGGTGCTGGTTGGCAGCACTGAACACGAGCCAGGTGTGCCCAGGTGGCCAAGAAGGCCAATGGCATCCTGGTCTGCATCAGCAAGAATGTGGCCAGCAGGACCAGGGCAGTATTGTCCCTCTGTACTTGGCACTGGTGAGGCCACACATCAAATCCTGTGTTGAGTTCTGGGCCCCTCACTATGGGAAAGACATTTGGGTTCTGGAGAGACTCCAGAGAAAGGCAAATGGAGCTGGTGAAGAGTCTGGAGCACAAGTCTGATGAGGAGCAGCTGATGGAGCTGGGGGTGTTTAGCCTGGAAAAAAGCAGACTCAGGGCTGACCTTATCATTCCCTACAACCACCTGAAAGGAGGCTGTAGCCAGGTGGGTGTCAGTCTCTTCTCCCAGGCCACCAGTGGAAATGGCCTCAGGTTGTACCAGGAGAGGTTCCCTTTGGATATCAGGAAGATAAGTGAAAGGGGGGTTAAGCATGGGAAATGCTGCCCATGGAGGTTGTGGAGTCAGTCACCACACTGTCTTGTTAAAACCTGCTTATGTCACTTCCACAGATGTTCACTTTCTGCCATCCTTGATGGTCAAGGCCTGGTTGGTTCCCTGTGATTATATAATATAGGATGCAGAGCAATTAAATAAAACAACAAAACTAACTGAAAAGGCCATCCTTTTCTAAGTACAATGTTGTACCTTTCTGACTCACATTCTGGCTTCCTCCCATTGCCCTCCCCACAAGAGGAAAAATCCATGCTGGATCCCAACACCTGGGCATTGTCTGACATCTTCACATCAGGAAATTCTATCAGTAACTGCTCCTGCTCCCTGATGTTTGATCCCAGGCCTCCCACACTCATCAAGATACAGGAGGCTCAGTACCTTGGAGGCCAGAATGGTAACAAACACAAATCCCTGCTGAGAACACAGGAGATGTGAGTCAGCATGAGCAAGACCCAGATTACTGTGAACAACACCCCAACTGAGCAATAGCAACTTAATCATAGTCTGAGAGTCAGTATTGTGCTCTTACTGAAACAATCAACATCTCTATTTTCAGGATCCATAGGAATACTGTGCCATTTAATAGTTTGCATTCTGGCTGCTAAAAATCACCATTCTTTTTGCTGTCTGAGGCCTCAAAAATTGGCATATTTTGTCAAAAGAAAAAGATAATCTTTTAACTCGTGATTTCAGTCAACAAATATGCTATCACCTGCTTAAAATGTCACTTCTCACTTTGGAATCTCATAGTTATCAATCATAGGCTGTATCTTGCTGATAAATAGGAGAATTGAAGCAGCGCCAGTGTTTTTCACACCGTGAGCTTTTGATCAAAACATTGTCAGGAGGAGATCTACACACAACCTCTACTTCAACCACTGCTTGCTTGCCTGTGCACATTAGAGATGCAGAGGTCTTTGCACAGATCAAATTTAGACATTTAAAACACCTGTTCACTTCTCTAGCAAGAGTCATAGGTGCCTTTACATGTGGCAGGAAGATGCACAGAGCTCCTTGTTTATAATAAAAAGAGTTGCCTTTGCTCTTCCTGTAACTCCATTTGAGATATTATTAGACTTCATCTTATGTCAAAAAGAAAGTCTGAAATGAAATGAAATCACCATAGAACCATATGCCACACTGCTAAGGCACAGCAAAAGTAAGCTAAATTCACTATTGCAGCTGCCAGAGTGAATTTGTCTGTTTTTATTGGTATATGACTCAGCTTTAATATTTTTCTAAGACAGTTCTTGATAGTCTTATCGACAAATAAATAACATTAATAAGAGAGTTGGTCACTTCCTTCCAACCACCCTAGCAAACATATTCTGGCCATAAAGGGAGGCAAAACAAACCAGAGCATCCAAGTGTTCTTCTTTGGGATGGAATATTCCCAACCTTTTTGCTCTGGACAGATTTACTCATTAGTGAGAAAGCTTTATTTAGGGAGAAGAGTACAAAAGGTAGAAGTACTGAGTTCCTATCCTAGGTTGGACTATTGCCTATGGGGATGTTCAGTAGCTCTTCCCACAGCCTCAGTTTCTTGTTGGAACATAAAATGCAAACAATTTTTTTCCTACAACACATACACAGTAAGGACTTGTCAAACTTTCAGTAAAGTACCTGGTGATTCTGGGATGAGAATATAAATGATTGCTCCCACTCCCAAAATAGTTAGTTGGCACCAGAGGAAGAGGTCTCCTGAAGCTTCTGGAATGAAATGGGAAAGAAAAAAAGAGGAAAGGAGAAGAATTGATCTGCCCTTAGATAACAGTTGCACAGATGTTCCCACATCTCCTAACCTCACATTTATGTGATGTTGCACATCAGCAATATGAGGCTTTTCTTTTGAGCGGCACCTTTATTTATTGCTGCTGAATTAATTTTCCTTTAAGAAATAAAGTTCTTTAACTGCTGGTATTATTGGTCTGCTCTCTCCATTTTCTTACAGCTTTGAACTAAATCCTGTCACCGCTTCTTTCTCCTGAAGTGATTCAGGGCACTGTGCTTTGGATCACAGCACTGCAAAGTGTCATTTGGTGTCTTTTAACTGTAACCACAGACAACAAAGGCAGCT
Organism: Camarhynchus parvulus; assembly: GCF_901933205.1. Taxonomy (NCBI): domain Eukaryota; kingdom Metazoa; phylum Chordata; class Aves; order Passeriformes; family Thraupidae; genus Camarhynchus; species Camarhynchus parvulus. The sequence goes on from NC_044573.1 coordinate 12,862,816, forward strand.
GGCTTTGCCATGACTACTGGATTTTGTAGATGTCTGAAAACAAGCCATAAGTGAAATATCTGTGACATTATGCATTTGTGATACCATTGCAAATGGAAGCATTTCCATTTCTGTAGGCTAAACCCTACTCCCTCCTCCAAGAGTTTGCCATCAGTCCCAGTTTGCTATCGCTCCCATCCTGAGGATCTGTGTGCAAGCCAGGGATGTTTATTAGACAGAGTTAATTCCTTTCAGACTCCTTCTGAGTGTGGCTGTGACTGACAGAGGCGGGTGCTGTTTGCAAGTGTCAATGGAGCATGACCTCGAGTTAATACACTGAATGATGAGAGAAAAGGAGATTCATTCAGCATCTGAACTCTGTGCTGAGATTAGCCAGAAGCACAGAGCACATACAAATCACTGTTGTGTCAGCACAGCGCCTGGCGGAGTTTTTAAATATTTCGGCTATTCTACACCATCATTCTCAAGGCCGGGGCAACTAAAAAAAGAGGAGGATCAAAACAGCATTTCTGATCCAAACATCATTGTTTTAGATGTGAAATTTGGACCTGGAGGCTTAAAGCAATGCATGGCAGCCACAGCTCCAGGGTCGATGTGAAAGGACTTGCAATAACATGCACAGAGCTGTTTACAAAACTCAGAGAAGGAACAACAGGATATTTAGCTTTTCAGTAGTAGATGCCTGTTCAACTCCAGCCTGGTGAGGAGAAATTGGAAGTTACAAGGATCTCCACATTCTGTCTGTCTGCTTGAGCTAATTGCTCTAATTTCAGTAGCCTGTGGCCATAAGTTGGTTTTCCAGATGCCATCTCTGCATCTGGTATTAGCAGAGCAGTCAGGGGCCACATAGGCCATGGTAGGTGACCTTTTCTCTTGTTCAAGCAGCTCTGTCCAGATCTGTCTGTCTGGGGGCACAGTTTGATTAGTGTTCAGGGCATAGATCTTATCTGTACTTGGCTAAAACAGTTAGAAGGTTGGGAAAAACCCCTGGAGAATAGCAGTGCTGGAGGTTTTTTGTGTGATTTCTTCCCAGCTATATAGTTGGTCCTTTCTTAGAATTTAAAAAACAACAGAGCTGTTAGCAGAGGTATTGGAAGAAATATGGTTTCCCTCCGTCCTCCAAAGGAAATCTGAGTTCTAGCAGTAACTATTACCAGAGGCAGGATTGTAGAGAAGATATCAAATCTCTTTCTATCTGCGCTTCCTATTGTTGATTCTGACAACTACATCCATTTAGGGTCAGATTCTATCGTACATTGCTGCTTTGAAGCCAGCAGACAATAAATGCAGAATTTAGAGCATAATAACTCCAGTAATTTCAGCGCAAAGAATCTTCTGTTCACCTCTGTTCACTGCCTGTTTCTTTCATGCATGGTTCTCTTGACTTTGTATCCAACCCTGTGCACAAAAACCTCTGCATCATCAATTTCTCTTGCTCATCAGGCTTTTGAGTCCCTTACAACAGCAAGACCAAAACGGGTCCTGTGTTTTCTAAGAGGTGATCAAACCTAAGAAAATCATTACTACCTTCTCTTCTTGCCTTTCCTTCTATCTCTCCTCTCACAACTGCCCCAGGGAAACAGACATTCAAAAGATCTGCACAAGAGACAGAAGACAGTAAATGCATACTTTTGTGAAGGCACCAATATTTATCCTGGGGCTGCTGCACTCCACTAAACCTAACACACAGAGATTTTGGGGCTGCTTTCTGTTAATAAACTTTGGAGGTTTGTTACTAACCAGCACCAGTAGCTCTTAAGAAAAAGACAGGTTTTGCTAAAGCCTATTGCTTTTTTAACAGAGTGATTTACAATCAGATACAGTTTAGATTACCAAATTATTGGCAGCACTTCGGCGCAATGTCTGGTTTTTTCCCCTCAGTAATCCTCATCTGCTGACCCAGCCCAGAGCTGACTGCAGCTGAAATGGATACAAAAAGTACCCCAGCTGATATTGGCCAGTTTCTCACTCTCCATTTGCTTTTTCTCCTGTTCATCTGCTCTGCCGTCTCAAATGCTTTCTCTCTGCTTATCACATGGGTCACTTAGCATGTGAAGGAGTAACAAGAAGAGAAAGGAGAGGCAGCTGTATTAACAGTTATGCAGAATTATGCATGATATATTTCTGTGTCAATACTTGTCAGGCCCTTGCTTGAACGATGCTCTTTTGTCACTCTGCGCTGTTGTGGCAGGGTCGGTGTTATTTGCTTGCAAGGATGTGCGCACAAGGAAGACTCATTCTTGCCTGTGAAAGGATGTGTTGGCCAAACTGCCAGTGAACAGCAGAGTTGAGTCAGCAGTGCAAAATTATAATTAAAAAAGAGAAAGAAAAACAAAAAGGAAAAACAATACCAGGCATCATTTCCTAGAGAGCTCTGCAAGCTTGCTGGAAGCCTCTTTACAGCCTTGCAAATGCTGTGAGTGGTGTGCAGGCAGTTGCCACTAAACGGTGCAAATGGGAGAACTGCAGGAACTCACCATGTTTCCACAGCGTCAAGACTGGAAAATACCCAGAGTCTGCCACTCAGCCGTGGTAAATCAGACTTGCCCTGCCACCTCCTGGCCGCACCAGACACCGAATAGAATTTAATGCGCTAAACAGCATGCTTCGTATCTTACTCTCTTTCTGGTCAGGAGCCTGACCTGAGGCTTGCTGAGGTGACCAAGCTATGACCTCAGCCTGGAAAGCATATGCAGAATGAATGGATAAAGCCTTTGGGACCATAAATATGAAACAAAAGCTTTGCTGTGACCTTCACACATATATTTTAATACACAATGAAAACATTAGAATTCTTTCTTTCTATGCCTGCTTCCCATACAAATGTGTCGCTGTAGTGTTTCTCACCTTACAGTAGGGGAGATCACTGCCTCTCGAAGTATCCCTGATGTTGCAATTGTCAGGGCTCATCCAACCAGACATTCAGGAATCTCTGCCTCTTTATTACCCTGTAGAGAGGAAGTTCTGTAAGTATACAAAGAAAGACTACATACTTGCTTGGTTTTTAATATGGGACTATAATATGGAAAAAAGGCTCTAGTTAATATTCTTCTTATTTCTTTCCTAGCTTGCAATGTCTGGTAATATTTCCTACTAATGTTGGTGTAGGGATGGAGATAGATATTGACTTTCATCTCTGTATAGAATTCTAGCTTTACTGCTCCATAAACTGCTCCAAGAGAATAATAATAATATGATGTCATGATTTATAAGCCCAATATAAATTTTTACATTTTTATACAGTTTCAAATAGTATTTGCTTTCACAGTTTCATTTTATCTGAACTTCTAGTCAATGGAAAGTTATAGAAAATCTCAAGGAATTTGTAGCCTAAGGACATATAACCTTTGGCAATGTGAGTCTACTAGTAAAGAGGGAATGAGGGTTTCAAGTTCTTCTTGCTCTTCATTCCATGTTCATTAAGGACTCTGATAGCCCACTGAGGGAAATAGAAAGATCTTTCAGAAAACGTCAACCCAGACAAAAACAAGAGTGTCTGCATTTTAAAACCCATATCACCTTCACTCTGCAGCTGAGTAACATCAATTTCATCTGGTAGGAACACACTCTTTCCTTGGTTTATATGTGTGTGAACAAGTGATGTCTTTTTAATGAGATTTATTTTCATGACAGGAACTTCATTGACAATTTGCATTAAAGACAAGCTAAATGAGCTGTTCAAGAGTAGAACAAGCTTTCTCACATTTGTTTTCTTTAATTAACCCATACAGCATGTTAATTTTGGATTAAATTCTGCCTTATACCATATATGAGATCAAAGTCATCCTTCCATAAAATCTTTGATCACCCTATTTTCTTCATGTTAACCCTTTGAGGCCATAACTCACATAGAAAAATTAGAAGGGCATTTGTTTTAATGTTTTACCACAAAAATGCAGTAACTTTTTTTGTTTTTTTCTCAAGTAAAATGCCAATTGTTAAAATTTCCAGCTGGACAGAAATTTGTATTTCCAGACAGGTTTACTTTAAGTACCTAGTCATTTACTGGAATTACCAAGTCACTTCCCATGTTAATCGAAATGAAATTATATTATATGAAACCCTAGTGACCTCCAAATGGAACTGAAACCTATTAGGTCTGAAGTACAGATCTCTCCCTCATGTGCTAATAAGTAATTGGTAGCAGTAGATGTCTGTTATCATCCATAGGGATCAGTTGCATGAGGTAAAAACTCAGTCAACAAATTTGAGGGATGAAGGGTACATCCTTCACCACCAGATAATACAGTTACTTGCCAACAAATAAACATGGAGGTTCAAGAAAGCCTTGGATTGTTTCAGTGTTGGATGAGAAAGAACAGACATAAAAAGCTGTAGGGATGCTGGTTGTGCTTTCTCTCTGCTTACTCTCCTTCCTCCCTAAATAATAAAGTCCAAGTGTCCAACTTTTGCTCCTGCTGGCCCTGCTCCCCACTCCACACCTGTAGTGCTCCACACTCCAGAGGAGAAGGTGCCAGCCCCAGGTTTCAGCATGGACCTGCACAGAGGCAGATGAGCTGGCAGGGAGAAGCTGGAGGGTGCTCACTGCAGATGTCACAGCCAGGATTCAGCTGCCATGAGAACAAGGCTTCTACTGAGGGTGTTCAAATTAAAATTAGTCAGAGTTTATGATTTGGCCAAGATACGATTTCCTGGAGACAGTGAAAGAGGCTTACTTGATACCAAAAATGCCTTTTCTATGAAGCCTGGAAAACGTAAGCCTTCCAAGCCACAGTATTGTAAGATTTTCTAACCAGGCCAACATACTTGCCATACTCTAATTTTTATGTGTGATTGAAGAACTTCAGATAAAATTTTACAAAGTATGGCTGACATGAGCTGCAGAAAAGGGTGCCTAGAAAAACAGTGTTATAAAACATTTTAGATACCACTGCCATGTCAGCCTTCTATCACAGTACCAAAAAGCCCAATCACATCTCATGGCAGTAATGGAAACACCTCTTACCATCATTCCCAGAGTAGGCAGCTTGGGAGAGACATCTTGAAACTCTTTCTTGGCTCCAAGAGTGACACTGGAGAAAAGTTAAGGAACAAAGCACAATATACACCTTACCCAAAAGATACAAAGCCTAGGCCTGGACACAGATTTGGAACAGGGAGTCTCTGTGCTGTGAAGCTGCCAGCACAGCCCTGGTTCTGGTTAGCAGACATTCTTCCAGACACAATGCCAGTGCATGGTTTGGGGGCTGACAAAGGTTGCAGATTATTCCCGATAGGCAGTTTGGATGCAGATAGCTTGTTTTGGAGGCTGCATGAGTTTAGCTGTGTCTTGCCAGTTTACCAGGTGTTTACTAACTTGTTTAATAGCAGTTTGTTTACTACCTCACCAGTTTGTTTACAAGCAGAGAGAGGTTCAAACAGGCTCATAACCCCAAAGAATGACTGTAGTCACCCAAGGAGACGGTGCACCGGTGGCTTACTCCCCACTTACTTCCCCTTCCATTTATCATCAAAGAAATAGGCCAGTGGAGCTCACCTTGTTAAACTTCTCAAGCCAGGCCATCAAACTTCCTGTTGGAAACAATAGCATTTAAAATTACATCAAAAAATAGGGAGGAAGGTAATTTTTATACCCATATCAGGAGATCAAAAGGACACCATATCAAGCACATTTTGTCAGGAGAGGAAGCCAAGGATCATTACTTGGAGGATTCAATGAATGTTGTTAGAAACTGCACTTTCCCGCACTTCATTCTTATCATGACATCTTGGCAAAGTGCTAAGAACTGTTTCTAAGGAAGAGGTTATAGATGCTGGCAGATAGGAGCAGATATGATCACAAGCTTGAATTTGAAGAACACTTTATGCCAGATTAAAAAAAAAAAAGAAAAAGAACTTTTGGAGCAAGAGAGAAAAGATCAAAAAGAACTAGCATGGCAAAGTAACAACTGCAAAGGTAAAAATGACAGAAGATGTTTTTAAATTGCGTGCAAGAGTCCAAGCATCACAAGGACAGCACCAGTTAGAAATGGGAGAATTTTATAATGACCCAGAGCAAAGTGAAGACAGAATATTAAGGAACATTTATAAATGGCTAGAGAATAATTTCTCTGAGGAGAGCAGTGAAAAAATTACTTATATCAGTGCTATCCAGAAATGAATTAAAACCAGTGAGTTCCAGTCCAGGAGGAAACTTTAAAGCTAGAATTTGGAAAGCAAATACAGTTCAGTCTGTCATCATTCCCTTTGAATCCAGTGATATAACTGGTGCTGAAACTCTGTAATCCTGTTAGGAGGAACATAAACCCATCACTGATGATAATTTAAGGCATATGATTAACAAGGAAGGAAAAAAGGACCTCTCTAATGCCATCAGTCATAAATCAGCCAGGCCTAACTCAAGATTGCAAAACTTGAGAATCTGACAAGCTGGCAAAAATACACCAAAATATTCTTTTTGCAGATACTGCAGCCCCCTTCTGTCAGGAAAGTTTTAAGGCCTATTGCAGAAGCAATTGAATTGGGAATAGTTAAAAAGAATGAAGTGGCCAGGAAAGAACAATGCTGTTCTGAGAATAGAAGCAAAAAGCAATGCATATTCCTGTGTTTAGATCATTCAATCGAGAGCTGTGTGGATTAACCTAGTGGGAAGTAACATAACCCTGCAGCCAGCTCCAAGAGCTAATACTGTGTTGAAATTTTGAAATGCAAATCTTGAGGAGCAATTATGCAAAAAACTCTTACTAGGCAAGTTTTTGGAGAAACCTTAAAAATAAATTGTGAAGAACCACATGGAGGAGCGCTGTGTAGAATAGTAATTGCTATGCCAGGGGAAAGAAATGAATGTGCTAAGAATGTAATCTCTGACTCTGCTGTGAAACACTGAAGCTCCCTAGAGCATGAAGAGAGAGCTAACAGAGCACTGTAACCACCGGCACAGGCACCCATCCCTTCCTATAGCAGAAGAAAAGCTGGGCATTACAGGCACAAGCCCCAGGCCTGGGAGAGCACCCTGACATACAGGAGAGAGCAGGGTGAGTTCCAGAGTGTCCGGAGGTTTGAACTCTCACAGCTACACAACACACCATCAAAAACAAGTGGGGCATGCTGCATACCTGATTTTGCTTAGGAATAATGATCAAGCCCTCTCTTCAGACATCAGCAAGTCTGGAATAAGTGAAATGGATTCACAGTAAAGACCTGCAAGTAGCGACTGACCAGCATCCTGAGATTTGTTTGCTCAAAAAGAAGCATTCTGTGTTTTTAATTCCTGTAGCAATGTGGCTTCTTGTAATGAACAAGCAACCTCAGATTCTCTTCTGCACCTTGATCCACTAAGAGGAGAATTTACAATTTATCTTTACAGTTACAATTAAAATTTAGCTTTGCAATTGGAATAGGTTACTGTGCTCAACAGGCTGCTGAAATGTCTGCCATTTGGCCATTACCAAAAAAGCCTCCCAGGACCGGAGTCCAGTGAACCCTCTCTTTCCCCCTACATCCAATATTCCCTTTGTGCTGTCCCAAGCTTGAAGAACTGTAGCCTGGTTTGCTCCCAACAACAGTATGAAGAGCAGCCAGGACAGCAGCATCAGCCCAGGTGCCTTCTGGACAGAAGAATCACAGAAACAAAGAACAACAACCTTGTCTTGGATCAATTGCTGCTGTGTGACGTTTTGAAGATGGTCCCCTCAGATAGGGTGACAATTCTGGCAGGCTGCCTGTGATCCCAGCCTGTGTTCTGTCTGTATTAGAGAGGCACTATCCAAACTTGTCTCCAGAATTTCAGCATGCAGCCTCCCTGCAGTAGGGCACGAGTAAGGGACAATGGGAGCACATACTGCACATGTTGCAGGGAGCAGGAAACTTGGTTCCTTGGTACTGCATGTGCCAGTGATCTCAGGGACTAAAGGACCTGCTGTTTCTCCAGCACCTCGGGTTCACATGTGGGAACCAGGGGAAATAGTGCTCACATTCCTTTGAAGAACACTTTGACTGTGATGGGAACCAAGAGGACACTGCTATGGCTAAATAAATGCAAACCTTCTTCCCAGGGCTGGATTGATGCAGCATAAAATATACAGTTGTAAACTCTGTAACCTCCTGAACTAGCACAGTATAAGATGAGAGGCACCACCTTAACTCTGCTCCCTCGCGTGTGTGCATCACAGCACATCTCTGATGGCATGATTATATATGGCTTCTAAAATAATATAATATTAGGCAGTTTTGTTCTACAGCCTTATTTATTACTTCTGAGTCTGTTGTCTCTACTTAATCTTTTCTTGCCTGGAAGAACATCACTCCATCAGTGAATCAGCATCTCCAGAGAGGAAACGAAATGGAGACACGTTCATAATATACAGCAAATCGCTGTCTTAACACTCAGTTAATGTTCCACAGTGGATTAAGAATTATTGTCCTACTATTTCAGCTTAGTCCAGATTTAGTGCCCCAGTGGAAGAATTAAGGACTAGATGAAACAGTGCATGTAAAGCTACTTTCTAGAGCAATACAGGAGCATGTTGCTATCACAGTCACTAAGGCAGGTATGTAAAAATCAAGGAGCTGTTGCAAAGTGGTTCTCTTTTCACAAAGGGGAGGAAAATGCATTTGGATACCAAAAGAAATTACAGTGGTATTGGTGGAAAGCAAACAAAGATAAGCTGGTTAAGCAAAATTATTTTACTGTGTGCAGTCAGAATACTGTATAGACAGAAATATGACTTGTGCCACCATGGTCCATGGGTTGTTATGGATCATCCAGCTGGTACTGCCTGGAATGGCCACAGAAGAGATTTTACAGCAACTGATGGATAAGTCCTAAACCTTTACTCACAGAAGATTTCCCTGAGGGCTGAGGTCGTCAGTGAGGATCTACTTTTGAGAGTCATTTTCTCTAAAATTCCTACCACTATCCAAGTAATATTCCTGCAGCTCCGTATCTGCCTGCTGCTCTCCCTTTCCCTTCTCTGATGTGCTCTTGCAGGTTTGTAGTGACTAAGAGTTGTTCAACTGAGTGTGTTTTGATGGGATCAGAACTGTAAACCCAGGAAGAAAAGTCCCTGTGAAGGTTCCTATGATCCTCACTCTTCCTGCAATTCCAAATATCAGCTGTGCCACCATGAGCTCACACATCTGACTCACTGCTTCTAATCTATTTTCCTCAACTCAGTTTTGCTTTGGCAATATTGCCACCCCCACGTCTCTTGGTGACTGAACACTGAGCAAATTAAATCCTGATCTTTCTCTTTGACTGCCTCCTCTTGTTCTCTCAGCTTTTATAACTGAGTTGCTGCCATATCCCTTTTCCTTTAGGTGAAGTAGCCAGACAGCTCTGATTGCTCACAGTAATTTTTTGTACATTAGGCTATATCTAAACACAAATGGTGACCCTTCTGTGATGTTTCTAAGACCCAGGACAGATCATGCCCTTGACCATTTTATCTTTTGCTGGATGTTATCTCCTCTGTTTCTGACCTTCCTGAGATTGCAGCCAACCCAAACACAACTTCCAGACTGACCTCATGCCCTGCATAATGATGGTATCATTAATACTTATTTTTCCCTCCTCATCCTCCAATTCCCCCTACAGCATTCTTTTCTGCACATTTCTGCTTCCTGCAGTGCCTTTCTCCACCTGCTTGTCTGTTTCTGGTATTTCTTTTACCATTCTTCCCCCATTCTGACAGCAATGCTGACTCTGACCACCAAGCACGACTTGTATGTCACTCTGTCCTCTTTCTTTCTTTCACACTGCCATGACACAAGTGGCTTTTTTTTGACCTGGCTGATCAATGACTCTCCATGTGCCAGTAGAGCTGTCTCTGTCCCAGGAGCCAATGCACTGTGTCACACATTACCCCATCTTTTCTCAAATCCCTCTTCAAAACCTATTTTCCTTTAAGACAGAGAGTGACATCACAAAACCAGCATAACCAAAAACCACAGTGCCATTTGGCTTACTGAGGGAAATGTAGCCAGGAATTTCTTCCTTGTGCTGCTAAATAAAATCCATTCCATAACACAAAGGGAGATGATGAATGGTATTACTGAGCATGGCATGAAATGCAGAGACTGAGAAGGAAACCCCAAGGTTTTAAGATCATTCTAAACTCATCATTTCTTCACTGAATGATACAATGTGTACATTGAACTGTGCAGTTGAATTCACCACTTCTAGCTTCATTCATCAGCCATTTTATGCACCCATTTCTGGGAAAAATACATGGGGCTGCTGGTGCTGCTGGAGCACATGAGATATTTCCCAGTGACGCTGTGCAAGTCAAGCACTGGCACAGGCTTATATGCTGCAGCATCTTGTCTCTAACCTATTTCCATAGATTAGCTCTTTACTAATGTAGTAATTCCATTTGTTGTCAGTTCCTCCATTTCTCTACATTTGTTACTGCAAACAGATACAAGATATTGACTTTAAACATTCAGGAGCTATCCCATTATTAGGCTGTCTCCTTCTAGTCAGGTTTAGAGGAAAATGAAGGCAATGCCGTTTACATACAACACTTAATGTGGGGTTTCCTTCCAGAGTTCCAGGAACACTCAAGGCTCAAAATGTCTTCTCTGACCACATCAGAAGCTTTCTGGTAAGTTCATTCCTGATATTAGCAAGTGTGCCCTCCCTTTGAAGGTCCCTCATGTTGCAATGCATGCTGTTTGGTCATGGGGCTGCCCTTGACCAGAACACAGGCTCATGAGCGCCTTATAGAAAGTGTAAATGGCTGGGCCTGGGGACAAAAATAGGAATGCGATGTTTGTGCCACTACACAAAACTCAAATCATCCATCCTTTCTGCTTTTCATTTCCCATGTTTTCCCATGCCTCATGACAGTCCAGGAAAATGGAGGGACCTTCTTCCCTGCCAGGGAGGTAGATAATGCTGCCAGTGTGAAAGAATGAAGTGGACTCTTATGAGCTGTCTGGCCTGTGTTTTCCACCCTCAGTGTTCTGTGATTCATCTAATTAAGGTAGACAGCCTGCAAAACAAGAGGAAATTTGGAACCTCTACTCATTAGCTGGGCATGAATGGGATTTTTTTTTCCTCTTGACTGTCTTCATTTTATCTGCTGCAGCTCTTCATGACTCAGACTCCAGAAGGGCTCATGATTGTGTGGGTTGCCTCTGGCAAAGGCAAGGAGCTTGAAAGCAAGTGTCTGTCTGTCTGACTTTTACTTCTCTCTGAAAACAAACACTGAAGAGCCTATTCCCTGAGTGACTGACCCAGCTGCTGTGTCTTCCCTGCTTGCTGGGGTACAAAATGATTAATCTTCTACAGAGTTCAGTACTTAAAACATATGTGAAGGGGACACAAAGGCTTTCATATTAAGCAGGGATAAAAAAAAGCCTTGTTTTACTCTTAATGAAGAAATAATTTCCTTAAGAACAAAAAAGCTCCTCACAGCCAGTGCTTATAAATTGCTTAATTGGAAATACACATAACAGTCCTGTGAGGATTAGCAGAGTGCTTCTAGCTGGAATTAGAGTCAGGAAAGAAAAGTTATTTTAGAGATACTAATAAAACAGGAGGTTGTGGAGGCTTCTGGGATATATACAGATGTTTTATTTTAGGCTTTGCATATAAAGATGATTTTTAACCAATTTGTTATTGGTATGCAAGCTCTGCTGATTAGCCTTGAAGTAGAGAGGAGCGAAAAAAAAGGAACAGACCCCCAGATCAGAGAATGATAGCTCCAAAAATACAAAATGGGTTTTATTTTAGCTAAGACTTCAGGCTATTGGGCTGTCTACCATTTTCTAGGTATTTGATGGTTCATAAATGCGTCAGAAACAGAACTAAAGACATCTTTGGCAGTACCTTTCCTTGTTTCCTGATAGGTATCAAGCCCTCATCAATTCTTTGCTTTCTGCAGGAGACACCCAGTGCACAGGCAGGCTCCTTGCTGGGCTGCAGTGGATGTGCTTCCTGCCCCAGCCACCCTTCTGCTGGGAAAGTGGGAAATGGTGGCTCTCACAGCTCCACCACCACTGACTTCTCCAATGAGCTTTGCTGTGCAGGAGCAGTGATCCAACAGGGCTGCATCCCATCCCTGGATTTCAGGTACTTTGCTAAACACAGATATGGAGCCTCTCAGCCGCCCACGGCCAACTACGTCACCACAGCTTCTCCTTTCCCTTGGAGGCAGCAGAGAGGATGAAAAATGTCTGCCTGCTCATCTCTGCCCAGCAACCCCACATGCCCTGTGTGAAAAAAATTGTTTCTGTTTGTAGCTCTTTGTCTAGAGCCCAGCTCCAGGGTCAACTTCCATGGAACACGAGGCCTTTCCATTGCTGAATAAACCAGAAAAACCTTTCTGCTGGAAAACCTTTCTTTCGTGGCTGATAGACACCTGCACTGCCTTCCTGCAGCTGGATTTGCACATTTGGGTTTGGTTTGGACACTGCATCCAAAAGATGTGCTGTAGGATCACCAAACAGGCATGGGCAAGGGCCAGCAAACAGCACTGGGCTCACCTCACAATCCCGGGGTCCCCTCACAGTGGCAGGGTCTTCCCCTGGCCCTGGAGTCAGCTTGTCATCCACAAACATGGGATTCACGGGCAACAAACCTATAATTACACACTTGAGAGAGACAGAGTTGCACAAGCCTGGGTGCTCAGTGGTAGTCCACAAATCAAGCACACCAACTATCAAAGCCTTTTGCAATTTATACATTTTAGCAAACAAAGGCATTTGTGTTCATTGGCTACAAGTTACATAGTTCTCTTGGTAATTAGTATTCTGTCTTCTGCTTATTAATGATTCTCTTGCTAATTAGTCCCATACTCAGTCTTTCCCTTCTTTTGGGTCAGTGGGTTTCTTGGGTCCATGAGTTGGTGAGCTGGTGGTCATCATCTCCCCCTGCCAGAATTACATTTTACCCAATTGGAGCTCGTTCAGCACAGTTGCTGAGCTGTCTTTAATAGTTTCTTCCTTATCTTTGGGGTCCTGCCAAATGTCCTTGTGGCCCATAAATTCTGCATTCTTTGTGTCCACTATCAGCTGCACATCCTTCTCCACAGGCTTTGTTAACCTCCCCCGAGGTCAGAGATCACTGAAACACCCGGAGCCCTAAACCTTAATAAGGCAACTCCACCAACAAGTAATTTATCTTTCTAACACCTGGACAGCACTCAGGGATTGCTCGTTAGCTGCTCTTTCTAAAATCTCCTTTCCTGCTAATTAGACTGAAAAGCATATGAAGATCAAACACCAAAGAATGTCCTTTCTCAAGGAAAATTTTGCAGATTCCACGTTTTGCAGCACCCTCACGACCCGGGGGTCCCTCAGGGCTTCAGGAGTCCCTCAGAGCCCGGGAGTCCCTCACGGCCCAGGGATCCCCCAAGGTCTCGGGTGTCCCTCACGGCCCAGGGGTGCCTCAGAGCACGGGGGTCCCTCAGTACCTCGGGGGTCCCTCACGGCCCAGGGATCCCCCAAGGTCTCGGGTGTCCCACACGGCCCGGAGGTCCCTCACGGTCCGGGCGTCCCTCAGAGCCAGGGGGTCCCTCAAGGTCTCGGGCGTCCCTCACGGCCCGGGGGTCCCTCAGGGCTCGGGGATCCCTCACGGAGGCAGCCGAAGGGAGGTGGTGCCACCTGGCGGCCGATGGCGGCGCGGCGGCCCAGGCCCGGCCGGTGCCCGCGCAGGAGCCGTCGTGGTGGAAAGAAAGAAAAGTCGTCAAAAGATAAGAGAAGAAACCCAAAGCAAGACAAGAGGAATGTGTGGAAATGATCACCGGTAGCGCCTGCACAGGTGTAAGGTGCTGGTTTTACTTCTCCGCAGCTCGAGCAGTCAACAAGCCAGGACACCCGTAGGAGCTAACTCATTTTCATTCCTATCTGGCCCCGCCCAGCTGTTTCCTTATTTTATGACTTAGCATCTCTATTTTCTCTTCTAATAAACGGTGTTATTTCAGTTCAAAAGCCCCACAGCGCTCATATGCTACTGATGCTGAGGAGAGGAGGAAGAAAAGGCGTCCCTTTGGAAAATGGATCCACTTCAAAATTGTGGCGATTTGAGGACTGACTGTGAAAACACAGGGAGCCATGCAGTGAAGCTGACAGTAGCCGAGCAAAACTGGCTTTTCAGGCAACACGGCAGGAATAAAAGAAGAAAAAAAGTCACTTAAAGCATTTGAAATGTAAAATTTAAACAAGGAGCTTTCATTTTAAAATACAGTCCTTTTTTTTTTCCTCTTCATTTCAGCTGGTGAGAGCATATTCATTAGCAGCTCTGCCAGGTCGAACAGTTTCTAGATTTGATTGAGGATGATATAAAGGTCCACATCTAGTAAAAGCAGCAGCTACTGAAAGGTAAAGCTGAAGTTGCCTATTTAAAGTGTGACCTGATCCTAAAGGCAAAGAGCTGGCTGCCTGAATGTTAGGGGAGTTGCACTGACAGGGGCTCAGTAAAACCTGTCAGGCTGGCACCAGTAAGGAACTGGGATGATAGTCTTCGACTCCTGCCTGCCTGAGGCAGGGGCTTTTCACTCTAAAAATAAGTAAGGCTTGTGAAGGGCCTCTTCTTTCATATCAGCTATGGTGCATGCATGTGCATTCATGCTGTGTGTCGTGTGCAATCATTTTACAGCTTGAAATTTGTGTGTTTATCCCCTCCAAGGCAGTGGGGGCAAAGGCCTGGGCCATGGTGGAGGGGGCTTTCAGGTCTAAACATCTGCAAAAGGGGAATAAGAAAGGGCATGGACAGGTCTAGGTTTGGACTTTGTCATTTCAGTGATATTTTTTACTTGAAGGGATGATGATCATGTGTGTCAGGGCAGAACTGAGACATTTTGAAACCTGGTTCATGTTTTTCAGAGGACACAAAGCACCAATCTGCTGCTAGAATCTGTTAATTCTGCAAAAGAAGAGCTGGGTAATTTTGTGGGAAAGCTACTCTCAGCCTCCCTGACCCCAAATTTGGGTTACTTGCCATACCTTACACTTCCCTGAAGCTCACCAGATCTGAGTGAGCCTAAGTAAGCATGTGTGTTCTGAGTGTTTAGGACACACACCTCTAAGCAGAAACCTAATTTAGGCAGAGCTCTTTCTTCCTATCATTTTGGCTTTCCTTTAATGAAATCCCAAATTATACATTGAATGTAATTTTATCTCTGTCTGTCACCATGCTGGGCTCTGCAGGCTGGTGGAACAGTAAGCCAAAGCCTGTAGCTATCAGTGAAGCTAAGTTCTACCCACGGGAGGAGTCCCATAAAAAACCCCATTTGATCAAGCAATCACCTCTATTGGTGAGAAGTTTAGTGTCTGCAAATATATGCATCACAGCTGAAAATAGTATCTTACTAGGATCTGTAAACTCAGAAGAAGAGTCTGCTTACAGTGTCACTCCCTAACACCTTCCAGGCAAAAGAACAGAGATTTTTGTCCTATAGTTGCTCATTTTCAGCTTCAGTCAAAGCCTCAAAATTATAAGACACTTTTAAAGAAATACCATCTGGAATTCCCCTGCAATCTCCAGGCAAAGTGTTTTACAGAATCACTGAACTAAAGAATATTCTGAGTTGGAAGGGACCCACAAGAATCATTGAGTCCAACTCCTGGTCCTGCACAGGACAGTTCCAAGAACCACACCATGGGCTGTACTTGTGTGAGCAGACTTTGCACAATCCATAAAAATCTTTAGGTCCGTCTAATGGACGAAGGTTTTTAATTCTGCCATCTCCTGTCAGAACAGATTTTACTGCAAAGATTACCTTCATAAAAATTGAATTGTTTGTAAATTACTTCCCTCACTCAAAAGGACAGAGGATAAAGGAGAGATCTGGTGAACATAAGGTACTTGGGTTCACAAAAACCTGTGGGCAAGGTTCCACACCAAAGATTAATTTTAAAAATGAAGCTATTGTGTATTGTGAGATCACAGGAGTTATTTCATGCAGTGAAAGCTGGTTACAGAATGGCAAAGGGTGAGGAAGAGTCAGCAGTGGGCTGTCCTGGAGATTGGTGCGGGAACCAGTTTTGTTCAGTATATAACTTGTGGCTGGAGAAAGGAGTGAGCAGTGATAGCTCTGTTTCACAGTGCTGCTGGAGTTTTCCAGGTATCCAAACACCACACAGAGGCACCTGAAGTACTAAACTATGCACACACTAAACTGAGTAGGAAAAAGAGGTGGCAGGTGAGCTTGGGTGCAGATAAATGTAAACTGCTGCCGTAGGAAGTCACGGATGTGATTGTATCAACAGGCTTGGAAAAGACCTAGACAAATCTGGGACACTAGGTCAAAAGATGAATACTCTGAAGGGCTAGGCAAGGGTATAGCCTCCAATATCCCCAGTCGAACAGAGAATTAAGTAGGGAATGTATTGCTGAAAATAGCCAGGCAAAGGTGCTCTGCTTACCTGGATTCTCCCATTGCCAGTGCTGGAGACATGGCATGATGCTGGGAACACCCAGCGCTGTGGGCTTTATGTTCCTATTTTGACAAAAATTCTGGTACATGAAAATCTGAACAAAGACTTTCAGCTATCAAAAGAAGTGGGGTATTTTTATAATATTTTGATTCTTTTTTAGTGCTTTAACACTGTTAAAAATAAAAAGCCAGGTATTACATTATCAACATTTTACTATTCTTTAAGAAATATCTTGATAGATCTGAATCAGTTTTCTTCCTTGTAAAGCTGGTTTTGATAGTTTTAATTTTTATTTTGAATTAGAACAGAAGTGTATTTTGCAATATTGTTTGTTTTGGTGGAATAGAAACATCAATTCCTAGTCAGCTCTAATGATTATTTCCTTTCCTAATGCTTGTCAGCCTCTTCTTTATCATCCTGATATTCTCTGTGACCCTGAAGCCAAGCTCCATGAGAAAGTGGTAGGGGGTGGTTTCTGTGTTTCTCATAGCTTGTACTGTGGTTTGGGATTCTCCAGACTATTTTCCCTATTTCTGTTCAGCTGTGAGATCTGCTTCCCACAAGGCATTTTGCCATACAGCCTTTCCCAACCCTTTTCTTCCCTTTCTTCCTCTCAGGTTTTCTTGCATGAGTCTGACAACTCTGTGATAATCATTCCTCCTCCTCACTGTTCTCCTCGGGGATCTGCGTGGGTGGGCAGAGCTGGTGTACAGAGCACAGCTCTCTTATCTCTACAAACTCATGAAATTCGCCAAAAGCCTTCCCACCAGCAATAAACTTCTCCTTCACACAGCAAATCCATAGCAAAATGCGCACACATTTTACTAGAAAAAAAATTATGGCTGATTTTCCAGACCAAGCACTGCTTAGGAGTCACTCCCGGAGAAATCTGGCTTCTTGGCTTCAGAGCAGCTCCCAAAGGGCTGGAGACAAAGGCAGGCATCTTGGGAGCTGGAGCCTGGTGGCCATCCATGTCACCAGCTGAGTGCTGGTGCAGCAGAAGGCAGAACATGCTCCCCCAAGTCATTGCTGCTGTGCTGGGCAGGGAGACACAGGACAGTGTGGGACATGCCAAACCTGTCAGCTGCTCTTGGGGTGACTCACTTGGGGAGGTGCACCCAAGTAACTGAGGCGTGGGCAGGATTTCGCTCAGTGCATCATCTGCTTGTGACAGTGCTTCCCCCCACGCAAGGGAATATACCCTTTCAATTTCTTTATTTAAATCCCTGTCTTGCTGCCTTCTGGTGTGTGGGCTCCAACTAGCTACAGTTGTAAAAAACCAATACCTACATGGGACTGCCTCTGAGGGACGTGTCAGCCTGGAGTTCCCTAATGATCACCCCCAGCAGAGCTGCCAGGGCACGAGAGAAACTAAATCAGATTCCCTTTCTCAAACACAGGAAACATGGAAGCAAATAAGCCAGAAAACTAGATCTTTGGGGACCACATTCTTGGGTGAAGCAGTTAGAGATAAATCTCCTACTATGAAGGCAAGGACATAGTCTTGATCTTCTTTAAATGAGATCAGTGAAACTTCCCTCTCTGCATTCTTCCATGAAGCCAATAATGTACCATGCAAGCATGGGCTCAAAGGAGTCATCCCTTGGTTATGGCTTGCATGTACTAATGTGCCTTGAGGACATCTGTGGGTGCAGCTGGCACTGGAGTCTATACCCCATGATTATCATCACCATCCTCATCATCCAAACCAGCTACCCATCACCTGAAACACTTTGGGTAGCTGCTTTTATCAGAGCAGAGGAGGATCTGGATGTTCAGGTTTTGGCACAGAATCTGGTGGATCCTTACCCCATGGAGAGCACAGAGGGTGAGAGGTGCTCATCTGCCTGAAGACCTTCAGCTGAGCCTACAGGAGAGGTTGGTGCTGGAAGCCTCACCAGGGCATCTTCCTGTACACAGAAAAACCTGAGGAAGGAAAGGAGCTGGTTGATGGTGCACAAAGGAGAGAAGGAAAGCAGGCTACCAGCACTCTTATGTTCACGGGAAACAGCTGCATAAGCTGAACTTAAACCTAAAAAATGAAAATCTCTGAAACCAATTACCATTCAACCTCTGTTGAGCCCCACCTTCTGATTTATCACCACCTTTCAGCAGATCTGTGAAGTGTGGGTTCACCCCATCATTTGGGTCATCCTCTGACAGCACAGTCAGCTACTATAAAGCTGTGAAAGGAAATATTATTTTCCTCAGAACACATTTTTTGAGACAATGGCTCAGCAGTCAGAATGAAATCATCAAACAATAAGATAAGCCAAAGCAACAGCAACAGATACTTGTGGGTGGTTTTGACCAGTTGGCTAATAAAAGACACATCAATTTTATATTTCAAGTTTATTATGTTAATACAATCAAGATTAAATTATTTTCACAGCTAGTGTACCTAATTATATCAGGCTATGTATATATAATTTATTCCAGCACGTTACAATTGTTTTATCTTTAATCATGCAGCAAGTAATGTGCAAACACAATAATGGGGCAGATTTCTCCCCCTAAAAAAGAGAAACCAAAATTACAAAAGTATGGCTTTATAAGAAAGTTGTATCATACAATGAACATTCATTTGTACTTGGGCATGGCAACATTCAGTCTTAATAAGTGACCAACAGCATCTGTCACTGCCATGCTGATTCCAGAAAGGCCAAGGGAACTGGGAACAGGGAAATGCCATTGATGTTAGAGATGGAAAATATATATCTATATACATTCAGAGTACAAAAAATGTAAAAAGTGTTTTCAGGAATTAAGTGTCACATTTATTTAGATGCTAAAGTCAGAGTTATAGAGCCTTGAAGAACACAAATGCACGAACAGTTTGTTTTCCTTTAGACCAACAAACATCTGTAGTGATGGAACCAACAAAAAAGCATTACTTCAGGTGTAGGGAGGTGTAACTGAGGTCAGAATCTGTCCTGTCCTTCCTGCTAATGATGCTGCAGAAATAGACAGAAGCATAGGGTTAGGAAGTCATACAAGCTGAATTTTGCTGGCAGCCCAGGAAAAAAAAAAAAAAAGACAAAGATGTATGTTTAAGACATTTTATTAAAACAACAAAAAAAAGTGTTCTAGAATAAAGTGTGGCCAGCATCACAAACCCTTTGCTGGATGATTGTAGTTGCTGGCAAGCAGAAGCCCTTGTGCTTGGTGTTTGGGGATAAAACACCCATTTCAAAAACAAAATTGCTGCCTCTTTCCAAGAGAAGAAACGTCCTTACCTGTCAGCAGCACGGGGCCTGGGACACACACACTGACAGCGTGAAAAAGCTGCTTCCATAGGGCATCGCTCACTGCTGGTCCGAGGAGTGCAGTGGGTGGGAGCTGCCAGTCGGTCACGGATTTGCCAGGAGAGGGCATGCAGACACTCACACGTGTGCGACAAGAGGGCAGGCAGACATGTATGACAAGAGGGCAGGCAGACACTCACACGTGTGCGACAAGAGGGCAGGCAGACATGTATGACAAGAGGGCAGGCAGACACTCACACGTGTGCGACAAGAGGGCAGGCAGACACTCACACGTGTGCGACAAGAGGGCAGGCAGCCACGTATCACAAGAGGGCAGGCAGACACACACGTGTGAGACAAGAGGGCAGGCAGACATGTATGACAAGAGAGCAGACACACTCACATGTGTGACAAGAGGGCAGGCACTCACACACGTGCACACAAGCACCCCTGTACATTTTCACGCACGCACTCACTCACTCACTCACTCACTCACTCACTCACTCACTCACTCACTCACTCCACCCCACTGAGCTCACTGAAGTGCTTCTCACCAAAACCAAAGGCTCACACATACAGACAATTGAGATCCATACAATGCTACTCCTCAAAATTGAAATTGAAGAGATGTAACCTGCAGAACCAACCTAAATCTGAAGATCAGAAAAGACTTTACCTTTTCCCCATTTCTCTCTTGTGTTTATTCTTTTTCCCAAGTTCAGAAATACAGATCTGAGCGACACTTACTCAGTATGCAGATATGCAGAATGTAAACATCACCACACAGCACCCAGCACCCTTTTTGATTAACAAAGCCACCAACATATTTGCCATGCAAGCATAGGGATTTTTCAAGATGGTCAGGTTGCAGCAAAATATTGCAAAATATTTTTGAGTTTACTTTTGCTAATGACCTGGCTTGGAAAGAATGGAGAGAAAAAGCCAACACAGATGGGGCTGAGGTAGATTTGGCCATATCTGATGTAATGTCACTGTATTGACAAAGAAGATGAATGGGATCTCAAACTAACAGGCAGATCATCACAATATAAGCAAACAGGGTCTAGGGAGAAGATTCCCCTATTCCAGCAGGAATGCCCATCCTGCTATCACATTGCTACAGGCAATGGAAAGAGTTGTCACCACAGTGCTAATGACCCTAAACTTTGTCCCACTGGGACTGCACATGGGAGGCCCAATGTGATTGAGGGCCAGCTGGTGCTCAATCTCTTGCTAAAATGGTCAAGAAAAGGAGAAATGAGGGGGCTGTGGAGTGATCTTTCCTGTGTAGGTACTTGCCTGTTATACTCTGGGCTGGACACACCAGAATTTTTGGCCACGTTGGCCAACAGTGCACCAGCAGCTTTTTTCCAGGCTGGGGCACCAGTCACAGGAATGTCCCAGAAACTATTCAAGACAATTCATCTTCTATCCTCTCTCTTGTCAGGTGGATTGAGGGGAGTGTCCCACATGGACAAATGCATGCACACAATCATCCTACTGTCTGCTACAAACCCACCCCTAAAGTGCCTGATTCCTGACCTCTGCATTGATCCACCACTATTGCAGCCAACAAGAGACCCCTGTACCATTTTACACTCACTTGGTCCCAGTAGGCTGCTCTGGCTCTCTGAGCGTGGCCTCCTGCCTTAATAGCAAGTGCTGGCATTAATGCCAACAGTCCCTACCTGCCTCCTTGGATTTGTAAGATGAACAGCCCTCCCCTCCCTCCTATCTTTTCTGAAACTCTTCACAGCACTGAAACTCACATGGTTTCGAGCCAGTGCAATAGCACTGGAAGATTTCCATTTCCTCCTTTCCTGGGATCTCTGCTTCCAGGACCTAATTACTATTCTAATAATATCCTTCACCAGCCTCCTCCACCTCTCACTCACCGACATCCGGATGAGACACCGCAGTGTTGCTGGGGACAAACCCAGTCCTGCTCCTCAGGACTCCCTGGGTGCCACAGGGGCCGTGCTCTGCACAGTCACTCCGGGCAGCCACGGGCACCGAGAGCCTGCTCTGTCCTCTGCCTCCAGCTCCGGGTTTTCGGGGGAGTATGTGGCAGTGCTGAGGAGCCTGAGGGCTTGGCAGAAGCAGCTGAGCCGCCGCTTATAATGCAAATCTGCCTTGGGCTCTGCTTTGCTTCCCAAGCTGTGACAGCCTCTGTCTGCAGCACAAGCTGTCGGTGCAGGCTTCCCCCAAAACCCTCACCCAACGCTGACCCTGCATTTCCCCATTTGCAGCCTTCCCCATCGAACAAGGAGGAATAGACACAGATGGAGAAGGACATTTAAGTCCCCAGGGGCAGGAGTGGACGGACAGTGCAGCGCCAGAGATGTGGCATTTCAGGAGATGGGTTAACCCCTTCATGGTCTGCTTGCCACTGTTAGGGCTGGGCTGGCATTTCCTCCACCTCACAAGCAAGGCTGCTCATTCACCTGGCCTAGCACAGGTGGCACTGGAACTGAGGTCCTCCCACGGCATGAGGGAAGAGATGGCTGGGAGGAGCATCCCAGTGTTTCAGAAAGTATGGTCCAGGTGGCTGTGAGCAGCATGTTCTGCAGCCTCACAGTAAATCTCCGCCTGGCACACAGGAGGTATCCCATGCAGAGGGAAACTAAATGGAAGTGCTCCCTGTGCTGACAGAAAGACGGGAGCAGGTCCAGCACGGCCTCCTTGGCACAGGCAGGGAATTAGGCAAATGAGACATGAGCCATTTTTGCACAAAGCAATTGAGATTTGACTGCACATCTTTCTTAGCTACTGCCTGTGGAAAGTGGTTTGTGCCCCACAGCCTTGGGCCCCAAATCCAGCTGAAGAGGAGAGTGAGTTCTCCACTGCTGCCCAGTGCAGGCGGGGGAAGCGTGTTGTGCTCCTTCAGCAGAACAGAGGGTTGCGCTTACAAGGAATGGGGAACGCTGGTGTCCAAAATAAGGGATGTCCCCCAGAGGGAGCTGGGATTCTGCCACTGCTCTGTTGATGCTGAGACCAGCCAGGAGAGCAGGACCAGACCTTGAGCAGAGAGGGCAGCATGATTCAGAGCCACCCAGAAGGCTGCCCAGACCCAGCCCCGCTTTCAGCAAACTCACCCTGCCTGCAGTGCCCAGTTAGTGGGAACATTTTGTAACTTCCAGGATAAGGATTTCTGTCTGGACCTGGGTGGCAAAAACACTAATTGACAGCAAGTAACAACTTTTAAGAGCAGAACATCATACCCCAGCTTAGGATAAGTAACAAACGCCTGTGGCTCTGAGACCCACAGGGAAATCAAGTCAGCCAGCTACATCTCCTGTAGAGACATGTTCCAAAACACAAGCCAAGGAGAAATAATGTCACATATGAAAGACAGGGCTCCCAATGTCCCTGCTCCAATTGCCATTTGTTTACTGGACAGTGGGGAAAATGGTTCCTTCCCCATTGCACAAGTCTGTAGAAGCATCAGGGCTGGGATTGCCTTTAACCCCCTCACTCCTGAGACTGGATGCTTCCCATCTGCTGCTATGTGGATCTTTATCTCCCATCCTCCAGGAATATACACACACTGCCCCTCTCTGAATTCATGCCCTCCACACTATGACCTGCTGTAAAGTAACTCGATAGGATCAGTTATCCTGCAGGAACTGCCTCTGCACCCCTGCAGCATCAACCATGCACTTTGTGGTTATTACTAATGATGCTTGAGCATTGTTAGAAAGGAAACTTGATGTTTGAACCTTGTTGGAAGGGGATGGTATTTCTCCCAGCTCCAGCAGTGACACCATTTAAAAATCCCACTGGGTACGTAGTTCCTTTTAACCCAGGTGCATTACACAGGATACAGTTATCATATTGGGAATTCAGATACACTGATACCAGCTGACAACTAAGAAACCAAACATAACACAGTCTCAACTACAGTTAACCCTTCACATGCACAATAAAACAGAAAACAAGGAAGGCTTTTGCCTTTAAAAGTGCCGTGCCTGCAATCAGTTAGAAAAGACATTTAAAATCTTGTCACAAAATATTGGATTTTCCAGCATAGCCTAATAGATTAAGTACTAAAATCACACTAAAATGCAGAGAGTGGTCAATAACCAGCTCCTCTAAGTTGCCTTGGAAAATCCAAGACCCATTGAATAAAGTCAAGGAAAAACATTTACCACATTTTTTGCTGGTAGCTTTTTGCCATAGGATGGTAAAGGCTTTAGTGCCTGAGGTATAGGTAGTTCCTGGATGCTTTTAGGGAAGTGGGAAGGGGGAAGAGTCTGGAGAATAGTTTGCATAGCTTGCAGATATAAAGAAGCAGGTGTGTTCCCCACCAGGCTGTTGAATTTGTCTTCTCCCAGCAAAGCTGTCCAGTGGTCTGGATGCTCCTGCAGAACTTTCCGCATCTTAAACTGTGGGTTGGGCATGAAGAGCAAGAGGTAGTCAAGGCAGAGCTTCTTTGATGCAACATTGACTTTGGAGTCCCACATCTGCTCCAGGATGACGTCCAGCGGGGTCAGCCCTTTACTGTCCTCTATCCTGGGAGAGGCTCCGTTCCCGAGGAGGATGAGGACCGTCTCTGACCTCAGCAGCTCGCAGGCAAGGTGCAGGGGTGTTTTCCCATCTTCCAGATGAAAGCAGCCAGCCCTATTGATATAGGAGTTCAAGCTGGGGAGCTTGTGTGCAATTTTGATGATCAGTCCCAGGATATCTCTCCTGTCATATGTGACCGCCATGGCCAGGTGAGGAGCAGAGGATGGGCAATAGCAGAAGTGTTCCCCAGGCACCTTGAGAGCCTCCTCTGGAAAATGAGACAGCAGATACTGAGCATAAGGCAGGTGATTATGCACCACTGCATAGAGAAGGGCTTCTGAAGGTGAGTAGGTTCGTAAGCTGGCATTCTCCTCCCAGTAAAAATACTCCATAGTTCTCATGTCTTCCAGCATCCACACAGGCTTGTGATCTCTCACAGCCTGGTAGAACATGTAGGATAAGAACTTGCAGTGCCTGCTCTGATCATCCTGCAGGCTGGCCTGGTTACTAGCCATGGCTCAGCAGATAAAGAACAGCTCCACGTAAAATCACTCCAGACTGTAAGATTGGTGCACTTAGAATGCAGATCCCGATGCTGCTGCAACCTTCAGGCTGTCATTGCTGCCTGGACTGCACTAGCTGGAATGCATGGGCTGATCATCTCCACCCATTCATTGTTTTTCCCCTCAAACAAAACCACTGCAGTGGTTTTGTTTAGGTAAGCACAATCCCACAGGCTCAGTTAACCCGTGCCATGCAAGCAGATGGCTGGTGAGTACATCCCGCTCTGCGTGTGGCACAGGTTACTGAAACGCTGTCAGACTGCCAGTGATTTTATACACACACAGCCACGGAGAACAGAGGGAGAGACTAAAATTAGCTTGAGAGGTGAGGCGGATTTCTGTCTGCATTTCGTGTCTAACCAGATCAGCTCATACACTGCAGCAAGGGGAATAGCAATATTCTGCTATTTTATGGGTTTTTTTCATGTCACTCACACACACGCAGCTCATTCCATAGTAAAAAATAAGTAGCAGTGTAAAATACTCCACAGCTGATAACAGGCATGATTCCATGCTCAGGAAATCAAGGGATTGGTAGTGCTAGCACTAGGAAAGGATCCCTATTTTATAAATAATGGTATGGCTGGCCACTTAGGAGACACTGATGTTAATGGATTGTCTATAAGGCATTAGTAACGTTTGAGATGCCAGCATTAATCTCTGCAGAGAAAAGAGTCAAACGATGTGTGCAGTAACAATGCCCAGAATCATTAAGCAGATTTAAACGCCTCCCTTTGTTTAGCAAGGAAATACCTGGAGTGCCCCTGCTGCACAGCAAGGGCATAAACAAAAGGCTAATGGCCAAACCCCACCGGTGGGTGGGGAGCTTTGATTAAAGCATTTCTCAGATGTCCTTCTTTGGGACTCGTGTCAGAGCCAGCAGCAATGGGCAAGAAGTGGGATTAGGCAATCAGACTTGTGCAACACCCTGGTAAAACACAGAGGACCAAGGCCTACAGGTTTGAAGGGAAAGGTCCTATTGGATGAGGCAGAAGGACCTGGCCAAAATCAAATTCACAGAAAAGAAATTAACTGAGAGTCCTTTATGGCAAGCTCTTTCTAAGGAAGGAGGGTTTCCATGCATCCTATAAATCAACAGATTGCAATAAAATGGTATCTCACTATTTTGGTAGGAAAACAGGGTTTTCCTTTAAGGGAAAATACAGCATATCAGGAAATCCTTATGTTATAAATTATCAAATCTGTAGCCAATTTATCCAAAAAATCGACAAAGATTTATTAAGTCAATTAACAAAAAATAGAATTTTTGGAAAAAGCAAAAATCAACCACAGCCAAGACAGCATCTGCCCCGGACACAGATGCTGGGTGCCCTTGGGTTCCTGCTGACAGAATGACAGTGTTCCTCCGAAGGTACACCCCGAGTGCTCACAGGAGCCAGTTTATATACAGTTTATTTTGCCTGAGGCAGAGATGACCACATATTTCTTTGTGTCTCTTTACATGTAAAGTTGATCTATACATGTGTAGAAGCAGACAAAGTCCAAATGTCTGAGTACCCAGGCAGAAGATGTGTATTTCCTGAGTGCGTAGACTTAATCCTTTCCAGGTGCAGGTCTTGTGAGCTTCTTCAGGACATTCCATTCTGGGAAGGTCCAGATGATATCTTCTCATGCATGGTGCCGCAGGAAAACCCCTTCTGATGGTCTGAGCCAGTCTCATTCGGGCTGTCTGGGAAGGGGTTACCATATGCATAACTCTGTCTTCAGTCAGGCTTAGCTCATAGTCCAAGATTTCTTTATTCATACGGTACCTGGCTTGATGTTATCTTTAGTGTTGTCCGGGAACTGGTTAGAATGTGAATAGAATGCAGTCCTGGCTGGAGCAGTCACCAGCATAGGGTTTGATTTCTCCTAATATTTTATATATACTTATTTCTAACTTTACAGCATGAATTAATCTACCATATATATATAACACTTATTTTCATTTCACAAGAAGAAAAAAATATAGTAAGTATATTCAAACTAGAAAGAATTCAAGTATCAGATCTCCAAACGTTGTTTGGAGTCACCCAAAGAGAAAACCAAAGCCACTCACAAAACTGGGTCTAGATCTTGCACATCTTCCAAAGCTTTATAGCCATTAAACAACCCTCACCTGCTGCAGATGTTAAGATATGTTATAAACAAAATTCTGCCCATTTTTTTGTAGAAAAAGTTACAAAAGCAAGCAGACTAGTGTTGCGGCTGCAGTGCTTACTTACTTACAGGTCGTTAGAGTGAATCGTTCTTATTGTATCAGTAAAGATTCTAGACAGGGCAGAGCTGATAGCTCTTCTCCCCAGACAGTGAGAGAGAAAAGATGAAACGTGGGGGGGGGCGGGCATTAGAATATGCAGATTAACTTCGGGACCAGCGTACCATGGGAAGGGTCGGGCTTACCAAAAAGACCCCAAAAACAACGAGCCAATGCAAAATTAAGACATTAGAGTGATTCCTGGACATGAGGAACAGAGTGCTGAGCCTGCAGAAATGCTGAAAACTTTTGTGCCCCTCGCCCTGACTAGGGAAGTCATCTTGAACCGGGACCTGGAGCCGGGAAGCAGTGGAAAGCAGAAAGATTGGGGCTCGCCTAGAAGCTACCGTGAGGATTGGATCCCCAGCTCTGCTCCTAGTGGACAAAACTGTGCATATCTTCCTCCTCTGAGCCACGCTGGGAAAGAAGATGGAGTCTGCAAATCCATCAGGCTTCCCAATCTTGAGCTGATCAATTTTAATAAAGGCATTAAAAGGAGAAAAGTCTCCTGCTCTGTTTATTTCAAGATAAAGCTGCCATGGGAAGTGCTCATAGCACCCAGCTTGTCAGAGCTCAAGGAGCGCCTGAAACATGCTTTTAGTCACAGATTAATTTTAGGTAGTCCTATGAGTTGACTTGGTGCAGAGACACATAGAAGTCAAGAGAAAAATGTTCTGCAAGTATCTCCAATGAAGAGGAAAGCCAAAACCCCAGCATCAGGAATGGCCATGAGGCTTCTGGCCAATCACCTCCACACCACAGCTCCAGGATGTCCAGGATGTGAAAATATCTCTAATTACACTGTACCTTGTAATTACAGGTTACACTGCAATTCTGCCTAGGAAGCCCAGCCCAAAACTAGGAGTCTCTCAGGTGGTTTGCTCACTTCTTTATGATTCCAAATGGTGCAGGTCTGTCTGCTCTCATGGCTCTTGGCCTTGGCCTCTTCTTTTTTTTTTCTCTAGGAGTTTAGAAAAGCTGGTGCTAAGGGCACCTTTTTGATGGCAACATATTGCTACTGGATTTTATTCTAAGCATAGTACATCCATAAAACATTACAGAACCATTACAAATGGAAGACATTGATATGGAAAGCTTCACTGAGGAACTATAGGAAGACTAGAAGTTTGGAAGTTTCTATTTATTTCTTTGAATTTTGATGTGTGGCTAAAAATAATGGCTCCTAATTCATAAGGTGTTTGTTGAGGCTTTCCTCTTTGACAAAGTGCAGTCTAGAAGAGGAATAGAATCAGTTTTGACTCACAGAGAGAACATCCAAGACAGCAGGAACAGGTTTGAAGGGAAAAACTAAAAAGCTGATTTTACCCAAAACACCATTTACCTTTCCATCTGAGGCTGAGAAGCTCTTTAGATCTCTCCTGGGCAGATGCATTTTTCACATTTGATGGTGATTTCAGCTTATAAAGTATTTGGTTATTTTGAACCTGTGAGAAATACAGAATGTTTCTGAGCTATTCAGAAACCTTACAGTTTTATGCTCAAAATATTGTTTCTGCACAAAAGGGAAACATACCTTACATATAAAGACAAGAACTGAATGTTAGTAGAACTGAAATCTTAGCATGCTAATAAAAAATCATTATTAGTCCAGGTCAAATTTTTACAGAAAAATAAGTAATACTCCTATCAGAAAGAAAAATCAATAGCAATAATAATAATTAAAACATCATTTGAAGCCTTTTGCACACTTCTTATCGTCTATCCCTATTGCTGATGTTATGTTCCCCCTGCCCATGCTCATCTAAATCCTAACATTGGTGGTTTCATTCTGATGGTGGTGTTACAGGAAATCATCAGCATCTGGAGCTGTTCTGTGGGAGGAATGTGAGGTTGATGGTGATGATTTCTTCTTCCTCACTCCAGTTTCTCCTGGGGGGCAGTTTTATGATTTGTCACATACTTTTACACCTGTTTTTTTCTTCATTGGTTTGCAACTCCATTTCACATCCACATTCACAATAGAGTCTGAATCTCTACATGTAAGATATTATTTATTTGTCCTCTTTTCTACCCCTGAAACCATTCTCGTCCAGCTGTGTATCTGCATTTCTCTGGCTGTCCTCAGGCGAGTGGTTTGTAGCTGTGAGTGCTCCAGAGTCTTCCCATCTGTGCCCCATCTCTTCTCATCCCACTGGGCCTGCAGCCCCCCTCAGTGCACCCTGTGCTTCCACCTTGCAGGACCTCTGCTGTCACACCAAGCCCACGATGACCTCTGCTAGCTCCAGAGTGTGAAATTGGAGTTGTGAACACCTCTTGGTGCACCCCTTGGTGCAGAGCTGGTATAAAACTATGACTCTACCATGCAGTGCTAGTGAAAGTAAACCCCATCAGCTGCAGGCACCTGGCTAGAAGGAGGAAAGTGTACCTACAGCTAAACCAAACTGAAACAAAGCAGCAGGCTCTCTTGTAGTAGTCCAGGCAAAGCAAGTTTGGCAGGCCTTGGTCCTGAGCCTTTGGAAGCTCAGTGCAGAGCCTGCAGCCTGGTGCCAGCAATGGCCAAACTGTGCTGCAGGGACAGAGGGTTCCACTGGGTCCTGTTTCTGGAGTAAGTCAAAGCAGAAAGGCTTTGTGTACTGCCTGCTGAGAGTGGGGCTTAGGCCTAGCAACCTTTCCCTGTCATTTCTTCCTCCTGCCCCTCTGTACAAAGTTACAGGGGGCAATGAGAAGAACTGTGGGGACAAAAGTGAGTGAAGAGACCTTCTGGAAAAAGAAAAACCCAACAGCAGTTTTTGGTCACTGGGACTAAACTGGAAGTGAAGCTTTCACGTTTGTCATTTCACTGCCTGGTGGAAGCAAGACATTTCTCTCCATTAAGGGAAGAGCAGCCTTGCCACAAGATCCAGTGATCCATGTGAGCTCAGCTCACCTCTTTCCACCATGTTTTTGCCTGCACACACAGAGGAAAAACTTCAAGGAAGAAGCTGCTTGGGAAACAGAAAAACAAAAAGCTTTGGGAAAGATTGGGAGCATCTCCAGCATCCTATCTGTGTCAACAACTCCAGTGAGATGTTTCTTGTTCCCTTTCTGCCCTTCTCCAGTGACCTTAATTGGCATCTGTTTCCAGGCAAAATTGATTTCAATTTTTCCGTGCCCTTTGTGCAGGAAGGCTCAGGATGATCCAGCCAGGATATACAAAGAAGCAAATCAGTTGTCAGATATCAGATGCCTGAGCACAAAACAAGAGGATGTCCTTCTTCAGAGGCACTCTCTTTTTCGGGATTGTGTCTGCTGGTCTTTTTCCTTTCCTTGGGAAGGAAAAACTTATCTGTTGGGGATGGCCTTCAGCCACAGTGAGGCTCTAGGAAATGCTTGCTGTGTCCTGCTTTCCACGTCCAGCCCGGGCTGTGCAGTGCAGCTTGGGGACACTCTGTGTGACAAATTAGTGCCCTTGTGCAGAGCCCTGCTGCACCTCAAGGCTGCTTTTACAGAGCATGAAGGGTTTCTTTTATGCCCTGCTACACACTTACCAGCTCTAATTCATCCAGCTGACTAAACCAGGCTTTGGGACAGTGGAAAAATCTATGCTCTGACCTGTCCTGGATCGCAGAAGATTTCACTTCTGCTTGCAGGTTTCAAACAGTAAATGAGACAATTTTTTACTACATTGCTAGAGGCAGGAAATGAAAATAAGCAGAGATTTACCACTTTGGAAAGCCTTTGAATTACTTGTAATGGGACCAGCTGATCTGCTACATGCAGAACAAATCAAACCCCAAATGGTTATTTACCTGCAGAACTTTGGAAGTAAAGATGACTACCTCACATGCAACAGACATGTGTACTATATCGAGTATATATATATGCATATCTATATATACAATATATGTAAGAGGGACTCATCTGGAGACAGATGGAGGATTTTCAGGTGATGTCTGTGCTGCTGGTTGACCACTGCTGTAATCCACACGTGTCCTGCTTATACTGCTACACCCAGATGCTCAGCTGGACATTGTACCAAGATCTGTAGCACTTACAAATGTTGGGGAAGCCATACAGTGTTTTCCTGCAGGTTCTTGTTTATCCCACCTGTGAAGGGCTGTCCTGTTGTGTCCCAGTTCCCCTCAGAGCCTCACTTCCCAAGTGCAGTTAGTCTGGAGCTCTGCGGCAACAAGCCCCAGACAACCTGCACAGACCTGAGTGTGCCTCCTCCTCTTCCTTTGTCCACTTTTAAACTCAGGGTATAGACAGAGCCCTTGATATAGGAAACATTTCCAGCATGTCTGGGTGTTGACAGGGAGCAAACCTTTTAGAAGCAGCATGACAGCAGTGTGTTGGTCACTGAGAGCAGTCAGTGCAGCAGGAGTGTGGTGACAGCAATGCCAGACAATGAGCTGCCCTGCCTGCTGCAAATGTGAGAGCATCTCCACAGCTGTGAGAGCTGTGAAAGCAGGGTGAATATGGATCTTCAAACAGAATCTTCTGTCTCCAGTGTCACAGGACAATTTATAGAGACAGCTTAATTTATAGAATACTTGGCAGGCGCCCATCTCTACCCCAGGTGAGAGCTAACTGCTTTTTTTTAGAGCCACTCTCATCTCTCTGGGCACACATAACCCCAGTGTGTGTGTCCCTGCATGGCACTGGCCAGCTGCAAAGGCATGCCACAGCTCTCTGGCTGTCATTGTGTGACCTGAGTGATAGAGACCTGAGGCACAATACCAGCTGTGGCCCCTGACTCTGACCTCCCTTACCTTCAGATGAGGGATGTGGGGATATTGAGTGTTTCCAAAAGCCATCTTCCTCCTAAGCCTCAGCAACCCCACAGTCTGGGGTCTGAACAAGCAAGAGGGATGGGTGCTGAGGTCTCAAGTTGGACTGGGCTTAGGACAAAGAGTGAGCTGGGCCAGGAGATGGGTCAGGAGCAGGACCCAGGGGAGGTGGCAGAATTGAGGAGAGACCTTCGTCAGAGCACTGGAGAAAACACAGAGCAATGAGGTACAACCAGTGTAATCCTGTTTTCTGAACATTGATATGAGATCCAGTGCCCAAATAAAGAGTTTGGCTTATTGAGCTCTCCATTTCCAGGAGAACTCATGTGAGAGCCAGTGGGATTGCCAGAGCCTGAAGACTGTCAAGGCCTGCAGGCTGCTCAGGGCAGAATCCTGACCACCACAAATCAAATGTTTTTCCTCTGTCAGCTCCCAGGGAGGGATTGCCCATTTCCAAAGGCAGGCACTCAGTAAACACTGGGCTGACTCCAAAGGAAGGATAATGATGTTTCCAGCTCTCACTGTACATCATACACATCTTCAAATGTGGGTTAGATCAAGCAGTATGCTAATGTCTGCAGGATGAGATGTCAGCTCAGTTTAATCAGCTATAAAAACAACAAAGCTCTTATTATTCTATTTTTTAAAAATGCTTTTGAGACCTGATTGCACAGAGCCTACATGCCAAGAATCCCAGTGTCTCCCATTTCTGTAAACCCTTTTGTTTCAGTTCCCAATTCCTATCCTAATTTGAGGCTTCATCTCTCAAAGGCAGTACATAAATAGACAGATTACCATGCCTCTTCCAGAAAGTAACCTGTCAGCTGAGTTCTGTTTAAAGAACAAAAAACGCCCTTGCAGACAGTCTGTGCCTACATTGAGCCAGATGCTGTTTTTCCAGGGAAAGGCAGAGACTGTGAAACAGTTTTATATCATTGGATGCTTTCCTTCCTCGTGATGATTACGGGTGTCGGTGCCCTGTTTCACCACACCCCTATGTAAATGTCAAGGCTGTCAACTGCTGAGAAAGCATTCAGGAAGGCATGAATACATTTGGTTTCCAATACTGGCAAAAAGCAATGCTTTTTTACACCAGCCATAATTAACCTGAGGAACTCAGTGCTATGTGTTATCAGCAAGGCTAAATGCCTGGCAGTCTCCAAAGTAAGTTTTTATTTTTTCTGTAAATTAAGATCTTTGTTCTGTGCATATGCAGGAACTGACACTACACCAAAACTGCAAATCCAAAATCCTACCACCATGTAGATGGGCAAAAAAATAAAAAACTACAGCTGGGCCACTCCTAACAAAATGATGACAAATTTCTCTGAACTTTTGTAGTTGCTTTTGTGCTGTATTGCTACTGCAAACCAGAGCTGCTCAGAAAGTTAACTTCTGGGTATTTTTGTGGGGGAAATGTCAGTGCCAGGAGACTGAGCTGCTCTGCAGGATGTATCAGTTTCATTGCATCTGTCGACAAAACTCGCAGTCCAAAAAGGCATGAACATATTTTTCAAAATTATTTTTATTGAATCTACTATAAAAGAAAAATCTAAGCTGTGCAGCTATGTAAAACCTCATAATCTGCAATTTATGAGCCCATAATTAACTGCTGGAGGTCACTGAAAACAATCTTCAGCCCCAGTGTAATTACAAAATTATTTGTCAGGAAAGTATTTTCAGTGTCTTCTGAGGTCTCATAGACTGAGACAGATTTCAAAACTAATTCAGTCATCAAAAGTGCCAGTTCCTATGCCCTGCATTTTATTGTCTCACAGACAAAATACTTTATCCACAGCCAAAGATAACCACTCACCACTGTTCTCCACACTTTCCAGTGGTTTTATCTGAAAAGGATTTTTAATCTGGGAGAAGTGCACAGTCTGATCAACAATAACCTTTTCAGAACTACCTGAAAATTGTATTTGTCCAAGTAAGTTTCCTCTGGACTTTATTATCTCTAATGCTTTGCTCAAAGAATTGTATTGGAAGAGTGGATTCCCTGAGCAGGGCACTTGTGATGTCTCCGACAGTGACAAATTGCTTCTACTATCACATATAATGAGTTCAGATCCTTGCTAACCTGCAGCTGGTCTCTATTTTCCTCCATCTTCATGGTTCTATGTATATTTGAAGTCAGCCCCTGAAAATCCACTCAAGAGCAGATACATTGCAAAATGAAAGCAGGAAATTCCGTAAGGCTGCTTAACAGAGGAGCATTTTGGTAACTCACAAATGCTTAGAGCACTTTTAGATTTAGACACCTGTGAGCTATGTGACCACACAAATATTATCAATACCAGAAACCCTGAAAGAGCTGCTAGTGCCTAACAGCCCTTAATGACATCCCAGCCAACAGCCACTGAATTGAACAGGAAATTTAAAGATCTTCACAAAGTCACCCTTTTGCTGAATGAAGCCTTTGGCTCATAAACTTGGTTGATACAGTACAAAAAAATAAATTCTATTTGTGACTAATTAAAGAGAATGAAATATTCATCAGGAATGCTCCAAAGGATGTTGGACTGCCTTGGCATAATGCAGGATTTAAGTTAACGACTCCTATATTTTGTTTAAAAATAATCTTCTGCCCATCATGAGCAAAACTGTCCCCTTTCAATAAAGTTTATAATTGGTGATGAAGAAAAAACTTTCACTGTAAAGTAACCAAAAGTGAAAGGCAGAAAGAAATCAGCTGAACTTTCAGATCATTGACATTTAGAGGGATGGCTTAAATTTTTAATATAGGTGTCAGTGGAATGCTGGTTTTCTTTTGGGTGGTTTTAGTCTTATTTTATTGGTTTTGTTTTCTTTAGGTGAAAACTTAAAAAGTAGAAGCTCTTTCTCTCCATAACATGCACAAACTCATGTTTACAGGCAGCTTTCTGGGTGACACATGTCAGACTGCCTTTGCAAACACTCCTTCACGATGTCAACTGCAAGGTACTAAAATCAAACAAAAAAAAAATCAGTCTGGCCCTCTTCTTAATGGCATATGAGATAATTTGAAGAAGAGTTACACCACTGGCAGCAAAATTCCTCAGGGTGCCGCCCTAATAATAATGCAGGCTGATGGAGGGCCATGGCCTACATCGGTGTTCTGGGACTGCAAGCTCCCCTCTGCCCAGCAGCACATGCCCCAGCTGCCTTGTGTGTAGCACACTGAGTGTGGCTTCTCCCCTCTTCCTCTTGTGCTCAGGCTTTGCCTTTCTGCACCAAGCTGTGGTGTGTGAATAAAAATCCAGGCTTTAGGGGCCAGGAGTTAGGCTGGAGGGATGCTGCTTTCCCTGACCAGGATCATGGTGAAATTCACCAGGTACAGGACCTGCCCTCGCTTTGCTTTGCCTGGCAGTGATATAGACAATGACAGACAATTCCCAGGGGGCTGCTGCCCTGAAACGTAAAATCTTGTGCTATTTGAGATGGGATAAGGACACAAGACACCTGCGCAGAGCTGACAGAAGCAGCTAGTGAAGCTCCCTACCTTTCCACAAAAGTAGTTGGAGGCCAGGGAAAATAACCTGGAGCTCCTTGGTACCAATGTCAGACACCTCATGTGACTTCACAGGCTTCAGCAGGCACTCTGTGTGACAACGGTGGGGGCTCCTCCCCCCTGTCAGAGCTGTTGCTTCAGGAGGGGAGGGTGGCACTGGGCTGTGTCCCCCCTCATCTCCTGAAGGCTGGAGCAGCAGCAGGCACTGCTTGTTCAATGCAACTGGAGTCTTCAGTGGAAGAGCTGGGATATTTTTACGGAAATGCTTCTCCTCTGAGTTGCTCCAGAAAAACCTCTGATGAGATCTGATCCTGTCAGGGCTAAAGAACAATCAGGGTTTCTATGACAACCTTTCTCGGGTCCTTTTACCTCCAGGGCTGCTGTGGAGCCCAGGGACCCCCTACCACAATCCTGCCATGCCAAATCACAGGGACAGCCCACGGGCTCAGGCTTGTTCCCTGAACACCAGCGCAATTGGGAAGTGCACAACCCCCTGAAATATGTTCCCAGCCAGCCTTCACTCCTGACACCCCACAGCTCTGTCAGGCAGGTGACAACAGAGCCAGGACTCCTCGTTCTTCCAGCAGCCTGGATAAACACTGGCAGCAGCCAGGGATCAGCAGGAGCCTTGATGCTGGCAAGATGAAATGTTGTTCATCCCTAAACGATATTTGAATTTGGAGATTTAAATCTTGATCTGGGATCTGAAAATACCCTGAAAATAGAATCATCTTTATGAAACAGAAATTCACTCTCCCAGCCAGCCCCAGTTGTCAAGACTCACTCCTTCTCAAAATGAGACCATCTGTCATGGAAACAGGCATCTAACTTTAACACAGATTTGAAACTGCTGGCTTGGAGGTTTGTAAATAAATCCCAGCAACACCCCAACTGTTTTCAGGCTCACACTGAGGGGCCACATCTGCTCAAAGTAAAAAAAATCTGAATTTACATGAGTCACACATCAACTCATTCTATGTAAAGACTTTGTAAAAGCAATGCCAAAAAAAAGCTGTCGGTGTGCCAGCAACACCATGTTTACATTAAAGCCTGTCAAATACAGCCCTAAACCACCACATAAATAGGTGGAAATATTGAATGTGTTGCTGCAGGATAAAATCCAAGTGTTAAACTATCACAGGTGTCTAATGGACATTATCTTCCTCATCCTCTTCATCAGGCAGAGGCATTGTCCTCCTGACAGCCACGGCTCCTGGAGCAGAAGGTGGCTGTCACTAGCAAGCTTGCTCTGCAGCTGGAGCTGTCCTCTCCCAGCACAGCCCTGCTGGTCTGCTGTCCTGTTTGGCAGCTCAGGGCTAAAACAGAATCTGCAAGCTCTTAAAGTTGGTGCCACTACACATCAAGCCCAGACACTAAGCTGGTTCCCTCTCCTGAGTATGTTGGCATCTCAGAGCCTTCATGATTTTTGGCACATGCCTTTTTATAAGAGTGAAGAACTGCTCTTCACCCTACTTTACAAATTGGAAACTGAGGTGGACACAGAGTTAGTGATTTCCCCCAATAACAGAGGCAGGCACTGCCTTTTCCTTTCCCATTGTATTATGGTTTTTGACATGCTGCAAGTCTTTCTTGCTACCTCAGATTCACACAAGAGGTGGGACCAATATTTAATCTGAGCATTTTAGTGTCTTTGTGACCCTCCCTAGCACCTGGTGAATGAAGAGAGATTTCTGAAGTCCAGGCTAAAAGACTCTGAAATATGCTACTGTTTCTATATGATTTTAAATTTGTGTGCATCTTAGGGGTGTTCTGTTCACATGCTCAGGCTTGGCTCCTTCACCAGATATCAAGTCAGGAAAAGCTTTTCTTGTGATCAGCTGGGTAGAAACTGTTGGAAGTTTTCTTCAGGTTTGAGGGGGTTTTCCCTACCATAATATAAATGATGCCACACTTAATTTTGGGACAATCTTGATTCACGTTTGTGACCATCCTGGATGCTGCATTAGGATAATTTTGTCAGCTAATGGCTGAGATTGCCTTTCTTGGATTCTTCCACTAGAGGGGCTCCCTCACTTCCTTTAATCCCTTTTGAAAACATTCACTGCTGAATCACATCAGCCTGTAAATTCCCTTCTTTCTTACCATTGCTCTTCAACAACTGGATATTGACAGCAGTCTCTGATTTATCCCAGAGGTCACTGCTGTCATCAGTATTCTGAATTTCCAAGTAAGCATCTTCATCTTTTCTCCCACACAATTTTCCCACAAATTTCTCCCACACTCCCCTGTGTTCAGGGGAGTGAGGAGGAAATCCTCATCACTGTCTCTAAGCCTGGCTCATTTTCCTCTTCCAGATCCCTGCTTTAAACTGTGCTCCACTGTCCTGGCTGGAAAAAGCACCCACAGAGGGCTGGCTGCTGATGTGCCAGCACTGCTGCCTCTCACATCACCCACCTGCTCTCACTGCTCAGCTCTCTCCTCAGCACACCCCAGGCTATTGTCAGGCTGTGGGTGTCCTGGGGACAGCACTGTCATTCACTCTGTGCTCTTGCAACACTTCAGATGGGGTTATTGGGAGCACACAGCAAACTGCCCCTTGCAGAGCCTTGCTTTGACTGGCCTGGTGCCTTCCCATTCCTATCCTAATGCCTGCTCTCAGAAACCTCTCTAATCCCCTGGCAAGCTTTCCCCATCCCTTTTCTTGGCAATCCTCACTTTGTGGACCACATTGCTTTGACCATGTTGTTCTGCCCATGGTGTCTCAGCACATCTCTGGCACAGCCTTGCATCCAGCCCTTGTAGCTTTGCCTAGAAAAAACCTGGGTGGGCACATGGCTGGGGGGCAACACTGTGCAAGGAAAATGCTCTTCCAAAAATGAAACCGAGTTTGAGAAGCAAGCTTGAAAAAATTGGCAGTTTAACCATTTGTACTTATTTATGTTTTTATTGTTTCTCCCCGTGGACAATGGAATTGTATGAATGTGTCTGCTCACCTGTCCATATTCTACTTAAGATTCTGATCCGTTTTCTTGATGTGGTTTAGGCTACAATATATGAGTTTTTTAGGACATCATCCTAATCACTCTGTAAAATCTTGTCTGGGTAGACTTCATGGAGCTTCTTGGATTTACACATGATAATCCCACTTGACCAAAAACCTGGTACTCCATACACGCACACTCACACTGTCCCATAGCTCCTGTTTAGCATCCTGGGTTCCTGCATACCCATGGTAACGTGAATCCTAATGCTATATAAAATACACAACATGCAGCCAGTGCTTTCTGGGAAGTCTTGGAGTCGATGTACACAGGCTGTTCTATTCACAAACATATGTCTGATGCTTCCCAGAAACTGCAGTTTAGGACATGTGCTGTCTGTCATAGCCAGGGTAATCCCTAAAGGCAAACTCATGAGTACAATATCGTAAATTCTCCCCCTACACCTTAATTTCAGGAGTTTAGGGAGTTCTGTGATGCATGGACAAGCTGACACGTGGATTTCACACCTTGGAAAAAGGTAAGAAGTGGCATCCTGGGCAGATGATCTTTAACGCGTATTTCATCGTTTTTCCTCTGCACTTTCGCTAAAATTGGAAAGTGTCAATTATTTTGTCTGTTTACAGTTTTCAAATACAACCTCTAGCAAAGGCAGAATCAGTTAAGCTCTGAAAATCAACACCTAAGCACTAAAATCTGTTTCTATCAGCTGCCAGCGAACAAGCAGAAAAGCACTTCTTGGTGAGTGCCCGGTCTTTGAGAAGCAGCGTGAGAATGAATCACCCTTTGCATGCGTCGCTATTCAGATGTACCCCAGCAGGGTCCGCACATGGAATAAAGATGGAAAAGTCTCCGCACCTCCGCGCACCCACAAGGTGGTGCCGTTCAATAATTTTAGGAGAAGAGCCACCACCGAAGCATTGGGGAGGAAAAACCAAGATTCAGCTCCTTTTAGGAATTACGATCTATTGCACAAGAAGCTGTTTTCTAAACCGTAGCCCAAGCACCACGCGAACATCAGCATGCACTCAGCCAATCCAAAGGATCAGATCAAGGATTCTGGCTGCTGCCTTGTGTCTCTCTGTTGCAAGGTCGTGTCTACCTCTGCATGCAGCCCAGGAACTTTCTTCTATATGGGGTGGCTCTGCAGCATAAAAACCCCCACAGTCCAGCCTGCCTCCCTGTCAGCACACCTGTGTGTTAAACAGAGACCATCTTTAACCTCATGGCCCAGGAATAAGCAGCTCAGTTTGCTTTGGATGGTTAATAAGCACGGGGAAAGTCCCTGGCAAGGGTTGCTGTCAGCCCTCCTGATAATTCCCTTTCCCATACAGAGGGTGTTTGTTCTTTCTACATCATCATCTCCTGCTCACAGGACACACACTGTCCTCCCTTGGTGATAGACTCAGGATAACCGAGTCAACACAGCGAAGAGTGGGAGCCCCTTGTTTTGGTATTAGCAGGACACCACCAGCTGTACTCCACACCAGTTTTCCCACTCCATGGAGATGGCCAGCTTATTTTCCAGCAAGCCTTGGATGAATAAAACATTTTGAGGACTTGGAGACTTCTTGCCTGTGTCAGATTCAGAGGAGAGGCTTAGAAGTGTGCCCCTCCCTCAGCCCCTGCCTGAATCCCTTGCTCTAGCAAAGCTCTCATGGAGGCTGGGGTGGTGTCCTGCAGGCTGTGTCCTTCCCTTCAGGCCTTGTTCTTTGCTGAATGTCAAACTGCCTGCAAGATCAGTGACTTCTAAATCCTGTAAACAGCATATATTGAGCAGACATTAAAACTGTTGATTGAGGATGCAAATTGACTGTCCTTATAAAAACAAACATCAGATTAGCAGAGCAAGAAGCTAAAACAATCTTTCAGAAAGAATTACAGCTCTTTTTTTGCAGCTCTTTAACAGATTAAGTTGCCTTTTTTCCCCAGTCAACTTCATCAGCGGCACTATTCAGAATCCTAATGAAATTCAGATGATAATGCAGCTGGGGGTCTTGAGAGCACCTCTGCCTGTGGCTGTTCTTGACTCTATGGCCTGGAGGAATGCAGAGGAAAATTGTATTAGCCTGTCCTTCAAAGGCAAGGAATTAAACTTGTTAGCATTGTGGTCTAAAGTGTGTCAGTAAGTCATATGTTTACCATTAAGCAATTGCCAGAACAACACAGGTAAATGAGCAGGAAAATAGTTGTTTATGGCCTCAGTTACTCCTAGTTGCTGTTCACTGGTGAAGTGCATTAAAGACAAAGGAGAAGAAAACAGTGGGAGACAATCTCCAAAGGTGATGCTCAAATGAAGTGTGAGGAGTCATATGTTTCAGGAAATAAAGGGAGAGAAAAGCAGAATATAGCCTTTGTCTTCCTCGTGTATTTTTGTCCTCTTTTTTTATCACTTCTGTAGGGACCTATAAAATTAGGAAGGGCAGGAGGATGATAAATGGTTCATTGTGCTTTCTTGTATGAGAACAAGAAATGAAACTAGCAATTAGCAAGCTCTCCACAAGCAGGAGGAAGTGGTCCTTCACACATTGTGCAAGAAATCCGTAAAACTCCTTGCTGGAGGAGATTTTGGATTCAAACTTTACAGAGGTACAAAAAGCAACTGAACAACTTCCTGGGTAAAAAGAACCCATGAGTGCCTTTGACAGCACCTCCTCCCTCAGAAAGCCTGTGTGTGTGTTCCTGGGGAGGAGGACAGCCAGCTCTGAGAGAAGTTACTTATTGCAGACTGCTTGGCGGTGGGGAGACTGTACCTGGTTGTGTCCAGCCATGGTTTGCCCTCCCAGGTCAAGAGGGATGTGGGGAAACTGGCAGGGCCCAGTGTGGCTGGATGTGTTCAGGGCCTGCAGGATGTTCCCCCTCAGAGAGCTGCAGGGAGCTGGGCTTGCTTAGGCTGGGGACAGGTGAGCTGGAGGTGGCCACAACCACCCAGCAGAGAGACACAAACAGCAGATACTTTTCAGGAGCAGTGGACAATACAAGGAGTGGTATCCAGGTTTGGTTTGCTGTTTGGGAGAGCCAGGTTGGATTTTAGGGAAGACATTTGAAGTAGGAGACCTGCAGAGGGGACTTTCAGCCAATATTTCCATGACTTGATGAGCATCAGTTCCAAAACTGAACACTTGCATGTTGCAGAACCCCCCCCAAAAAAGTGGTGGGAGCTTTCTGAGACAAAACCTAGAGAGAGACAATGTATCTTATATGGTAGCTGGGAGCACCTCTTTCTTGTTATCCCGTGATTTGTACTGACACCATCACAGGTTTGCAGTGACAGAGAGAGTTTGTTTTTTATTCACCTCACTGAAAGGCCCACTCTCAGTGTCACTGGGATGACTCTTCTTTGTACTATAACAGAAGTGATGCAGTCACATCATGTTCCAATAAAGAGGCCCTGACCTCCAACAGTAGCTCCATGTGAAAGAAATGAGCACCTGCTAGGAAGCTGGGTGCCTGTCATCCCAGCCTCTCTGGTGAGGCATTCACAGGCTATTTTGGACCTCAACTGCAAGTCCACTTTCAGTTCTGCATGACTAACATGCCAAGCTGTGGTCCTAAAGCAGCTCACTATTCACAATATTAACATTTTGTTCATAAAACACAGGGGTGCCAATCAGAGTACCCAATCCTCTCAGCTGCCTGAGACACACACCCAGAACAAAATGGCCAAGATGCTCCCAAACAGTTTCCAAGGCAGAGAAAAACCCTGAACACAGCATGGCTGGGGGCTAAAAGTGAACATGAGAGCAGCAGGTCGACCTACACACTGCCAGCTTTTGTTCAGGCATTTGGGCTTCCTGAGTAGGATTTTAACAGAGAACAGCAAGTGAGATCCGGGGTTGTGCTGAGGGAGTTCCTCTCCCAGCCACAGAGAGCATCATGAGACTCTGTTTGCTAAGGAAAGTATAACAAGGGAGGAGTAAAGATAAAAACAGAATGATATCAAGAGCTTGGGAATGAACATATGTAAGGTCAAGGATATACTGTGAAAAAAATCATTGTTGCTTGATAAAAATAGAGAGCATCAAAGGAGATATGTACTGAAGGAATAACACCACCCTCTTCTAGACCTCTTGTGGGGGCAAATAAGCCCTGCTGAGTGTATAGGGAATTGCCCCTCACCTTATGCAGAGTCCTTCTGTGTTTTATGCATCTTCAGCCTCACTGCTAGGGCTAAAAAAAAAAATAAATTCTGTAATGCCTTGGTGGTGATTTTGTGGAATCCTGTCAATTATCCACTAGAAAACATCCTCTGTTCCCTTTACTCTGTGTTAGGATGGGACCTATTTCTGTCTGAATTGTCTCAACCAACTTCAGATAAGGGTGTCCTGGGGATTAAATACTTCATAACCCTGGAATGTCCCAGAGCTTTCCCTCTGTACCTTCCTCAGCCTGACAGAGATGTTAGAATATGGGAAAGGCAGGGAGCTTTACAGAGGAAAATATTAATGGAAAATATAGGGAAAATATAGGGGAAAATCTGCCCCTACTTCTGTCCCAGCTGGTGCAGGATAACTTTTGTTATATTTAATAGACACGGTTTTATCCAGCCAGGTTTTACATCACCCAGTATTTATATTGTTTGAGATGACTCTCCATTGCTTTGGGATCCTGTTGTGAGGAAGTTACCCTGGTATTATTCTT
Organism: Camarhynchus parvulus; assembly: GCF_901933205.1. NCBI lineage: Eukaryota > Metazoa > Chordata > Aves > Passeriformes > Thraupidae > Camarhynchus > Camarhynchus parvulus. Next base: position 12,905,555 of record NC_044573.1, read on the forward strand.
TATTTGGATTAATCTCATGAGGACAGATAAGCCCAAGTTAAACAGTTGGCACACAGAATTTTAAGATGTGATGACTCTGGACCTGAAGCTCCCCAGGCCAAGTAGCCCTGCTCTAGATCAAATGTTACATTTCCTTAATGTCCCATGATGCTCAGATCTGAGGGCTTTGAACTTACTTCCACATTAATATGTCATTTCTCTTTATTACACCTCTCCTGTGCTAGTGCAGAAACTTTAATGGAGGAGCCACAGGCTACCACTTGCAGCTGCAGTCCTGCTGTTTGAGGGCCAATCCATCAGACAGCAGTGGAACATCACATCTCATCTTCTGGGCAGGCTCTTCAAAATGTTTTCCAAGAAAATTATCTGCACAGAGTTCTGTAAAAATCTAATTCTACTCCATTAACCAATAGCTTATAACTAAACCAGAAAAAAAATCAGGTATAATAGCCCTATGACAAATGGGGTAGCACTTAGTCAATTCATTTATCTATCTACTAAATGGATACTTTAAACCCAAGAGCCTCACCTTTTAACCTCCCTGGTTAATGTTTCCAGATGACATGCCAAATGTATCCATTTTATAAAACCACATTAAAATTAGAGAGGAGAAAAGTCTGGTCATCTTGGTTAAACAGGATTGTTTCATAAAGAATAATACTGAAATTGTATTAACAAAGCTTCGAGACTGTTCTGACCTTAAAAGGACTGATACTACTGATACTCATTCTCCATTTTGCTGTGACCAACTTGCTTATTAACTGGCTGAGCTCAGGGTTCCAGCTCTGTACTGGAGTGCACATTGTGCAAAGATAAAAGAGAAAGGTGGCCCATGTGCCAGCAACCCAGCCCAATGTGACATATAACACAACAGAGAAGCTCCCACGCTCAAAGTCAAGAGTCAGAGCAGAGATCCGTGCTTGGCAGTGTATTCAATGCATCCCATCAGTCTCATTCTTCACTGCGTTTCCCACAGAGCTTGTGACAAATAATTTTAGGAAGGAATTTATAGGATGACCTTGAAGGTGATGTCATGGTGTTTAAACAGAGGGGCTCCTTTGCTGCATGGTTCAGTGTGGAAAAAACACCTTATCAATGAGAGTGTTATGCTTTGCTAAATGGAGACACTTGAACTGCCTGAAAAGAGGCCACAAAAGGCCTTTAAGGGGCAAAGGTAAGAAATTTGGGGTTGGTGTTGCTGACAGAGGAGTTTAGCAAAGCAGTGGCAGGGGGTGATGACGGTGCTGGGGTGGTGTGGTGACCCCTTTTTCCCTCCCCTGCTCTCTGCCCTCTCTGCTTTTGCAGTGTCTCACCCGGTGGCCCCACTCTCTGTCAAATGTGCCCCAAAAGACTGTTCTGCTGAGTGGTCTCTTCAATGGGCTCTGATGTTTCTACCCCAGCTGGAGCTCTGCACACCCTCTGCACTGGTTTTCATCACCACACACAGGAATACAAAGGAGCAGAGACATGTAGGGATGAACCCTAACCCTCAGTCAACCTGCTGTGGCTACACAAAACTCCAGGGGTGTTGCAAGGAGCTGGGAGGGGCAGTTCTCTCAAACTGTCCTGCACTGTACCCTCTCTGCCCCGTAGCTTTTCATTAGCATGTCAGAAATCAGATTTTTACAAAGCTGGAATCAGGAGTCATCCCCATCCTGAATGTCTTAGGAAGTAGGATATTCAAAATGACTGTTGCTGTCAAATTTTCAACCCAGGAAAGTCACTGGGGCATAGGAAAACAGCTCCTGAAAACTTGGACAGTTGTAATCAAAGTCAGAGGCTGAATATACTTCAGGGAGGATGCAGCTCAGAGAATGAGAATGGAATACCCATTAGAAAGAAAATATATCACAAATGTTGTTTGATAGGAAGACTGTAGAATCTTTGCCTTTTCAGATATTTAAAATATGCTTAGGCTAATCCTGAAGTACTTGCTCCTGCCTTAGCCTAAGAGGTACATCTCCTGAGCTGGCTTCTGACTCTTCATTATTTGAGTCTCTGGTATCAAATACTGCTTTTCTGTGTCAACAACCTGTCACTGAGATAATGAACTGAACTATTATTTTTTTCCTAGGAGTCTTAATACCTTGTGGCACCTGATGCCACCAAATCATTTTTACTGCAGTCTCCTGTGGGGATTTGTGGTCAGCCATTTAAATGCAAGCTGCCCTCCCCAAGCTTCCATGGACAAATATTTACCTGCAGCAGAGTACAGGCAGCTGTAGCTGCAGGCTCCTCTTTATTTATAGCACAGGCAAGCTGCAGTCTGCCTGCCTTTGGTCACCTGCTCAGAGCTGAGGTTAACACATGAGTTAGCAGTGACTTCCTAAAGGCTAAACTGTATTTGCAGAAAATATCACTTTATCCCAGTCACTGCTATGGACAGATATAAAGTAATCCCTACAGACATGTGAAGGCTAAGCCTGCTTATCTGATGGTGTGAGGTCAGACAGAGGGACTGATAGGGGCATGTGTTTACAGTAACACTTGTGATTGCTCTGCAAAAAGACATCCCTCACAGGGTTTCCTCAAAACAGTGTCAGGTCAAAAATACAAATTCTTGAGAAAATTAGGAGTTTAATAATAGATCATCTCCTGGCAGGGTATTTTGAATCACACAAACACAAAACAACTGCGAGATATTTTCTTAGAGAGCCCAAGTTTATCAGATGTCATCTTGCAGGGTAAAGCTGACTAGCACAATGGTCAGGGAGGAAACTCTCCCCACCAGGAACAGTTACTGGCCGAGGTAGCCAGGGTCTTACCCAGCCTGTGTGGTTGGGCACAAGCTGTGGTGGAGGCAGAGCCAAGCATGGGCTGCCAGGCAAAGCTGGCACTCCTGTCCTCTGGTCTTTCCCAGTGAAAGAGAGGGGCTATCCTTGCCTTCTCCTGCACCAAGCCACCCGTCTCTCTGCAGAGGGAAGTGCACACTGTGCCATGGTCAAATTTGGCTGACACTGGCCAATGGGCTCCAGATTTGCTGAGGAACAATCAGAGGGGCAACAGATGGAAAAGCAGCATGAAAACAGAAGCTTTGTTTCTTTAGAAAGCCAGGCTAAAATGTCCTTCTTGGTTTAGAATGACAAATACAGCCTCACATGTGCACAGCAACTGCTTTTGCTACGGCCTCTTGTCTCTCCTGGCTACAAAGCCATGGAAGCCCTATGGAATATTGCCATACCCACCACTCTTAGCTATGGCAGCAAAATATCTTAAAGAGCAGAATTTAAATTAATATCTCATTGACCCAACGCAGCTTGGGCTTCCCTCAGTGTGCTGGCTCCTGTCAGTCCCATGGAGATTCAGCAACAGAATCCAGCCTTTGGAGCAGAGCTTGTTGGTCAGTAAGACAAAGGATGGTATGCAGAGAGAGTCTCCAGTGCACAGCAGCTTGTAAGTGAAGTGGACTCTTGGGAAAGGAAAGGCATGAGGGGTCTTTCTGCAGGTGATAGATGCTGGAAAAGAGAGGCAGTCAAGGCAAGCAGCGAGTATATTTTGGAGTCAGTGGATGGGCCTCCTCTTCAAAAAAAAACAAAAAAAAGAAAAACAGGTTTAAGAGCTGTGCATTTCTGCACAACTTGTGTTACACCGCAGAATTCAGGTCTTAAGAGGGTCCTTCAAAACAGCTGCTTTTCTGGTTCACTGTAAGCACTATCCTGGCTGCCTCATCCCTGCAGTGACTTACACATATACTTGCCCTGCAGTGTTCGTAGTCCTCCCTGTCCCCTGCACAGCTGCCTTGCAGGCTGGGACAGAGCAAGTTTCATGGGCCCAGAGGGGCTGAGGAACCTGTGTGGAGCAGTGAGAGGTTCATCAGAACAGGAGCAGTCCTGTCACTTGCTGAAGGGATAAGGCAGCTTAGTCCACTCTTTCTCTCCTCTGTGCATGTGGAAACAATGCAAATTTGGCATAACCCTGGCCTATATTATTCATCAGAAGTCACTTGATGGTGGGATTTGGCAACCAGCCAGTTCCATGGGATGCTTCCTTCTTACAACCATCATAATTTCATCTTCTCTAGAAATTATTATATTTATTATTCTCTGCAAATTACCCTCCTTCAAATCATGCCTTTTAAATCCTCTCTTCTGGGGTGCCAGTGAGAACTGTGGTTTACCCAGCAGCCTCTGGTGTGATCTGCCCTTATCTCATTTTCTGTTTTTTCCTTCCTTGTGCTTCCTTCTCTGAAATAAAGGATGCTAAATCTCAACATGATTTTTGAATGCTGCTTACTCCCAATCTGTGTTGTTTCCAATTCCATGCCTGTAAATACAAGCTACTGGTGGAGCCCAGTAAGAAAGAAAATATCCCAGCATATGGTTGGCAAATGCAGCATGCTCAGCTCTTGTCTCTAAATGCTGTTTCCCAGCGCTTTCTTCAGGGAATCAACCCTGATTAAGTGTGCCAGTGTTTTTCATTGCATTTGGAGGGTCTTCAGAAAAGTGGAAGCATGAAAAAGTAAGTAGGTAACCAAGAGCAGTTTAAGGTGGAAACTGCAATTGCACTTGAAATGGCTAAACCCAGATCTAGCTAAGAGATACCTCAGTGACTCCTGCACACTTTAATCCCTTTGCAAATAGCAGCTGATGGCATTTGGATAAACATCTGCTGGAAGTGTGAAGGAGAGCCACCACATTCATATCTGAGTGCAAGGCTTCTTCAGGGTTTCCCAGGCTTTATGATCAGAAATGCCCAGACTCCAAGCCCTCTCCCTCAGATATGGCTGCTGCTGCTGTTGCTTCAAGCTTCTCACTGGAAGGTGAGCCTTGAGTTGAGATGATTTTCACCAGCGTGACTGAGGAGGTTCCCAAACCCCACTGCCCAGGCTGCCTGGCTGGTGAGACAGCTCAGCTGGCCTTGGTGCAGCCCTTGAGCTGGCTCAAGTTGGCAGCTCCTTGTTTTCCTGCTGGGCAAGCACCAGTCCTGCTCTGCAGCAGGAAGGGTTGAGCTGGCAGTGTAGGATCCACCTCATAAACCCAATGCAAGCCACCTTGGTTTGATATCAGGACTCTGTAACTCAAAAAGCTGCAAGTGTTTTGCACTTTTTTCCAAGAAAGTCCATAGTTTCACCTTTTAACTTGATCCTAGGAGCTTTTCACTGTTCATAATAATAACAATCAAAATTAAAAAAAACCAAAACAGAAAAACTAAACTAAATCAAACGGTCCAAGGTTAACATGAACAGAGCTCTCCTTTTGCCCCCCAATATGTCACTCAATATTCTTCCTCTCCCTTGCCCAGACAAGTGCTATGTTGTCCTCATGGACCTTTCCTTGGCCAGTGTGCCACAAGCAGGTGAGATAGGACTGAAATTGCAGCCTCTCTTTGGAAATCAAATGAAAAGCCCTGCCAAAGCCAGCAGTGACTAATCCACTCACATAATTAGCTGTGGGACAGATGACAATGATTTTCAGAACCCAATACTCTCTGTGAACTGCTGTCCCTGAAAACACTTTGGAAATTTGTCAGCGTGCCCTCCACATAGGTCCCAGATATCGCTGCTTCTTCCCTCCCCCATTTCAAACCAGTATTACTCTGTTTTCAAAAAGCATATTTTTAGCTCCTGTGAGAGGAAAAAAGGGCTAATGCTGGGAGATTTTTCCACTGTACAGGTAACAGGAATTACAGCCTGCAGCTGGGATTGCTCCCCTCAGATGGAACTGGCAGTCATTCCCCACCAATGGTTTCTGCCAGTTAATTTAAAAGTGCTGTCCCCCGCAAGAGGGCTGTCCACATAAGGCTCCTGGACCAAATTTTCCAGGTGGTTTAGTTCCACTGGTGGGATCATGATGGGGGCCACCAGGAGAGATGTCAACTTCAGACAAAATCAATCATGAGCTTGGGCTGAGAATCATTCCCCAGTCAAAGTGAACTGGGATGGGAAAAAAAAATAAGGGGGGGAAGGCTACATTCACTATAAAAATCTGCATCTAAAGATCAAAACCATTCCTAAGTGTCAGTACCAGCCTGAATTATTGAAGCTGAAATTATTTTCTGAGGTTAATTTTCCTTTCCTTGCTTGTGTTAGCAAATCCTGCCTAGCAACAGAGGTGACCTCTCGAGGTTGCTTCTAGCAGCGTTTCACGTGGCTCTGTTTGTTCACTGTCTGCAGCTCCTTCCCATCCAGACAGCCCAATGAGAATAGCCAGTTTCTCCTCAGCATTATCCTCCAATTGCTATGTGACAGCCCTGCTTTGTGGCATGTCAAGTTACAAACACTGTCAGGAAAGATTTAAATCCCCCAGAAAACAATTAATTTTTAAATAAAAATAAGTATCTATGAATCATTCCTTTTAAAAATAAGCACTTATGAGAATTCACACTGTCTTGAGTAGCAAAAGCTTCTGTTTGACTCTAACAAAATCAGAGTAACTCTGTGACAGAAATGGCTGGATTCCTAAAGCTTTTCTTCCCTCCCCTTCAAGAAGGGATAAAACCCAGGCCATTATGGTCCCAGACAACCCCTGTTTTCTCAGCTTCTCTCTTTCAAATCAGGGCGAATTTAATCTAAACTCTTAATTATAGACTGGATCCTAAAAGCTGCTAAAATAAGGTGCCAATTATGCACAGCTCCTCAGTGATCCTGGCAGTGAGTTAATCACTGCCCTCACATCTGGTACAGCCCCTACTGCCTTGCAAATCCCTGCCTGCAGACTGCTCCCAACCGGGAACAGATTAACCCCTTTCTCTCAAGCACCCAAACTGCTCTAAAGGCTACATCCAGGAGTATTCACAACCTCAACCTGGTATGTTTCCCTCTCAGCTCCCAGGTCCCACCGAGAGCCTCAGAGGGCACGAGCAAGGCTTAAAATAGGGAAGATATGGAAAATGTCTGTGAACAAAGCTTGGAATGTACTTCCTTTTATTTATTCCTTGATGCCTTAGAGAGTGTAAGGCAGCATGCAATGTGTGCAGGGTAGATCCCCAGAGTCTGCAGTCACAGAGAGAACAGGGCACAGGAGAAGGAACCTGCACCTCACCACATCTCTGTGCATGCTGCTTCTGTACTTCGAAGGGCATTTATGCCTGACTTCTTTGCCTGGATATAACCAATTCCTTTACCTCCCTTCTACTTTAATACATGAGGTTGTATAGAAAAAAACAGTTGAGATGTGTTTCCACCATCAGACAGAGCACTAAAGGTGATTTGCTTGTAGGACTAACAGCAAAGTCCTTGCATTTTGCCAGCCTTTTTCTTGGCACAGACTCATTTGAGTGCCATGTGGAGACCTCCTCTCCTGTTCACCATAGCACAGGTGGCCTCTTCTTCGCTCCCAAGCCACAGTTCAGTCTTGCTACAGCTCCAACAGTTATACTGAAAACTACCAGGAGAGCAATGTCAGGAAATTATTTCCTATATTTGCCTTTCCACTTGACATAGGCTGATTTCTAGAAAGGAGGAAAAAAAAACCAGTGTTAGTTGGAAAGTTGAATGCTGCTCAGCTGGTAGGAAAAAATTCCTTGATGCTGTGGCTCTCAGTTTGAGAGCTGGTGTCATGAGCCAAAAATTGATTTATAAACTGTCCTGTCTCATGTTGAGTATTTATAATTCTACAACACTCTCCCAGAGAGGAGGGATCACATAACTTAGCCCAAGCTTAAATGACTCCACAAAAAGCAAAGCAATGGTGAATCAAGCCGTGCACAGCAAGGACAAACAGCCTGTCAGAAAAGTCCCAAATGCTGATTTGCTTAAGGCAAAAAAAAAAAAAACAACATTGAGTTATGATATTGCAGTTTGATATGCATAAAAGGTCTCATTTGTAAGGTGGTCTCCTGCCTTAACAAAGCACCTCAGGCTATTTTCAAGTGGTTTCTACACACAGTTATTTCAGCTCACTGTTTGCTCAGTTTGCTTACTTTAAGCAGTGGTGACAAGATAAATATCTCTGGGTTCCAATTTACTTTATGTTTCTCTGCTTTGTCAAGGCACTATTTAGACTGTTGTGTTGAACAGCTGACTCCGAGCTGGAGCTTGCCCCTGCCTGCATGCAAATGAACGACCAGATTGTGGGTCTGGGCCAAAGAACCGGGGAACACATTAAACAAACAAACTGCAGAGCAGTAATTCAATAGCTAGGACAGGGCTAAGTATCACCTGCCCTCAGGTGCGATGAGTCAATTGTAGACAGAGCTATGCTGCACAAAAGAAAATCTCCTAGGTCACCCAAGATAAAAACCCGCGATTAATGAAGTCTTGATTAACTCAAATCGATCATTTAACAACCATCTCTTGTTGTGTCCCGATTGTGTTTTCGCGCCGAGAAAGGGCGGGGAGGGCCACGCAGTGAGTCACAGCACACGGACACCCACCCCCTGCCCCGAGAGCCAGCGCGCTCCTTTTGCAGGAGGAACGACAAGGATTAGTGACAGTGAGCCAGCAAAGATGCCACTACGTGGGCTGCCCGGGAGGGCTGTGTGGCAGCCTAACTAATGTGGCTCGTGTGTGAATCGCTGTCCCCGAAGTTAGGGATGTGGGCAGGAGGGATGTGTCACACGCTATCAATAGCCACTAACGGCGCCTTCAGAACCCGGGGATAATTAACCACCACAGAAAACTCACCTGCCTGACACATAGTTCAGCTCTCCTTTCAGTTACTGATCAGTTGCTCAAGTGAATTTGTCAGGGACAAAAAAAAAAGCTTTTCCTGGTGTTTCAAGCTGATTAGACCGATTTATTTCCTTAATCCATTTCTTGGCTCTGTCATTTTGCTTTCCTGCCCTTAGTTCTGAGCTGTTCCTTGTGTTTAATCAGCTCCTATTTTTTCATGAGTAAGTGTCACTGGATTTATCTTGTTTGCTCACTATTTTTGGGGGAAGGAGTACTGCATTGGTCTATTCCTTTGGGAGCTACCCACAAGTATTCCAAACAGAGACACATTTTTGCTCATGACTTACTGGACCTGGGAGAAACCAGCTCCCTTTGCCCACAGGCAGTTACACTGTCTGCATTCTGTGAGCGTCTGAGGTTGCTTCTCAGCTTAAGGTAGCAAGGGAGGAGAAAAAAACAACCCCCAGACAAAGCCAAAATGCCCAGCTGGTTTGACTACCAGGTTTTATCTGTCCAGGGAGGAGCACAAAAGGGCTCTGTGAGATCACTACTGAATTGATACTGGGAGACAGGAAAAGAGGAAAACACAGGTCAATTGAGTATCAAGTTTAAAAGCATCCCAGTCCTTGTGATGTGCTTCTTCTTGAATTAGTTTGTTCTCAACTATCTAAAATTGGATCTTCCCAAAGTGAGTTAGAAGCTGCCATGTGTCTGCACGATTTTCTTGGGCAAAAATCTGCAAGGGATTGGAATGAGATCAGTGTTTCTCTTGCTAACTGATCAGATTTGAACCTGAGATTCCACCAGGCTGAGGTCAGTCAGTACATTTCCGTGGAGAAAAGTCACACTAAATTATAATAGCTGAATTTTTGAAAAATCAGAATTAGGAAATTCCAATGTAAGTGCTGTACTGCAAGGAATTCAAATGAATCTGTTCCTGTGATCCACTTCCTTGTGCCATTTAACCTCTAAAATAAAGTCACGGCTGTGAGGGCTCTCAAAGACCTTAATTGCACTGACTGGCCTCACCAGCGGCTGTGTTTAGCTCTTGTGGGCCCATGTGCCATCCCTGAGAGCCCTGGCTTGCTGGCTCTGCCTCCAGCTGCTGCCCTCTTGGAACATCAGGCCACTGCTGTGCCCTGGCAAATACCCTGGAGGCTGTTTTCCACCATGCAGCTTTCAAGGGCTATGAGTGGTTAATTAGCTCAGTCTAACAAGTCTTTCCAAACTTGATTGGTCTAGATTTTAATAGGGTACCTATGAAAGTCCATTTGTTTGTTGCTGTTTAGAGGCTCATGAAGGGGTGATCCCTCCATGCAGCCTCCCACATTCCAGGCTGAGGTTCTGCACTATCAGCTAAGTCCCTATTGCCTAAGTCTCTCTGAAATGAATGGGAGTCAGGCACCTACATGATGCCTTTTGGAAATCTGTCTGTACACTGTAATAATAATAAATAGCTGTCACATTAGCAGATTCCTAGAAGCTTGACTAATAATGATGCAATAACAGTATGATGAAATACTCTTCCATGCTTTATTGGCAAGTTACTGGAGTGCTTTTCTGCTTTGTTCCTGCTTTCTGCCCCCTCAGAATGCATGGAGTGTCCATCTCTTCCCCTAAAGACTTCTTCAAGGACACAGCCAGCCATGCCCTCCATCCTGCGATGGAGTGTACAGGTCCCATGTCAAGTGGTTACTGCTTCAGCTCAGCTCCCTGCACTGTTGATGCCCTGTTGCCTGCCTGTGTTGCACTTGCTGATGCATAATCATGTGTGAAGGCAAATATCCCCCTCATGTGACATCCTACAAACCTAGGAAGGGACCTTGCTCACCTCTGTCAAATAAGAGCAATCTGAATGTGGAGTCGCAGTGAAATGAGAAAACTGAATCAGGCATATTGTGGGTTGCTTACATGAGTCCTGTGCTACAGTTTTGTGAGCCCACCTGAGCTGAAATCTGTAGTAATTCTTATTGTTCTTGTTCTCATCTGTTTCACTGGCTTATGAGTGACTCAGGGTGCCTTTACTAAAAGTCCCTTGCTAGTGTACCTCAGAGCCTGTCCCATGCAAGGCCAGTCACATGTGCTGAATAATTATATTACTCACCATATAAGCAACTGGCCACATGAAAACCCTCAAGCACCCTTCTTTTGGGCTCTCATCCAAAATGGAGCCTGGAAAGCAAACAAATGGAAGACTCTTTTCCTTGTGCTCCTGGCCTAACCCTGCCCGTCCCCCTCTGGCAGGACAAGGGGCTTCAGATCATTTGCTTCTACTCTCTTGTACTCCTAATTTTTATCTCTGCAGCAAGAACTACATTGCTTACTCAGCTTAGCAGACTACTTGAAAATCCTTGTGTGTGTGATACTGTGTGTTCTGATGTAAGATCTGCAGAGAGCTTCCTCCTTTTTGTTACTATTGTGCCTGGGAAGGAAAGAAATCCTTTCTCACTTCTGTGGAGGTTTCAGGAATGCCCTGGAATAAACCATGGATCACCTCTCTTAGGCTGCCCCAGAGGCAAACACTCGTGTTTACTCAGCTGTGCAGCTGGGCTCCGAGGGACGGCCCCCTCTGAAGCACTTGCAGAAGGGGAGCTGGGCGTTTTCTGTTTCCTCAGGTGCGGGCTCCTCCCACAGCTTCACCTGCTGAAACACACTGTCCCTGCAGGGAGTGGTGCCACCCACGTGTCATGGCTGCCGGACAGAAACCAGGTGTGAAGTCTCCCTCCTCAAGGTTTCTCCATCCCAAAGATTGGTGTTAAACACAGACACACATCTGCTGAGCTCTCCTCCTGGTCTCACATGCATTGTACCTTCACTGTTTGACTGTTTGACAATGACCAAGGATTATTAGGGTGTCAAAAAGATCACAAAACCAGTCTCTACCCCAACATTTCAGTGGTATGCATGAAGCTCTTTATTGGGTAGATTTCCAGGTCCTGTCCCCTTCCCTTGCATGTCCTTTCTCCCCTTTTTATGTTGGCCACCTGTTTCTTCCCCCATGCTCTGCTTGCCTTTTTCACTCGGCTTCCTCTGAATTTAGCGTCTTTGATAAATGTCTCTGGGTAGATATCTGTGAACAAAAGAGAGTAGTAAGCCTAGAGTGGGGCTGGCTGTTTTCCTTTACACAGGCTCACCTTTGACACTCAGAAGTGTGCCTCCTAAGCAGGGGGTGGTGCTGTTAAAAGACTGAAAGCAATACTGAATCAGCTTCAAGACCTTTGAGGAAATGTTATGTTGACTGAGGCTGGGAAACTCCACCCAGAGCTCCAGGAACAGCGAATGGAAAAGACTGACTATACAACAAAGATTTCTTCTCACTCCCCTGTCTGTGATGTGACAATTGTAACAAACCAAGAGTTTCATCTCTTGGAAAGTGCAACCAAAAACGAAACAGTTATGGGAATTCATCAGGGCCTCAGGTGTGTGTACATTTATATATTCCCAAGTTAGTAGATTCCTCTGATTATATAAAAACCTGCAGCAATCCAGTGCAGACATTAAAGTGTCCTGTTCTATACAGTCTCTGAATGTCTCTGCATGGGGCCCTTTCTAGCCCAATCTGTCTTTGTTCTCACCCAGTGCTCACAAACAATAGGGACAGCCCAGACTGTCTGATGAAGTCCACGTGCATTGGAGTAGCTGCTCTCCCCCGAACTGTTTATCTCCTGGTAGACAGCTGTTGTGATGCTTTTCTGTGCCAAGGGAATGGTTTTAGCTTTACCTTCTCAGCTGAGGATAAAAGCTCCCCTGAAATCACCTCCTATAAAAAACAGGGGAGTTGGCAGCTGGCTCGTTGCATCAGCTGGGTCAGTGGGGCACCACCCCATGGCATCTTCTCTCCACTCAAACACATGTGCACCAAACCAAGCCTTTGTGTGGAGGAAGTGGCATAATCAGATGGCTGTCATCCATGAGTTGGATGCCTGACAAAATATCCCCCAAAGGAAAGTGATAACATATGTGATCTTGCAGAGCATTGCCACTGGACAGGATTTGGGAGAGAGGACTTGCAGACTTAAACCTGAAAGTTCTCTCTATTTCCGTAGCTGTCCTTCACTGTGGAGGACCAAAAAGAGGAGGCTCAGCAATGAAAAACCCTGCAAGATCCTTGCCCCACTGTGATTTGTTTGTGTCACTATCCATCCTGGTTAGCAACTTTGCTTTCTCTGCTAGGGCATGGCAGTGAGGTTCTCTGCAACAGTGCCTGGCTGCAGGGTCTCTGTGTCTGCCTGCTGGCCTCCCTGAACTGCCCTGTGCACAGCCATGGCTCCTGGCTTCTGCAGGACACCGTTCTGCATTCCCTGGCACCAGGCCTGCTTACTGGCTCCATTCCTGATGTCTTAATAATGGCATGGAAATTCAAAGTCCCTCTTTAGGCATTATGTACTTTTTCTGATATGGCTCCTATGGGTCTTTTGGGGTTCTACATTTAAACACCTTTTAAAATCTGGCCAACAGCTACTAGGTATGGTGACAGGGTAATGAAACCAGCTCTGTCCTTATGGAGAAGGTGTGCAGGGACTGCTTCATCACTGACTTTCATCTTTTGATGTTGAGATTAACTGTAGACATAATTTCCCCTGGCAAAAAATACAACCATCTGAAAAAGTATCTGTAAGTAGGACTTGTTCCTGTGTCAGCTTTTAGGTGAGCCAAAAGCAGTAAGTGTCTGCTCGTGATATCAAATGAAAGACAATTATTTTTTTGTGGGTGTCAGTAGGCTTACCTTACGAGAATGAAGCTGCAGGCTGTACCATCTCCTCTGAAAAACACAGGCTATCAGTAGCCACTGCCAAATAACAAGAGCAGCTCGTGGGATGAACCCAGCCTTTGATGCGAGGCAAAGCTGAGAAGACACAGAGGGGGCAGTGAGGAGTCACGCTGTCTCCCAGAGAGATCACAGCCTGTAAGCCTGGCTCTGTATTTCAGCTGCCTCCTCTCTGCTGACAGAAATCCTGGGCTCGGAAGGAACAGCAATGGAAAATCCCACTGCATCATTGTCCCACCTCGGGCATGCCTGGTTTGGTAGGCTTAAATTTGCCACACAGGAATCCACAAGTGTGGATAAAAAGATTATTAGTGGTTCTGGAGAAGGAGCAGGAACAAAAACTACTGAGCTGTAAGTTTTTCTTTTTAAAGGGAGAAGATATGCACAAGCAGCCCCCAAGCCCTGACACTCATTCAGTGGGATGTACCCAGGCCCTGCTGAATTCCACAGAAATTTTGTCACAGGTTTTAATTAGATTAATATGTTGGTGGTTGAGTTTCACTACACATTTCTGTCTGAGATTGTGATTAGTTCCTCAGCCAATTATTTCTGAAATGCTTCCTGTAGAGTTGCTCATAGCACTGAGGAATGGCTTTAGATGGGGCAAATATTAATGGTGCATCTTACTAAGGCTGTTGGGTGTGGGCATCTCCCCTTTCTCTGGTTCATGAAATTCCAGATCTAACATAGCCTTTTTTGCTCAGTAGTGCTGCAGAGAAGACTGGCTCCTCCAGAGTAATTTGAGCTATTGTGATATGAATCAACCGTGGAAAAGGCCCAGGGTCTTCCCAAAACCTGGCATAAGAAGTAAAGGAGCAAACTGCTGACTGCACTGCATTTCCCTATGTCAGAGGAGAATTAATTAATGTTTTCAGGCTGCTTTGAAAATTAAAAGTGCCATGTGGTACAATACTGCTGATCCTGTTTTTCACCCTGTAGCTGACACGTAGCATGTCCCTTACAAGCTAATTGGAAATTGCTTTTGGTATTTTTAGCGTTTTTCAGCAGAGCTGCTGCAGCCTGCTGCTTTGTTCTATTAAACCTGCCCTACCTCACCCTCCCCTACCCCCCCTTGCTCTAAGCTCCTCTGCGAGGGAAATAAAAACATCAGTCCCTGGCACCATCTGTCAAGCACAGGCTAATCCATTCTCTGCTTGTCTCATGGTCAATTTGGTTTCTCTCTGATTGGTACAGCCATCCTTCTTATTGCTGAGAATTTAATTCTATTCATAGGTTTGGGCTTTGCTTTGTTTTCATGGTAATATTATTGTGATGATTGCAATATTCAGACATACAACCCCTCCGTATGCCCAGACTGGAGAAGGGTACTTAAGCAAGCCTGCAACCTGCCAGTAAGGCAGGGAGCATCACTCTGCCCCTTGTACAGAGGGAAAATGAGGCACGAAGAACCAGCTTGCCCTGGGACGTGCAGGTGCCTCAGCAGCAGAGCTGAGCAGTGAGCTCACAGGGCCCCAGACACGACCCAGTCACCAGAGCTGACTAAAGCACTGCTGCTTTGACTCCTTTTCTGCTCTGTTTTGGCCTTGTTTACAGTGATCTCCATGGGAGCTGTGCAGAGATGAGTAAGACATGGACCTTTGTCTAGCTCTTGTGATGAGATGCAGCAGACCCACCAGGGACACAGCTCGTGGTTACCCAGTGAGGACCAGCAGCAGATCAGGTCAGCCTGTTAACAACGGGGGCACGTTGGATCAGTTATTTCCTCCATTTGTTGGTGGTAAATGGGACCCCAGGCACGGCTTTATGGCTTCCTTCTAATATTCTCAGTACTTGTGCTGTCCCTTTGCAATTACGTAAGTGGTGACTGCTGTCTGATGGACTGCTCTAACACCCTTCACTCCCTTTCCAGGATCTAAAGAGAGGCTGATGAGAGGCTGGTGAGAAATGTCAATGCTCAGCTCTGCTGAGGATCAGGCCAGAGCTGACCATACTTGAAGAGATCTGATTTTCTGGAGGTCTGTCCAAAGCAAACAGCAGCTCTTAGCACATTGATGTTGACCTGTTACTGACTGTCTACCCTCACACAGGTTGTTGTGTTCTCTTCTGCCTCATAATTTCTTTTTATAAAAGAATCCATGCAAAAGACATAGGCTGAAGAACAGCTGGGTGTGTAAGCAGGTTTTGTGTGCTGTATATTCACAGAGAGCTGCCCCTCTGCCTCTGTGTGAAATGACAAAAGAATCCTGCTGACTCATTCCTTCCTGCCATTACTGCAGCTCCTCAGGTGATACCACATGGATAGACCCAGGAATGAAAATACTTTCTCCAGAACAGATATCCTTAAAAAGGCATGGTTTGCCCCATAGAAGGAAAACAACACCTTTTTGCATCTCTTGTTCATAACCAACAACTCAAAAGGACCTTTTTTCATTGTATTTTGTCCAAGACCACTATTTGCCACGGAGGCAGTCTTTAAGCCCTTGAAACTGGCAGGGAACTGATAGCTCTTGCAAACAAATGCTAAGAAGGGCTACACTTCACCTCATTCTCCTCTGATGTTTCATCTCCACAGTGGGCAGTGTTTAAGGTATCCCACAAAGATTTCAATGTGAATGGCCTGAAAGTGCAAGCAGCATGAGTCACAGCTTCACTGAGGGGAGGATGTCACCAAAAGCCATCTCTGTGCCTTTCTACACCTCCAGCCCTCACAGGGCCCCATAGTGGGGTGAGGCTCGCAGGCAGGGTAGGCCAAATCCCTGGGAATGCAGGTGCCTGGAGACAGGAGCCCCCTTCCTCCCAGCCAGGCCCATGGCAATGTGCTCTAGGGGCGCAGGGAGGTGCTGGGTGGCTCTGGCATTCAGCTCCCCTAGGAGTGGGAATTTCTGCCAGGCTGTGAGGGAGGCAAGGGGGTCTGGGAGGCTGGTAGAGGGCGAGTGGAAGGCACCAGGCTGAGGGCAGCGGCTGACAGGTGCCTGGGAAATGGAGCTTGGCAGGTGGGGAAGAGCTGAGCGCTGCCACAAGGCTCCAGCTTTGGCTCTGGCACCGGCTCCAGGCCTGGCTCCATCTCCAGCTCTGGCCCCGCCTCCAGCCCCCCACAGCTGGGCTGCAGCGCTGAGCACCGCCCTGGCCCTGCCCCCAGCACTGCTGGCAGCCCTGCGCTCAGTTCTGAACCTCTCACTTTAGAAGGGACGCTGAGGGGCTGGAGCGTGGCCAGCTAAGGGCAAGAAGGCTCGTGAAGGGTCTAGAAAACACATCTTGTGAGCAATGGCTGGGGGAGCTGGGGTTGTACAGCGTGGAGGAGAGCCCACGGCTCTGCACAGTTACCTGAGAGGATGCTGTAGGAGGTGGGGGCCCATCTTCTCTGACCTGTCTGCAGTGACAGGACCAGAGGAAAGGGCCTTAAACTGAGACAGCAGAGATTCAGATTAGACAGGAAAAATTGTTATTGTTAGGGTGGTGAGGCATTGGAATAGATTGTCCAGGGAGGTCACCATCCCTGAAGGTGTTCAAGAGGCTTCTGGACATGGTGCTGGGGAGCGTGGTGTAGTGATTTAGGGGTTACTGTGCTAGTGGTAGGTGGACGATCAGACTAGATGACATTAAAAGTCTCTTCAGCCTTGATGATTCGATGATTCTGTGATTCTGTAATTCTATAACTCTATAATTCTGCCATTCTGTCATTCCGTGACCCGGCATGCCCCGCCGGGCGCGGCCGTGAGGCGACCCCGGGCGGGGCGGAGCGCGAGGCGGCATGGGCGGGGCCTCCGCGGCAGCGATGGGGCGGGGCCTCGCTGCGCTGATTGACAGGTGGGGCGGGGCCACGGCGGGGCGGAGCCGCGCGGCCGATCCGGAGCGCCGGGGCCGTGGAGGGTGGGGGAGACACCGGGTACGGAGCCGCAGCCGCTGCCGCTCCCCGCAGTCAGGTAACCGGGCGGGGGGCGCGCTCGCCCCGCGCTACCAGGGGAGGCCAGGGCGGCTGGGGAGGGAGGTGGCGACCGCCGCGCCGCGGCGCTGTGTCTGTCGGGCCGCGGCAGAGCCCCGGGCGAGTCGCTCCGGTCCGGCGACGGGCGCGGAAAGGGGCAGTGGTCGGCCCTGCCTGGCCCGGTGCGTTAGCCGACGCCGCCACAAAGCACCGGCCTTCCCCCACCGCGTCCCCTTCTCCGTCAGCGTCTCCCAGCGCCGCCCAGCCTTCCCGGCGGGGGCCGGCACCGAGCACCCCCTCCCCGTCGCCGCCGACACAACTTCCTCCCCCGGCCCGGCACTGGGCAACTTTTCGGGCCGGTTCTTGTGCGGAGCCCCGGGCGGGTGGGCGCAGGGCCGTGCCCGGGCCCGGTGCGGGAGCGGGAGCGGCTCGGCGATGGGGGGCGGCGGTGGGCCCCGGGCACGGCCCCTCGGTGCGGCGGAGGCGGCGGCGGTGCCTCCCCGTCAGCTGTTTCCTGCTGTTTGTTGTCAGGGCTCCTGCGCTCCCGGCAGCGCCCGGCGGCGGCGGGGGGGGGGGGGAGACGGGGCGAGCCGGGCCGGCCCCGGTTGGCTGCGCGCGCCCCCGTGACGGCGCGCGGGCCGGGCCGGGCCGGGGCCCGCCCCCGCGCGCGCGCGGCTTTGTGTGTGCGGCACCGGGATCGGTACCGGGATCAGCACCGGGATCGACACCGGCACCCCCGCAGCACCGCCCCCGGGCCCGGCCGCGGAGGTTCCGCGGGGGTTGAACCGCCCTGCCCTGTGGCACGGGGGGCGGCGGCAGCGCCTGACGCATCGCCCCTCTCCCCCGGGCGGAGGTGCCGCTCGCTGCTGAGCGCCGGCCGGCGGAGCAGCCCCGTGTCCCCCCGCACAGGTGCCTCCCGCCGGGAGCTGTCACCGGGCCGGCCCCGGTGCTTGTTTGCTTTGTGGGGGTGCTGGCGGCTCGCTCAGCAGCGAGGCGCATTCGGCTGCTAGCGCTCGGGTTGGGGTTTTCCCCGTGGAAGTATGGATTCCCAGGGAGCTGAAATATTCTGCCGGCGCTTTTGGAAAGGTCTAAGTCAAAGCAAAAATAAGACTGTTGTTTGTCTGCTTCATTTGTTACTCTGTGCACAGCCCTCAGCTGTCCTGTGCAAGCAGATGTAGATTAGATTAATCCAGCGTGTTTATTTAAGAATGAAGGCCGTGTTTTGGATTGATATCTCCGTAGAATGTAATAAATTATTTGTGTTTGGTTTCTTTAAACAATAAACACGTGTTTAGGGTTAGACTGAGGGAATAACAGAGCAAATACACGGTCTTATGAGAGAGAAACAGGGCAGGGCCCTTTCAAAAGTGGTATCACAGAACAACTGTTGATGTCAGCAACTAATGGCTCTGGATTAACCATTATCTTAACTGATGTTTATGACTGAAAGGAAGGGAACTTGCTCCCCAGTTGTAAACATTCCCTCATGTGACTGTATGTAACTGCTATATATATAATATATATATGTAACTGCTCTATATATAATCCTATACATATTTTTATATAGAGCCTCTTTCTGGATGGCTGAATTCAAGTCGAGTGTGTGACAAACAAAACTGTCAGTTTTTAAGTGCTGCTCAATTTTTCTAAAGTAGTCATCAAAAGTACTTTGTGGAGGCTTCTGTCATCTGCTACTTTCACTTCCGTAGTTACAGAATTACTTAGAGATGCAGAGCTTATTGTTTGTATATAGATTTTAATAATGACGAGTGAATTTCAAGTGTGATTGCCAAGTGTGTGAGGACAAATGAAACTGCATCTCAAAGCCCAACAGAGAAGATGACAAGAACATGCTGTATTTGTTACTTGCCGCACACTGAGAGCTGTACACATTTTTATATATCTGTATTTAACATGGTAATCATCACAAGCTTGAAGGGGCGTTGTCCAGGTCAGGTCATTGGTTCATGTTTGTTTACTAACATTTGACCTGTGTTGAAATCTTGGGTTGCTCAGCTCTCACTGAAATACGTAATTCCCTTAAGCAAGATTTAAGTTAAAAATTACTTGTTAAATGTGTAGATGAAATGCCTGTACACCATGGATGTTTGTTAGCAAGGTGATCTCTAATTTTGGAGCCTTTATCTACATTTAGGACCTTTCTAGTTAACATAAAAATCTCTTGGTGATATGCACTTAGTGTATTAGCACCCTTTCTGCCAGCTGGATGTGCTGGTTTGGATGATGGTTGTCTTTACGCCATTTCTTAAAAGGTTGTTTATTGGATTTCATTTTTAATGACACATGAAATCAGTGATGTCCTTGGATGAAGTTTTGTATCATTTCAGCACTAAATTAATAAAAACAGAAAATGTGTAGTTTAGCTTTCTGAAGGTTGCAGAGTGGATTCATAGACAAAAGTTGTCTCAACTGCTTAAGTAGCGTAAGAGTAAATTTATTACAAAAGAAGGAAATACAGCTTTCTTAAAAACAGTGGACTAGTTAGGAAGGGGAAAGGAGGAAAATGAAGGGAAAAAGAAGCTGGGAGACAGGTCTAGTTGCTGGTTTTGGACTCCGTGTAGTGGTGGGAAAGAAAATTAATCTGAGTCTGATACCATTTGTAAACGAATACTTTTATATGTTATCTAGCAAGACTATTGTGAGGGTTTAAGTTACTCTGTGGGAGATGCTGAGATAGAGGGGCTGTATGAGAAACAAGCACCCATCTGTGTGCCTCTACTCTCTGTAAATGTGAAACAGAGTACCCTGGATTAGTGTTTCACTGCACCAATATGACATAAACAAATTTAAATGCCAGTGTCCTAGTGCTCACCTTACCTAAGAAAAATGCAGTTTGCAATAGGAAATGATACTACTGCACCCTACAATACAAAATTGCACTGCTGCAAGTTGCACAAGGGTGTTTTCATCCTGCAAGGCAGCCTGTTGTTGGTGGGTGCTGTGCCCTGCATCTGGGCTTTGCCAAAGCCTCTTCTGTCGTTGGACTGTGTTCAGTTCCATTCACAGTTTGCTACAGTAGCTGGATGGCTCTAAAGAGTGCAGTATGCTGGCTGGTCCAGTTCATTTTCTCTCCACATTTGGCTACATGTGGTGGTTTCAATTCTGCATGTAGGCAGAGGCCAGGCCTTGTTTACTCGGACAGCCGCAGAAGTTGGTGGTGGACATTGAATCTCCGACCTCCCAAGAGACTGACCACGTGTGTATTTTTGGATGTCCTCCCACCTGTGAGCAGGGAAACCTGGGAAGGTAAGGAGCAAGTTTTAGTTTTTCCTTTATGATTCTTTAACATTTGGTCTTGCGCAGTTGTGCTAAGAATTCTCTTTCCTCTTTTGTCCATCTCTGAGATGAGAAGAGGAAGCTGAAGCCCAGTTCCTGAGAAGCCATAATGAAGTTTCAGCCTGGTTCCAGGGTAAGTGCATCTGGAGAATGTTTCAGTGTGCTTAGGGGAAAGCATAACTCTTTGTCAGAGGGTAAAGAAAGCTTATTTGCTCACAAAGGAAAATGTTTTTAGTTGGTTAAATGGTGAAAGAGAGGCGGTCACAGTTTTTTGTCCTTTAACTAGCAGCTGTTCTCTGTTGTAGATGTGAACGCAGTAGATGGTGCTGAAGCAACACTGAGGCTCCTCCTGTGAAATATCCACAGTCCAGTGTATAGAGAAAGTGCTTGCTGGCTCTCCCAAGTGTTGGCGGTCCTGTGTCTTCAAGAGATGCATTCCAGGACGAGAGCACATTGACTGTTAGTTTTAAATATGTTAATAAATAATTATTTGTGTTACTTTTTCATTCTTTATTGATGGTGAAGATAAGCAGATGAGGTAGTACAAATACCAACCAAGTGGTGCTTCAGGTGGTTTTGGGTGTGCGTGCAGATAGTGGTCAAAATTAAGCTGTTGAATGTCAGCCCTTTGATATGGTTGTTGCTCAGTGTTGCTGAAATCAACACCGAAGGTGTTTGGGGAGTTTGGGAGCTACTGCTCTGGGAATACACATTACAACACTCAGCCACAATGCCTGTGTTTCATGTCTGTCCATGCACTCACTGGGAGAAGCATGCAGGGAGGAAGTCTTTCACAGAGAGATTGAGGAGTGGTATCAAGGTTTATGCTGTCAGAATAATGTACTGTCAAAATCATGCACTGTCAGCAAGCCGGACCTGCTAGGTGATACGACCTGTCATTAATTGCTGTCCTAAAGGTCCTCTCAGGAAGGTGGTCTGGGTGCTGAATAATGGAAGTATCATCATCTCTCAGTTCATGAAGTACCCCTGTCTTGGAAATGGAGAGATTGGACATGCAATAGATACTTTATATCCCATTAAGGAAAGTAAATAAGTCTGCCTTTCTTACATTGCAGCCATTCATTTGATATAATCACTTGTGTTTGGTAATTTGCATGAAGGCAGGAGCACTAGAACTTCATCACTGATACATGCCCAGTAAAGAATGCTTAGCTGATTTTTAAAAGTGAAATCATGGGCCAAAAAAAAATCTGTTCTTTCCTCAGCATTTGGTTTTGTGAATAACCAAGATCCTGGTCCACTACTTCGGAAAATTCTGCTGGTAGCATGATGGAATTGGTGGGATAGTGTCACTTTCTGGAGCTGTAAGTAGCACTAGGGAGCCTGACTGGTTCTCTGGACAAGTGGAAGTTATTTTCTGTGTTTTTAAGTATAAATAGTGGATGAATGGCCAAGTGCACTTACTGTATTTTCCTCCCCCTGTTTAGAGGATCTTAAGCTTTAGAAATGCTTTTATGTTTCACAATTCTTTGGCTTCTCATTTAAGAGAGCCCTCCCACTGCCTATCAAAGCTGCCTGTAAGTGGATTTTTCAGATCATTTATGCATGTGTGAACATAAATAGACGCCTGCACCTTTCCCATTGGTAGTGAAACTATAGGGAAAGAAATCTGCAGCGTTAACTTGGGTGACTTTGTACACACCACTTGTGTTTGTAAGGGGCAGGAGCCTGGGAGCTATGGAAAATTGCTTTCCCCTTGTGCTGTTGTGCTTCTGGTTTTTTTCCTGTGTGCAGTAAGTATACCCTACAGGATTCAGCCTCCTTACATAAGGAGAGAGGAGTCTTTATCCACAGCAAGTACCTTCTGATTTGGCCTTATAAGTGAATGCTGTGTTTTTAGCTTGGGGGAAGAAAAAGGAAGGGGAGAGCTTGAAATTATTTCAAATTGAAATCAGTTTCTCTGTTTTACAGGAGAGGAAAAAGCAAAATTTCCATGTTAGGTTATTTAGAAAATCCATTATAAAGTTTGGCATTTTAAGTCTGCATTACTTGAAGTAATTTTGTAATTTTTTCCTACTTTTTACTATTGTGAGCAGTAACATAAAGACTAATGTAAGGTGACTAGTTTATAGTGGTTCAGCTGTGACCTTACAAATTCATTGAATTCAACAATCAAAACTGAGGTCAGAGGTAACTGTAGCCTGCTATATATTTTGACTGAGGTCTACCAGGTGGTAGTTAAGTGTAGAGGTTACTTTGGAAAAGTTAGACACTCTGGTAACCTTACAGTGTTCTAGTAGTTTCTTAAGAAAACATATAAAAAATCTGCATTGTTTTGACTGTTGCAGTGCTAACTGTAGAATTTAGTTTTCTAAATGTTTAAAATGTGTATTATTTCAAGAACATAGACTTCCTTATGCACTGTATTCTGAAAAAATGTATTCTGGTACCAGTTGGTTTGTTAGATTCTGCTGCGAGTTTAGGTTACTTTCAGCTCTTTAAGGTGACATAAATAAGTGAGAATTTTAGGCTTTGTATTAGTAGGCAGATTTTTCAGCCTTACGTCTTTGAATATATTTATTTACACATTTATTTTAGTGTTTGAGATCTTTGGGACTCAAGACTTCAGTCCATGCCATAATGCCATATCGAGAAGTAATACATTTGAATGTTGCTGTGACTTTGAACTTGCTTGTTAGAATTGCACTTGTGCTCCCTTCTGAAGTATTTAATTTCCATTTTTAATGTCTCTGGGCTAATGCTTTTCTGAGGCCACTGACATGAATTATGATTTTAGGCAGGTGATGCACTTGCATTTGAAGTGTTTAGGTGCATTTTTAAAAATGTCATGCTGTGCAGGGTCAGACTGTGTAGAAGATCTGTTCTGGACACCAGGCTCTGTGTGTGTGTTGCTCTTGGTGAGACAGAGACAGTTTTGGATTTAATGTTACGTTACCTTCTAAAAGTACTGGCAGGGTGGGCATTGTGTTTACTCTGAAAGAAATACCCTTTTGGATGCTGATTCCACATTACTGTAACTTATGATCAGTTAATTGTTTTGAATCCACAATACAATCAGCACAAATATAACATTATCCAAAGTTAGGAAGGATGGCACATGGACCTAGGCCAAGTGCCTTATGGGCATATCTGTTACAATTGCCTTAATTGCTTGTATTTGTGGTTTCTTCTGGCTGGAGACTTCTACTGATACTTGATTATTCACACTTCTTGTGTGTTGGTTTTCTTTCATTTTGTCACTATTTGTGTTTTAATTTTTTTTTTTTTGCCTTTGGTTGCTGCAAAAGATAAAGACATATTAGAAAGGTATAAAGCTTAGAGAAATCGAAATGAAAATGCTTTCTGTATTTTGAGTGGAATCACACCTCTAACACTCAGACCTGTTTTATTTATCCTTTGAAGAAGAGAAAGGGTATTATATCACCTTTAAAAGAAATAGTCATGACATTGCTTTTAATTTTTATGTATCCTTCAGATGGGATACAGAAGATTAATAGTGATTTGAAAAATCTGAAGGTAAGGAGCCCGAGCTAAAATCTCTCTCTTCAATATTAGGAGCCCCTTTTGTTGCCTGACATTGTAAGAAAACAAAGTGTGAAATAAAGCAATTGGAAAAAAAAAAACATTACGTCAGTGGCTTCTGATTTTTAGATGCAAAAATGGTGTGTTAAGCTCTGTGTGTGCAGGTGCAAGTTTTAGTCCATTTGCTTTGTGCGTGTTAAGAGTAGACTTTAAGAAACTGATCCCCTAAACCTTGAAATTAGTTTAAATTAGGTATTTGTGCTTCTTAATGGTATTTGACTTAGAATATTCAATTAGATGAGCACAGAATTTGATTGACTTCTCTATGAATGGCACAGTCTCCTGCTCTGAAAAGTAAAGCCCACACAATTCTAATATTGCAGTGTGTCAAATTTACTTTGCATTGCTCTGCATGACAAAAGCAGAGACAATACATTTTTCTGATTCCACATCGAAGCATAAATGGAGGTACATTTAACTTGTTTAACTGCAGAAGTTTAGTCATAAACCTTCTGCAGTTGAAAGGGAAATAACATCATAATTCAATTCCTTTGTCATGTTACATCACCCATCGTGATTTAAGTTTTTGGCTATACATTCTGTGCCTACTCACTAGTTAACTTTGAGTAATTTATGTTAGTTTGTGTCAAGTTGGTGAGACACTTTAATTTTCCTAAGCAGTGAAGAGGCTGATTTATCAGGCACTGCAGGTCATCTGCTATGAAGTTTTTAAGCTCTGTTTTTTTCTTATTGGAGTTGCTGAGGTATTTTAGTGATGAGCCTTTGGAAATACCTTGGATAAATGACACAGTATTTTATATTTGGATTAGACAACTTTAAACATTTGTATATAAAACTGTCTGGTGTAAAGACTGGGTGGGTTGTTTATTATGTGAAATAGCATCCAAATCTTTCCTATGTTGGTGTGTATATGAAACAAAGAAGTGTCAAGTCAAATACAGCAGCCAGGGTGCTATACCAACATTCTGAGTGGTGGTGTTGTGTGATTGTGTGTCATAAATTGTGCAAAGTTATGGGGAAGTGACATAATAAATATGTATTATAAAAGGTGGGGGTGACTTGGGAAAATTAAGCTATAATTGTCTTGGTGACTCAGTGTAATTCTCAGTGCTTCATTTCTTAGTGCTGACTAAGATGAGTGAGTTGTTTGGAATGTACTGAAATAGAATTTCAGTATTGTGTTAAAAGAAGTGGAAGCTTCTGAGTTTAAGAACTGTAGGGGTCAGTAGGGGGTCTACAAAAGTCTGGATTGTATTTTAAATGTTTCAGGTTGTGTTTTTCTCATTTAATGTAATTAGTTTGTATTTATGTAATTTATTGGTGAAATGGTCACTTTGGGAAATAACTTGTTTTGATGAGAGGGTGAAGGCAGGCTGTAAGTTCAGCAGTTCACCAACAGAGGAGTGACTTTGAGCAATCATTAGCTGAATTGCTGTGAAGAATATTCTGCCATATATATGGGATATTTGGGAGTTTCAGTTTTTGGATGTTCGGGAGTTTCAATTTTTTTGCTGAAATGCTTTTTTTACATGATGTTTCTTTTTACTTTCAGGTCTTGAGTAGAAACTTAGATAAGTTCTAAAAATGGGTAGAATTTTTTTGGATCACATTGGTGGCACTCGCCTGTTCTCCTGCGCAAACTGTGACACGATCCTGACCAACCGCTCCGAGCTCATCTCCACTCGCTTTACAGGGGCCACAGGAAGGGCCTTTCTTTTTAACAAGGTTGGTAAGAGGCTGGAGGAACTGCTGTTTACTTTTGAAAAATGAGTTTGTGGGATATGAATCTGTCATGAGATCGAAAAACTTCTTGGCTAAAGTGTTGCGTAATTACTATTTTAGCTTTTTTTTTTTTTTTTCTGTCTTTGAAGTCAAATTTGACATTTACTGTTGATGAGAAACTTAGCTAAATTAGTTTTGTCTGAAATGCTGAAAGACTGTAAAGAAGACTGTATGTAGAGGCCTCAGGCCAAAATTGATGGAGTTTCAACTTCAGAGACTTCTGTAACATGAACCTCAAATTCACTCTGAGAGTATCTGGTGTCTGTCAAAGGGTTCCAAAGGTTTTTTTCACTTTTATGCAGTTTAAAAAAAAGTCTAGATAATATTTTGTTTAATTTCTGAAATGCATTTAATTTAACAGTCTGGCAACTTAAGTTGCCACAATCAATCACAATCTTTTTTACAGGCAGTAATACTCTGGTTTAGTTTAAGAGTTTTTAATTGATTCAATTCAATAGATTAAAATACAGATGTCAAAATTTTTGAGTGAATTGTAGGATTATTTATTAACCTTGCATAAGGACTTGTCCATTAGATTAATTGAAAAAAATGGTTCCTGAACATATAATGCTTGGTTTTGTTTTAGTTTTGGGGGTTTTTTTTGTTTTTGTTTTGTTTTAGTTTTGGTTTTTTCTTATAAGCCATTTGTCCATGGGCAGAGTTAATAAAGGCATGAATAGTGTCTTAACTGTGTTTTGCTCTGGGACTTTTGGTATCCCAGATCTTATCAGTACTGAAAGCTTTCTTCCTCAT
The DNA here is from genome assembly GCF_901933205.1 of Camarhynchus parvulus. NCBI lineage: Eukaryota > Metazoa > Chordata > Aves > Passeriformes > Thraupidae > Camarhynchus > Camarhynchus parvulus. Next base: position 12,932,114 of record NC_044573.1, read on the forward strand.
CCAATAAGCTCTGGATCCTGGAGTTCAGATTTTTTTTTAATGTTAAATAGCAGGGTTTCATTACAGCAGTTTGAGGTTTTCTATTTGTGCAGTCAAAAGCTGTACATTTGAAGCAGTCAGGTGCAAAGCTGAGAAAGTAGTACAGTCCCATCCTTTAGAATCAGCTTGGGTATAGTTCTCACATCAACTTTTCAATGAAGTAAACATCCTGGTTTTGTGGTGATGCTGCAGAAGAAGTTGCAAGTATATTTAAACTGCTGATACAGCACACATGTTTCATGTGCATGTTTCATGTCTATGTTCTCAGCCACAGACCCTGGCTTTTTCTTAGGTAATTATTTCAAAGGCACTCCAAGATTTTTAAAGAAGTACCTCTTTTAATATTTTGTTTCTGAGTTCTGGGACTTGGTGATCACCTCAGTTGCTAGAAATGAGTTACATACATTACAAGTGGTTTAATACAAATTTACAAGCTGTTCACTGGGAGTTTCTCACCCAGAGTTGAACACAGCCCTTTGGCACATTTTGTGATAGCCATCCGTGTCTCTCAGTTAAAATGTGAGGGTTTTACATCACTATGAAGCACATCTTTAAGGTGTTGCCCTCTCTCTCACACAGGGGATTTTTTACACTGCAGTTTTCAGTTGTGTGTGGTGCCACAGGCTCTTCCCTTCTAAACGAGTCATTCAGCAGGTTTCCCCTAGGCAGACTAATCCTCTGTGTTGTTCCCTGTGCCTGTGTGTTTGTCCCAGGTGGTCAATCTGCAGTACAGTGAAGTTCAGGATCGGGTCATGCTCACCGGCCGCCACATGGTCCGGGACGTGAGCTGCAAGAACTGCAACAGCAAACTGGGCTGGATCTATGAGTTTGCCACCGAGGACAGCCAGCGCTACAAGGAGGGCCGCGTCATCCTGGAGCGAGCCTTGGTCCGGGAGAGCGAGGGCTTCGAGGAGCACGTTCCATCCGACAATTCCTGAAGAGGCCCCAGTCTCTTCTCAGGTTCTCTTCAATTGAAACTCCAATGTAATAAAATCAACAAAAAAATCTGCTTACATACACTGTCACCTTAGCATCAGAGTCGGATTCATGGACTACAAAGTGGGAAAGATTGTGAGAATATTTCAGATGGAACCTTACTTTCTTTATTCCTTTTATATTTTACTTTCCCTCCAGCAGCTGTTTGTAGAAAGAATGTTGTGCAGATGCTGTAACTTCTTCTCTCTTTCATTTACATCTGTTAGATTTGAGATTGTATCTTAAGGTACAGTGGGCTAAAAGGAAAATATTTGCAGGATTTTTCTTTTGTTGGAGAGAAATTCAATGAGGGTTGTTTTTTTTTAGTTTGCACAAACTGATGTCAGCATCAAGTTATTTTAAAACTACAGATGTTTTTTTAAAAGTATATTCCAACTTTTGGCTTAAGTTTTTAGTTAGGTTTTTGGTTTTTTGGGTTTTTTTACCCAGCCTTTTCACCTGGTTTGCTAGCTAAAGTGAAGAGATCCGAATTTGTGCTGAGTGCTAAAGGTTCAGTGTTGGTACAGCTTGGGCTGGCCCATGTGCCATATTCTTGTTGAGGTTGATTGGTAGCACAGAGCCCATTATTTCTTGTCATTCTTGACCCAAAGATGTCACCATTCCTTGTTTATTCGTGAAGTCCCATTCACCATGTAAACTGGTGTTGATTGGAAACTATCCTTGAAATAGGGTGAAACTGCTTGGCTTTTTTTAACTTTAACAGATGTAACTTATGAGCATAGTAATAATATAAAATAATAGCTGTCTGTTTAGTCTTGCATTGCTTACAAATCCGGCTGTGTTTGTAATGATAGGGAGCCACTGAGAAACTACTGTTTCAGTAGTCATTTTTTTTCGTTTCTCTACTAATCTCATTAAGTTAGACAGGGAATTGCAAATCTTAATTCTTCTTCAAGTAGCTTTCTTTAAACCCAGAACTTCCTATGTTAAACACAGCTGCTGTGTAAAAGGAGAAGATTGCCAGCATGTTTGTTCATGCGTAGAGTTATGCAATCTGCATCTCTTGAAAAGATTAACTTAAACAGCTTGTTTTCAAATGCTGCTTCTGGTGTTGAAACCTTTATCTTTCAACTTTGTTGAACGTTTTCATTGTGATGTTATGTTTTTATCTTTCTGGGCAGCAGTACATGTCAGCCTAGTAGTAACTAGTGACTTGGATTCCTGCTTTGTTCTTGTAGAGGTCAGCTCTGTTTAAAACAGTGATCTTGCTTGCCTTTTTAGCAAAAATGCTGTTCATTAACTTAACTCAAGGGTGCCCAAACTATTTCATTGTGTCTTAAGCCATAAGTTAGGATCTCAAGGGCTGAAGTTTATTTGAATGTTAGATATGTATGATTTCTTACCCAAGTTATGAGTTGGTTGTGGTTTTTTTTCTTATTGGATAAATTGTGGTCAACGTGAATTAAGTTACCCACAGACGTAGGAAGCGGGGGGAACCCCACCCAGCCAAATGGATCTGGGTTCTGACCTTTCAGAGTAACTTTTCTTCTCTAGACACAGCTCCATATCTGAAACTAAGATGTGGAGGGTGACTATGCAGAGTATTTTTCTTAATTTTTTTTTGGTTGCCAAGTGGCAAGTTGGACACCCCTGACTTGAATCTACTGCCTCTTTCATGTAAAGGTAGCTTTGTTCTAGAAATGTCACATAGGAAGAAAACAGAGTAGATCACATACCAGAGCTGTGCTTGAATCAAGCTGCTTAAACAATAGTGTACTTGTGCCTCAAATGAATCAGTTTTTGCACTGAGTACAGTAGTACCCCATTATCTTGTACTTCTGTCCTTCACAGACCCTGGAAGCGCCATTAGCATGGTTCTCTGCAGTACTTTTCTTGTACTTCTGACATTACAGTACAATAAAGTATGTTTTGTCCTGAACTGATCTTTGCTGTGCTTTTAGAGTTATTGTCATGGAGTCTGTCAGCCAAATCGCATAACCCATCTTTCATTCCTTGTGTTAAGTTTCTGCAGCACAGTGACAAGCTGTTGATGAGCATCCCTTTCTGTATAGGTGGTAAAAGAGTTCTGTTGATTTTGGAATAAGCAAAGTAGAGCTTCATGCATACCACTTGGACACTTTAAAGCCTTCAATTTACTCCTGTTAAAGAGAAAACAAAAAATGGCTCATTTTATGGAATTCTGGGTGCCAAGTGTCTTTTCATGACTTTGAAAAGACAGCAAGCTAAGCAAAAATCTGCCTTCTGCAAGAAACTTGAGGTTTTGTCTTCTGAAATGGCTTGGGAATTAATGAATTTGGTATTATATATCTGGACTTCTGTGACTTTTTCCTTTGTGTTCAAATGTTAGCCAGAAACCTGCCAGCAGCTGGTCAACTTCTAAAGCTGAAGAACTGAGATGAAAGGATTATTCTGTTGGTGTGATGGAGACTGGGGCTCTTATTCTAACTTACATTAAGACCATTTCAGTAGAATGTTGGTGTGCGATGCTAAAAATTACTTTTCACAAAACCTTTGATTTGAAAAACACATGTGAATTGAATTCTTCAAAATCCCATGAGACTTGAGCAAGTTCTATGCAGCTTTAAAACAGTAGACTTTGGCTTGCTGCTTTAGCTTACATGCTGTTCCCTCCTGTATCACTTCTGATGGCTCTGGGAGAGTTTAGCCTCCTGTATTTTGGCTGCTCTTCCTTGAGACACTTGGTGTGTGAACACAGATAACATATCTGTGGGGAACAAGGCCATTGGTTACAGCACATCTAGAGACAGAGGAGACATTGCTATTTGGCATCAGCTGCAATTTTCTAGTAGTGCAGTAGCCTGGGATTCTCATACAAGGGCTTGCACAGGAAAATGTGCCACCACAGTGATCTTTTGCCTGGCATGTGGTGGGGCCTGAGGTAAGGAAGGGAGCAAGGAAATTGCAGTGCACAACAGAGTGCACCTTGCATTCCTGGAGACCTCAGAATCTCTGCTCCTAGGCTGCAGCTTGGGCCAGCAGTGGTGCTGTGACATCTGCATGACATGTGCTGGATTAGAGTTCGTGTCACCAATGCTGTGATCCCATCCTGTGGGTGTACTCGAAACTGAAATACCTCCTTGCTACTGTTTCAGCACAACACAGGTTTGGGAAGAGGAAAAGTGTGGATGGTGTCTTTGTGAAGCGTAAAAGCATTTTACTTGTGCTCTCCAGAGATATTCGAAGAACTTTTGAAATGACATACATGTCTTGTGGCTCTGTTAGAAAAAGTGGCCTTGCATGGGGCTCTGGGGTTGGCTGCCTCAGCCTTATTCTTACAGGGCAAGCTTGTCTCTGCAGATTTGGGTCGGGGCTTTAGGAAAAAAAGTTGGCAGATCATCATGGATGAGCAGGTAAGGAACAGGTGAAGCTGCAGTTGAGGACACAGTTGCTGGGTACAAGGATGAGGTGGCTGGGAAGGCTCTGGCATTTATTGGGAAGAGGCTAGCTGGTTGATGAACTCCATTTTAGACAAGAAACACAAGCTGTGATACTGCAGTACCATTCTGCAAAAGCCAGAAATAGTGTATTGTATTTCCTTCTTGGCCTGCCTTAGAACAACAATAAATTTTAAAACTTCAGTGACACTTGCTTTCCTGTGGATCTCAAGGGCTTTGCAGACTCCTTGATGCCTGACAAGGATGAAATGCTTCTGTCTTTTTATTTTGCTTGGGGCACTGACAAGAATTGCTCTCCAATCCTGGTTTTGCAGGACTTAAAAGAACTAAGCAATTTTGAGGCCACTCTCTTCATAACCCAGAGTTAAAATTGCCCAAAAACTTCAAAAGATTGCTTTGAGTGATGAAGAGGAGTATGACCTGGTAGATAAAGTTCCTGTGCAAGCTTTTTTCTTCTTGCAGAAAATCTGAAATATGGCCAAAGAAAGTGAGCTCCTGGCTGTCTCATTACATGTTGCGTGGCAAAGACCTTCAAGAGCTGCTGAGGAGCCTGGTTTCTGCAAGTGTGGAATTCTTCCTGGTCTTATAGTTACTTCCTTCCCTACCTCTCTCTCATGTAAGGATTTCTGGTACATGTAGGGAAGTGTAAGGGGAAAAATCTCACATTTGCCTTCCAGCCTTTTCTTTACTGATAGTGTTGCTCTTGAATGGATTTCTGTGAGCTCGGTAAAACTGCTGCTAGGCTGCTGCTGCCTTTACTTAAATGCCCTTCTGGCAGAATATTAGTGCCTTTATCATCTCTCATCCCCGAGTCTAGGCAGAGGTTGTTTGGGAGTGATGCTTGACTGAACATTGTACTCTGGGTAGAGGTGATGTGAAGGAAGACCTCATTCACAGATACTTCCATTGCTGTTCTCCATCTCTTTCCTTCTGATGTTATTTTAAGTGTGATTTGCTTAAGTTTGCATTTCAAGTCCTCTTTTTAAAAAGGAGGTGACTAAGAGACAGCAGTCTGTGCCTCTTAAACATGGCATTTCCCTCTGAAGGACCTGAAATACAATTTGGTACAGAGTGCTCTGTGTGCTGCTCAGTTGGAAGGCATGGCTGTGTTCCTGTTTGACTTGTTCCTGCAAAAATAAACCCCAGAGCTTGTCTAAGATGGCCAAAAATCTCCCTGCATGGGAGTTAGGATATGGAGGAGAAACCCAGCTGAAAGAGTGTGTGTGTGATTCATGTTAACTAAACTGGTCACTCTGAAGCAGCAGAGGTGGGAGAAATTCTAGAGGTAAGCTTGTGCCTTTTCTTTTTGCCTGGTAGGGGTTCAGGGCAAGTGGAAATCACTTGGGCATTGCAGAGGATCTAAGGTCCCCTGGTGAACAGAGCAGTGGGAAGTGCAGCACCAGGGCTAACGTTGGTACAGGCTCTGTGTTATGTTTGGATGAAGGCAGCTGGAAGCTGGAAGCCTTTGAAGTAGGCTCTGTTTCTGTTCTCATTGGGTGAAACATTTATTACTATCAGGAGCTTACATTTGTATAGAAGTGAAAGTAGGAGAAAGAACAAAAGACTATGATAATAATTAGGATTTTCTAAGCATGAGGGGTAAATGGGAGAGAGAAGCATGTTCAGATCTTGTTTTTTGACTCTGCCCAGGAGAGAGATGTGCGTTTGCCTGACATCAAGATCCAGTGCTGTTTCTCTCTGGGACTTGGGATGTTTAGATACAGGATTTTGCTTTGTCCTTTTGTAAGCATTTGATTTGACAGTTGTAAACATTTACAGGTGTTTGAAACACTCGGTTTACTGGATTACAGCAGACTGCATGGTTGTTTGCACACTAATGGCAGATGTTGCAATAGATGTAGTTAGTGGTGTAGGGAGATCCCTTTTCTTCAAGGGGAACACAAAGCAGACTGGCTCATACAAGGCTGCTTAACCAAAGAACTGCCTAGTGCCTTTCAGCTGTCTTTAGAGACAGCAATCCTCTGTCCCTGGAAGAGTTTGACAACTAATATTCCAGGCTCAGGTATACGGTGAGTATAAAATGAAGAGGACATTTCTTATTTTCAGGGGTAGATCTTGGCACATGTGCATGGTCAAAAAGGTGGGATGCTCTGGATTTGGTAGTGAGAACTCGGGTACATCCCGTGGACAGAGTGCAGAGAGAGCCTCTGGTTATGCTCCTGTTGGTATTTGGCTGGCAGATCTTTTCCCCCATCCTGCCCATTTTTATTGTCTTTGGTCTGGTCTGTAGTGATTGTTGCACCTTCCCTGCAGAATTAGGGCAGCTTGAGGACTTGGGGAAGTGCCTGCTTTTGGCAATATTGGACGGTCACTTCTATCCTTTACTATACCAGTACAATGGATTAGTTGTTGCAGCACAGAGGGATCCATGGATTGTCTATTCCATGTCTCCCTGCTGAGGAGGGATTAGCTTACTGATGTACTCCATGAGAGTGCATTCTTGGGATGAAGTTCCTCAGCAGGATTTCTTATGGTAGCCAAAAGTACATCAGAGAGATACAATTTAGGTCACAGAAGTAGAACACTTGAAAAATGCCAGATTTCCAATGGATTGGGTAGCACATGGTTATCCTGTCCCTGCAGAGGTGCATCTTGGGGATGGAACTGCCATGTGATCTACAAGAGCAAGGATGGCACCATCATCATCACCCTTTTCTATGACATGCATTGAACTTGTAGCTACAGCCTCCATCCCACCATTCGTAACTCTGGACTGCTGGACTTTTGTTTTGTTTCTAAAGGCAACTTGAAAATGAACTTTCTGATGTGCATTTAAGTGGCAAAACTAAAAGAAAATGAGATTAAGTATTTGTAATTGCTGGCTTCTTCATGACTGGAGTTTGAACTGGGAACTCCCTTTGGTGAAGTAATCATCACTGCTTAAGCTCCAAGGCTGACTGCTGCTTCACCAGTAGCTGGAGGAAGCTTTTTGATGAAGAAGGATGAGGAGATGACAGATGAAGGCTTTAGATTTGATGTAAAGTTTCAGTATGGAACTGGGAATTTTATTTTCAGTTTGTGTACTAGTTCTGGTATGGTTGAGGCAGTTGTGGGTTTTTTTGTTTTGATTGGGGTTTGTATTTTTCCCCTTCTGGTATATGGAATTGGTGAATTTCCTGCTCCATGTAGGACTTTACAAGAAGAAAGGGGAAGATGAAAATTACATTGTATTTCCTATCCAAGCTGCCTGACTCTTGCTTCCAAGCTCCTGAGGTTGGGAAGGTTCCTGCTCCGTGCATGCTCCCTGTCAAGGAGAGAGCAGCACCATGATTCATGTTCCACATTCCTGGCACAGGGAGGAGCAGTGGGAGGCAGCTTTCTATCTCACCCTGCTTCATTTGCTCTATCAAGCTGCAGGTAAGCTCAGGGCTTCTGGAAGCTTTGGCTGCCTGCAAAAACAAACCAGAGGCACAGAAAAACAACAGCTTTTAACACACAGTCCAATGCAAATTTAGGACATAAAATTCTATTGTTATTCCTAAAATTAGACACAAAGCCATTCCCCCCATAAAACTCACTTCAGCAGCATTGGTATTTTTCTGTCAAAAGGCTGAAGGAGGAGGTGGGGGACGCTTGCCACAGGAAGTGAGAGAAAGCAAAGGCAGAGAAAGATGCTCTGCCAGAGGTTTTGCTGTTACCTGTCGGCGGTGTTGATGCTTAGATATCAGCTCCAGGCACCTTAGAGAAGGTGATGCTCATCTCTGGCTCCTTTACCTGCCTCCTCCTTTTTGATCCCTTCTCTCCCTGTTCTCTGAACCCCAGTGTGCTTTGTTCCTCCTGCAGTCTGTGCTTTCGCCGCTTGTCACCTCCCCACACTGTCACTGGCCCCACTCTGTCCTTCCTGCCCTGCTCCTTGCATCCCTGCTGGGTTTGCAGCCCGTGACCTTGTTCCTCCCCGCAGGGCACCAAGGGCTCTGCTCCCGGTGCCGGCTCCTCCTCGCCCCGGCGGTGACAGCGCTGCTGGTGGCATGGCCAGCTGAGCGCATGTAGGGGCTCTTGTCACTGATTCACCGGGCTGTCACACCAACAGCACACCCAGCCCTGCTAGCTCACTGCTGGGGGTGAGGCAAAGGGGCACTGCATCAGAAATCAGGGTTTCATCCCTGCCCCTGTGTGCTGCCAGCGGGGCGTGAAGAACACACACACACACACACACACACACACACACACACACACACACACACATGAAGTGACCCTGCTGTTCTCAGTTCCTGCCCCGCTGCACTGATGCTCAGCAGAGACAGCTGTGGAGAAGGCTCTGCTCATCTGTCTTGGTTTGGAAAGACAGGTGCCTGCTTAGGAAGGCAGGAGCCTCCCCTGAAATGGAGAAGATGAACCCACCCCCCCTCCGAATTGCTATAAATTTTAAATTAAGGGGCTCTCAGGCAACAAAAATTATGGGAGCAGGAAATAACAGTTCTTTAATAGGGAAGAAAATAAAATGATAAAATAAACAATGCAGTAAACTAAAACAACACTGACAGAGTCAGAACACAACCTGACACCCTGTTGGTCAGGGTGTTGGTAGCAGTCCCATTGGAATTATAGCTGCAGTCCCCCTGAAGTGTCAGGCGTGACTCTGCTGGAACAGGGATCCTGTAGGAAAGGGTGTATTCTTCCTCTGAAGATCCAGTGGAAGAAGAGGCAGCTGCTGTTCTTCTGGGTAATCTAGTGGAGAAGCCATGCTGGTATTTCCAGAATCTCCAGATTATATCCAGGTAGGAATGCTTGGCTCCTCCCTCTGGGCAGAGCATCTCCCAATGGGACGCTGTAGTTCTTATCAGTCATGCAGTGACATTCAATAGCCTCTTATCAGCAGATGTCCCCTCCGGAGGGAGGAGTGATTGTGGAAGAGATAAGGAAAAACTGCCCAATTGACAAAAGACAACTGCCATACAGACAGCAAATAGAATACATCTTGCCTTGCAATCTGGAACATCATCTCTGCTGAGTGGGGCTGGGCTGGCCCCCAGGGTGGCCGAGGAGCTGAGATGGACACTGCACAACCCCCTGCAGACACACAGGTAATGGCAAAAGGCGTCTTCTGGAGTGACAACACTACCAAATTTCCAGGCCCAGCTCCAAAGTGTTGTGTCACAACTTTTTAACAAAGTAATTGGGCAACTTGTTTTAAAAGGGCAGAATCATGTAAATCCCCTGAGCCTGGTTTTCAAAAATGCCTGTTTCTAGAGGAACAGTTTTAGAATATAATAACCTATCCTGATGCAGACCTCCAGCAGGGAAAACTTCAACTGTGTAATGCTTTGTGAGCAAAATCATAGCCAGCTGAAAAGAGCTGTGTGCTGGCAAGTGCCAACAGCCTTCCTCAGGAGTCATTTTTTACACAGACATTTCAGCTCAACTGAAAAGAGAGCCCAGCTGCCAACAAGTGCATCAGTTTGGAAAAGGGAATGGAAAACGATGTTTTTTCTTCATTTACTATGCTTTGAGAGATCCTTTCAGGATTCATACATACATCTGGTTTTTCTTGTCTTCAATGGGCAGTTTTGTGAAATCTGTCAGAGGCATATATTTTTGTCCATCTTTTAACATTGTAAAATTGTTCACAGTATTGACTTAGAAATGCCTTACTTCAGTGCCCTTTTCAAGCACTGATTAGCTGCCAAATAATTGGTGTTTGAAAGACTCTGGGCCTGATTCTTCTCTCCTTTACACTTTTTTTTTCTTCTTGACATCAGCTTACTTCATTGGAGCTATTAATTCCCTGCAGGTTTGGTATGACTAGAAATATATATACATATATTCTTCTGTATATATGAATGTGTATGTATCTATAGAGATAGGAATTATATAAAATAGAAATTAAATCATAGTACCTGGTGGGTTTTGGTTTCACTTGATGTTGTGCACATGTGCTGAGATTACCAGTCTCCTGAAGCATACTTTCTAAGCACATCTTCCCTAAAGAATACCTTCTTAACATCTGCAAGTGTTCTCTAGTGTTGGGTGACTTTGCTGTTGTGCAAATTTTCCTGTCTGCATCAGATAGTGTTAAAAACACTAAATCATTTATTTCAGTTTTTTAGACAGTACAATTCCAAATATTAACTCAGTTGTGCCTCATGGCAAGGCTTAGACTGGTGCTGAATTTAAAGGCAATGAAATGGCGTATTTTTTCAGTCCCCTTTCAGAAGGATTCCTTTTAAGTCCTCTTAGATAAACAAATTTGGTGGTCTGCCATCTTAATTTCTTCCCTACCTTTGCTTCTGTCTTTTGTCTCCATCTGTTCATCACAAGCTGAACACTTCTTATTGTGACATCCTTTCAAACTACCATATTTTTTCTTTTTTCTTGAAGACCTTTTGCTCACTGTTTTCCCACCCACTCTGACCTTCACCAAACCCATCACATACTTTATTTTCTTGGCTTTGGCTACTCTTTCTACATTACCAAATCCATGTTATTTCTTGTTAGATCAAGTAGGGTCCAGAGCTCTTATTGACTCATTTTTTCTAGGTAGGATTGGTGTGAAAAGTGCTGGAGACTCAAACAAGGGTCCTCTACAGACATTCCACCTTTCTATTTTGAAACTGATCTGGGAAGTCTTTAAGATTAATGCAGGGTCCTTTCCATGGCTCCCTCAATGAATGCAGTACTTCTGACTAGGCTGCTTTGATTGTATCTGAACCATCCCCAGCTCACCTTTAATGAAATCCCAAGCTGCCCTGGCTGCGGCTGGTGGGGTGTGATAGAGGGACAAAATTAATTTCCACAGAGGGGAAGTGAGCAGTGACAGGGACCCCTGAATAGAGATACCATTATTTCCCTCCCTCAGCCTAGGAAACAAAAGAGAATGCTGCAGCTGGGCACTGCAGTGTCCATAGACAGTGGATTGCCTTGCATACTCCTTTCAATATATATTTTTATAGAGGGATGTTTTTTGCTCCTCTGATATTTTTTGTGCCCAGACCTCAGAGAGGAATGCCAGCCGCTGTTAGATGTCTACTACACTCCTTGCTTCATGTGTGTGTGGATAAATCCAGCTTCTCTGCAAAGCATCTGTGTTCCACACATCAGCGCTGCTTTAAAGATTTCTGCTGTTAACAAAATGCTGTTGCACTCCCTTCCAAAAGCATCTGGGAGCTGACCCTCATGGCATGGTATGAATCCAGCTCACCTCCTGGGGGCATCTGCATGTCCCTTCCCCCACCATCAGCTCTGCAGTGGGATGTGCACATTCTAACAATCAAGGTCTGTGTTTCAGAAATATTAATGGCTCGGGATACACCATATGCCATACCTTAGCAACCCTCTATTTTAATGAAGAGCTATTTTCTGACAGCACAAGAGAGACTGTGGGAGTTTCAACATCTAGGAATGTTGGGGAGTGAAACCTGAAGCAGAACTTGGCAGCCTGCAAATTATTTATTACCTGAGAGCAAAAGAAGTGTGGGCTCAACTTCCACTGAATCACTGTGGCCTGGAGATATGGTCCTGCCTGCTTTCTTGGCTTTTGCCACATCTCCTCTGCCTAACTTTTAGCTGAGAGGGTTGGGACCCCCTGTCCAAAGGGCAGAGCCTTTCTTTGAGGAGTGTACCTGGGCCTTACAAACTTTTCCTGAAAAATTCTTATTTTATTTTCCTGATTGGTCAAAGCTGCTAACACACACTTGGATTTGTCCTCATAGAATAACTTCAGTCAACTTTCCCAAGGAGGCTGCTGTTGCAATTTGTGATTAAAGTGATTTATGATTCCAGCTCATCCTGATCTGGCTGAACTAGACATCTATGGGATTTGAAAGGGAAGCACTGTTTGTTACTGACTTGAAGGATATATGATAGCTGGCTATAATCTTTAGGATGAAACACATCTGCATCACTTCAAGTTCTCAGGTGAGATCCCAAGTTTGCATGTTCCTTCTGAAATAAAACTTGGCTCAGGAACTTCCCAAAGCCGTGTTTCACCACTGTTTACTGCAACATCAAGCTTTGGAACAGACATTGTTCATCTCATATTGGTTGAAGAAGTATTTATAGGAGATCTGAAGCAACTTTATTTCCCCAGGATTCCACACAGAGAATGTCAGACTTGGAGCTTTCCAAGGCAGCTGCCACCTTAAAATAGTCCGTGAGAATTCCTATTGTTCAGGTGACATAATGAGGCTGAGATGCAAATGCAGAGGGAAGCAGTAGCTGGTATGGGAAGCAGAGGTTGGTATGTTTTGACTGATTTTTTTTTTTTAATGACATCTCTCTGTCTCTTTTTCCCCTTTTCCTTAATAATAGATTTTATGGGGGAGAATAGAGGAAGATCAGGGGCCAGCTTCTGGCTGGAGAAGTTGGGATGTACAGCCTGCACAGAGGGTGAACGTGGCTTAACGCCTACATCTGACAGGAACTGATTTAGACATTTCCTCCTGCTCTGCAGAGGGCTGCACTGCAGCATCAAACACTGATACCTCCCTAGATCCCTTTCCCAAAGGAGGAGAGGAGGAACAAGCAGGAGTTAATAGCTGGTGGCTGACACCTTCACTGTAGATGCAGAAGCACTGAAGTGTGGCTATGTTCTGATATCCAGCACCAAGCCTGCCAGAGTTCAAGAAACGTTTGGGCAACACTCTCAGCACATGATTCCTGGGGAGTTCCTTTGCAGGGTGTGGAGCTGGACTCGATGATCCCTGTAGGTCCCTCCCAGCTGAGCATATTCTCTGATCAGTGCAGACCATAAGCATTGCACTGTGGGGAGAGGGAGATGCTCTGTGTGTCACCCCACCAGCAACTCTGCTGAGGAGCACAGGAAAATATAGTGGTCAAACTTCATTGCCTCCAGCACAGCCTCACAGATTGCCTGATTGAATCAGCAGTTACCAGTACTGGGCTACATTTTGTTGCTGAAAAATCCTACTGGCATCAAGTGGATCCAGAAGGATGGCAGGTGATACAGCCCTGGGAAGGAAGAGGCCCTGGGCCTATGGCCACTGCTGCCACCAGCTTTCCTTTCCCCTAAACCCCCTTTTCCCTACAAGGTCATTTCACTTTCTGTCTTTGAAGTTGCCACCACTCTGTGTGAAATCAGAGGGCTGTGAAAGATGTAGAAGTTGTCTGTCAAAAGTACTATTTTGTCAACGAAAGAAGCCATGGCAACGTAAAGCTAAAGCATGGTTTCCATCACAAGACTAACTTGAGTCAGTCACTGCCTTTGAAACATCTGTGGTGTGGGCTAAAAGTAGACTTTTCCACCAGAATTGAAGGACATTGAAGGAGTCACAAAAATAGCCTAAAATAGGGTGAAGAAAAGAGGATTACCGGATTAAGGGGAGGAAAGGAAGAACAAACAAGTGCCTCAAGTTTCTCTGCTTGTATTGATGTTACTCTTTTTCAGCCAGACCAATGATTTTATGGGATATGTTAGATGGTGACCTAGCAAGTGGAACCACTGTTAAGACTCTCGTTGCTAAGATTCTTAATAATAACAGTGCTCCTGCCAGGAATTACCTGCAGCTGGGGAGTTATACCACGGCTTACTTCTGCAGGGACCAGGAGGTTGTAGGAACCATACCTGAGGGTTTTTCCAGATGTGTACCAGCTCCTATTTTGCCTTTGTCCTGTGTTATGGTAACTTCTATCCTCCCTGCATTCCTCCTGGTTCTAGGAATGCATCTATCTGGAGACTGGAAATGTGAGAGCTCAATAACAAGTTGATATTTTACCTGTAAAAATGCAAACATACGTCCAAGAAGGACAAACTTGCTTCTCTGTGAGAGCTATTTGAGATATCTGAGAGGCCTGAGATGTAGCAGGGAATATTTTGGAATAACTTTGCAACATGACAAACAAAACAGGCCAGTTTGAGGCCTGCCTGTATTATGGTAGCCTGCCCTTGAACACATCACACTTATTTGGATGGCTAAACTGATTTTTATTAAAGAAAAACACTTCTGCAGTGTTTTCCCTTGAATATCTTCGAGTGCTTTAATAGGCCTGGGAGCTGCTGGGGAATAATCAACACAGAAGTTGTTCTGTGAATCTCACAGCATTTATTTCTATGAATGTAAACTTTCATTACTCCCTTTTTATTCAGACATCAAAAAGGAAAGAACAACAAGACAAAGGGAAAGGCTGAGTTCTATGCAAAATATTTTTCTCTATCATTTTTGCCAAAGAAAAGAAGAATTACCGTAGCATGTAAATAACCTTTTTTCCCCTATCTAATCTAGGGCAAAATCTAATAGGCAAAAACAATCTTTTTGCCTATTCTAGACACTTTCACCAGTTCATTGTAATTAGGCATAAGGTACTGAAATGATTTATATGTCAGACCTAAGGGACAATATTGTGGTTCACTGTTATTAGGCAGAAGGTACTGAAATGGTTTACATTTCAGACCTAACAGAAAATGCTGTAATTGTACCATTCTTTTAACAGATGCTTTGACGTTGATTTGAAATTTGGGGAATATGACTTCACATTATGTAGTCAAAGGCCACCTAAAATAATGAGCAAGAAGACAGGAAAAGAGTTAATGTTTTAAGGGTCGGGTGTGCAGGGGTGCTTTTAAGATGTGTCAGAAAGCGAAGTCCCGAGGCCAGGAAGGCAACCCAGCACACAGAGGAATTTGGGATGGTTAAACAAATGATGACTGCTGATGACCACTACAATTAGGAGGAGTTTTAAAGCCCCCTAAAAAAGAAATGAAGGGTCTGCAGTGTTGGTAGGAGATCCCTGTCTGAGGGATGCACAGTGCCCTGAAGAAGGAGAAGAGGTTTATGTGCAGCCTTGAAGGAGGATGGGGAATCCCTGTGGCTCCTGAACAGAGGTGTGACTGTGCCAGGCCTGCTGGGCTCACTGCTCTCACAGCCACACGAACTGGGTGCTGCTGTTCCAGTGCTTGACTTGGGCAATCTAGGGATAGGTTTGCAGGGGTGCAGTGAGCACAGAGACAAGTGAGATGTATGGGTACTTGCTTGCTCTGAAAATCAGGTTTTGCTGTTCTCAGACTAGCTGCTTTTGTAAATACTGACCTTGCCAGTTTATGGTTCCTTGTCCTGGAAGTGCACAGGAGTGCTTGGAGATACTCTTGTGAGAAGGAAATTTCTTGGTTTTGCAATTTTTTGGATTAAAATGTCCTGGCTCCCTTTTTCCCAAAGTGTATTCTCTTGTCTCCATAAGGAGTGTACGTAGCCTTGGCTGGTGAGTCACCTCTTCATCACCCCTGGGACATTAACCTGTGATGAAACTCCACTGATGCAGAGCTCAGGAAAATTGTGTGGTGGGCCCTGAATGAGAACACGTATAAAAGTCAATGCCAAGGTAAAGCAAATCCTTTCAGATCCTCTTCTTGACAGGCAAGAGTCTGACTAGCGTCCTGACAGACAGGGACAGTCTGTGGGCATGGCTGGTGGGGTGTGGCTCTCAGTGTGTACTGCCTCCTGCACCATGCAATGCTCCAGGGTGACTCTCCTGAGAGCTGGTGGCAACAGCAGGGACAAAGCTGGCTCACAGTGAGGAGTCAGGAATTTTGTTTAAAAGTATTTATGCAGGCGAGTGTCAGGTATGTGGTGCAGCAGCTGTGACTCACCGTGTGAAGTCTGTCTCACCCGTCCGCCTGAAGGACAAACCCCAATCACAGCTGCCAGCAGCTCTGTGTTTCCATTTAATGTGCAGTGTCCCTGCACTGCTGATTGCCACGAGGAACTTCTGGAGGACTGTGGAAGTAGAAATGCTAAGTAGCATTTCTAGCAGGAGTAAGCAGCTCCCTGACTGAACCTTCACCCTGCCTCCTGAAGCTGTAATCACTGTGTAACCTCTGTGATAAACCAGTTCCTGTGATGAAGAAAGAATCCAGACTGGCCATGAGTGGTCTGGCAGCCCTGTGTGTGTGACAGATGTGTACAATTTGTACCCCGCTGTTTGTCTTTCACACAGCACCTCTGAGGGAGTGTAAGCCTTCTATCCACCCAGCAAACAGCACTCACAGCAGCAGAACCTGTTTCTCAGCCATAGCTTTTGTAAATCAATGCTGCTCTCCTGACCTGACCCAGATTTGTACTCCAGTTATTCCCTGGTGGGACGGAGGAGCCAGCAGCTTGCTCTTGTATTTGAACAACATTGTACACATCCTAAAATACCTGAGATATGATGCTCTGTACACGGGCTGCTAGTGTTAGAGAAGGGGCTTGCGCAGACTGGTTTCAGTATCTTTGAGGCTGTGCTTTGGAAATTGGGCATTTCTCTGAATTACTTGCACTGTGAGCAGAGAGATCATTTAATCACTTGTTGAGCAAGCAGCAGCACTGCAGAGAAAGGCCAAGAAGGCCTAGGTTTGATGGTGTAGCCTGGAAAGACAATGAAGAGTGACACTTAAGTAGACCCAGTTCCTTGAGGTTACCTTTGGATGCTCATCTTTCTCTCCATCATTATTTGGGCTTAGAAAATACTTCTCTCATGGAAGCCAATGTTGTTTTACCACTACTTTTGCCATTTATGTTGGCTAGAGAAATACAGCTAGTATGAGAAGACATTTAATTTATTGTTTGTCTACTTAAAAGTTTTACCAGTGTGCTCAGAGAGTACTTGTCAATTACAATGATGTTTTAAAAGATAAACAATGTTGCCTAGAGTATTAGAGAGAAAGGGTCAAAAACCAACACAGAAGATCACTTCGCTGCTGCAGCTTTCCAGGGTACCAGATTCAGAGGTGCTGTCTGTCCCTCAGGAGAAGTGGGAGGGCTGCAGGTGTCATGGGCACAACAAGTCTATTGCTGCAGCAGCACAATGGTGGGAGGATGGTCATGGTGATTCTGCCTCCTCCTCTGCTGGAGCCCACCTGGGGCTGCTTCTACCCAGTCTTTACGGCTCCTCTTGCAGTGCTCCTCGGTCCTCAGAGCTGGGCACATTGCACTGACCGAGGCAGAGCTGTGCACACCTGGCAGAGCTGCTCCTGACCCTCCTGGCTGCTGTGAGTGATGTTTCCCTGCCCCAAGGTCAGTTCCTCTGTGGATGCAGCAGCTGCCTGTGGGGGAGTAGCTCAGAGCGCCGGGGCTGCTGGGTCCCTGCATGTCCCAACCAAAGCAAGGTTCACACACCTCTCTCTCAGTTTTGCAGCGTTAGTAAACAGCTTGTGGCCTGTTTCTGGCAGTGGCCAGGCTGTGTTTCATGGGCTACAGGCAAACAGACTCCATCTGCCACCCCAGGGGCATGGGCTGTCACACACGAGTCCAGCAAGGACATGGCAAACCCTCCTGTGGCTCAAGGCTCCTCACCAGGACCGAGCAGCTGATCTTCCTGGAGGCATTTGCTCTTTCCTACCTGGTCTTGCCTCGTGTGGGTCTGAGGGTGGCCTGTAGCTCTTGACTTTGGTGCATGGCTGCTGCTTGGTTTTTGTAATATTTTATAGCCAGTTGAATAGTTTGCACAATTAACCGAATTCTTGCAATTCCCAGGATTACACTTCTAGACTTGACAGCCTGGTTAAAATTTTCAGTAGGTGATGGGAGTGCCAACAAGAAGGATTTACACCAAGTATGATGGCCAGCATCTTTTGTTGCTGTTGTAGTAAGAGCAACTTGCTCATTTTTGTGACATACTGCAAACCTTGCTTTGGTGCCTGTGAGACTACAAAAATTACAGGTAGATGCTGTAATCTGCAACAACTGGTCAAAACTCAGCCCAAATGTATACAGTTCAAAAGTTTCTTTGTTCAGTACACAGTTAAAAAGTTTCTAGCAATTTTAGTGTCACTTCTAAAAATATTATGTCATCAAAATCATACATTTAAATTCAAGTCACATTAAACAGTCATGAATTACCAGATAACTTAGACATGCAGAGGTGATTTCTGGATACTGGAGATACACACAAACACAGCTGGATCCCATATAAGTGATTACATTCCCACTGGAAACCAAAGGGTATATTTCATATTCACCTCTGGCTAGACCCAGTTCTAAACTGATTATCTTTCTGTAAGCAATTTGCATGTGTAAGTGCTTCTTGCTTGCTGGGTCCCTGCAGAGAGGCAGCTGGGAGCACTCCACCTTGCTGGGCTGCTTGACATGGCCACTGTGCAGCTCTCATCTCAGGAAATCTCCTGCTGTCAGTGTCTAAAGTCACCTCCTCATCTCCTCCATGACAAAATAGATTTTTTCATCAGCACACTACATGTATCATCCATGTATGCAGTGATTTGATATCCCCACCACTGGGGACCTTCAGCTTTCTACCTATCCCATCACCATCAGTTTATACGTAGGTGCTCTAAATTAAACTAAAAACTGTGCAAAGCTACACTAAGGGTATATATTTTTGAAATATAACTCACCCAACTAAAAACTTCTACACTTCATTTGTTCATCTTTGCTTCTCACAGTGTTCAAAAATACTTATGTTTTTCAGCTATGTGTTTCTGTTTCACATATACAGGTGCTCCATCAGTCAGGATCACTATCAATAACAGGAAGTATGTCCATACACATCAAGGGAAACTAGATTGCTCTTATTTGGAAATGGTGACCCCTTTAAAAGGGATCAAGTTTTTCCTTGCCACCACAGCTTGTTAATTCTTTTTTCTTATTTGAGCTTCAGTAATATCAACTATTCTAAAAAAAGGAGATTACATTTTTCCACACAAAATAAAATAAAATCATAAAAGCAAAATAAAAGCAAAATAAAAGCAAAATAAAAGCAAGAAAGTGAGCACTAAGCATCATACAATTAATAATACCTGTAATTTGGAATTGTTACTTATTCTTCTGTGCTACCTATGGAAGACAAAACAGGAAAGATTGTTATGAATAGTTACCTCAGTTAAAAAAGGTAGAAAACATATACACCCATAGAACTTTTGATGATATTAAGGATCTAATAAACTGCATCTTCACATATTTTTATACAATTTATTAGCTTATGTTTTTAAACAGTTGCTCAACAGTTCTCCATCATAATTGCTTCAGCTGGTTCCATTGTATCTCTGTAACAGAAGAACTTTATATTTTAATTTAAAAATATTACATTAATGTGTATACTTTACCATGATAGGTGTTTTTTACTTCTTTTTTTTTTACTTCTCTTTTTCTCCACTTTAAGAAAAAAACTGCTAGTGTTAATTCACCAACCATGCATCATATATTTAACTTTTTGCTTTCAGAGTGAATTCTGTCCCAAGTCAATTAGAATATTTTATCATTAATAACCATCCCCTCAACACTTTATAGGTACATACATAATCTGCCACTTTTCCAGCTCGTAACTTTTTAAGCATTGGTAGCAATTAGTTCACATTCCTCTGAATCCCTTTTTTTGATACTACTCCTAAATTTCTCTGCTGCACGTACTTCCACATGCTTATTGAGAACACACTACTGAATTTAACAAGACTAATGCTAAACATGAGCTGCTTCATTTTGCTGGTACCTCTTGAATTTGCTTTTACCTCTCGATTTCTCTGCTTTGCCTCTGACAACAAACAGACAGGTATTATTTTTTTAAATGGTCAGCTTTTATTCTTTTTGCAAGTCCAAACCCTTTTGGATTGCCTAGAGAAGACTCAGAAAGAAGATATTATTCTTTCCTCCTTGCTTCACCCTCAGGGTTTATGCCATGCTTGGGACTCCTGTAATCTTTTCTTGCACAGCCTTCACACCTAGAGCTCATTCCCAGTGCTGCTGCTGCACATCCCTGCTCACAAACGCTGCAGTCCAGCTGGTATCACAGCTCCAGTGTTTTACCAGTCCTAAAAGCTTTCTTTTTTCCCCAAACAGCTTCTGCTAACTTGGCCTGAGCAGTATTTGATACCCCTGCCCAGACTCAGGGCAGCAAAGTGGCTGTGGCAGAGCTCAAGCAGCCTCTGCTTTACTGCAGCCCTGATTTGTTCCTGCTGGAAAAGTCAACTTTTACCTGTGTTTCTCCTTTAAAAACCCAAACCCTCTTAACACTTCAACTCCTCCTGCACTTTTCTCTGCAGAGGAGCCTTCTCAATTTGCAGCAGACACACTCTGGTGCCCCAGCTTTCTGTGTGACATGGATGATCCCTCCAGGGCTCTGCTTCCCACCTCCCAGTGCGGGAGCCTTCCCCAGTGGTCCGGTTTTGGTCCGACCACGAGCCCGGGGAAGAGGGGCACTGTCTGCCCTAGGCTAAGACAGCGAGGGCAGGAGCCCCGGGCTCGCTTCCCTCTCTCCTCCCGCTGATCTCCAGCAGGCGATCCAACAAAACCCTGGTGGGAGCGTTATCCCAGCGGGCCATGTCCTCCCCCTGCCTCCGAAGCTCCCTCCATATTTCCACTCGAATCGTGCTTAACTCCTTCCTGGCCACGGTGTTTTGTACCACAAACCGGGGGGCTGCGCTGCACTGCCACTGTCTCTTGCCCTGCCATCTCCCTTTCCTCCCTTTTCCCAGGAAGGGGCTCTGGGGGCTCACAGCAGCAGCGGCAGCGCTCTGCAGCATCTCTGGGTCCCGCACATCCCTGGAGCTTTCCCTTCCTCCGCTGCCCCTTCCTCTCCCGGGTCCCTCCCTTGCCCAGACGCTCCCTGCCGACTGCTCTCTCGCTCCCTGGGTGTCCCTGGCTCTGGAGTGGCGAGGAGCTGGGCCGGCGGCGGTTCTCCCCTCGATGGGAGCCTGC
Organism: Camarhynchus parvulus; assembly: GCF_901933205.1. Lineage (NCBI taxonomy): Eukaryota > Metazoa > Chordata > Aves > Passeriformes > Thraupidae > Camarhynchus > Camarhynchus parvulus. Next base: position 12,953,124 of record NC_044573.1, read on the forward strand.
TCTGCCCGAGGCTGCCCGCTTCTCTCACCGCCCTGCTCCGCTGCCCCCCGCTCCCGCTTCCCAGCCGCTGCAGCGCAGCAGGAAAGCGAAACAGGATTTGCTTTAAGCCTTTCTGGCCTCTCAAAAACTACTGACGGTGGGCTCGCAGGCTTGCACTCCTCTGCGGAGGGACTTCCATCCGGATGAACCCACTCCTTTCCATCCCAGTGCTCATCATCCCTTTGATGGGGTGTTTTTGTGACAGCCCCGTGCTTCGCCTCCAATGCGGCTTTTAACTTCTCTATCTTGACCTCACAGGCCCGGTGGTCTGTGCCCCTCTCTTTTAGGGTCTGTATTTTTTGCACCAGTAATTGGATTGTTCCTTGTGCCTCCTCTACAGCTTTTGTACTGATGGCTACTTTTTCCTTCAATGCCTGATTTTCATTGAAAATGGCCTTTTTTTGTTCACACGCCTCTTGATACTGGAGAACAGTTCGCACTTTTTCCATGGCCACAGCTCTTTCTTGAGTTATACCCTCCTCTAGTTTAAGCTGCTGAGCCTTCATTTCTTCTTTCAGTTTCTTGTTTTCCTCCCTTAGCTTCTGAATTTCTACCTGGGCTGCCTGCTTTTCTTCAGCTAAGCTTTTGGCAACTAACCACACAGCCCACGCTCCTGCACATTTTAAGGATTTTTGGGAGAAGAGTTTACACTTGCTCATCTCTTTTAATTTGGCAAACTCTAGGTCAGCCTGCTGCATACTTCTGCAAGAGTTTGGACCCCAGGGGTTTGTTCCCCACTGAGTAACCCAATTTGCCAGCTCTGACATCTTTTTGTCTTCTCTAAAGTTATTTTAGACTTTACAGAAAGGTCTGTTTACAAACTACAGCTCAAGCAGGTTGGGAGAAGATGGCAGAGCCTCACCCAAATCTGGGCTTGCTACTCTGTTGTTTTTCTAGTGTACTTCTTCCCTCCAGAAGGTTTTTCAACCAAGAAATCCCCTAAGCAGGGATTTCTAATTTATCTCTTCTCACAGACAAGGCAGAGAGCTTTCCTTCCTCTGTCCAAGGATGGTTAGAGGCATCCCTTGAACATTTCTCTTCCCTAGCTGGGGAAGAGGAACGAAGGCTTTCAAACCTGCTGGGTTCTCCACTTCAGTATTTTCAGTTAGTCTGTGCTGCCCCCAAAACCGGGTGCTATGCTTTCAGCAAGACACTTGAGGCTGTGTGAACACAGAGCAGCCTTGTTGCTGCTTGTCTCTGACTGCCACAGGATGGCACCCAAAAAAAGGCTCTCTCAGAAGGGCTACTCACAAAAACGCCCTAAGGGATCCCCAGAGGGCTGCTGCCTTCTCTGCCGGCTCTGTGCACCGCAGCTGATGCCTTTATGTGGGCTGGGGAAACACACCTCACCCGGGAGAATCAATCTGCTGTTTGACTACTTCAGAGTTCTAACAGCCTGATCAAAGTGTTAATCAATCCACTTACAGTGCTGGGTGATATTATCTAGACTATTAGAGAAAAAGGAGATAAAAGGGAAAAACAATCCCTTATCAGTATCAAACCCACTCCCTCCCTTGTCTGCTATGCCTTTCCCCAGTTCATGCTCACCCCTCCTCTGCCCGAGGACGGCTGCAGGTTGTCCTGGCACAAGTCCTTCACCTCCCAGGAGCACAGTGCTGATGATGGAACCTCTCTGTTTGCCTCTCCAGGGTGCTGCTGCTCTGGGATTCTGCCTCCTCCTCTTCTGCTGGAGTCCACCCAGGGCTGTCTGTATGGTGCCCTGGGACGCCCCTGGCCCTGCTCCTCTGCCCCCAGCTCCGGGGATGTGGGACTGATCCTGCAGGCAGAGCTGTGCACACCATGCAGAGTGAGCTGCTCCTCGCCCTCCCTGCTGCCCCTGAGTGCAGTTTGCCAGCCCCAAGGCCGTGTCCCCGCTGGCTGATGCAGCAGCTGCCCCTGGGGGAGTAGCTCACAGCTATCACCCTGTGCCAGAGGTTTCAAGGCCCCACTGCCCTCCCCTACCTGCAACTTTCCTCCTGGCTCAGGGAGAGATTGCCATGCTCCCACTGCTCTGTAAAAATACAGCCAAGACATGCTGCTGGAGACCTTTTGGCACCCCTTGGACCAGGGGAAGCAAAACTGAGTGCTGAGGGGTGAGTCCCTGAGTCCTTACACAAAGCTCTCCAAGAGCTCCCTGCATGGCAGGTCCCCACCAAAACAAGGCTGGCCAGCTTCTAGCATAGTTTGTGGGTCATGGGCATGCATTGCACCACCATCACCCTGCTGCATTCCCCCAGAGCTCTGTGCTGTGCTACAGCAGCTGCAGAAACAGAGGCACAAAGGCCTTGTGCTTCACCCTGACCTCAAAAACCATCACTGATGCTCCTCAGTGTTTTCACCAGGAGCTGCAAGGAAAGCAGTGGGCTTTTCCTTTTTCCTTTGGAGGCTCAACAAGACCATGGCTGATGGCCTGTTCTGCCCCTATGGCCAAAGAAATCCATCAGGCAGTGCTGGCAGCAAGGGCAATAATCCTACACAGAAATGAGAGGAATAGCAGATTTGTCTTTACAAACAAGCTGTAGGTCTGCTGGTAGATAAAACTAGCTCTGGGAGACAAAAAGATACAATGGGAAGGAGTCCATTGATTGATGAATGGAAAAAGATATTGCTTTTACAAATAAACTTTAGGTTTGCTGATAAACGAAATTAGACATTGAGAGATGAAAGAAACAATGGGAAAGAAAAACCCGTAAATTCCATAAGAATTAAAAATTAAAAGGGAGGGTTATACATGAGAGGGAAATCTTTGGTATCAGGTGTATCAGGGAGTCTGTACCTCTCAAGTACCTCAGCCAATGGGGAAAGAGAGAAGGGAGATGCAGCCAGGAAATTAGGATAAAAAGGAGGCTGCATCCTCCAAAAATTTGAGAGCTCCCTGGGGAATGCCTCATGGCCTCTCCTTTTATTGGAGTAAAGCCAGAAAGGACTCCTCTGTCTCCTTTTTGGACATAAACTTCTGGTGTTTGTGGACTAATTTTCTTAACAGAAACAATCTCTCAAATAAGCAAAACCAGAGAAATAGCTGAAGTTCAGCAGTTATTAAAACACATAAATCCCTGCTCATAAACCCCACCGTCCCCACAGATCAATGCTTTGAGAGACATCTGAAGCTTTGTAAACTAGAAGAGGTAATAGGATTAAAGCTGCAATATGACAAGACAGCTAATTTTTTTATTATTTCTAACTCCTTTCTAATTTTTACTCCATCCTGAATATTTAAAAACCTTTCCAAATGTATTTCACAGGTTTCAATAACAACCTAGTAACTGAATGTGGCATTATGGCAATTTATAATCACCTCCCAAAATGGGGATCTAAATTAATCTTTCTACATCTCATTAGTTTAGCTATCAGAGATCTTTTACAAGATAATTGGCTTTCAGTGGCTTTAATTTAATTTAATTTATTAATATCTTACATTTATATTTCATAGATGCTGTTTTAATTATTGAACTGATACATCTCAGAAACATAACTCTTTTATACAGCACGAAACTTTTGCTTTTAGGGCTCTAGAGCCTTTTCAAGATGTTTTAATGATAAATAATAAGTCTTTGTTTGTGTTTGCCTTTAGAGTGGATATCAATTTACTTTTGCCTTAGGTTCTTGCAGAGGAAAATTAGATCTTATTTTGGAACATCCTGTTTTGCAGATGAGGCTGCCTTTATTGTTAAACCAAAGCTTGTTCCAACTTTGTAATGCCACAAAAGCACAAACGAGGGGAGAGAGCAGTGAAAGGATGTGGGATAAGGAGCCAATTCACAGCTGGCAGGTATTTGTGCAAATTATTCATTGGGCAGCAGAGTTAGGGAAGCTGAAGTCTCCCATGGTGTTGTGTCCCATGGCTGAGCTCCCAGTGCTGGCACCAAAGCTGCCCTGCCTGGAGCTTCTCTTGCACCCATCAGGTGCTTGCTCCACCTGCACCCATACCACTGGCTGGGTCTGAGGGCTCCCCACATCCCCCTGGCTAATTAATTTGCAGCAACACAGTGTGTGGAGGCTTCCAGCCTGCCAAAAACTTAGGCTGAAATGTCTTCCCCGAATCAGTGAGGGCAGACAGACAAGCACAGCTGACCCCAAGAACACCCTTCCTTCAGAAACCAGCCTAAAAATATGTTCCCTCCTGGAGCAGAATAGCAGCGTTGAAACGTCTGACAGTAAATGTGATGGTGATAATTGATGCTTAATGAATAATCCAGGGTAGCTTTAATATTTAACTTCACAGAATACCTTTTGTCCCCAGGAGCTCAGCCAATTTATAAAAGGTGTACTTTTCCCCTGCAGGGCCTTCTTTAACCATGGAATACACCGTTTCAGGGGGACTGGCCTGCACTGGGCAGGCTGCACAGCACTGCAGCACAGAGGGGCTTTTTCCCTTTGTCCTACTCCACGACCTGCTCAGAGTGAGGCCATCTGCACCACCTGGGTTGGGGCAATCCCAGACATGAATAGAGACAGGGAGAAGAACTCCTTGAGAGCAGCCCTGACAAGGACTTAGGGGCTCTCATGGATGCAGCATAAGCAGCACTGTCAGCAGGCTGAGGGAGGGGATCCTGCCCCTCTACTCTGCCCTTATGAGCCCCACCTGGAGTTCTGTGTCCAGCTCTGGGGTCCAGCAGAAGAGAGATGCAGACCTCTTAGTGACAGTCCAGTGGAAGCCAGGAAGATGCTCAGAGGGCTGGAGCACCCCTCCTATGAAGACAGGCTGAGAGAGCTGGGGCTGTTCAGCCTGGAGAAGAGCTGAAGAGACCCTAGAGCACCTTCAAATACTTAAAGGGGACTTATTAAAAAAAGGGAGAGTGACTTTTTAATGGAAAGATTGGCATAGGACAAGGGGAAATGGCTGTAAACTAAAAGAGGAGCAATTTACATTAGATGTTAGGAAGGGGTTCTTGCTTACAGGCTGGGGAGGCACTGGCACAGGTTGCCCTGAGAAGCTGTGGATGCCCCTTCCCTGGAAGTGTTCAAGGCCAGGTTGGATGGGGCTTTCAGCAACCTGGTCTAGTGGAAGGTGTCCCTGCCCCTGACAGGATTTTGGAAGTAAGTGACCTTTAAGGTTCCCTCCAACCCACACCATTCTCCAGTTGTATGAATTTACCTCGGGCCTGTGACTGTCAGAGGCCGCGATCCAAGGCCCCACAGAGCTGAGCACTTCCAGCTCTCTGGTGGGAATGAATTTCCACCCCTCACCCTGCTCATGGGGGCCACTTTCCAGGTGTGAGTTGTGCTCCTGAGCACTGCCAGGGAGGAGCTTTGCTCTGACAGGTGTGCGAGCAGCCGAGGGGCTGCAGTGGTGCCTTGTGAATGCTGACCTAGAACAGAGACTAGACAGAGCTAAAGAATAAAGTAGGGGTTTATTAAGAGGCCTCAACAGATCCACCTTGGGCAGCACAACCCAAAATGGCCACAAAATGCCTGACCCGTCATGGGGTCTCTCACTTTTATAAGTTTTGGTCCATTCGCATATTGGAGCTGATTGTCCAATTACAGCTTTAGCCCATGAAGTCCCATCCTTCTTGTTTTTTCTCTTTTCAGTCCACTGTTGTTTATGCTCTTGGGCCTGAGATCTGGATCGGCTGTCCTTGGGTCCCCAGCGAGAGAAGGAATTGTTTTGTCTCCCTGCTCTGTGAAGAGAGCTTACTGTCCCTTAATATGAAGCCTAGACTTACACACTAAAGCAGCACAGAATCTGAAAAAATATAAAAGCCAAAACCTGAGGCATCAGCAGAAGCTGTCAGGACCAGACCCCCTCTCCCAGCCGAACCTGGAGATGAGGAGGGGGCCCTCGCAGACCCCCATAGCTCCGCGCCCCCCTCAGGCGCACGATGGAGCCGGTGCCCTCCGGCCGGGCCCGCGGCGGCTCCGAGAGCGGCCGGGCCGCGGAGGCCCCGCTCGGCCGGCGGGCTGGGCACGGGAGGCGCAGGAAAAGCGGCCCAACACTCCCCTCTGCTGTCGGCACACACCGCTGCTGACACCGCCGCCCAGCAAAAAAACCCGGCCCGGCTCATTTGTGCGCTAAAGCACGAAAGAAGTGTTTATCAGAGGGGAGCAACAACCATCGGCAGCGTCTGCTGATGGCATGTGGCACCTGAAGGCTCTGGCCCTCGGTAAAGCCAGGTTTGGCTTAGACGCGCATGGATAAAAGCCGTGGCAGTTTTTACTTAGTAACATCCCTTCCTCCCTGTCTCCAAAAGAAACAAGCTGCTTCTCTTCGAAGTCACTCTGCCGCACAGCTTCTGCCAAATTTGCTCTTGCAAGATGTGACTTCTTTGGACACAAGGCTGGTCCTCTGGTGTTGGGCTCTGTTTGCTGGGTGTGGAGGGCAGGAGGCCATAAAACAAGGCAGGTTCCTGTTTTATTGTCACATTGGCTTGGGCCAGTTCTACAGAGTGGCCTTTTTTATTTTAGACACATTTCAACATTTTAAAATAACTTTATTTGTAAAAGAATGCTGCAAGTCTTTCTTCTTTCTATCCCCACTACAAGTGCCCCAAGCTGATTCTACTTTTTCTTGTAAAACCTGGTGCAATGAGGACTTTTTGGATAATGCAACACCCCTAAGCCATGAGGGGTGTCTTCCAACTGCAACATTCAGGGCCTGGGAGAAGGCACCTCAGTGAATCCTGAAGAGCTCCACTGAGCTCATGGCCCTGCAGCTGCTGCAGGTCAGGCTGGGACAATTTTCCCTTCTCCAGGAGGCTCCCGACATGGCTCAGCCACAGTTCATGGCTTCTCCTTGATGGCTTGTTATTAAAACTGTACAAATACGAAATTCTTCCTCCTATTAATCAAATCAGGAAGAAGGTCAAGTGGGTTCATTTTAGATCAGTCAGAAGCGAATGTTTCTGGTAGTTTGGTTTGCTCAGCAAAGTGAAAGAACTTCCCTGAAAGAAGTCTGAAGCCAGCCAGGGCTTCTTTGTACTTGGATTTACCCCTAATGTCTGAAGCGCTGGCGTGACTGTCTGCTGACTTGGGGTGACATTTGCAAACATTCCCTTTTAGTCCAAACCAACCTTTTTTGAGTGAGTAAATGATTGGTCCTGCCATGACCCCGTGCTCTATTCCTATACTAGCCAGAGATGCCCAAGTGTCACCCAGGGTCAGCTCGTGACTTTGGCATCATGTGCTCTTGCCCCAGACAGGCAGAAAGGCAAGTGTGTGATTTCTAGACAGCTAGGAGACTTCTCTTCCAAAAATACATGAAGAAGTCCTCAGCTGCCACCCAGGTCTAGCTGTTCAGGAGCAGGGATGAGCAAGAGGTCCAGAACATGAGCCAAGGTCTGGATCTGCCCTTCTATGCTTCCACCACTGCAATGTGAGCGTTTTTGTCTGTCCTGCCAAGAGGCAGGGCAGAGAGTGTTCCTCATTGATTAAAAAAGGCAAATCAAGATCCCATTAGATGCACTCCAGTTAGGGACTGGGACAGGGATCTCACTACACTTGCGAGGTGAGATACATGAAATATAACAAAAAAATCATATTCCTAACAGCCTGCTCTTGTTCCTCTCTACTAAATATATTTCCTGGAGCCAGACCCGAGTTCTGCGTCCTATGACTCCTGCATCAGGGATCTTAAAATTCCTACTGATTTCAGTGGGATTGGGGTCAAGCTGCTGGACCGGCAGGGAGCTTGTCCCTGGGTGGCAGCTGTCCCTGTGTGCTGCAGTGGGGCTCCCCAGCCCCCAGGACAGCATATTCCTGGCTGTACCAGAGCAGAGTACAGTGTGTTTCGTCCTTGCAAAAGGTTGTTATAAATTGTTTCATTTCAAGGGAGCTCAATTAAATCTGGGAACTCTTGCAACAAGTTCCACTCCTAATTGTGGCTTGGAGACTTTGCAATGGTCAAAAGACAAACGGATGGTGAGGAAAAAGGCAAACAACAGCAGGCATTTCCATGGTGTCCTCTTTGCTGCTTATTAGCTGTGCCGTGTCACGTACTGAGTACTTCAAGCACTTCGCCTGTCACTTCCAAGACTGTCACATTTCTCTTCCTAAGTTTCCATGTCTTTTAGGGAAGAAGCCGAGTACACTACTTGCCAAAGGCACCATCCCATTGCCTTTGGGAGACAAGATTCTGAAAACAGACACTGCTGCACCTGAAACTGACCTGCAGCTTTTGAGCTCCTTCCCCAGGCCACAGGAGATCAGTCCTCACCAATGATTTCTAGCTAAGCACAGTAATGAAACCCACAGGACATCAGTCTGGCAGATGCTTTTTAATGGGACCTGATTGTCCTGAGTCCTGAGAGTGGCCTGGTTTCTTGGGGATTACAGCTGGCCTTGTTTCAACTTTCATCTCAGCTGAATGTGATCACCAAAGTCAGGTCAGTTCTCGGAGTGGGTGGTCTCTGTGCAAGCCAGCCTTCACAGTGAAAACCAGAATGTTGCTCCATTCTGCAAGGGCTGGTCCTGGCCCTGGGACTGCCTTTCTGCAAGGCAAAGTAAGACCTTTACTTTCCTTTCCCCATTTTCTTCAGCTATAAAAATACACCTGTGGATAGAATTATCATAAACAATGTCATTAAATTGTGCCTTGGTCTTTGCTGCTTTGTTTGCAGTGACTCATACTGCAATTCTTACAAATACAGGTCAAATAGGAGCCAGAATTCAGCAATCACAGTCCTGGCTCTTCCCCATCCTAAATGCTGACCCCCCCTAGGCAGTGGCAAGGATGACCCAGAGACATGACCCAGCATCTCCTCCTTCCAGTCAAAGCAACAGCAAACTGGTTGCTGGTTCCCTGTCAGCTTTAAGCAGTAGATTTTGTTCTTTGAGAGCAGCCCCATGTTGTGTTTCAGCAGCCTTGATGCAGGGGCAAGGCTGGGCCAAGTAAGGAATTGGGCTGCTTCCCCCTCCTTGTGCCATGGCGCTCACGTGTTGTGTCTGGGAGTGGTGACAGCTCACATAATGCAGACTGGCAGGTGACCACGGGAAATGCAGCACGGGTCACGTCTCTGCAAGCCAGGCTCAGCCTAAGTCTCCCAAGATGCGTCACTAAGACTCTTAGGGCTAAATCCCTCCCTGCCCCAGTGTAGCCAGCAGCAGCCCTGCAGCAGGGATGCTCTTGGCCCCCACTCCTGCCCAGATGTGGCCATAGCTCTCTGCATTGGTAGCACAACTTGTCAAAGTGCTTGTTGGTGAGCTCTTCTTAACCAGGGCTTAACCTTCCAGGAGCCCAGAGCAAGGGAAAATATTTTACCTTTCTGTACCTGAGAGCAAGGAGTGCAGCTGGGGAGCATGACCCTGCCAGGCTGCCTGCAGGTTGTCAGGAGGTTGTGACCATCCAGCAGCTTTGAGGGGGCTGTGATTTGGGGAGTCTCACCTGGAAAAAACCCAGCAGGGCTTCACACCACCCTGGATGCAGTTAAGCACTTCTCCCTGCCTCTTACAGGCAGGAAAGGGACAAGGGATGGGAACCCAGCTGGCCCTTTGGCATAGAGGGGGTACAGCTGCCTCCCTGTGTACTGTGCCTTTGCTGAGGACAGGCACTAGCAGAGGGAAAGGCTGACCTTTGGGTGGCCACTTCCCATGGCAACTCTTTTACAAAAACAGCCAGCACTATCCAAGCTTCTCTCCCACAACTGTCCCCAACCCTGTCCTAACTCCACAGCTCCCATTTTTTGCCAGTCAGATCCCAGACACCCATCCATCTTGCATTCATCTCTCCCCATCCCTGCCTTTCCTTCTCCCATCCTCTCCCGCAACCATTACTAAACTGATCTCACCAGTCTCCATGTGGATTTCCTGCCAGCTGGAGGTAGGTCCAGGACACATATCCTGGGCAGGCCAGGCCTATTTCTGCCCCATTCCCTTGCTCCTCACACCTGAGAAGCTTACACCCTCCCAGGGCAGAGGCAGGACACCCTGGTGCCTGGCAAGGCAAGTGACAGCAGCTGTCATGTGACAGTGAGAGGGAAGCCTTATTCTTTCTTTCCCTGTGAGAAAAAGATAGGAATAACATGCCCAGCCCCTCCAGACTGAGCAGACACCCTCACAGCATTGCCCTGCTGCCCACAGCAGTCCTGATGTAACCAAGGGCCTTGTTCCACACAGACAGCAGCTTTGGAAAGGTTTAGTAATTAGTAATTAGTGCCAGAGACAGCAAAGCTTGAGAGCATTCCTGAAACTGCTCATTAAATGCCCCAGCCCTTGGAGTCCAGTAGCTGCCTGGTGGCTTCCTGCACACAGCAGGGGCAGGCAGGGGACCAGGCTGCCCCAGCTCCCTCCTGCCCTCCTGCCCACCACGCTCAGCCCTCCACCCTCTAGTAGGTGCCTCGTCCCCACTCTGAGGAGCTGTGTCCTTTCAGGCTGGAGATGGCCATGTGGCCAGTGCCCAGCAGCTGCAGCATCTCCAGCTGGGTGGGTGCTGGCCCCTGTTCTTCTCCTCCCTGAGGATTTCTGCAGCAGTGGGGACTGTGCCCAGATCCAGCACCCTGTGGCTTTGTGAACAAGGCAGGGGTGTTTGTGGGGTGGCCTGGAAGCTGTATGGGAAGGTGTGATAGAAGCTTTTCTCCTGAAGGCTCTGCTGTTACACATGGGGCTGCTCTGTTCAGCCATGGTTTCACTTCTGGGTACACACAGATCGGGGCTGGAGCACAAGAGGCCATTTGCCTCTATGAAAAGGTTATACAAATGTTCTTTAATTATCTGGGGAAATAAGTGATCAGAGCAATCCTTCAGAAGCTATAGCTGTAGGACACTGCAGAAGTGCCTGTGCTTGAGACCAGCTGGGTGGATGTTATTCCTATGAGGACATTGCTTTACATTATTTGGAGGTGGTTTGTCCCATCTGGAGAGCAAGAAGCAAAGGAGGGGGTCTGGCTACTGTCATCCACCCCCTCTGGGGGGCTGGTGAGAAGGTGGGGCCAGACCCTTCTTGGAGGAACATAGCAAGAGGCAACAGGCACAAATTGCAGAGGGAAGTCCTGGTTAGAGAGAAAGAAAAATGTTCACCATGGGGATAGTGAGGCCCTGGGCCTGTTGCCTGGGGAGCTGGTGGGATCTCTGCTCTGGGAAACACTTACAGCTCACCTGGACTAGTCCTCAGCTACCTGCTCAACTTTGCAGGCCAGCTTGGCTCCAAGCAGGGGCTGGATAGGAGGCCCTGGACCACTCCTTTCTGCCCAGAACTGCTTTGTGATTCTGTTATCCACATCTTCCACATCCATAAGATATTTCTGCAATTAACCCAGGAGTTTACTGATGCACCACATCACCAAGGGTCAGTCCCTGGAGCTCCCAAAAGCAATGCCTCAAACCAGCCTCACAATCCCAGCCTCCGCCACCTCCACAAGTTTCCCAGGCAGTCACAGTTCAGAGCAGACCTGGATTTATTAACTGGGAGGAAGCACAGGAATTTCAGGCAAGAAGCTTTGGTCCATCTCACAGGTAGGTTTGTCAGCCAAGGTGTCTGACTCTTCAGTTGTGTGGAGGAGATGACAGCAGAAGATGGTTTGGGGACTTTGCAGTCCTGTTTCTGTGACAGGGATGAATATGAGCGACTGAAGGACAGGTGCTGCACAGTGCTGGGCCCAGCTGTGTATAAAAATACACTGTTCCATCCGTCTCCACATAATAAACACATTAAAAAGGAACAAGGTGTGTCTCCAACTGTCTCCAAGGCTTTACATGGGCCAAGCTACTTTTTTTTTACCTTTTTACAACAAATGGAAGTAGAACAGTGAGTTGGTTTCAGGGGAGAGAAAGGAGTGGGAGGCAGAATATCACATCCTATTTCCTCTTTTAAACACTTGGCAAGGGAGAGAACTTTCCATTCCCATCTGGCACAAGCAGACTAAACACAGGTTCCTTTCTGATAGCCATCTGCACTCTTCTGCTACCTTTTCCCATCAGTCTTCTGCAGGCAAAATGCAAACCCGCACACTATTTAAAGATTCTTGAATTCAGGGTGTGTAACAAAATGATCCCTTTTAGTTACCTTCTTTCCAAGTCACCGAGCTTCTAGTGCCAAGCCAAACAATAACCCGGTTAATCAACAGGCTCAGGACATGAAAGCAGCTCCATTTCCTATTTGTGAATGCACAGATGTTGTTTATCTTGGATCTCCCCTTGTTGGTCCCCCAGGATTAAATCACAGGCCTTTAGGTGGAGCATGAGTGATTGCTTTTCTATTGAAGCAGCTCACAGCAAGGTTTGGCCAGCCCTGCTGCTGTCTCATCCTCCTTCCCACCTCCCTGGTGCTGGGTCTCTCTGCTGGGCTCCCACAAGAAGTGGGGTGTGTCGTGGTGTTTGGGGGCATGGCTTGCTGACACAGAGCTGGGTTATCTCTGCAAGGACCTGCCCCTGGCACACCCTCAGGATGGTGGGGCTGATAGTTCTCAAGACCCAGGCGAGGCTGGGTCAACACTGGCACTGATAAGGGAGATGAGCTTCCTTGCAGACACGGATGTGGGGCCTGATTCCTGTGCAGCTCCTTGTGCAGCCAGCCAGCCCCACCTTGCAAGCCCGGCATGGTTTTGGCCAGGTCAGGGAACGCCATATTTCAAATGAGGTGCTGGTTTTGGTCTGGTGCAGTAGCTGGTGCTGCAATGAGAAAAATATCCCTGGTCTGGCCTCTGTGCCCTCCCTTGCTCCCAGGCATGGCAGCTAAGCTGCAGGTTTTGACTTTGTCCAGCATAACCCAGGGAATCTATTGGCTCCCTCTGTGAGCAGGCTGGGCCTCCAGGACACAGGCTGTGTCCTGTGGTGGTGAGACTGTGTGGCCCACAGTCAGGTGAGTGGGACAATTCCTCCTTCATACACACTGAGATGCTCTCTGAGAAGGTCCAGGCACATCTGCCACCTGACGGCAACTCCAGCCACCTCGCTCAGCCCTGGCAGGGGGCTGCTGGTTCTCCTGCCTGCTTCTGTAGCCTTTAATTTCAAGTGTAAAGGCCATCCTCATCCTTCTCCAAACTGCTGCAGAGCCAGGCTGGCATGGCCTCATCTCCTGTAGGGGTGGCTGCACCATGGAGGTGTCGGCGATGCTCTGCACTGGGTCCATGGAGCATTTTAAGAGGCTTCCTGTGGGACGAGTGCCACTTCGTGCAGCATCGGTAGTGACTGCACTCCCAACCTACTTCCTCGGCTGCCAAGTGCTCCTTTGCAGAGGGGGGAGCCATGGTGATACTTTTCCATATTGCAGAAACACCCCGACTGCAAGACTAAGCTGGTGGTGTCTGAGGCTGTGTTTGGAGACACCTTCCCACCCACAAACCCTCTGCTGCCGTCTGCCTACCGAACGGCAGTCCCCACTCGCAAACCCGGCACGCAGGCTTGCTCCGCGGCTGCCAAACGCCGAGCAGCCCCCTGGGCGCACGGCGTGGCCCGTCCGTCTGTCCCGCAGCGAGGACAGATGGGTGCGCAGCCCCGCGGAGGATGCTGCAGGGCCGGGCGCTCCCGGCAGGGAGCGTGTCCCGCACGCCGCGGCAGCGAGAGGAGGCGCGGGGGGATGGAGAGCCGCGCATCGAGACCTCGGCCTCTTTCCCTGCTCCCCCGTGCTGGACGCCGGCCCAGAATGGCTCGGAGACCTGGACGAGCATCAGCTCGTGCCGCCGGTTCACGCTCTGGACGCAGTTTCCCCCTAAGATGCTTTCTGCAGGAATTTCAGCGCCCAGGTTTCAGTGGCAGGAGAGGGGACGCTCCCAGCTGTGGGCACAGGGGAGACGGCGTGTCCTGGGTGCCCTCAGCAGCTGGGAGCAAAGGGAGTGTGTTTTCTCCTGGTGCAATTGCACTAAAGTCCATACGAGTAGAGGTAGGTGAGCAGAGAATTTGTCTCTTCTTTGGTGGAATGACCGAGCTGCCCGATTACTATTCAACAGCAGTGGCAGATTTAAGATAAAGCCCATCCCTTCCCCTGCGGGCTGGCCAGACAATGCAGCTGCCAGAGGACAGGAGCCACAGGGCTGCTTCCTACCACGGGAAGTACCCGGAGCTGTGTAAGACAAACTGCAGTGACTCCTCCTGGGGGCCTGGATGAAGGGTTTACACAGGGAACACTGCCCCACTCCCATGTGTGTAACTGTATGGGATGGGATGGGCTGGGGCCAGGATCCTTCCCCTGCTGCTTTGGGAATGGTAGGTGGGTGAGGGGAGGAAGGGATCATCCTGCCACATGGTTATTCTGGGCAGTGGATCACAAACCAGGGATTGAAGAGCGGAACACAAATCCCCACTGAGGCCACGTTGCAGCCTTTGGAAAGGGAGGGAAGAGCTGCCATTGAGTAGGCACAGGACTTCAGAGCTGAGCTACTTTAGCTACTCATTCCTGGAGTCCCCAAAGAAGCAATTACTGCATCGATCCCTGTCTTAGTGAGCTCTCGGAGCAGAAGGCAAAAGGGTAACTAGCCTCCACTCCTAAGTAGGAAGCTGAGGATTTCATAGGATTACTTCTTGCTCCTTGACAGATGTAGGCCCTCTTAGGTCAGAGTTAAGGTCAGTGCTGAGCATCATGGTTTGATTTAATAGGCAAAGTAAAGTAAGAAACTTTGATCAGGACAGGGATGGGACAGGCCAATGACCACAAGGGACCGTGCTGGCTCCTGCACACCTGTGCACATGCAGGACAGGGTGTGGAGAGGAGCATTGCTGAGACCCATGTGGTCAGAGTCCCTCTCTCCCAAGTGCCTGCATTTGCTCCCCAAGCCTGGATCTACCACAAACCCAGAGGAGCTGGGTGCCTGCCAGGAGCCAGGCCAGGCACATCCTGGTTCAAGCTGTCCCATGCTCCTCATCTGCAGTGTGGCCATAGCTCTTCCTATGTCTGCCTTTCATCCAACAAGTAGAAGAGCTTGGGGCTCTGCTGGGTGAGCAGCTATCCCCCTAAATCAGTACTAGATTTTCATCACTAATTCTCTGCCCTAGGTCCTTTCAACTCTTTTCAGCAAAGCTGACTCTGCTGGGGAAAGTCCTGGGGCTGCCATGCTCCTGCTCATCCTCTCCCATGCTTTGTGGTGGGGACACAGTGGTTTGTCTGCTCTCACAGCAGCCAGAGCTACAGCTCTGGCTCACTTCTGTTGAGACAGATGTGCCTAACATTGAGAATGTTAGTCCTCCCTTGGTGCAAAAATAGTATTACTGCTGTAAAAGCTGCCCTGTGCTGGGATAGCAGTGGTCACAGCTTTAATTACAGCATAGATGAGATACTGCAGAAGGAATAAATTCCCCCAGTTAACTCCTGTGTTTTGGTGCCTTCTTGATGCTTGGATTTCCATGTTGCCTCTCTCCCTCTTAGGCAGGGGACTTATCTTTGTGTTTCTCATGCTCCCACTGTCGCCCTGATGCTTGCAAGTGACCTGCCAGAAACTGGGAAGGGGAGATGTTGCCTCTAGGGTCAACTCGTCTCAGGGCACTACTCATCTGACCAACAGACTGAAAAAAGGGAAATAAATACGAGTGTTTAAAAAAATAAACTCTGTTTAAAAAAAACAAACAAACAAAAACTACGCTGTTAAAAAACATACCCTGTTAAAAAAAATAAACCCATCAAGAAACAAAACTCTAGGATGATGAAAAGGGGAAATGCAGTGACTTGAGTAAAGGATTCAATTTTTTAAATGAAAGATCTTCCATACACCAATTCCAGCCAAAAGGCATTTCTGTTCCCTTGACAGAATATAAATATTAATCCAGACACTCGTTGTTCTCAATGTGTCCTTTTGTATTGGCATGATCTGGAGCCACACTGAGAGCTCACATCTTCTGCTGGCTTCCTTCAGGGTGCAGGGTGCTCACTACAACTTCAGAGAGTCCAGCAAGGACACGTCCTCCTTTCCTGGACATGGGGCTCTGCTGCTCATCCATGCTTTATCCGAGTGTATCTCCTGCAGGAGCCATCAGAAGGAGAATTGCAGGAACCTGGAGGGGATGGTGGTGAGACACCTACACATGAGAGGTCCACATCAAACCCCTTTCTCTGGGCTTTTGAGCACAATTCTCTCCTGCTCTGTGGAATTTTACCTTATTGCAAAATGGCTCTGAAATTCTGCCTCTCTGGTGAGAGGGGCGGGCAACAGAGGGGGCCAGGGAAGAGTCATGGAGACCAGCCACCTGCCCAGGAAGACTGCAGGCTCTGTGGGGACATGTCCCAGGCAGGGCTGGGTGAAACAAGGACCAGGCACTGGGTGAAACTCTGGACATGGAGCTGTGCCACCTCTAGCAATGGAGAGGAAAAGAGAAGAAACCATGAAGAAACCAAGGTCTTCATATTTTAGGTTTCTTGGGACAGAGAAGCCATGTCCATTGTCCTTTCCTCCTAATTGGTGTTCCTTCCACTCTCCTCCTGGTTATCTACAGGAGCTGTCACCATCCAAGGAAAGTCCCCAGTTCAGAAAAGTCCTTAAGCACAAACCTAATTATCTGGACAAGATTAAGGTTTTCACTGAATCGGGCCTGCAGAGCTGGATGGAAACCAGCCGAGCCACCCCGAGCCAGCCTCACCAGAGGCTCCAGACTCAGCTCCAGCACGGCCCCTTCCTTCCTGGGGGGTCAGTGTAAAATAAAACCAGAGGCAACCTTGCAAAAGCAGATCCAATTCCCAGGCCCTTAGCAGCCCATCTTGGTCTATAAGATCAAACCCCTCTACTCTGCCAGTGTATCCATCCTTTTTGCTTTTCATCACAGAGCATGAACCCCATTTTTCCTCTCTGCTCTCCCACCCCCTTCAACACGAGGCACACAGAGCAGGACAGCCAAACGTTGAGTGGCCTTTTCTTCTCAATCACTCTCTGAGAGTCACTGTGAAACGCGATGCTATGTGGAAAGTGGCTGGAAAGAATGACACTGCGAGAGCCTGTTTTTTTCCAAGGAAATAAATAGATTGTGTGCCATGAGCACGGAGAGGAGAAGGTTTGTGCCAGGTCATGCACAGGTAGGGCCACGCAGGGACAGCCCGGAGTTGGTTTGAGCTGCAGTCACCACCTCTTAGGAAGATTTTGCTGGGCAGAGGCACATGGGACAGTGCCACCAAGGTGGCAGCCTGCAGGTGGCAGCTGTTTCAGCTTGTCTCCAGCATCCCTGGGCATGCAGACTATTTGCAAGAGGGTCATGAAACTTGGTGAAGCAAAACAAGCTACTGCACGCTTTGCGTGCAGGAACCCAGAACTGGGGGGAGTCTGACCACCTCTCAGCTGAGGAGGGGGCACTTAAATGCCCAAGGTGCTGGTGGGATGTCAGGCAAGCCGGGGCTTGAGGCCTGGCTCCAACATGGTTGCGGTGATGGCCTGGATTCAACTATTTCAAAGGGCACAAGACGGTCAAATCAAGCCCCAAATTTAAATTTGTTAAAATAACTTTTTGCAAAACATTAGGACGGAGAGAAATGTTTCCATGGTTTTGTTTTTAAATTCCAAGTGGGAAGAGTTTATTTTTTCACTAGGAAACTTTCCCCGTAGGATTCACAATGCTGGCTGGGAGACAAGAACTGGCGAGCTCCACTCCCGAATGGAGGCGACCCCAACGGTGACCCCGCGCTGGTCACGTCGCCTTGGGCAGCCTCAGTTGCCCCTTGGAAAAGGGAGGTGGCCACGTGCAGCCTCAGTTACCCCTTGGAAAAGGGAGGTGGCCACGTGCATGGCTGCAGAGGGGCTGGGGTGCCAGCGGGGCCGGCTGTTGTGAGGTCAGCCCGTGCCGAGTGGGATCTAAATCCAGACACGCCGTGTCTTGTGTTCGCTTGGAGGCAAATGCAATGAAAACTCTTGCATTCCAAGCAGGTTAGGGGAAAATATGGGGAAATGAGCAATCTCCTTGGCTCTGCTGATGCACAAGTGTCTTCCAGGAGGATAGCGATGCTCTGTCCTTCAGCATCACTCTGCTCCTGCTGGATTGCTGCTGATCCAGAATGTATGAGCTTCCATTTGTTTGTTGGTTTATGCTGTCCTGACAAGCAAAATATTACAGAGATTTATAAAATTAACTGAAGGTAATAAAAAGGCATGGGGGCTCATCTGGTTCTCCTCAGCTCAATGCCCTGGAAAGCCCTTTACCCCAGCTGAGAGCCCAAGTGCTGCTCTTCCTGCCCCGAGGTGACCGGGGAATCCACAGTGTTTAATGCAAAAATACACAGCAGTGAAACACGGACTTGGTGAACATTGAGATGAGGGAAGAAGGGGAAATCAGAGCAGGTTGAGCTCCATTTACTAGAACTGGCTGAAAAAAAAGACAAAAAAATAGCAATTTGAAATGCTTGTGTCTTGCTCCTATCAAGAGAGCAGAGAATGAGCACAGGGGTTCATTCTTATTTGTGATCAAAGACTTTGAGCTAATCTCATTTTATTCTCTACTCCCATGTACTGCTCTGTGGTTGTGAACTCATGGATGGCAGGAAACTCCTCTTGCTTTGCTCTCTGAGAGAAGTGAGGACTTGGCATTTTAGGATCTCGGATGTAATGAAAACTGCTTGCTTGGACATGCCATTTCCAATGTGGCAGCTCCACAGCTCAAGGGTTAATTGGGCTCCATCATTTTCAGCCTAGACATTGATATAAAGGCTTATCCAAAGAGGAAAGCTTGTTTTTAGCAAGGTGGGAGCTGCAGGTACAACAGCCCCTCCTGCTCACCTCTGCAGCCCCACCTGTTCACACCTGGCTGGGGCAAGAAAAGCAGAAGGAACTGTTTGTTATAGGACAATTCCCTTGCGTGGAGAACGCCTCCTCAGGCTTATAACACATCTTCCATCCCTGGGACACCTGGATACCTCCAGCAAGACTTCCCCCAAGGGTAGGGCCAAAGGTGCAGTGTTCCTGGTGCACAGCTCACCCACGGAGCCTCACCCTGGTGGCCACGGGCTGTGGAGCCACCCTGAAGCAGGGGAGCAGCCAAATGTGGCTGATGGGAATCACTGATGGGAATCACGGGAGGTGTGCCTTTGCTTTCTAAAGGGCTGTTAACACATTTAGGGTTAATCACACGGATAGATCTCCGTGGCTTGGAGCCAGTAAAAGCACGGATCCCCAGGCTTCCCGATGGGAATTGGCCAGGGCCAGGGCCCATGCTCTCACCCAGTCGTTGGGAAGTAAGCTGTGTACTCAGCACAGAGACATCCAGGGATTTTGTTCTGTGTCATCCCTCTCACACCCCCTGAAAGGTTCTTATCCAGGTGGAAACTCGAATATCTTCCCATGCCTGCCAAGATGGCAAGGCAGAGCCCAGAGGACATAGGCAAAGGGCTGATCTGAGCTGCTTTTTCTCAGTGGTGGCTGCAGGAGCCATGGAGGCTGGATGGAGGAGAGGTTGAGCCCCATTCCTGTGCCTTGACCTCCTTCAGGGACTTCGATGTATCAAAAATTATATACTTAAAGGAATGAGCTTCCCAAGGAGGGAAAAATCTTCAACTTCAAGCCCTGCTGAGCGTAGGAAGGCATTTAGAGGCACAAATCAGTGGGCCTGGTGCAAGAGGGCCTGGGGGGAATGTGGGTTTTTCATCAGCTTTTATTTAGTACAGACACCACCAGGAAGTCCATAGCAAGTGTGTAAATGTTTGAGGGACACAGGCAGGGCTGCTTCAGATGAAACATCCCAGGGAACTGAGCTATGTCCCCATCTCATGTCCCACGTTTTAACTGGACATGGTGGGAGAAGAAAGCGCTTGGGGCAGGCTGGAAAATTAATTTTAAGAGACTTGACTGAAGCAGCACCCTGTCTCTCTCCTTCTCCCAGAGTGGTCTCCCAGCCTCTGCACATACCACCAGGCACTGACCTGGGCTGTTCAGCATCAAAAAAGCGTTTTACAAGTCAAGTCTTTGTGTTCTCTTAGTGGAGAAATCAGCAAAGACAGCCAGTGTGAACGTGTGTGTCCCAGGGGATGCATCAGGGAGAGGGGGTCTGGATGGACAGGCTGAGGGAAACTGTCTTCCCCAGAGAGAAGCTGTTTCCCCAGCACTTTGGAGACTTGGCTGTCCTCTTACTCCTCTCCCTGACTCCAAACCTCGTTGTCAGGAGGCTTAAGGAGGGCAAAGGGACTGTGTGCACCAAGTCCCCTCTGCTGCCTCCCTCCCTTTAACCTTGTGGAAGGTGACTGGTGGCCCTTTGCAGGGAGCTCACTGCCATCCACCTGAATTTCCACACACTTGCAGGGGCTCGACTGACTCCTTGTGATTCATTCTAATGTGGCTCAAAGCAGCAGCTTGCTGCAGCCTGATGTGAAGCACCCACATACGCTCACATTATATAATATCAATGTAAGAAGATTAAATTATCCGGTCTGAGGAAACACATGCACGTAGGGATGTACACACTCACACACAGTCTGGAGGGTAGCTCAGTGGAGCTGAGGGCAAAGCTTTCCTCCAGTCACACTGAACTTGTGCTTTTTTAGCATTAAGATACTGGGGCAAATAGCAAGTATTTGCCTGTGCATAGACAGGTGTGTGAAGCACGGCAGCAGCTGAGTGTTCTGCGTTTGAGGGAAACACGAGAAGAGTTTGTAAGTGCGTGCTCGGTTATCCACCCTGTTGGCAAAGTCTGAGCAGCAGCATGGAGCAACAGGTGGAATCCAAACAGTCCCAGCACTAAACTTCACCTGTCAGCGTATGGCAACATCCCTGGGAAAGCAAACAGAGGGGGGAACTGTCCCCAGAAGCCCTGAGCATCTCTCAGCAGCCATGGAGAGCCCGGCCCATCCCGTGGCCAGGAGCCCTGCCCTGCAGCCATGTGCATCGGGGCACAGCCCGCTCCTCGGGCTGCACAAACACCAGCAGATCGATGCACAAAGTCGGGAGTCATGCTGAGCTTGGGGTGCCCAGGCCTTTCGCCCAAAGATGCACTTTACCTTCCAGAAGTTTCATGTTGGGAGGGGAATGCTGGAAATGCTCTTCACCTACAGCTGCCCACGGTGCTCAGGCTGCCCGGGCAGCGAATGGCTTTGCCTCTCCCTCTGCTCCTGCGCTTTCCCGTCATTGATTCACATTGTTCTGCTAAATATAACTCGGCCCCTTGAAGCTGCTCACTCAGCTTTTACCCCCGCCGGCGGAGCGGGGCACGGAAGGTGCTGGCAGGAGCGGGGCTGGGCGGCCGCTGCCGCTTCTGGGCACCTGCCGTCCCTGCCCGTGTCCCCGGCCACCACCGCCACGATAGGGCCGGGTCTGAGACCCGCTCCCGCGACATCCGGCGCCAGCCGCGGTGATGCTCGGGGTGCTGCCGGTACCGCACCCCGCCTCGGCCCGGGCCGAGACAGCGGGAACACACCGCTCTGACCTCCCTGGGCTGGGAACGCCCGGCATGGGGTGGCCGTGGCCACCGCCACCCGCTCGCGGGGACATGGGGGACGAACGGACAGACGGACACCCCCCCACACCTTCCCCCCCGCCAGCGGCGCCGAGGCCATTCATGAAAAAGTTGACGTCAGGCGGGTGGGCGGGGCTGAGTCCGGGCCACGCCCCCCGGGGCCATTTAAGGCGGCGCGGCGGCGGGTGCGGGGCTCAGAGCGGAGGCGGCGGTCGAGGCGTGAGGGAGTTCTCTCGGTTCCCCGGCAGCGCCGCGCATCGTCCCGCAGCGCCTGGGTGCCCCTTCCGCCACCCCCTGCCCGGGGCAGCCTCTGCTGGGACTTCATGTCTGTGCTGTGTCCCCTGCCCTGGTGAGTGGGCGCTTCCTGTGAGGGGCGGGCGGGGGGACGCTTGAGGTCGAGCCCCTTCAGCCGTCCGTGTCCCCTTCATCCCGCCTCAGCCATCCCGGGATGAGGCGAGGAGCGGGACGGTGAGGGGCCCCGGGGAGCGGTTCGGGGCCGGTGGCGGCGGTTCCCCGGCGGGCGGTAGCGGGACGGGTGAGCCGCTGCGAGAGGGAGTTCGCTTCACTTTCTCGCGCTGGAAATTCCATTAAGGGCTGGAAGAGCCGAGCTGGAATTGGCGCCGCGCGCTCCGCTGGCGTGGGAGTCCCCGAGGTTGTAAAATAAGTCAGTGGGAGCTAAAGCGCACCGGCTTGAGAAATAAAAAAAAAAAAAAAAAAAAAGAAAAACCAAGCGCCCCGCGCTTGCTCTTCATTTACTGTGGTTTTTTAGTTCCCCCCTCCCCGCGAGGCAGAGCTGGAGGAAGCGGGGTTAAAAGCGAAGCGCTGCTGCCGGAGCGTCCCCGGGTGTGCTGGAGCTGGGCTCCTGGGGGGAGAGCCGGGGAGGTGCTCCCAGGGCATTGGATGTAGCTATAGCTTACGAGGTACTGAGCTTTTTCCGCTGCCTTCCAAGGGGGGGCAGGAAGGAAGGGACCAGAAATAGACTGCCTACAGCCTCTGCTGCTCGCTTCGCCGCTTGAATCGTGCTCGGTCCTGCCGGAGCCCCTCAGATCACTGGAATGCTGTCTTTTGTCTCTAGCTCTGATTATCTGAGATCCGCTGAAATGACTGAAGTGATGATGAACACCCCAGCCATGGATGAGATCGGACTAAGCCCCCGCAAGGATGGGCTGTCGTATCAGGTAAGTGTCTGGCTGGCAGTTGAGGCACTAATCCCGTGTGGAATTGCCTGGGCTAGACTGTTAAGCTTGGTCTAACGCACGTTTCCATAGCCTGACCATTATAATAGCAGGTCTTGCAGTAGTGAGAACTAGTCAACAGACTGGAATGTTTGCTTGGCAGGAGATGGTTGTCTAAAATATCACTCGCTATCAGTGCGAGTTGGCAGAGGATTCAATTGTTTTGTAGTGACCAAGGCCCTGCTCATTCAGCATTCCCGGGGCTCAGTGGGAGATGGGTTAAAGAAGGATTCATGGCACTCACTGGGCTGAGAGGGCTCATGAGATCTTTGTAACACAGCATACAGCTGATCTGCTGAGAGCAAGAGGATGCTGTTTATATGGTATCCACATTTTTTGGATCTAGTTCTTGATTTTCCTGACTGATGTGCCCATTTGAAAGGGTTAACAGTGCTCTGTAAGAGACAGTGAGGCCAGACGTAGCCTAAATGAGCCGTGAAATGTCACTGGAGATACCGGTACCTGGAGGCACGAGTTGCATTCATTCTGAAACTTCTGAACAATGTAGTTAGCTATTAATCTCTAGATCAATGAAGAAGTGGTCTGAAGCTAGATTTAATCTTAACATCCCTTTCATTTCCTAGCCTGTAGTTAATCAAAGCACAAGTTAGGCATCTTCGCTTCCCAGCTCCATGGTTTTCTTCACTTCCAGGAGGCTTGTTGATGAGCTCTGACACAGATGCTGGATGCTGGCAGACGACTTGCATCTGGTCTGTGTGTCGGGTGACTCTTTACCAGCACATCCAGATGCAGGCTTTGTCCTTTGCAGATGTTACACAATCTGCATGGAGGCATTTGCTCCAAGTGTGCATTCAGATGAGGTGCTGAATGTTTGTCTGAAAAGGGAACTACAAGGCAGCAGCAGTGCACTGGAGCATGAAATCGACTGAACTTTGGGCCACCACTGAGGCCTCCAGCAGAAGGCATAGCTGTGTGGAGGAAAAGGGGATGCATTCCTTCTTTTAGTCAGGATTCTGGCTCTGGATAATGCAAGTTGTTTGGTTCATAGCTGTGCTGCGTTTCAGTACTTGAGCTAGTGGGAAGTGTGCAGCCTCTCTTTCCTCTCTTACAGACAGAGTGCAGAGGCAATGCCAGTTGTTAAATCTGAAGCAATCAAAGTAACCTGCATGGGCTGCCTTTATGGGTCACCTTACAAAGAGGCTTAACCCAGTCAGGACAAATGCCTCAATCTACCCATCCAAATTCCTAGGGAGAGGCAGAATCTAGGTGCCCTGCTTGTTCTAATGATCACTTCAGTCAGGTTCTTCCCCAGGTGCTAATGACCTTGATAAAGCCTGCTTTGGCCAACTGGGGAGCAGGACTGTTTGGTTTTGAGTGGATCACCTGAACCTGTGAGTCATAAAAGCTGACGACTCATATCTGTGCAGGGCTTCTGCATCCTAGATCTGTTCTCTTTAGTGGTCTAGTGGCAGATAATTTTTTTTTTCAAATGCCTGCAAGGAACTTCACCTTGATATAATGAAGAGTGATGGCAGCAGGAGTAGAGGAGTTGAAATGGAAGACCCTTATGGCATTAGTAGTGTGTGGGCTGTGTAGGAGGTCTACCTCTAAATCAGGTTAGTGTAAAGAGGATTGGGGAGCAGGATCCAGCCTTCCTTCTCTGGCTGCTAGGCTGAGAATGTCACAGTGTAAGTCAAGGTAAGTTGAAAGCATCCTTAAAGGGTTGAAAAGTCAACTGAGACCAGCAAGGGCAAATCTGATGCAAATAGCACTATGAACTTTTTGTTCTACCTCAGACTTTGGCACTTTGTGCCTCATCTTGCTGATGGAGAGAGTTTGGTACATGGAAAATTGTATGCTTGTCTGAGAGCTGTAGTGCAATAACTTAAAACCAGACAGGGCTAATGGAGCATGACTGCTCCTACACTGAGGCTTGTTGTTCTAAGCTGCAGCATCTTCCTCCACTCATCTGCAGAGTCAGGCACTCACAGTGTAACAGCCCTTGGCTGGCTATGAGAGGCAAAAATTAAAAAGTAGAGCCAGAATCAAGCTTTTAGCTTCAAAATTTTGTCCTCTTCCTTTAGTAGAACTTGAATTAATTTTACTGCAGAGATGACCTCAAACTGGGGTTCAGAATTTCCCCCTTCAAGCTGTGTAGAGCAGGGACTGCCTGGGAGTTGGTCAGTAGGATACTGCCTGAGACTGGGGGCTGCTTCTGCCACCGGAGGCAGGCATGAAACTGTCTGGACCAGAGGAGGTGGTACAGCCCAGCAGCAGTGCTGGAATTCTAGAGCACATCAGTATTTGCTACGGACAGACTTGTCCTACCAAGAGAACTGTTTAAAAGTCTTTTTTTTTTCTTTTACTTGGAAGTAAACTGAGGAAGCAAGCTCATACCCTGATTATAAACTTTAGCAATCTGATTCCTCTGTCTTGTGGAGTTCACTGAACTTCTTGGCTCCTCTCTGTCTCAGTGGTTGTGAAGGGAGCTTGAGTTGTTGACTTTTTTCTTCTGCATCTTCCACCCACTGGGGTGTCTGTCTGTCCTAGACATCAGCTGAAGGTCTGCACTCTCCTCCCTGGTAAAGCACTGTGCCCTTTGCTGGGCTGGTCATCACTGCTCAGTAGTGTGGAAACTCAGACTGCAGAAGGAATACCAGTATTAACGGAGTTCCTTCCTTAAGGCAAAAATGATTTCTCATCACAGGATTGCCTTTTTTCCATTTAATATGTAAAATGCTTGTAAGCTAGCGTGCTAGCTTCAAAATCATCTTCTGTAAGACAGATTTTATTACTGTGTTTGTGACAGCAAGCTGCTTTCTGATCCCCCTGAAGATGGTTCAGATTCCAAGGGTCTGAGCAGAAGTGAGTGGTGAATTTGGGGCATGAGTCTCAGAACAGGGCAGCATAGACAAAACAGAAGATGTGACTGAAGAGATGATGTCATGCTGGGTCTTGTGCCTGCAGTGAGAAGCTATTTCTGGATCTTTAATAGATGTCCCATAATTCCCATGGGACTTACTAAACAAAAAACTCATTGAAATGCAGCTGATGGCTCAAGTTGCCCCTGCTACAAACAGATGTGGCTGTGGAGGGCTTCACACTCTTCCTGCCTGGCAGTGTCCAGCGAGCCAGGCTGTTTCTGCTGCCAGCCAGAGCCAATGCACTGTTTGCTGTTTCCCAGCCCCAGAAATACCCGTGCTTTGAAGAGCCTCATCAGCACTCTGCCAGCTTGTCCTCTGTGCTGTCTCCCAGCAGCACGAACAATGCCGCTGAAACCGAGGCTGAATTAATCATTTCGTGGAGCTGTTGTCAAAACAGTGCCTTGGCTGCAAACCTACCTTGCTTCTTGGAAGTGGAGCAGCGTCTGAGCACAACTGAAAGTGCCTTAATGCCCCAAGTGTGTGTTCTGAGCAGAGGCAGTGTGCTGAGCTGAGTGTGCTGCTTTGCTGCAGGCTGGCTGGCAGGTAGGTGGCTTGCTGGTCCTTCAGGCTCCCCTGTAGGAGAGTGGCCTGCAGAGGCTAAGCTTGCCTCGTGCCCTCAGCCGAGGTTTGGTTGTCATGGGGAGCTTGAGCTCTTTAAGTCGTGATCGCATCATGCTGGGATCTGTGTAGGTTAATCACAGCCACGGCTCGCTGGCAATCACGTCAGAGTGCCTGAATCTGGGTAAATAGGCTTAAGGCTCTATCCAGTGGCTGTGCCAAAAGCTTGGTGTTGGGGAAGTCATTTCTGGTGAGCGCAACACCTCTTCACCAGCCCTGGGGAAGCACTGGCTTTCCCAGGGAGTTGTGTGTGCTGGATCTCTCCAGTTAAACTGGACCACCAGTACTGGCCCAAGGGCTGTTGGCTCAATGGAAATTGAACTTCCTCTGTAATTGTTTTCTTGTCAGGTGCTTCATGTCTGTGCAGCTTTGATCTGTGCAGGGGAAGTCCTTCAGAGGTGCTGCTTGCTGCTGTGGAAGGCTTTGAGACCAGGCTGCAAAAAGGTGGTGATAGCAGGCACGGCTGCTAGACAAGATTAATGGCCAGAGTCAATGTGTAAACCAGGGTCTGAGACATTAGTGAAGACAGAAGCAGGATATGGGATAAACAGATAAAAAAGCAATCAAGTTGGCAGCTATCTGTGCACGAGTGTTCCACTGAAATCCACACTGAGGACAGAGCAGCAACACCTCAGAGCATGATTTTTCCACCCTACTTTGATGCCTTGTTACTCTGAGGGAAAATGGTTAGATGTAGGAAGTTTCCCTGACATCATGCCCTGAGACAGGGCAGTATTTCTGTGGCTGGGGAGTTGTTGCGCTCATCAACCTGAGTCACCGGGGCCGTGTACATACTTGGAGCTCGTTTTTGAGTCTTGACTACTGTGTGAGTAAATGTATACATTGTGGCTGGAGGAGTTCTCCAGAGAGGACACTGAGAGATGACTGAAGCACTTCCTGAAAGGAGCTTGCCGTGCTTCTCAGTGGCACTAAAGTTTTATTTTCAGAACTTCAATGCTGATTTGGGATTTGGAATTTGGAATATTGATATTGCTGAAGAGGCACAAAATTCAGCCCTTTAGTCCAAGGAGGATGAGTGATGTATCCTGTATCTGAAGTGGGATGTCTCCCAGTGTGGACTTTGCAGTCTTGTATAGAGCTACCACAGTCAAGCAAAGCTTTCCCCCAAACCAGTAACTTAATTTGGAAAGATGTCA
Organism: Camarhynchus parvulus; assembly: GCF_901933205.1. NCBI lineage: Eukaryota > Metazoa > Chordata > Aves > Passeriformes > Thraupidae > Camarhynchus > Camarhynchus parvulus. The sequence goes on from NC_044573.1 coordinate 12,980,277, forward strand.
TTGCTTTAGTCTCCCTGTAATACAATTTAAATAGTTTTCAGCCCCATGGGAGGGGAGACAGGCATTTTAACTATGGGTGTTGGTATGGGGCACACATGTGGAAGTTGTTTTGAATTTACAAGTGTCACTTGGATTATGGTAGTGCTGAGCTAATCTTCTAAATTGCCTGACATCTCTCCTGCTTTTGGTGTTTCTCCATCCCTGTGAATGCTGAGAGAGGGTATGAGCCTCCCCAGGGCAATGAAAACTTTCCGTTCTTGTTGCCAAGACTTCATCCAAGGATAGTAGAGCTGGATCATCTGAAACAGAGGCAAACATGATCATCCTAAAGTCATTTCAAGCTTTTGTTTCAAGTTCTGCTTTTCCCTGCCCTTTCCAGCTGCAAGGCAAGGGTTTGGTTGATTTGTGTGTGATCTGGATAAGTTCATGAGGAGAGCAGTTCCCAGACAGAAATCCAGAGAGGCCTGTAAAAACCAGTCTTGCTGTTAGCAAGAAGCTGTGTTGAGTGGTGTAAGAAGTAACATACATGTCATGTCCTCTGTGTATCTAGAGGTGTTGGATGTGTCTCTCCACAGCCAGGATTTGGGGCTCAGCTACAGGGAGGGAGCTCTGTGTGGAAGCAGTTGCAGTCCCTTGTGCTGTATCATGCGAGTGAAGGGGTGGAAGATGCCTTTGAGTTGCGGTAAATTTGCTTTTAGGCAGCCATCACAACCAATTGCTTGTCACTTGTCCCCCATCAAGTGACCGGGTCTGCCAGGGGAAGGTGTCTGCCTCAGCTGTGTGCAGGGTGGCTCCCTGTCATGCAGAGAGGGAGAAGCTAACCCATGGCTCTTGCCCTCTTTCTAGGGAGGGAGGTGCAGAGTGTTCCTCCCACAGTCCTGGGCAGGATAATGGGAGCAGGAAGGTTTGGAGGCAGGTGCTGCTGTCCTGGCTGCTGTGCCACAGAGTGCAGAGCTCCCAGGTCAGAGCTGAGCTGCTGCAATTCCCAGTGTGGAGCTTGCTGTAAATTGGGGAGATTCCTTTCTCCCCATTGTCTAAAACCTGGAGTGGGACCAGATAAGGCTTATGGACAAATGGATAAGGCCTATGGAACCAACAAATGTAGCATGGTCCTACTGGAGCAGGACAGAGAGAGCCTGGTGCTTGCTTATCTTTTCCTGTGAAGAGGAGGGGGAGGCTGGTTGGGTTAACCTTCTCACTTGGCTTCCCCAGATGTACAGTTAAGTCTCAAACCCTTTTTCCTTGGGCCCCTGTGCTTGGCCTGCTGTCACCCTGCCCGTCGCACTGGAGGAAATCTGCCTTTCTGTGTTTTTTCCATTGACTGTACACGCCCCTTCAAAGTGCAGTTGCAACATCTCCCTTCATGCTGCCTCAACGATTAAAAAGCATGACTTAGTGGAAAAAATCCTGACCTTCTTGGGTTTGGCCTGTCCTGCAGCTGTTTGAGATAAGATTGTGCTAGGGTTTTTTTTTATTATTAAAAAAGCTGCACACCACATTTTGCGGATATTTGTTTGTAAGGAAATGACTACTACTTAGTTTCTGGAAAAAAAATCTGGCAGGCTATTTTCAAAGAAATTGCTCCAATTTGACCTAATGTGCTTAAAATAATAGCAGCCAAAGGTTAGTTTAATTATTATACTGCTATTTTTCTTCCATAGGGGGCTATTTTCATGACATTATCAGCTTATGTAACCTCTTGAACCACACTTTTTTTTCCATTGCAACCTTCTAAACCATGTAATGTCAAGAGTATTTTTTCCCTATCCTGGGTTTAGATAACTTGGTGCTTAAGAGCCACTGACTGTACTTTCAGTAATGCACTGTGTGCCTGAAACTGATTTTGTTTGGCCAAGCAGAAGCCACAAAGCTCCAAGAAACAGTTGCTGTCTCACTGGCGCTGAGAGTGACTAATAGCAAGTAGCTCACGCTGCCGTGCCCAGGTTGATGTGGCTGTGTTCAAGGGACCTCAGCTGCTCTTGAGCACCTGAAAAACATGGATGGTGGGAGCTGGAGTCTTGCACCACCGTCCCCAGGACCAGATGGTCTCGTGCAAACAGCCCCTGGTTTGTGCATTTCTTTCTGTTCCCTTGCCTGAATTTGTGTAAGGTAGCAGCCCGATGGCTTTCCCAGTCTGATTGCCACTAAGCTTTGGGTGTGAAGGAAAAATGAGGCTGAACAGTGGAAGACTGAGTATGGCCAAGGAGGTGTTGCTGTAGCTAATAGTTGCTAGGCTGAAGAAGGAGTAGATAGGATGTTGTTTCACTTCTTGTGGCCAGGGCTTCCCAAGGTGGTGAGTACCCAGATGATTGGCACAAGGAGAATGAGGCTTCATGGTTAATTCTCGGGGCTCCTGGATAGGGAGCCTGCTTTTGTAGCTGGAACCACAGAGATCAAAGCAGATGAGATATTGCACTCAGACTGAGGCCAAGGCTGGCAGTGCTGCTCCCTGCAAGGATGCTCTTGTAACTCACTTCAATGCAGATGATATTCAAAGAAAAGTACAGCCACATGACTTCTCACCTGGCCTACAACCTCAAGGGGAAAATGCACTTTGACATTTTCTTCTTTGAGGTATTTAAATGCAACTCTGATGTGAAATGGACACTCTGATAAAATGGCTTGAAATAGCAGGTGGTGGTTGTTTGGTCTTCTGGCTTCTAACCAGGAGGTCTGATGTAGCAAGTGGATTTTATCACCCAGCAGTGATAACATTTTTATCACCCATCCAGTTCCCTTCTGGATGAGCTGGGGTTTGAAGGTGTTCCCCCAGCAGGTTATGCACAAGTAACACAACCTTTTCTTTTCATATTGCAATGTAGGCATGCAAAGCTGCTGCTAACACTGCACCAGCAGGGTTTTTCCCTTTACTCACACTTTGCTTCAGTTCCTAGTAGGATTAAAGTGTGCATCCACATGGCAAGCAGTGGGTGGGAGGGAATGGGAAAGGTAACCTTGAGGGGCTGGAGATCCAGGAGTCCTTGTATTCACTGCATGGGAAATACAGTGCATAACTACTGGCTGTGCCACAGGTGCCCCTTTCCTGAAGAAATACAGTCTAGTCCCCAGCCCTTCCATAAAATGAGTGTCCTGCTGAGTTTCACTGCTGATGTGTGGTAGCTGTAGTGTGCAGAATACTGCCAGAATTATCTCTAAAATGCAGCTGAGCTATTTCAGGCTGGCACTGTGGCCCTGGAGTGATACCAGACACAGGCCCTTGCTGCAGGGGTCTGGGCTGTGCTAGCCCTGGGTTGCCATGAGCCTCCTGCCTCCCAGCAGCAGAGCCTGGAGAACAAGCCTGTTCTGATGTGCAGCCTGACCAGCAGCAGGAAATGAGATCTCAGATTCTCTGATGGAGAGAGCTCTGTGTGCAAACTGAAGAGCATTAATGCAAAAGCAGGGGTGGGGTGGGGGGGAGGCATTTGGATAAATATCCAAAAGGGCAGGTGCCTGTTTGCTGAGCGCTATCCAAGCAAGCGCGTGCTTCGGGAGCCTCCTGGGCAGGGCTCATTTCCATTACTTGGAGACTGGAAAAGGTTATTGACAACTTCAAGAGTGTTCCCATTGCCCAGTGGTTGACTCTGTGTCCAGACTAGCCTGCCCTGGAGACTGAGCGTCTCGAGCTGGGTTTTTGGCTGAGCCTGTGCGAGTGCAGCCCCTCTGACAGCCTCTGTTCCTTGGCTCTTTCAGATCTTCCCCGACCCCTCGGACTTTGATCGCTACTGTAAGCTGAAGGACCGCCTGCCCTCCATCGTGGTGGAGCCCACGGAGGGCGACGTGGAGAGCGGTGAGCTCAGATGGCCGCCCGAAGAGTTCCTCGTGCAGGAGCAGGACGAGGAGGAGGAGGAGGAAGAAAACTGTGAAGACGCAAAGAAGGACAACAAGGCGCAATAAATGGCATCTGAGGAAAGGCAAGGGACTGCACCCTTCTGAAGGAAGAGCCACACTTTCTTTGAAAGTCTTTTTAATAAGACAAGTTCAATTTTGCACCTGCGAGATCTTAGTTTTTTTGTATTCTCTGTATTGAGAACTGAAGCCCTCGGTGTCACCAGACCTCCTGAGGAAGGAAGGAAGTAACGCAGAGAAATGTTTGCTGTTCTCGAGATCATTATCTGTATTTTTCCGAGGCGGAGGCAGCAGTGAAATTCCAAGCACATGGCAGAGAGTGACCACACGAGGACTGCTGAGGGGGGAGCTCGGGAAGGGGGAGGAAAGTTGGAGGTGGCAGCGTTTGGCTGGGAGCTGCCTCTGGCTAAAAGCATGAGAACAGAGCCAAAATATCTCAGATTTGCCTTTCTTACAGCTTCCATTTTGTGTGCTGGGGGGTGGAAGGGTGTCCATAGCGAAGCATGGCTAAATGATCTAGTGACAAGGGGCCTGTAGCTCTCCCTGGTTCGGCACCTCCTAGGGTAAGGTGAGCGTCCATAGGAGTAGTCTGGTTTCTTGCTCTTGCTGTTGAGCCTGTTTTCCAGCCACTTTCCCCCATGTTACTTTGTCCCCCTGTTTGCCTTTAGACTCTTCAATGCTGAGCAGCTGTATTTGCAGGATAGCATTAGGCTGCTGCTTGTCATCTCTCCTGCAACGCCCTAGCTTATCTTGCAGGTGGTGAGCATGAGGTGGTGTGCATCGGATGTAAAAAGGTGCTTCTGTCTGCAGCAAGAGCTCATGTAGGTTTGAACACCTCAGATTTTTCTCTCCTATTTGCTGAGGCTGCTGTGGGTGGTCTCGTCTTGTACAGTGCCCCAAGCCTAAGGGTGGAGATTTATGCCCCCTTGCCTTGGTGTCCTTGAAGTTGTAGGGTTTTGTGTCTCTTAACTTGCTGGTCAATGGGCTTGGGAGGGCTGGGGTGGGGGGGTTCTCCTCCAGCTCTGCACTGCAGGGCCTCCTCAGGGCAGGACAGGCTGGTGGGAGTGTTGGGAGGGCTGCCAGACCTGGGGGTCATCCAAAGACAAAACACCAGATCGAGTGTGGATCACCAGTGGGGTTTGCAGGATGGGGTCTGCTGGGAGAGGATTAGCCTGGGTGTCCTGAGACAAGATGCATTCCTGCTTTTTAGTGAGGGTGAAACGTTCATGGTTGTTTTAATGAAGTGCAGACTGGCTTGTGAAGTCTGGGTTTATCCTCTCTTCACCATATCCTGTCTCAAGGAGAAGGCCAGTCTGCTGCCAGACAAGGTAACCTGCTGCTTTCCTGGAAAGGAGGGATGGTCTTGCAGCTTTGGGGACCAGCTTGGGAACCAGTCAGTCTTGGGACAGGATGAGAGCAGTTACCACCTAAACCAAATCTGGGGTCATGGAAGAGAAAAAGAAATGTCAAGGCCTTAACCAAACTTCCATAATAATCCCAATGCCACCCCCCTTTGCTTATAACTGGTTCCATTTTTAAAATCTATTTGGACATGTGTGTATTTGTATTTTTAATACCTCATGAGTAGTTAAACGCTGGTGGGGTTTGGGAACTGCTTTTAACGTATTGGCAGGATTGTTTTAGTCTTGTCTTGCTTGTGTTTCAACATAATGGCAATAATTTATCAGCTGTGTAGCTATTTTTGGACAGATGGGAGTTTGGAGAGGAGTTAGCACAAAGCAGGAGAAATTCAGTGTTCCTACACTGCAGCTGGCCTCTGGTTCAGCCACGCAGACCCAGTCAGACACTCCCTGCCCACCTTGGATGGGTGATCACTGAACAGCCATGATGTGGTGATACCATTTTCTCTAGCAATGGATTCAGCTGTTGTGTCTGTAACACTTGTTCTAGTCTTGCTGTCTTACTGGAGTGAGCTTGTACACCTGCTTACCAGCCAGTTGTCTTATTTCTAAGTGTTACTCTCTATTGGTCTCTACCATCTGTACCACCAAGTCAAAGCTCTATATCAAAGATATTACCATGTGGGCGGCAGTGAGATGGCAATCCTTGGACTTCAGACCTGCTGTCTGCCCTGAAGACTTGCATATTTCTGTCTGCATCCTTTTTTTGGAAGTATTGTGTATATTTCTATTTGTTGTTGAACGTATCTAAAGAACAAAGCACTCCAGTAAAACTCCTGTTGTATGATATACATTCTATATTTCTGTAATTCTTTTTTGAGCCTCAGGGAGAAGCTAGCATTTTTTTCAAACTACATTTTTGTCACTGTGACAGTTGTAAATAAAGTTTGAAAATGCTTTCCAAATGTACTGGCTTTGTTTTTACTGCTAAAGTGGGTTGGGATGGTCAGCCTTCCAGATCATGGCTGTCAGCTGAGCCTGGAGATGCTGGTTCCATACTGGTGGCTGGCCTCAGATCCTGCCCTATGGCCTTGGAAACCTAAGTCAGCTTTGAGGGGCAGCACCTTTGCCTTCCATCTTCCTGTGGTTGCTCATTGCTGTGTGAAAGGCTGCAGCAAACTGCTGCTCTGGTTTATTTATTCCTGAAAGAAAAAAAAAATCTGTATTTATATCTGTCATCTACATCTACCCCCTTACCTAACCTTGCAGAACATGAAGTAATGGAGAGTGGAAACTATTCACAGCTGCTGTTAGTCATGTTCCCTGTGCATGCTCTTCCCTGCCCTGAGCAGCACTCTTGAAGACAAGCCTTGCCTTGCTGTGTGCCTGTAGGGTCCCAGCTGAGCTACCCAGGGGTGTCTGTGTTGGCCATTCTGGGTCTAGAGGTTTGTGGTGCTGCTGGGGAAAATGGCATTTCTGAGTGTGACTCTGAGCTGCTCTGGTACCCAGGCACTGTTCTGGCTGCAGAAGTCTGACCACGCCAGGATTCAGTAATTCAAGCTGTGTACTTAATGGGATTAAATTTTCCACTAAAACCCGGTGATAAGAAGCAAATACCCTGGAATACCCATATCTTTAAGGTACATGGACAGAAGTTCCTGTGATTTGGCAGCTAACACTCTAATCTAACCTAGGCAAACAAGCCCAGCTGAGGCTGGAGTGTTGTGTTTACATGAGACTAGTTTAAATACACTAACTAATGACCCTTCCATTTAATGCTTGAACTGAGGGCATGCTCAGTATGAGCCCCACAGTTCGAAGATGAATTGTATCCTGCTCAACCCTCATGGATATTTTATGCCATGGGAACAAATGCAATATTAAAGCTGACCTCTCCTTTTCTTCAGTCAGCCTCTAGCAGAGGTGCTTTGATGTCTTCCTTTCCTCAGGCGCAGTTGCTTGCCTTGTAGAAGCTGCTGCAAGACGACCAAATGCGCTGGTCTGAAATCAGCAAAGATGTTTATTCTTGACCCAGAACATTTTTGTTTAAAATACAGCACTGGTTAGGGAAACTGCAAACACATTGAACTTGTCTGCTGCTTCCATGTGCTGCACACCAGCAGCAGGTTTTTCAGGCTCACATCAGAATGAAGAATGAATCCTGATGCATCATCTTGTTTTGGGGTGAGACCAGAAGGGTTTGCCCCTGAGTGGGGCTTGCTCAGCCAGGGGGTCTGCCTTGTATCTGCCTGGAGCAGTGCTGGTGGGAAGGAGGCTCTTTCCTGCTCCTTGACTCCAACTATTGTGGCCAAACTGGAACTTGGATCATCAAATGAAAATGGGCTTGCTGCTGAATGGGTGAGCCTTAGTCATCCCAAAGAAGAATGATGGGTGGCATAAGGACCTTTCTTTGCACACAGAACAATGTTTCTCCTGGGTTACGTTTCAGCCTGAGGCATTTGTCCTCCTCAAGCTTTGCTCTGTATTTGAAACTGATGACACAGCAAGCTGTGCTCTGCTGTCCTGCTTAGTTCAGCCTGTGTTCACTCTCCCAGATATTTCATTTGTAGTGTTCAGTGTGCATCCACTTCTGTTCACCTTCATCAAGCCCACAGTCACTTGAACCTCTGCACATGAACTGCTGGCATCTGACTTTGCCTACATTTGGGTGCAGACAGGAAAAATTATTGCTCTGTGGGAATGCAAAGATAATTCACCAGCACTGCTTGTGAGGAGCAGCCACTCCTAAGATACAGGTCCCCTTGTGCAGGCTGAAGTTGTGCTCTGGTGTAACCAGTCTTTTTATCATTGCAGGCAACAGGAGAAGCTGAATTTTCTTGCAGGTGAGCTGTCTCCTTCCAATTTTAATCCCAGCAGGAAGTTCCCAGCCTATGAGGACGTGGAGCTTTCGTCCTTGTGATGCTGATCTGCTTTAAGATGCCTTGAAGCACAATCAAAACTAAAACAAAATCCTCCAAGTCTACCCACCTGGAACAAACCAGGGGATGTGAGGAGCAACAGCCTGTAATGTACCTGCTCTGAGCTCTCAAAAAGCAATCCTGAGCACCACACATCTCTGTATAAACAAGAGGAATTGCTATCCCTAAATCCTTACCTGAGGAGAAAAGCTCTGGGTGTTTCATGGTCCAAGTGATGCCTTTCTGCTTATGTTTGGCCAGCACAAATCTGTGTCTGGGTCTGAGAGGAGCACAGCAGAGTTTAGTTATGCACCTGCCTGGTGTCCCCACAGCCAGCAGGGGCTGTGTCAATGTCTCTGCAGCAGGAGGGCAGCGTGGGGGACATCCTTGAGGCATGGTGGCCCATCCAGGCTTTCCTGGAGGCCAGCAGTGTCAGCAGCACAGTGTCATTGGCTTTGAGTCACCTGGGCAAAAAATGTGTCACTTTCCACAGCCCCAGTGATCACCCACCTGCAGAAAGGGCTGTGCAAGCCTGGCTGGAGAGCAGCTCTGCTGAACTAAGCTCAAACCCATCCTCACACAAATGAAGGTTTATGAGTGCTGGTTCTAGGAGTGGGAGGGAAGAGGCTCCATGCCCATCACCTAGGGAGGTACTGAGTGCAGAGAAACCTGCTTCACCCAGGAAATGCCTGGGACTGGTGGGGGCATCGTGTGTGTTTATGTGATGATAAGCAGGGATGGAGAGAACAGGAGCTGCTGCAAAGCAAGGGAGGGCACTGTGGGTGGGGTTGTGCAGTGTGACAGTGGGGAGCTGCTCTGCCAAAGCTCCTTGTGGCTCCATGGTTTCGTGCCTGAAGGACTGGAAATGCAGCCAGGACATTCCCTGGGGCACACACTGACCTCTGCAGCTCCCACCTTTTGCTCAGTGGAAGTTCACCTGGAGGAAAAGACGTGTGGGGCTCGACTGTGTCATGCTGTGCTGATGGCCCCAGCATGAGCCAAAAGCCTGGGGCAGCAGGCTGGGGCACTTTGGGTGCCAGGACTGGAGACAGACCAGCTGGGGAAGAGATTCCTTTGTTCTCTGGTCTCACCTTCCCTTTAATGGCTAAAAGGGGAAGGATTGGGGTCAAAGCAAGAGAAGTAAATTTTTTTGGTTGGTGTTTCAAATCAGACCTTTTCCTGTCGATGAAGAACTTTTTCTCCCACACCAAGTTACCAGCTCTGTGAAAGTTGTCTTGTGCTTTATCCACGTTAAAACAAAAACCCCCAGCTCCATGCTTGAGGTCAGTGACCTGAACCTTTCCCACCGAAGAGAGCAAAGACAGGACAAGAAGAGATGGAAGATAGCAGTGGCCTCGGACAAGGGAGCAGAGCCTGGAGGGGTGAACCTCCACCCACCACAACAGGCAGCTGAGGCATAAGAAAGTCAAACGCAGTGTTCTGAGAGCCCTGAGGGGTGGGAAGAGTGCACAAGCCACAAAGGAAGCACGCACTGAGCCCTCTGTAGCTGTCGGAGCTGTAACCACACAGGGTTACCGTAGCAGCGACCATCAGCTTCATCTGATAAAAATAAGCAAGGAAGTCAAGTGTATGAGAGGGAGAGGATGTCAGAAGCCAAGCATGAAAATGTCACTGCAGCTCTGCTTTCATTTTCAGCACTTCCTTCTTTATTCTGCCCTCAGCCAGTTCAGGAGCCCAGGTATTTCCTGCCCTCCCTGTCCCAGAGTGTGTCCTGCCTCTGTCCCAAACACCCCCTGGCCCAGGGGGGCTCCTGGCCACATGCCGTGTGCAGTGCCCTGCTGTAGATGCTGGGAGCCTCATGCACAGCCTGCATCTCTGCTGCAAGCTGCAGGGATGGAGCAGCAGCCAGAGCCTCAAAGTCCAGCTGCAGCCAGGCAGCTCCTCATCTCCTCCAGGGTTGTATTTGCTGCTGCCTTTGGCTCTGAACTGCAAGGATGAGGACCAGCACAAGGGGAAACACGGGAATATAATCCCAGTGTGGTCACTGCCATGCAGCAGCCTGCTCCTGCTGTTCTCCGTGCTGAGAACAGCTCAGCTGGGGTGAGGAGGTGCCCCAGGTTTGTGGCTCTCTCCAGCTGTGCCAGGGCAAGGAAGAAGGGTGGCTGTACTGCAGGGGTTTGAGCTCTTCCCCACAGGTTCTCTGCCTTCAGAGCTATGAGCCAGGCAGGTTACAATCAGCTCAACAAATATTTGTCAAGCACGAGCCTTCCCGAGCGGTGTTTGACAACTCTTTTCCACTGCAGCTGTTGCCAGCGCTGCCAAGCCTGCCGTGGGTGCTGCCTGCGGGGTGAGGACTGACCCCTGCTGCCACCGGAGCTGCAGCCACACTGCCCTGCTTAAAACCCGGTTTGTGGCCAGGTGACAACAACGCTGGGTCCCCTGGCGTGGAGGGGAACTGGCTGAAGGTGGCTGGTGGGGCAAGCAGCAGAGGTGGAGCTGCTTTCCGTGTTCCCTCGGGTGGGAAAACCCTTCCCAGTGTGCCAAGGATGCTCTGTGTGCGTGTGTGTGTGTGTGCGTGTGCGTGTGTCTGTCTGTCTGTCTGTCTGTGTATCTGTGTCTCTGTGTCTTTGTGTGTATGTGTGTCTGTCTGTGTCTGTGTGTGTGTGTGTGTGTGTGTGTGTGTGTGTGTGTGTGCAGGTGGGATATTTGCCTCTCAGTGCCCTGCCCTGCTCCAGTGCCCACAGCTTGCTTCACCCTCTGCTCAGCCTCCTGAGTAATTGGCACATTCTGCCATGGATTTGGTGGGTTTCAGCCAGCTGCTGGGATTTGGGATCCTTCACAAGAGGGGAAGGCAGAGGCAGCTTTAGAGCAGGGTCTCCTGCATGAGCTTGCTCTGACAGCAGGACCAGGGGAACTTTGCAGGGGCTCTTCAATCCCTGCCGGGCTCAGCAGATCCTGCTGGGGCCATTTTCCTCTGCACTCAAGGACAAAGGGATTTTGTAGTGGGCAGTCTCATGACCTGTCTCTATCCATGGGGCTCTCAGCTGACCCGAAATGGGATTTGCCCTAATCTGCAGCACTCGGATGTGGATTCCTGGCTGGGTCTGCTGTGGGTGCCGCTATGTGGAAGAGGCTACTGTGCACCCCACTGGTGCTCCCAGATGGACTCCTGAGCTGTCCTGGCCCCTTCCAGGGCCTTTCTCAGCTGCCTGTTTGCTGCAGCATGTTTCACAGACTGCGCCCTGTCCATGTGCTCCTTTCCATACAGAATCCTTTCTGCTTTTTCTCAGTAGCAGCCCAAGCAATTCCTCCAGGACTTGCTGTCTCTGCCTTACTTGATCTGAGCAACTAAACCCCTGTAACTAGTCCTGACCTTCTGTGGGATTGGCCACAGAATGCAAGCAGTATCGTATTTAACGTGAGTATTTTGCTCTTTATAGGGATTTTTCATCAGTGACTTTCCATAGCTGTCTCTCCCAACAAGCCTTAGATATTTGTCTACAGGGAAGGTTCCTGGTGTGATGCAGCAGCAATAATTTTTGAGGAAACCTGATCAGAAGAAATCTGCACTGCTGTAAGAAGAAATGGTTTATTTGGCTGAGTTTTACCCAGACAGCCAGCAAAAGTTCCAGACCCTGGAAGCAAGGACCCCAAAAGCTTCAGACCCTGTGATGCCACCTCCCACCCTGGCACCAGGCTAGCCACGCTAAACTGCCTCCATTGTAATTAAAATCTGGGTGTTTAGTTTGAGGTACTTGTTAGGTCTCCTGCTGTACTCCATGGAAGGAAGTAAACATCTCCAGAAGGTGAATCATTTCAACAGCCTATCTGGAAAGAATGTCCTCAGGCCAGCAAGAGGATGGAGATAACCATGGAGCTGATTAGAGGGGTGGAGCAGCTCTCCTCAGAGGAAAGGCTGAGAGAATTGAGACTGTTCAGCCTGGAAAAGAGAAGGCTTTGGGGTAACCCCATTGCAGCCTTCCAGGACCTGAAGGGAGCCTACTACAAGAAAGATGGAGAGGAACTATTTAGAAGGGCCTGTAGTGACAGGACAGGGGGAATGGCTTCAAACTCAAAGAGAGAGTAGGTTTAGAGGAGATTTTAGGAGGAATTCTTTACTGTGAGGGTGGTGAGGCACTGGCACAGGCTGCCCAGAGAAGTTGTGGATTGCAAATTCCTGGAAGTGTTCAGAGGCAGATTGGATGGGGCCCTGAGCAACCTGCTTTGGTGGAAGACATCCTTGTCCATGGCAGGGGGCTGGAACGAGATGATGTTAAAGGCCACCTCCAAATCCAAACCATTCAATGTTTTTGCATGCCCAGCTTTCAAGCAGCTGAATCCAGAGGAGCAGCTGAATCCAGAGGAGCTGAACCTCACCCTTGGTTTGGTTTTTTTGTACTTTCACCTTGTTGGGTTTGCCCCTTCACATGTCAGTGCCCCCACTTCTGTAGTGCAAAAAGATTCATGCATCCATGGCCAGCCATTCTGTGTGAGCCCAGTGGACTGAATTTGCTGGAAAATTCACATTTCTTAAAAAATAACCCTGACCCAGCAGGACATCAGTCACATGAGGTGACACAACTGGTGAAAAAAACCCCAATTGTGAACAGGAAGAATGAGGAACACACAGGCAAGACTGCGATAAAGATAATTGAGGTGGAAGGAGAGGTGTCAGGGACAAACCACACATGGCTAGTTCACAAACTCTTGATGAGGTTCCTCCCACCTGAGCTGAGGAAAGCAGACCAAGGAGGTTAAATAGACTCCCTGTCTTTTGTCTGCAGCCCAGCTGCAGGGCCTGATCCTGTTTGCTCCCTTGCTCCCGCAGCAAAAACCTCTGGGTGTGCATGGATCTTGCACAGTACCCCATCTTTCTGTGTGTCTCAGAGATTCACTGCAACAAATGGCAGACAGACAAGCCCAATCTACTCACCAGGAACCACCTCAGTGTCTCAGGAATTGTTATTTCCACTCTAGTTTTTCACATTTAAATGTTGTGGACTTAAGTATTTGTCTAGGGCGTTTTTCTGTCCCCACACATCAGTCCAGGTACGCGGTGGCTCACCTGGGCAGGCTGGCTGGGCAAGAGTTTCCCCACAGGTTTCAGGGGGATGCTGGTCCTTCAACCCCCTCTGCTGGGTCTCACAACCAGTCAGTCCCACCAGGAAAGAAAATCCAGGGACCAGCAGCATGCTAGAGGGAACAGCATCTTCCCCTGTCCCTCACAAAGCACTGCAGGCTCCAGAGCACCCCTGGAAAGATTTCATAGAAGGGCAGAGCACGGAGCATCAGTGGAGAGCAGCAGCCTGCCATTCGTGCAGCTGCAGCAGGGTGTGACAATGCCGGGGCAGTAAAGCCAGCTGTGAGCAGCACAGATGAAAGGCACCATAAAAAACACGGCAGGAGAAGCACAACCATGAGAGCACAGCATTTTCACTTTCCATCTGTCGATGCCTGCCTGGTGGTAACCAGAAGGAGAAGTGAGAAAATGATGCCTCTGCAGTTTTATTCCGTGTCTTATCTGCTATTTGCCGTGTTACATAAGGGCCCAGTCTAGAGCTACTTCAATGTTCAGGTGCTTAACACAAAGACGTGTGGAAGGGCTTCAGGTTTAGCACCTGTTTTCTTCACCTGGCTGCCCTGGTCGTCTGGACCAAAGCAAGTCTGGGGAAATGACTGCCAAAGCTTTGCCTGGGACCAAAACCCAGCGCAGGACTGGCAGGAGCACGAGCGACCGACAGGAGCTGATAACGAGATGCCTTTGCTAATTGCTGTTTTTAAAGTCCAAAGTCACTGGAAAAAATGAGTGCAGTTAGATTTCGCACACTAACGACGAGAAGAAAGTGCTCTGGAATGTCTGAGTCACCGCGCTGAGCGCTCCTAATTACACAGAGATACACTTTTCATGGGCTGCGTTACATATTACAAATGTGAGCAGAGGCTTCCAGCGGCCTGGTGTCTGTCATTATGAGAGCTGTTTACCCGAGGATTTGAGGCTGGCTGAGATGACCCAGTGGGCTGCAGTTAGAGGGGTGGGATTTTTGCAGGTGATTTTGTTTCTTTCACACAAAATTGCAGCCCAGTGTGAAACCGGCGGACTGAAATAGCGGGTAGTGATTTTCTTGCAAACGTGGGAGCTGGGTTTTTACCTGAGCCCACACTCACATGCAATGTGCCCTTCACCCTGTGTCTGAACCTGCCAAGGTGCTGGGGCTCTTGGGAGTGACTCTAACACACAGAACAGGTTTGCTCTGAGCACCTGTGCCAGCCCCTTGCTGGCAGCCTGAGGGGTGTTTGGAGCTCTGGTCCAGACCTCACAGTCCAAATTGATTCCACGGGGCAGGGCAGGGCTGGTCCCTGATGGTGGTGAGCCCTGGGTGGGGGACAGTGACCTGGGGAGGTTTGTCCTGGTGTCCTGGCGTCCTGTTGTGTCTGGTGCAGCAAGGCCACAGCAACATCTGCCTCTGCTAGAGGATGCTGCTCTGGTGGCTCCTGGACCAAATCTGCCAGCCCTGGGTGGGACCCTCAGGCACCCAAAGGCACCTCAGAAGGCAGAGGGTACCTATGCACAGGCTCACACATTCCTCCTCGGTGGTCAGGCGGCCTTCTTGGGTAATCCCAGGGCAGCCAGCACTGGGCCCTGTCAGGGCACAAGTTTCCTGTGGTCCACGTGGACCATGAGCTGCAGAGCCAGCTCCAGTCTGCCCTGCGAGGTGCAAAGATGTCCTTCCACTGAGTGACCTCCTGGGATGCTGGTCCCAAGGCTGTGGGCAGAGCTCAACTCCAGAGGCAGTGCCAGCCCCCAAAATCGAGTGCACTGATAGTGCTTTCCCTGGATTACCTTCACACTCATGTGAACGAGCTTCCCAACAAAGCAGGCAAGCAATGAAAGAGCTGAGGCCTCATTAAAACAGCTAACCACAACACAGGGCTTGTGACAGGTAGCTGGTGTCTCCAGCATGATTGCCTGATAAGAAGGAGGCTTTGGAAAAATCCAGCGTGGAAAGGGTTAGGGCCTCAGTTGCGTAATTCCTTTAATAAGTTGTTTTGTCATAAACCATATGATACAAACAGGCAGGAACAGGGGCAGGAGGAGGATGAGGAGGATGGAAGGCTCCTCACAGCCCCCTCAGGCTGTGGAGGCTGGAGGTCCTTAACTGCTGGTGACTAATGTTGTTATCTATTTTTTTACCCTTTTGAAGTGGTAATGTTTCATCTGTGGTTCAGCCTCTTTATTCTTTTGTTCAAAACAAGGCTTGTTTGCCTTTTCCTTCTTATCCCCCATGGTTCCCCTGCCCTGGGATGGGAGGTATAGGTGGGGAAGCTCACTGTATCCCTGAGGGTGGGGATGTGCAGCCCCACACAGCAGACTGGGGATGAGGGGGGAAAAAAAGGAAATTTATGAGTGTTGGACCCCAGGTGTGTATCCTCTCCAGAGGAGCTGGCATCCTCTGCAGCAAGGACCCCAACACTTCCAGCTTCACTGCCACCAACATTTCCCCAGCCAAGGAGCAGAACATTGCACTGAAATGTGGGTTTAAAAAAAAAATTATCCATTAAAATAACTCCTGTTCACTTTGTGCTAGCCCAGATTCCCAGGAGAGCACATGGTGGGGACCCTGTGCCTCCCCAGTCCCAGGGCAGGGGCAGCTGATGACCAGAGCCAGCTGATTGCTGCAGGAACAGGCAGTTGTGTGCTGGCCACGGCTCTCTGAACGTGTTAGGCAAGCTGGAGTCCCAGGCTGCTTGGTTTAGTCCCCCTGGGCCTCGCTTTCCACTGCACCAGGGCTTTTTTTAGCACAATTATTATATTTTCCATCCCAGGCTGGGGATGGTGCCTGCTTATCAGTGTCACTATTGCCCCAAGAGGGAGAGATGCCCTGTGGCACGATGCACCAGCAGCAGGGCTGGAGGTGCCTTGGAAAGCAAAAGGGGCTGGGCAGCTTTGCTGGGCAGCAGTGCCATGTGCCCCTGTGCGTGGGAGCACCTCAGCCTCTGGTGTGTGCCCAGGAGATGTTCAGCTGCCTGTCAGACCAGGTGTTCCCCGTGGTGACAGCGCTGGGAGGGAGTGTGAGCACGTCTGTGGGGTCACTGGGTCTCCCTGCTGCTCCCCAGGGTGGGCCAGACTAAGGCAGGCCTGGTTTCTTCTGGGGAAAAATTCTAACAGGCTCAAATGGCGTAAGAAATGACCTGAAACAGAGCTTAGACACAGAAAAACATGACAAATACAATAGGAGCTTTCTGGCAGTGGCAGCCTGGGGTGTTTTATGGTGGCAGGTCAGTGTCAGGAGATGGACAAGGGGAGGGGGGGCCCTCTCCCAGCTGTTGTCTCCTTTTTCCCTTTTGGAAGGCGTTGTTTTTATATTTGACATCCAAACACTTTTCTCTCAGCTGCTAAATGAAGCTCTGAGTGTTCTGCTCCTCTTTTGGAAGGGGTCATGGAGGGGCTGAAATGTGGGTCCGCATGCAAAGGTGCAGATTCAGCCTCAGTACCACAGACTGCACCGAAGGAGCCACAGCTCTTCCCACTGCTCGAGGGATAATGAATCCCCTGAGGCGGCTGCTGGCTGCAGTTTTGGGGAACCAGTTTGCAAGTCAGGGATTAGAGCATTAAGGGCCAGCTACTAGAGGCAGCTGAGGGTACAGAAAGGGAGGAATATTTAACTTAAACAGGAATTTTAAGCTTGGGGCCAGAGTGGCTATGCTTGTGAGAATGGAATGGAGGGGATCTATTTTTTAAATAAGTGCCACCTCACCTCTGCCTTGTGCCAGCCTCCCCACCCCCCCCCAGTAACAGGCTCTTTACATGATGCAAAAGGGGAAAAAAAAAGAATAAAAAGAGAACAGGGAAATTCTTGAGATTCTTTCCAATGGAAAAAATGTCTCCACTTATCACTCAGTGTCAACACCAGCAGACACCTGTGCTCAAACACCCAGCGACAGGGACAAGCCAAAAGGTAACCCAGAGCCTCTGCTCCTGCATCCCCCAGGGGCACACAGGCAGGACAATGGATTTGGACGCCTCCATCAGCCCGGTGGGGCTGTGGCCAGGGATTGCCAAGCTGTGAGGAGGCTCTGAGGTGGCCAAGCTGGCAGCATGCAGCGGCCAGGAAATGCCTGCAGCGCCGGAGGGAGCCAGGCGTTATCACACGGTCCCTAATTAGACTGTCACCTCCTTACCCCTCCCTCCTGCTCTTGCTCCATCCCCCTGGCACGCTGCTCTGCCAGTGACAGGGTAATTGGCTCTCCTGGTGCCACAGCAGGGCACCCCTGAGCCCCGTGCTGCCCATTTCCACCTGCTGGGAATGCCAGGCCCTTCAGGTACTGCTGCCTTTGGGATTTCTTGGTCAGCCCATCAAAGCTCCCGCTCTTCTCACTGCCTTGTCCATCAGTCTCTCTGATAACCAGCTCCCAGACTTTCCCCCATTCCCTTCCTGCCTTTCTTCACGTTCTTGTCCAGGGAAAATATCACAGTTTTGGGAGAGGACCTCCAAACATTGCAGCAGCCTCGAGTTTTTGGGTCCTCTGCAATGCCAAGCTGTTGGTAGGAAGGCACTCCAACCTGACAGTCTGGTCAGGGGAACACCTGCATCCCAACCCTCAGTCCTCAGCCATTTCCTGCATGGTGTTGAGCAAGCTGCTGATTTTCTACATTAATTTCTTAATTAATGCTAACACTTGATTCCCACCTGTGAAAAATAGAAATAAAGATAATAATATTAATAACTATAATAATACTACTAATAATGAAGGCCATTCACAGAATGTGCAGCAACACCCTGCATGTGAAGACAGAGAGATGGTCAATTATCAGTGAATGTATAATCATAGAATGGTTTGGGTCAGAAAAGACCTTTAAAGGTTATCTGTCCAACCCCCCTGCAATGAACCTCCCCCACCAGACATCACATGTCCGCATCATGTTTCTATCCTTACTTCTGTGGCTGCTGCATTCCTCCTGGCTTGGTCAGTGATGGTGCTATTGAGATGTTTTCTAAACAGAGACAATCATCTCACACAGGCAGTAGGATTTAATTGATCCTGCTAGGAAGATACATCTTCGTTAAGGTCCATGCATCCACCAGAATGGAAATTTGGCTCACACCGGCCTCCAAGACCTGGTACATCCTGGCTGATGCTTTTTAGCTGAAGTGCTTGGATTTGGTGTGTGATTGCTCTCAGCACCTCTTACAGCAATGCAGATGTGTCGGGGGGATGCCTAAACCTGACCTTTCCCACTGTGCAGGTTTAACTGTTTAATACCATTTTTTTTTTTTTTTGCTAATAGAGATCAGAAACAGTGAGAGTTTACTAGCATTGCTCTATCAATTAGAAAAGTGACTTTTTCTCCTGTTATCCAGCGTTTTCCCCCAAATCCAACCACCAAGCAGCATCCGTTAAGCGCTGCATAATTCAGCATCATTTGGTGCCCGTAATTCCACAATTACTCTTCAAGGCTCATTTGCTTCAAGGTCTTCGGGCTGTAAAGTTATGGGAGTGTGGTTAGCTGATTTTCAGGAATGTCTGCTCTCTGGCAGGGGCTGGAGAAGGAAAGAACCGAAAAGAAATGCATGCAAATTCAATGACATAGCAGGAACTTGAGAGGCATTTCAACACAGCAATACCCACAGGCAAAGGAATTGTAATTGTGCAGGGGAAATACGGCCTTGCCAGCTCCGACGATTTTATCAGGAGTCTGGTAATTTCCAGAGTGTCCTTAAAAGCCCAGCTGCTGGAGTCATCTCATTGTTAGGGAGTCTCAGCTTCCTTTTAAACTGAAAAAGAGCATTTCCAGTCTTTTTTCTTTTTCTTTTTTTTTTTTTCCCCAGAGAAAATCTTTAGAAAGCAAAGTAAGCTGAAGGTTCAGACATGGAAGGAAAAGAGAGCTCAGGTCATATCAAAACTGACCAGAACGTTAATGCAAAGACCCATGACCAAAGCCATGCTTATTCAGTGGGGTTTTTTGGTTTTGGAAAAACTCAGTGCCAAAACAAAACCTGTCACCATTTTTATCCGAACATCTGATTTACAATCACCTGTGCTTGGCTGTCCTTGCTTGGAAAAGCCTTTGGTGGCTCCAAGCTGGGGCAGGAGGAGATGTCAAGGCTCTACCTGTGCTCTTTTTCTTCTCCTCTCCCCATTTTCACCTGTGACCTGCAGTTCTCCAGCTCTTGGGGCCCAAGGATTGTTTGCAGGGCAGCTGGGCCCCTAATGGGATGAGTCCTGAGGAGCGCAGGCTCCAGAACCAGTTAAAGTCTCCATGTGGACGTGGTGGAGAGGGAAGGGAAGGAGAAAGGCAGCTGAGCAGAGCGCAAGGGGAGGAGAGGAGCTTGCCTTGACCAGAGCACATCCCCTTCCTTTCCAGGGAGGGTTGTTGTACAGACCTGAGGTGGGATAGGTTCCCAAACAGAAGGCAAAAAGACTCCTTGCTTTTTTAAACAATGCACCTTTCCCTCAGAAAATGGCTTTGTGTTGGGGGCTGTGAGATTTTACAGGACCTTTCAGTAGCACCATAAGTCTGTCCCCTGCTTCCTCAGAGCAGTCACTCGAGCAAGGCTGGACATAAATACAGTCAGAGATGGCAAAACTTAATGGTTTTAGAAGCTTCACTTTGTACTGGATCAACATCCCGAGGTTTCAGCCCTTATTTTGAGTGTGTTTGGATTTAACTGGGCCTCCTGTCTCCCGGAGGCAAAAAATGAGCTCTGTCCCATCCCATCGTGTGTTCTGGTTCCAGCAGGCCCCTGGCAATGCAAGCACAGTGCCCGTTGGCAATTCCAGCCCTCTGGAACAGCCCTCTGGTTACCCAAGACACCTCCCAGGCTGGTGACTCCAATCCTCTCCCAGCTCCCAGGGAGCTGCTGGCTCTCACAGAGGAGGTGCATGGACTCTCCATAGCTTCACTCTTGGTCCAACATCCAAACCCTGAACTTCCAGAACAGTTTGGGGATTTCTGTGTGAGTTCTGCAGGACATTTCTGGAGGTGCAGCCGCTGTGATGTGATGAACTGTTCCATGTGGAATGCACGTGGAGCAGCCTGAGCCCTTTCCTGCAGCACCCTGGTGCCAGCAGTGAGGGCTGTGTGGGAAGGACTCCTGCACACCCAGGGCAGCACTGAGCTCTGATCCCCTTTGCTCTCCATATTCCCATGAAGTCCCTCTCTCTGTCTCACTGCCTGAGTGATTCTGCCAAAGGTTTGGGTTCATAATGCTGCCAAAATGTCTTGCTGAAACCTAAGAGTGAAAATATTTCTGTTTCTGAAAGGCCCCACATTGCTGCTGACAAGGAGTGAACTCTTTCTTTTCTTAGACAAAACCCTAAATGTCTGTTCTGGCTCTAGCAGACATGAACTTCAGCCTAAGGAAAACAGCAACAAATCAGGAAAGCCAAATTTCCTTCAGAAAGCCCAGTGTTTGGCTGGCCAGTAACTGAGTGCTGATTCCAGGAACAAAACAGCTGCTATCCCTGCACACAGGCAGTTGTCTTGGAATTTAAAGAGGAAATAAAATGGGGAAGGGAAACAACAACAAAAAATTCTTTAAACATCATATATAAAACCATGCCAAAAGTATAGAGCAGCAGAAGTTCTCATTCAATGAATTGCTTGATAGGTGAGCAAATGCTGCTGGTGAAATTCTGGGTCCACTGAAGCTGACTGTCAGAATTGGAGGCTGGCTCTTTCCCACAGACCAGGCTGTGCATGTGTACCTCATTTTGCCTAAAATCTGTTTTGCCCAAAATCAGATTGCAAAATTTGCCTTTTGCACTCTGTTTTCATGCTGTTCATGGGAAATGCTGTGTCCCAATCCATGGAAAAACAGAGACTGAGATGCAGCCTGCATCAAGTCAATGTGGTCCTACAAGTACAGGTTCAGGGAGGCTTCAAAATCTAAGAAAAAGTGGTGATGACCAAACAATTGCCACTGCTGATTGAGTCGAAACAGAGAGTTTCACCTAGGTGGGAACTTGCACAATCCCCATCACTTTACCATCCTGGTTCATCCTCTTTATTGCATTCATTCTTGTGCAGTCTCTCCTTGCACAGGTGAAGCAAATAATCAGAGGGATTTGCTGAAGTCTCTTAACCTGGCTGTCTCACCTACAAAAGGCCTTTGTCTTCAGCTATGGCTTGCTACTGATGCAGGATCTTTTCCTGTTGCCCCTCTCTTTTGTCTCTGCCCCTTCCTCCTGTCAAGCCCAAAATGGCTTTCCCTGTGTTCAGTGGAGGGGCTGTGCAACACTGAAGAGCAACATCCTGAGGTAAACCCCAAAATAGCTTTTTATTCATGCTGTGCTGCTTCTTGCTGGGGGCTCTGGTGAGCACAGGAGCTATTTCTAGTTTCCATTTGCCACATCTGCTTCACCCTCCTGTCTTGTACTCCCCTTTACACCCCAAATTCCTTCTGTGAGGCTCTCATTTTCTTCTCTCTCCTGGTTCTGCTTTGCTGTCCATCACCCCTGCAGTGTGTGGCCTGGATAGGGAGGGTCTGCTGCCTCTTCCTGGGGCCCTGCTGGTGTCCCCTCCCTTTGTAGGAGGCTCCTCTCCTTGCCCATACAGAAGGCACTGGCATGACATTGATCTGTGTGCATCAGAAAACAGAGTGTCTCTGGAGGAGGGATGGTTTTGGACCAGCTGAGAAGCTGACATCACTCAAAAGCCTTTAAAGCTCCTGTCATTGGGTCTACAGAGACTTTGGAGGGTGTTTATAGATGCAACCTTATAGATTGCCAGAGGGGAAAAAATATTCCCCTGTCCTTTTTGCCTTTTCCACTATCAGCAGACACCTGGGGAGGGGAAAGCTGTGCTCCCAGCATCTGAGTGCCCTCTGTGCTGCTCCGTGGCAGGAGGTGGGAAAGCAGTGACATCACTGAGCTGTTTGCTCCGCCTCCCTGCCCAGTGCCACTGCTGCCAGGGCTGGGGCAGCCTGCTGAGGTGCTTTGCTCTCTCTTGCTCTCTCCCCTGCAGCCTCTTGACTTCATGGGAACAATGGGATGATGTGACTGGAGCCTTATAAATACTGACCTGCCTTTGAGGCTGTTTCACCAAACAGGAAGCACAGAGAGCCCCAGAACAGAAATTCAGTCCTTGCTCTGCTCCTGGGCAGAGGCTGCTCCCAGGGGATGCTGCCTGCCACTCCCCTCCTCGCGTGGCCCAGCTGCTCTGCCCCACACTGTGTCCCCCAGGCCCTGTGCTTTGACTGGCTCATGTCACCAGGAGGTCATCCCCTACCTGGAACTGGCAGCCAGGGGCATTTTGGGATGTGCCTTGCCCTGGCACAGCTGGGCCTGGCAAGTGATGTTTCCTACAAGGATGGAGGTATGTCAGGAGAGTGGCAGGAGCCTTGGGGAGGTGACCCTGGTTTTGAGGTCAGATCACAGGGGAGGCTGTGCTGTGCCTGCTCCTGTCACCCCAGCTCTGAGGTAGGTTGCTTGTTGCCAGGATTGCAAATATCCCCTTGACCTGTTAATAACTTACCCTCTCCAAACTCCTTTTCCCTTTTGCACCAACCAGTGGGGTGTTAGCACATGAACTTGCAGCTGCTACTGGGGTGTTGTTCCCTCTCTAGAACCTTTACTGGGGCGTCTGTTGAAATCAATAGACCATCAGGAAATACCTGTAAAGGTGTTGATCCAAGTGGGGATGCACACCAGGTGGAGAGTTTGGATGTGTCAGCCAGACTGCAGGACCTCTACTAAAGCAAAACTTTCACACCTGCTTGCTTTAAACTGCCCTAAGCATCCCGAGTACTCCCCTTGCTCCCTCTGCTCCTCCTTCATCCTCAGTGTGTTTCCAGCTCCTGAGAGAGGGCATGCAGCGTTTCCATGAGGCTCCAGTCACTGAGACCTGCTGCTCCCTCTCCTGCAGCCCAGGAGTCATGTGGCAGTGCTGGGTTTGGGGTGTCAGAAGATTCATTTGTGCTGGGCACCTGCTGCTCCGTGGTGCACAGACAGCACTGTGTGGGTCAGTGGTGCTGGGCAGGCACAGGACTGGGGTGGGAGAGCAGGGTGTTGAGTGGTGTTGAGCACAGCCACAGCCTTCCCAGGAAAATCCTGCTGTCCCCCAGGCTTTGACTGGCTTCCTGTAGGAATGAGGATCATGGAGCTGTGCCTATTAGACTGAGCTCTTTGCAGCAATGCCATCTCCCAGGCCTTCTCCTGCAATAAATATCTTTATTTATAAATGCTGGAAATGAGGTACCTGCAGCACTGGCCTCTGCTATAAAGGCAGGAAACCTGTTGTGCCCAGAGATAAATCTTTGGTGTTGACTTTATTAGAAAGTGTTTGGGCTGGGAAGAGTCTCAGTAGAGATGTTTAGAAAAGACAATTGCAGAAGGGGTTTTCCAGTGTGTGTGGATGAGTTTCCCCTCTGGGTGAAGAGGGATGCAATGATGCCTTCGTTGAGGATATATAGGTTGGCTTCCTAGCTCAGAAACCCATCAAACCTCAAAGTTTTCCTGAAGACTGATGCACATCCAGGCTCTGGGTGTGTGAATGGACTCTGGAGTTGTAGTCATGTCCTTACCTGCCAGTATGGCACATCATGCCTCTGCCCAAACAGAGTCTCTCCATCAGTGTCTGAATTGCTTCAGGGTTTGCCAGGCTGGGAGAAGAGTTCAGAGAGCTGGGGACAGGCAAAGCTGTTCCTCCCTTTGTGCTGTTGACATGTTTTAGCACATTTTTAGCTGGTATTTCCTGGAGTTTGTCCTGAGCAGCTAAATGTAAGTAAAAATGGGGAATTTCACATGGAGGAAGAAACTAGCTTTGGTAAGCCCCAGCCTGGCATCTTGGGTGCTTCTAGGCAGCCCTTTGAAGACCTGGCTCTAGGGGCTTTCACTGACAATGGGAGCATGCTGACCTGAGTTGGTTACAGCAGACAAAACCTTGCTTTACTTCCCTGACCATCTTCTGTGCTTCTGTCCCATTTCCATTGCTATTCTTTAACCTCAGCCTTGCCATCCTCCACAAAGTGCAGTAATGATGAAAATGTGCTGCTTTCATCTGCAAATTGTGCTGGTATCTATTGGTGGAAGCACCTGGAAGATGCTGCTGTGCTGCTGGTAGGGAAAGGATGTCAGGCCACTCCTCAAATTCTCTGATCTGTTTTTAGGCCCCTCACCCCAAGAGAGACATCGAGGTGCTGGAGTGGGTCCAGGTAACAAGCAATAGGACAGGAGGAAATGATGTCAGGTTGCATCAGAGGAGGTTTAGATTGGATATTAGGGCAAACTTCTTCACCAAAAGAGTTGTCAAGCCCTGCACAGGCTGCCCAGAAAAGGGGTCAGTCACCATCCCTGGAGACATTTGAAAGATATGTAGATGTGGCACTTAGGACTTGGCAGTGCTGGGTTAATGGTTGGGCTGGATCATTTGAAAGGCCTTTCTAACCTAAATGATTTTATGATTTTCTGTCTTGGCCCTCAGGACTTGCCAGGCTTCCCTTGCATGTGTAGGTAGTCAGGAGGGTCACCAAGCTTGCAAAGTTTCAAGACAGAAAGAAGATTTTCTGACATTTCTAATAACCATCTCTGATCATTATTTTAACTGGGGGAGAAGGGGTTGAATTTATACCTTGTGTGAGATTGAAGGTGTCTCTGGATTTTAGCAAGTGATTTGTACAATAGCGACCCTCTGGGAGTTAGGCTGAGATAAAAGAACACATCACTGCATCTTCCTGTGGCTGTGTCTGAAGTTTCCAAGTTACAACACTCCTTATTCATTCCCCTGTGCTACTGATAATTCATGTTTCCAGCTTCTAACATGCACAAGGTCAAACATGACATCTTGTGAAGTGCTGAGTGTCTCCTTCCCTGCGCCTCCAGGTGATAAGCTGGGGGCAGATATGCTGAGAAGGAAATAAATAAATAAAACATTTGAAGATGAGGAAATGTGTTTTCACACTCTGTTTGCAAGCTGAGAGTGAAGGAGAAAGAGAGCAGGGACTGAGCTTCTGTGTGGCAGCTGGGAAGTGCATGGCTCAGGAGGCTGGGTAATGGGCTATGAAAGTCCTTCACCTCTGGGTTCACAGTGCTCATCCAGGCCAGCACTGGGGGGATATTGTTGCTCTGGCAGAGCTTCTCAGTGGTTTCTGTCAAATTAAAAGGACTTGATTCCTCTCTGAGAAGCCCTATTCCTGCTGCAGCAAGTGCTT
This sequence comes from Camarhynchus parvulus, assembly GCF_901933205.1. NCBI lineage: Eukaryota > Metazoa > Chordata > Aves > Passeriformes > Thraupidae > Camarhynchus > Camarhynchus parvulus. The sequence continues at coordinate 13,005,513 of NC_044573.1, forward strand.
AGGGGACCAAGAGCTGTTTTTGGCAAGACTGTTGTTGCCCTGTTGGAAATGACCAGGCTGCAATCAGACCAGCTGATACAGGTGAGCACTTGTGACTTGGGCACACAAATCTTCTCATCTGCTTGGTGCCAGGTGAGAAAATGTGTGTGCTCGGCTCAAAAGAGCTGAAGAGATGGGCTGGATATCAAAAAGCAGTGACTGGCAAGGCAAGAAGTTGAGTGAGAGTGCATTCCTGTGGTGGTAGCTGGGAGCCTGGAGAACCATCCAAGATTACAGCCAACTCCCTGACTGTCCCTTCCTGGGAAAAGGGTGGCTTCACATGTAGATACAGACCATTACACACTTGTTATCAATACCACATCAAAATGTGGCTGTGTCAGACCCTGGAGAAGTGGGCCTTCAAGACTGGAGAATTTCTGGCTGAATGACCAGTTGTATGAAATTGAGGAAGGGAGAGGTTTAAAAAGGATTTGCTGTTCAGGAGAGGGCGAGGGAGGTGGCATATGCTTTTGGTGACTTTGCAGGCATCAACAGTGACAAAGTGTAAACTTCCCATGTTGGGCTGCGCTCGGCTGGAGGTGGTGGAAATGCGAAAAGATTGGTGCAAGCTGTGACTGCCTCAGCAGCTCAGGGCAAGGAGTGAAATAATTGGCTTGACCTCGGGATAGGTGTCAGACAGGCCATGTTGAACACTGGCTTGTTTCAAGAGACAGCATAAAAAAATGTTCAAAACAACCACTGATGGAAAATCTACAGGAGGGAGCATTGGAGCCCTCTGAGGATGGGAGAGCAGTTAACTGTGTGCTGCACTGGTGAGACTGGACTAAACAGAACTTTTGCAGGAAGACTGATGAAAACTTTTGAGAAAAAGATTCAGGAAGAAGAGGGAATATCCCTGCATTGCCTGTGCAGATCTTGAGAGGCTGCAATGCTTTACCCATCCTATGTGTTTTAGGCACCTTGACAAGAACTTTAAGCATTGCCTCAAAATCAGTGCAGGCGGCAGCTGGATCTCTCTCTCTGGGGTTGGGAAGGCTCTGAGCTGATGTCATGGGCTGAAATCCTTCTGTCAGCGATCAGAGGGAGAGTTGGGGCCCTTAGGTTTGCCTTAACATCTGATGCCAGCTCCCCAGAGCTGCCTGGGGCTTTCTGAGCATCGCATTATTGCAGTGACCTTTCTTGCATTGCTTTGGGCTCTGTGTCTGCACAGCCCACCCCTGTCTGCATTGAAAATAGGATTACTTCTTACTTCCTACCTCCAGAGGCAGATTGAAATCCACAGAGAAGGATTCAAGCCGTTAAGGCATTCCTGTGAATTAGTCTCCTGGAAGTAGAAAAGGCAGAGAGGTAAGATGCAAAGTGCCTTATCTCTGGGATGGGCTGTGCCAGAGTGGTTGGGGGCTTTTCTGCTTGTTCTTTTTCTGGGGTAAGTATGCTCACTAATGTCCCGTGGGTGAGAGCAGGGTTTAGCAAACAAAGCCCTGTGAAAAGGGAGAGCCAGAAATAGAAAGGCTGTGAATATAGAATCCCCTGGCAGTGTCTTCCTCTGCCTGGAAGAAGCTTTCCTTATTACAAAAGCCACCCTCTGACTGGATCTCTGATGGCCCCAAGCAGTCAGGGGAAAACAAGGCCCTCAAGAGGCAATTTTGGGGTTTTTTTGAGTCACAGTAAAGACTTATCCATAAAAGAAGCAGCAGGAGGGAAGGTGGAAAGGGAGGAGGAAGAGGGAAACAAAGGGAAGCTGTAGCCAGACCTTTCACTGTCTGAAAACAGTCTCGGTGTTAACCCTTTAACAATGCTTTGAGCATCCTCAAGTCCTGAAAATCTGCTAATTAATCCACAAGTTTGTGCAAAGGTGAACACTTTTCACAGGCCGAATTTGGACCGTGTTTTGCTGGAGAAATGCTCTGCTTGTGGTTGATTCAGTGGTAAAGAGAAGTGTTGGGACCAAGGAGAAAGTTCCTGGGGCTGGAGTTTGAATGGCTGAAAGGCAGTAAATCACTGGAAAGGAAACCTGGGCAGATCTGGCAGTGTAAAGATAATATATCACATTAAGGCTGTGGACCTGAAGTGCTCTCTGGAGGGTGTGACAAGCTCTAAAGGGTTAGAAAGGATCACAAGGCAGAGAGGGACTTCTGGTCCTTACAAAGTTCTGCTCCTGTACTTAAGTGTTTTCCACAGAAGACATTCTGTAACATTCCTCTGTTAATCCTCATGCATCGTGGGGATTTTTAAGGAAATGTTTTGTATTTGGAGGGAGTAATGGAAATTCACGGAAAACATGAGGAAGCTCAAACTGATTTCCAGGAAATTTGCTATTAGCAAGTTCTGATTTTGCAGGTTGCAGTAGTCACACGCAGCATGAAGGTGCTTTGTAACATCCCAGTGACATCTCTGTTAATACACTTCTGATAAACTACATCTTAAAGGATTATTCTGTGTCTTTAAAGGGTTACAACCATGCTTTTTGTGTCTGTGGCTTCACAGGGACTGCCCCACACCAGCTGCAATAACCTCTATTCCCAGGAGAAGGGTTTTCAGTGATCCACCTTGGAACTGCAAGCTCCAAACACAGCCCTTCTGCTTCCACTGTCCCCTTCTCAGCTCCTGTGGCCCTGCTGTGTCTGACACAGAAGCTGTGCTGGTGTCTTCTTGTGCACGCCTCCAGTGGGGGATAGTGCATGTGAGAAGGAGCAGGTGTGGGGCAAACCAACCAAGCAGAAGGAAATCCTGCAGAAAGCTCCAAGGGGATGTTCCTTGTGGGCAAGTGAAGACTCCATAGGTCTGATCCACTGATGTTACATTTCTTGTTGATGATTTCCAACAAGGAGTCACTGGGTAATCCAATTCCTGAAACAAGGGGCATGTGAATGGGATAGGAACACACTCCTGTCTTTTGGGGTGCCACATATGTTGCTAACCTGAATTAGTGATTATGATTACCCAAATTCATATCAGAAATGTGTATGGCAGCCAAATACAGTCAGAGCTTCTCAGGGTGATGAGGCTGCTGAGGAAGGGTTAAGTAGAAACAATGGGATAAACTGGGCAGGGGAAATGTAGGCTGAATACCAGGAAAACATTTCTTCACACTAAGGTCACTTGGGCTGGGAGAGAGGGAAGTGGCAGCTCAGCCAGCTGCCTTCTCCAGGCTGGGAGTGCTGGGGGAAGAGGGATGGGGCTCTGCCTGGCAGTGTTTTCTGCCTCTGAGTGCTCGTGAGTGGCTGGAAAGGGGAAATGTCCTAATGCTTCTGCGCCCCCTGAGGGTTTTTACTCGGGCCCAGCAGCAGGGATGGGCTCTGAAATAAGTGGGAAGGAAACCAGGGATTAAGTAAGGAAAAAGGAGTGGCCTGAAAAGAATTCATTGGAAACCTTTACCTGAGTAGGCAACAATCCCCAGAAATATCTGCAAAGAAAAGTGCGAAAGGGGACGCCTTTGGCCACGAACCAGGCTGGTTAGGGATCCCTGATTGCAGCTTGGGGTGAGGCTCAGCAGTGGTGCTTTTGGGCTGCAACAATTCCCTGCACCCCTGTCCTGGTCAGGTCAGCACATCTGGAGAAAATCCTGCCTCTGCAGCTGGGTTTTCTGCCGAGCTGGAAGTAAAAGGTGTTGCTCTAAATGGTAACTGGATAGGCTGCAGTGTGGATGTGTGAAGGCAAACCTGTGTGCAGGTATGAAGGAGTCTGTCTGTCTGCAGAGAATGTGGATTTAGATATACAATACAAAGGATAAATATGGAATCATGGACGAATTATTTTTTCATTTAGCTTTTGGGAATATTCAGCCCTCTGTACTGAAGACAGTTTACAGAATATGAGTAACAGGAAATGAGGCTCTGAAATATTCCCTTGCTTTTCTGTATTGTACCTTGTTACAAATCCCACCCCAAAAAAACCCAACAAAACTAAACCAAAAACTAAAAAACACCCCACTTTTTGAAAACTGTTTTTCCTTTTGTTCCTAATGATAATGGAGAACATTTTTGGATCAAGCTTTTTATTGCCCTTTGAGGGTTGTCTGAGTGGAGATGGACTTTGTGTGTCAAAGCTTGACTCCACCTTCTGAAAGGTTGCTGTCACAGCACAGAACAGAGATGGGACACTGAGATGAATTCTGCAGTAATTCACCTGCCACTCAGCCAGCTCAGCTGCGTCCCTAGTGTAAGTGGCACCCTGGTTACTAGAAATCCTCTTTCCTGCTTCTTAATTCTCAGTTGCTAATTCAGATGTCATCTGAAGCTGCAACAGAAGAAAACACAAAGACTACCATTATCTAAATAAATTACCTGGGAGAACTTCTCAAGGTGTATTTGTACACCTTGAGGCCACTCAACTATTACCATTACCAGGAGAGCTGCAACCAGGAGACTTCAGAAAACCATCCAATTATTTCAGTCCTTCTCTGAAGGCCTCAGAAGAGGCCTTCTCTGAAGGCCTTAGATGGGAAAGGAGTTTATCATGAAATCTGAAGATATTGGCATCTGCTTTCCTTCTGGACTGGGGACAAAACGTCTGAGAAAGTATTTGAAGGCTACTTTGCTGCATGAAATTGTGTGGTGAAGACGTGGTCTCATCCCACTCTGTGGTCTAACTGACCTCCTTGTATTCAGCTTAAGTAAAGACGTTGCTGCCTAGAAAGGTGTAGGGGGGAACTCAAGCCTCCTCCCTCTCTGCAGAGTCAGGCAGGAGAACTGGTTGGGGTTGTTCCCTCCCAGGATTACTCGAGGCATCGTTTCCACACTCTGTGGGACACCATTGTTCAGTCGCTGCTTGGCTTGGCCTTCCCAGCTCATTGGAGCTGTGGTGTCAGCACCTGGATGGCCCCAGCTGGTGATGGGGCAGCTCCTGGGTGACACTGAGTGTTGGCCATGGGTGACAAGCATGCTTTTTGTTAAAGCCCTTTTGCTGGCACCCAGAAGTGCCAGGAACAACAAAACCCATCCTAGAAGGGACTGCACTGCCTGGGAAAGCATTAGGGCAAATGTGGAGTTCACATTTGTGCCACTAGTGACACCAAGGCAGTGATATGAGTGGTAAGGCATTGGGGGGAGCCTGCCCAGCCTGCCAGACCCCCCCTGCCTCCCCAGCACCCCCTCAAGAACCCACTGTGACTTCAGGCAGGGACTGAAACAAGTGATGCCGTTAAAGAACAGGACAAAATCGACGTGGTGAGAGATCTGCCATCTTAGCTGGTGGCAGAGTGTGGATTGATGATGGTGTGGTGAAACCATCATGATATGTTGGAGTGGCTCTGGCTGAAGCCACAGAGTGGGTCCTGGGGTGGCCACAGGGAGCAGGCAGTGTTTGGCTGGGTGCTGCACTACATCATCATTGCTATTCTTTCTTGCTGGAAACCTTTCCCCTGCCTGAAAGTCCACTCTGCCTCCCTCGTTTTTCTTCTCCACATTGCAGTAATTCTGCTTGGGTGAGATGGGACTTGGTCTGCTTCTAGCAGCAGAGGAAATCCAGCAAACACCATTGAAAATGGGCTGAAATTTGCTTGTTCTGTCAGGCTGAGTGGGTGGCTGTGAGACACTCATCTGCCTGGAGCTGCTTCAGATGAGTAAACAGGGGTAGGAAGTCCCTACCCAAAAAGAACTGAGAGCAGAGATCCAAACTGGGCTTGTAAGATGAGTGAGTACAGAAAAGCTGGTTTGATATCTCACAAAGTTTAAAGCTTTGGCTTCACCCTTGTGGAAAATCTTTGGAGGGAGAGGGAACCCTAGGAAAGAGAGATGAACCAAATATCCAACAGGATAGGAAATTCCCATGCTCCATGAGACCAGCTAACTGTTGGAAACCATCTCTAGTGCCCTGTCAACAGGAGAAAACAGCCCACTGCAGCAGGGTTACTAGAGATCTTGAGATTTGCAAAGGAAGGGCACCATTTTATTTTGTTTCTCTTTCCATTTTAAATCAAAGCTAAGTTTTTCCATCCTCCTCAAACCACCAGACTGAAGTGCCAGTCTAGCTTGCACCCACAAAACCACCCTGACTTCAGTGTGTGAGCTGAATCCAGCCTTTGGCCCTAGCCCCCACAGAAGCTGAGATCCCTCAGTTCTGGGTTTGGCCAGATCACGTGGATGTACACTCACAGTGCAGCCCTGGAAACTGGGGAGGAGTTTTATGTTTGATTTCTGATATTTCCTTTCTCACCAAGCTGGTGCATGGAGAGCTTGGTGCCTGCCGCAGAGTGAGCTCAGGCTCTCGTTTCCAGAGCCAGCTCTGGCTGGAAGTAGCCCTGAGTTTCCTGCATGGTGTGCTGAAGGAGCCCTGCTGGCAGCCTCCTGTGGCTCTGACAACAGGGATTAACCAGAGGAGCCAGGTGGCAGTGACCTCTCTGGAACATCTTCTGCCACCATCAAGAGCAAAAAAGCTGTGGTTGTTCTTCTGCTTCCCAGTGTAGTCGGTGATGTTGAGCAAGAAAAGCTGAGTTCAGGCAAAGGATTGTATTCAGGCATCTGGGGAAGAGGTTTTGGGAATCACAGTTTCTAACTGATAAAACTGAGACTTGTTTGGCCTGATTTTTTTTCAGAGGTATGTAGCACATGTGGCCCCTGTGTGACTGCACTTGTAGCATGGGCATTTGCCGCTTAAGATCAGGGCATGGATGTGTTGGGCTGGGAGCCTGGACACACAGGAACCCACCCTGAAAACCTTCCCATGATAGCTCAAAGCACAAAGCTAGAGAAGGGAGGAAAACCAACTACTTTCAATCCTGTTCTCTGTTTCGGTTTTTTGGGCCTTTGAAGGAGTCTGTGAAACTCTGAGAGCAAGGGAGGCAGGGCCTTTTGGGTGGACAGTACTCAACATATTCTCTCTGCTGCCATAACACCTTCAAGAGTCTGTGGGTGACTGGATCAAGGAAACACAGAGCTCTTGCACTGCAAGAAGGATGAGCTGGCAGGTTTTGATCAAGTACTGGCTTTGATTGGGATGTTGGGTTGGACCGAAGCGTCCCCTCTGCCACATATAACCCCTTCATTTCTGGCCCTTCTTAGTGCAGGGACAGAACTCTGAGTGCAACAGGATGGAAATTCAGCTGAATAGTTTAAAAGTTACTATTTATTTCATGATTCCTTGCAGGAAGTGGCATCACTTGCTGGATCTGAGGTCTATCCAAGCTTGTGTCTCTGATGCTGGGAGTGAGAGGTTGGGGACAAGGACAATCACTTTTTTTAACCCCCTAACATGTTTGCTATTGTTTTGGCAACCCCATCATTTGAGTAATTCTGTTCCTTCTGTCCTGTGCTAGTTCTCTCTTTGCTGTTGGTGAGATGATTTGATATGCAGCAAGTCCAGCACAGCATTTCAAGCCTCCTTGCCTCTGCCTGCCTTCCTCCCAGCTGGTGAGCAGAGTTATCACCCTCTCTCAGACTTCAGATAGGGTGCTTTCAGAACAAGCCCTGAGTACCTGGGAATATTTAAAGCAGCACACACAAGGGTTGGTTTTTTTTGAGCTCTGCATTGACATTCCTGTGTTATCAACCCCCAGAGCTTGCTGCTTTCGTAGGAAGGAGAGCTATGAATGGTCCAGGAATGTGATGTTCCACTCAACCCTATCTCTTATCAGCACACAAGAGGCTGCTGTGTCTTCTGGAGAGCTTTTCCATTGCTGTTAGCAGCTCGTTTCTTCTCCTAAAGTTGCCTTTCACTTTATATATATCCTGCCTGTTCTCCTCCAAAATACCCATCCATCTAAACGGCAGCCACCTCATTTCCTTTGAAATCCCTTCAGCCCTGCCTGCTCCTGCAAGCCCAGGGCAGGCTATTCCAGCTTGCTCTGGGAGCATTAAAGCCATGTCCCTCCCCACCTATTCATTGTGGAAAGAGCCTTCTCTGAGGCACTGGCAGTGTTGTGCTGCAGAGGATGCCGATGGGCAGGGGCTCTGGTGCAGGGAGCAGTTCCCTGCAGCCAAAACCCAGTCCTGGGTGCACCCCCTCAGCACGGTGGTGGGTGAAGCTAGATCTGCAATGAGCAGGTATAAATATTTAGGTGGAAGGCTGTAGGGGAGGATGTCTTTACAAGCCTTGCCGAGGGTGCTCCAAGGGCCAGACTTTGCCTTGAGCATCAGTTGCAGCTCAGGTACCACAGTGGGCACCAGGTGGACGTGTGGTGGTGCTTGGAGAACCTGACCCCAGAGGGAATCTTTCAGAGAGACTGATAAGGCAACCAGGCCATAAAAAAATAGATAAAAATAAATAAAATTTTAAAAAGCCCTTTGGTATTTGTTTGAGAGATAAGATAAGCTGACAAAAATGCAGAAGACAATTGTTTACACACGCACACAGACACATACACCAGGAAGAAAATTCTTTTCCAAAAATAGCTGCTGACTTCTTATTTATAGACATTTTTTTTCCTCCCCTTTCTTCTGACATGAAGCAGAACATTTACATAAGGGGCAAAGAGATCTGATGATGAATAACTGTTTCTTGAGCAGACCAAAGTCCTCATTAGACCTGCCAGCAGGGACAGATGTCTGGGCCTAGGGATAGCACCAGAATTAGCAAGTATCATTTAACGGTCTGAAGTCTTCAACTAGCAATAGACAATCTCCCAGAAGTTCAGTGGGATTCTTTTCAAAGCATGAAAATTATGGCAGGTCTGATTTATTCAGTTTTAAAAGTTTCATGGGGCAGAATAAAAGGTTTAGTTTGTGTCTGACCTACACCTGATTCATTGTGGCTTCTGCTCCCAGGCCTTTGACCACCTCCTGACCAGCAAGAAAAGTATGGTGGAACTCCTTGTGGAGCCTGGAGTGCTGGACTCTGGTTTAGGAGATGATGAAAGCAGAGGAGGAGGAGGAGGCAGGTTGCAAAGGAGAAGCTTTGCACTTTGCAGTGCACATGAGACAAGATGCCACCACCGGGCAGAGGCTGACGGGAGCAGGGGCGCGCAGAAACGCGTTCTTTATCTTTGTGTGAGGGTATTTTTAGTCTCACAGAGTACAGACCCAAACTTTGGACAAAAATAGCTATCCACTTACATAACATCCTTGCTTACAAACCTCCCCCCGCTGGGAGGCTGCTGGAGCAGGGGCTGTCAGTCACAGCGTGGCCGTGACTCAGCGCGGACGCGCATCCCGGCACTGCGATGTGCAGAGCTACCCTGCACGGGACCTGGGACAGCAGATGGAAAGCAACTTCCCAGCTCCATGGTCCCAAGGATGAGGCAGGGCACTGAGAAGGGCAGAGAAATGTAGATGGGGCAGTTCTTCCCCTTCTTTCCTATTTGCCCATGGCAAATGGGCAGCATGAAGAAAGGACGTGGGAAGGGTTTCCATTCTATGGGTTCCTGGTTTTGCTTTGTTAGGGTTTCCTGAACAGGAGGCAGCCCAGATACTGAGCCCTTGCTCTCCGTTGCCTTGCAGTGTGAGTTGTTGGTCCTGGTGTATTGCACTAAATACTTTATTTAGTTGTTATTTTGCACTGGGTGATTAGAGTTTTTGCACTGAGTGGTCCTTATATTGCGCTGAATAGTTGATGTTATATCACATGGTTTGTTCTTCCCCCCATCACATGGGCTTTCCCTCACCCACCCCAGTACCTCCCTGGTGGTCTCTTCCTGGGTTACCTCTCCCCTTGCCATGCCTCACTGGTATCCCATCGGCTGTGGACCTCTTCCTCCACTCCCCACTCCCCTGGGTACAAAAGTCCCTTGCCCTGCCACCGGGGAATGCTCTCTTTTGCTGTGTGTCTGTCCATCTCATGTGTCTCTTGGAATAAAGAGAGAACGTTACCACGTGGAGAAGAGTGCTTCCGATCTTTTGCTCTGGTCTGTGTAAGACCGTGTGGGCTAGGGTCTATAGCTAGCCACAGTGGACCCCAACTGCCCGCCAAGACACAGTCTCACAGGTCCGACATGGCCCCTTTTCAGTGTCACTGTGTCCCTGCCACTGCTGTGGCTGACTTCTCAGAAGTGAGATTCCAGCTCGGAGGCTCTGGAGCTGAAGAGGTTTGGAGTCACAGATCACCCTTTGACCCTCTCCTTAGGACAGAGGCATACTCATGCTCAGGGGAAAGTTGCCCGGTCACATCCTGGGCTCCAGTTATTCCGGTGATAAACAGGGGAGTGTGGTGTCAAGGGTGCTCATTCTTTCCATTTGCACTTTGAACATGCGTGGTTAGAGATTAGTAATGTGTAATCCTTTCTTCATCCTGTTTTCCCTTGGCAGCCATGCTGTAAGTGGATGAGCCCGGGCAAGTAGGTGATACTGGTTTGTTTGCCAAAAGCAACATTACGTGGTGGTAGCACTCGTTGGCTCTGAGGGACCAGTTCTGCTGAATGTGCTTGTTTTCCTGAGGCACCAAGGTGGAATGGGTTTTGGTTAAAAATAACTGACCTCCCCGTGCTGAGCGTTTTTTCCTAGGGAGCCATTTTTAACCACAGATGGCCACCAGATGCAGTGGTTATCCAGGAGATCAAAGCTGGAAGCCCACCATGGGGAGGAGTTGAATTCTTTCCTTTTGCTATCAGACCTTCTCAAGTGGAACATCCTCCTGGTTATCCGCTGGTGTGAAGGGAAATGTTTGGGGGGAATACATGGGAACGTTGGGTCAATGGGAGACGTGCAGTGATGGGTGTACGTGTGCATGCTTGGGAACAAACACTGACTGCTGATGGATTCTGAGAAAGCCAGGGCTGTCCACCGTGTCCCAGAATAGCTCATGTAAACAGGTGGCCTTACGCTGCATCCATACGCTGTGATGGAGATGTACAGCCCTGAAACATAATTTGTTACACAATTTATCAAAAGAGCCATCCTTCCTTACTGGGAAGGGACAAGGAAAAATGAGAGATGAGCTTGATGTACTGAGATAAATAGTAAGTTGTTTTCTAATGCCTTGCAGTGATTTCATTGGGAGCCTTGTGCGATGTCAGAATACAGTGGTGCATTTATAGAAATGTTATTTTTATCTTAGCTATGTGGAGGGGGGGTGCTAAAATATCCATAATATTACTGGCCATGAAGAAAATATCTTCCAGCTCCTTGTCTTTTCAACCCTCGTCTTTTCAGCATCAGCTTTGGGTGGTGTTGTAGGCCGGGTCCCTCTGTCACTCTTGCAGAGGCACACACATCACATGTAGGATGCAGAGAAGGTCTCTGGGTGGGTATGTTGAGGGAAAGCACAGTCTGGCAGCTTGGGCAGCACACAGATCTGCTTTCTGCACTACTTTTCTTGATGACATCACACCAGGTGTACTGCTTGCCCACAGGCTGAGTGCTGACACTGAAATGTGGGGGGCCCTTCCCCGTGTCTCAGCTGTGATGGCAGGATCCACTGCAGCTTGGGAGGTGCTGGCAGGGGCTCCTTATCTCTCCTAGAGCAGGGCTGAGCTGTGATTTATGCAGGGACCATCATGTGCTTCCCATTCGCCTTGGCCTCAGCCTGACATATCTCACTTTGGCAGATTCTACCTCCAGCTAACTTTTTTATTCTTTTATTTAGAGATATTCAGACTATTCTGAAAATAGAGGGAGTGAAAATGCTGTGGTTTTCCCCAGTTAAAAATCTGACTACCTTTTTCTAGAGTAGCTCTAATACTCATACTGCTGGGAATTATGAAATATGTTGGGACTTGGTCTGTTTGCCAGCTCAGTACCTCTGGGTTATGCTGTGTCAAACCTTAGAGGGCAGGAAAGTAGTTTGCATATACTCACATGGATTTTACAGAGAAATCCCCAGAAGATTTTATATGCTTTAAGCAAGTCCAAGCCAGGGACTGAGTAAGACTTTGGCAGCTGGCAAGTCTGTGTCCAAATACCTGAGTTAGAGGCAAGAAGAATGTCTTCCTGTGCTGTTAGTGCTCATCCTGTTAATATACAGACACAGATCAAACAAAACCCTTGAGAATATGAATAGAAGTGTCTTCAGAGCGGAGCCTGAGTATGGCACAATAAAAAGGCACATGGAGGGGCATAAAACAAAATCCAGAATTCCCATTCAGTGAGTGATCGCGATCCAGAACAGGACCTGAACGTGGGAGGGGGAAATGGTCTGCAGTCATGCATTTGGTGGTTCTGCAGTGCTACCTGCACAGAGAGTTAAGGAGTTAAAATCCTCAGGGACCTCCGTGCACATTTTGCTGTCCCCTCAGTAGTCTGTGTTGGACCTGCGTGGAGATCCTGATTTCTTCAAGTCCCACCACAGTGGCTTAAATCCATCCTGCAAGCTCCCTTGATACCTCATTGTTGGAGGAAACAAACCCTAAAGGCTTTTGAAAGCCCCTGCTGAGCACTGATTCCTTTTCTCCTGGTAGCTTTTGCCTACCTCTGGCTTTTTCTGCACAGTTCACAGTTTCATGGCCTGGCATCAGTCCAGGGTTCAGGAGGGTTTTGCTATTGATTTTTACAGGACCAAGATGTTGCTGTAGGTGTTTCACATCACTGCTGTAATTGTACAACCTGACATCTCTGCCTAGACAGGCTGTGGGAATTAAGGGAAGCATTTGCCCCAAAGGCTTTTCTCCACCCATCTGGCACTCATTGTGTCTGTGAGGACTTTCTGTCCCTGCACAATAGTCTTTCCTAGGATGTTCAAAGTATTAAAAGAGGGCAGGTTTTCATGCAAAAGCAAGTCAAAGGCAGATCTGATCCCTTGCACTGCTTTACAAATAGGAGAGCTAGAAATGTAACTCCCTTACCCTTGTTGAGTAGTGCCTTGAGTGCTTGTGGGCCACTCAGGGGACAGGTACCACCAGAAGTGGCACATGATGCATGACCAGCATCTCCTTTACATAAAGCCCCACGAACCAAAATGAGCCTTTTTCAGCAGAGGAAAGGCAGAGAGACACGTGTCGAGTCTTGTTTGTACCCACAATACCACGCACATGTTCCTAACTTTTTATAGAAACACTCTTGTTTCTCTGGGTGTGCGTTGAGTTGGGCTTTTTCCATCTGTGGGGATTTATCCCACGAGTTGGTCCAACCAGCTCCCAAAGCTGGGTGATCATGAGAGGCTGTATAGTGAAAATAACTCGTGAGAATTGAAAAAGAAAAACGCTCAGGACATCTCAGCTATTAATAAAAGTGAGTGTTGCAGATCCCAGTATAAGTTTGCTGCACCAAGGACACAGAATTTGCCGCCCAAACTACTTTGGCTCTTTCAGCCAACAGAGCGCTTGAGCTCATGTTGAATTGGTGATATTTTGGTGTCTGTTCTGTGCAGGAGGAGTTGGCACAAACCTGCATTAGGGGCATGGGTACTGCACAGTTGCACTGGAATGCTGTGGAGCATCCCGTGGCGCCTCTCCCATGGAGGCAGAGGGCTCACAGTGATTTTGGCATGGCTAGACCTGCAGGTGGCTTTGGAGAACCTCAGCCTACAGCATGGCAGTGTTTCTTCCCCTCTAACTCATGAACATGCACACTGCTTTATTCCAGAGCCAGGAGCTTCCTACTGCTTCATAAAGCACTTGCAGCATCGATTTCCAGTCCTTGCACTATGGGAGCAATAACTAACCGAGCTGTAATGTTTTCCATTGCATATTTAACTCTGTATGCACAGCCTGCCCTTGCCAGAGCTTGGATTTGCAATTCCACAGCCTGGGAAATGCATGCACAGGGTACATCTTTAGTGAAGGATCCCAGTCAAAGTGATGCCTTCTCCACCACAATTTTAAAGATCAGCGGACAAACAAATTGCTGCGCTTCCGACGGAGTATGTCCATAAATATGGGAAAAGCTGGCTTTACTGTGATCCACATCTTCCAGGCAGATCTCAGCCCCCACCTTCCGCTTCCCTCCGTGTTGTGCCGATGCCAGATCAGCAAATGTTCAGAGAAACAGGATAGGCCACAGCTGTAAACCAGCGATGGCATCTTGCGCGTTGGGCTGCTGTTGTTTTTTTTAGCGTGAAAGGCTGGAGTAGCGCAACACTGAAATTGCATTGCCTAAGATAATAAATGGATCAGACAAATATAGCTGGGCATATGCTGAGTGTGGGTATGGGTTTTTAATTTCCCTTCTTCAAACCAAGATCTATAATAAGATGTTTCCTGGCTTGTGTGTGAGTGTTTTTAATAGCTTCTTTTTTTTTTATTCTTGCTGGATATTTCTGGACATGGCTGTACTAGCCAAGCCCTGCACAGCAGCTACACTGAAAATTGTTTTACATCTCTGAGCTGAGAGTACAGTAGGTGCCATAAACTATTCTTCAAGTCTGCTCTGTCAACGGGTGAGCACATTAGTAGCCTTTCTTTGCAAACTGAAGCAGCATCACATGGCAGAGGAAAGAGGCTTTGTTTGCAGCAGAAAAGTACAATTCTCAGCTGGCTCCTTGTTGGAGCAAGGAGGGGGTGGGCTTTTATTTTATCTGCCTCTGAAGTCACAACAGGTAATGGATTTACTCCTTGGTCTTCTCCTTTGTCAATCCCAAATCCAGTCCTGTCTGGACCCCAACTCTTCTCTGAGGGCCAGCAAATCCCACAGCCATGCAGCAAGCGGGAGATGCTGCAGGATTAGGGGGCAGAGGAGCTGGTAAGCAGGAAGCTTCCCACAGAATCATGCACACACACATCAGCAGCAGCTACAGCCATGGATTTGCATGGAACCACACTTTCCATAAGCTTTGCTGAGCCCATACTGTGCCCATCATCTCTTAAGCTGAGCTAATTCACTTTTATATTCCCCATCCCTGTCCCACACTACAAAGGCAGGATGCTTAGAGCGTCACCCTGGGCAGCAGCATTTCCCCATCACTGCAAGAGCTGGTACATCCCCTGTGGATAAAGCAGGGCTTTGGGGCTGCAGTGAGTCATACATGGTGACCACTCCTTGAGCTGGACTTTAAAGCACCTGCCAGTGGAGGCAGCTTGTTAGAAGCCCTATGAAATAAATGGGTGTACTTGCTTGAAACCCCCTCGTCAGGTGTCATCTGAATGACAAAACTTAGCTTTCACTCAAACAAAATGATCCCATATCTGGCTTTAGCAGCTTTGACCTAGGTGGCTCAGGAACTGGAAGGAGTATCCTAGGTATGTTCTTATTTTAACCAACAGAATTTATTTTTAAAGTCATCATCGTGGCTGGAAGAGGCCTGAACTGCAGCCATCTTCAGACTGGAGCCAGCTCCCAGCTCCCAGGGAGGACATTTCTAAGCCTCCTGCATAATACTTGACCTTTATTTTGACATGAGTCAGCATTATAGTGATGTTATGGGAAAGGCAAACATTGGACTAAGGAATTGTGTTCCACAAGAAAAGATCAAACTAACTCGACCTACCGAGACTGAGGGAAGGACATTTCTCCAGGACACAAGCCAGCTGAGAGAGGGAGACTTTCTGCTAAGACACTTGCATCCCACCTCTGTGGAATCGAGTACAGGAACATCCCTGATGGGAAAGGGAGACAATGGAGCAGTGGAGCATTAGCTCCTGCTCTAAGACTTCAGAGGGGAAATACTTTACTTCTGTATCTCTTCTCCGCGTCTCAGGATGGCTAGGCTTGTGACTAGGCCCGATCAAGAAGAGTTTAATGTAGGGTGTGAAAGCTTGAGTATTGGGAAGCACAGTGTACTGATTTGATTGTGCAGGTGGGGGATGGCAATTAGTAGTGGGAGTGAGCTGGCGAGTGTGTAAAATAGGAGGTTATCTCATCACCATCATTCTGCCTTATGTGTCTTAACAGAACAAGTAATCAGACCTTATCATTTCAGGGCCATGCCAGGCCCTCTGATAAGCAAATATATAGCTCCAAGTGGGTGCAGAGTCAAGAGTCAGCAGTGACTTTAGTGGCTTCTCCTGTGAGTGGAGAAGGACACCTCCCTGATCAGTTCTGGCCATCTTCTTCTGCAAGCAATAATGCACATTCCTCCTGGACCTCTGCAGCAGTTAACCGTGGGCAGGGGAGGAAAATAGGACCCAAACATTTCCATAGGAATGCAATTCACTCCTGTGTCTTAAATGCCAGCTCCCACCATGATTTTGCCACTTCATCCCCGGTGTGATCTCAGCTCTAACAGATCCTCTTTTCAGGATGCACATGTAGGGCAGTATGCCTGGAATCAGCTGCACAAAGGGGGTCTGTCCCTGCCTTCCCCTGTGTCCAGCCGGGCCATGCTCAGCTGCTGGGATGAGGAGTGCTGGGAGCAACTGCAGGGGCAGCTGTGCTGCTGAGGAGCACACCCCTCACACCCCTTCTGCTCCCACTGGAAAGGGGCTATCCCACTGCTGCTCCCACCGTGGCTGTGCTGCCATCCTCCAGGCTCAGCTCCCACTCATGCAGGCCTGGGGACAGTGCTGCTGCTGCTGCTGCTGCTGCTGCTGCTGCTGCAAAGGTGGCTCAGCAGTGCATGCTGAACAGGTTCTGCCTGTAGGGAAAGGGCTTTCTGTAAAGCTGGCTGATGTGTGTGGTGTTTTACTGAGGGCTCTGCTCTGCTCACCCTGCACTGCAGCTGCAGCTACAACAGAGGCAAACCTCACATTATCCTGCAATATATTGAGAATTACCCCCCATTCCTTGGACCTCTTAGGTACCAGGTCTGCCTGGGCTTGTGTTTCACCTTTGTGCTGAAACATCCCAGGCCAGCTGTCAGGAATATAGTCTGTCTGCACTCAGCTCATTTATCACAACCTCAGTATTGCATCCATCCTCATTTATTATCCCAGATCTACCAGGTGGGATGGCCAGGGTGTCTCATGGCAGGAGGGAATCCTGGGCTCCAGGTGCATCCTCATCCAGCAGCTGGAGGCCCGTGGCCATGGCAGAGCCTGTGCTAGGCATGCCAGCATCCTCTGCCTGTAAGAAGAGCACACATCTCACTGCCCCAGCAGGCACCATACAAACGGGCTTTGCTCCCAAATGTGGCCGTGGTGTTTGTGCTCCTTCCCTGCCACAGTTCTCCCTTCCCAGGCATTGCCAACACATCCATGCACCCAAGCAAACAAAGGCCCAGGGGGCTGTGAGGGTCTCCCAGGTTCCACAGTGACTCACAGGTGTCTGTGTGTCCATGCAGACTGTGCCTGGCCCATCTCTTCCTATGGAAGTGGTGCAAAGCAGGAGTTAGGATTGCATGACGCTTGCGAAACAGCGCAGAGACACCTCTGGTTTGGGAGGAGGGTGCTGAGGAAATTCTTGTTGAAATCAGCCCACAGCTGGCTGCTTCCCTCCTGTGCTGGCTTGTGCTCAGTGATTGCTTCCCATTCTCCTCAGATCCAGATTTGTAGATGGGCATGGACACCTCCCCCCAGCCCAAGACGAAATGCAACAAGAGCATTGTGTCTGGGACAGCTTGCACACATCACATCTCACACAAACAGCAATGGGCTTGGTGGTTCCTCCTCCTGCTGCCACGACCATTGTGTCTGGGACACCCTGCACACATCACATCTCACACAAACAGCAATGGGCTTGGTGATTCCTCCCGCTGCTGCCAGGCACCATCCCTCCTCAGCATGTCAATCACGCCTTTCCCCAGGGAACATTCCGCTTTCCCAGGAGGTTGTGGAGCTTTGATCGCACGGCACGGCAGTGGGATGGAGCACATACCCATCCCTAAGCCCTTCCTACGCTGACACTGAGCAAGGTGACCTGAAACTGGCAATGGGACAGTGAGGCACAGGGCAGGGTGCACTGCGCAGTGCCTCATGTGCCTGAAAAGAGATGGGAGAGGTTTTCCCTGTCCTTGGAACAAGTGGGGCTGATAGCAACATCCTTCCTCTCCAGCCACGATGGGAGAAGGAGTTAATTCACCCCTGACACCAAGTGCTGAAGTGTTTGTTCTGGCAGCCAGTGCCAGGCAGCAGGAATACACTTTTGACAGAGAGATATTAGGTAAAATGGAGTGGTGACCCAAGGAGGTGTAATTAGCTCTGCTGTCACATAGGAAAGGACATGTTTGTACAGATTATTTCCAATTTCTAGCAACACCTGCTCACTTGCTTTAACCAGGTTTCTCAAAATCAGGACTAATTAGCACTTCCTTGGAAGGCCAGCTCTCTCCAGCAATGGCTTTACCTTTCAATTGGTATTCCTTCTGCAGGAAGGCACATTAATTACTGTATCAGGAAAAGCTAATGGTAGCAGGATACCATTTTCATGCCTAAAGCTAATTCAAGGCAAAGGCAGAGCTCACCAGATCTGGACTTTCTTGCTCATGCCAGGCATGAGGGCTGTGCAGTGAGTTTCCTTCTCTGCATCCTTGAAAGAAAGAAAAGGAGCAGGTAGAGCAGGAAAAGGACTGACAGCTTGAGCCAGTGGGGTAGCTCCTGCATATCTGTGCTTGGAGACAGATGTGTGACCTTCCAGACAACAGAAATCCCTATTCCCCAGCTGACCTAGCTGAGCTTCACACATAATTTAACATGCCTTATAATATTTTATAGACTCCACTCTGTAACTCAGCACTGAGCTATTATTTAATGAAATGATCCCCAACAGGGACCTTAGGAGAACTAATTGTACATGAAAGCTTCGGGGGTAGGGTGGTGAGAAACATCCACAAATGCTTTTAATATTGAATTTTTCATCTCTTAATATTTATTAATTTATAGCCTCTACTCTGGTTGCAGTTCTGCAGATACACTTCAACATGTGTTGATTAAATCTGGTGCCAGTGCAAACCGGTAGCTGGGACCTTTTTTTAATGGCACTGGTAGATGTGTGAGAAAGCAGTTGCAGGAGACTTCTAAGGGAAGAAATTCAAGTTAAGTCCCTTTATCAGTGCATCCAAGAATTTGGATACTCTTCCAGGCAGTTTTGCTTGAAGTCTCCATATGGATCTCAGTCCACATCCACAGCAGCAGGAGCCTGAGCAATGTGTTGGACAGCACTGAGAGGAACATCCTTGTGAGGAAAGAACATTTATTTATTGTTTTTTCCTGTTTATTCTTCTCAACACTGAATTTGCAAAATAAATACAATCCATCAGGGTTTTGATGCCCACTTAAATGCTTTGCAAAAATGTGATGCCTTATTTTATTATTGTGTTATTTTTTATATTCTTTATTGTTTTATTATATCCAATATCTCAGCAGACCTGTCAGCTTACAGCAGACACCAGGGAACTCTGGTGTGTTGAAACAACTTGCAAAAGATGACACAGAGTCTCCCATAGTGGCTTGCACTGGGGATGGGGGAATGAAATGGAGCAAGTCTTACCCTCAGGGGCCTGGAGAACAAAGAAACTTGAGAGGCACCTGACTGCTATTGGTGGTACGAAGTGCAAGAGGACGTAAGGGCTCTGGTTCTTGTGCCCCAAAGGTCTTTTTAGCATGCCAGTTGCCATGAATTAGGACAGCTTCTGGTACTGGCTGATGAGTAATATTTTTCCTACTGCTGCTGAAGCCACTGGAAAAATGTGGTTGATCCAGGATGTCACGTCAGAAGCTAATTCCCGTTTCTGCGAACTCCCGTACGCTCCTGTCCAGTGCTTAATAAAAGGTAAGCTCCAGTCAATGGGAAAATGTGCTTAAGAGCTTTACTCCCTTTCTTAAGCACTCTGCTGGGTCTGGCCTCATGCAACGTGTCAAGCACTCATTACCCTTATCTTTTATTGTTTTAATACAGATAGTTGTGTGGGAATAACCCTCTCACCACAAAGGTAGGGATTTTTAGGAGGGGAGGCCACCCTGTGCATATGCACATAGGACGTGTTTGGATGATGTTCTGGCTTTGTGCTCAGAGGAAATAAAGGGGAGGAAACATGATTGTCTTGGAGCAGGTACACAGCTTTGAGATGCCTGGCTTGGAAGAAATTGCAGAGAGTGTTTCCCTTTGTATTGCAGGGCCTGGCAGCCCGGTGAGATAATAGAAGATAAAGCAAATTGTATGACAATGGAAAATGCTGAGCTCCCTGAGTAATTAAAGGTTGTGTAAGACGGTCCATGGCTTGCAAGGATTGTTAATGCAGTCACGTTTGCATTATATAAAGGGTAATTAAAATGCAGCCTGCTTACCATTGATTACACCCTTTGCCTGGCACAGGCAGCAGTGGCTGCACAGCCAGGCAGCAAAGGTGGCTTGGGAAGCAGTGGCTGCCAGCAGAAGGAGAGGCTGTGGGGTGCAGGATGCCCAAAACTTTGGGACCACTGCTGTGCCATAGCTTTGGGCAAATCTCCCAGCAGATTGTGTCCTCTCCCTGTCACACAGGCAGGAGGGTGGCTTTTCATCCCACCATGCCACAGTCACTTAAGCTTCCCTATAAGAACTTTTGGGGTCTGCCTAACATGGGCAGTAGTGGGGTATAAGCAGTTCTCAATGGATACCTAGGCTAGACATGGATTATGGATTGGTGTACCTGAAGTAATTTTGCCAGGGTAACCTGAGGAAGCTGGGAGGTGAGGGAGGCCACTGGCAACAGCCACTGCACAGCTGGGAGCCACCCTTAGCCCTACGGAGGCTGCCTTGCTTTTGCCAGCTCCACTGAGGAGCATGAGAAGGGCACCTTCCTCAGGCAGGGCAGACCACACCAGGCTGAGGATGCCAGCTGGTCCCACCTGGATTCCCAAAGCCCAGTTTCATCAGCAATGAGGTGTGAAAGATGGGAGTGGGCCTGGCCGTGGTTTTCTGGCAGCTCCACTTCCAAGATGAAGGGCAGCTTCACTCATTGATGCTGCACATGAAAGTGAACACCAAGAAGGGCCTGAAGTGATGTGTTACTTGTGTGGAGGTTGCAATGAGCATTTTCCACTAGTCCCTACAGCAGGGAGAGACAGAGTGCCCAGACTGAGGAGAAAGAAGAATAAACTCCCTGACATGAGCTCATTCAAGCCCTTGAACCCCTGGCTGCACTTTCCATGGCAGAGGGTTCCTTCTGGTGCTGAGGAGGGCTTCAAGCACAGCTGGGGATGCCTGGGCTCTGTAGGATGCCCTGCTTCCTGGGTGTCTGTCTGTCTGCTCCTGGCAGGGCAGGCAGACGAGACGCCTCAAACCCACATCTGAGGCTGTTGGGATGCTGTGAGCACCCCGTGTCTCGATGTTCCTGATTATTTTCCTGTGTTCATTATTGTTTCCCTGGGACTCCTGTCCTGAGTGCAAGGGTGCTTCTTGAGCAGTGACAAAGGCAGCACCTCCAAGGGAACTGGAGATAAGAGCACATGAGAGAATGAGCTGGATCTACTGTTTTCTCCATGGAAACATGATTGGCACTGAGCTGCTAGGCCCAGTAAATCCAATTATGACTGTAGGCAGAAATGTGTTTAAAGAAAAAAAGCCAAGCTGGTGTAAATAAAAATGTAACTGTGAGCTGTAGAATTGTTTGGGCTCGCTCCTTGTTTTTTACAAAAAAAAAAACAGCTTGCCAACTACAAACTTGTGGGATGTGTGTGTTGAGTGATGCTTCCTGTGAAGCCACAGTAAACTACACCTGCCCTGAATTATGGGACAGCCACCCAATGCCAAATATTTAAAGACTGAAATACTTCTGGAAAGTCACTTTCCATGTAAGGGACCTGAATAACCAAAACCTGAGCTCCTGGAGATGATAGATGGGAATCTTTAGCTTTCCTTCCAGCCAGTCCTGCCCCAACAGCTTTCCGCTGGCTTGTGAGAAATCACTTTTAAATACACGTTAGCATTCCTTGCAATTCAGGGGACCTTTTTTAAAGACATCTGAGCTACACAGTGAAATGCTGTGAGGTGAGGAAGACACAAGCTGAGTTTGAAAACCCTGGTTACAGATGGATGTGTCCCAAACAATCACCATGAGCTTTCCCCCTCTCCTTTTATAATTCCCCATCCCCACAAGTGATGTGCTCTCTGTTCTGCTGGAAGTAAAAATAACTCCTTGCAGCTAAAAAGCTGCAACTGGAATGTGAACTCAACACTTTTCCATATAACACTTTTCCAGGCAAATTAAGAATAAAAGTTTCCCCAACTTCAGCCCTACTTTTGACAGTGTTTTAGCCCACTCAGCCTCCTCCAGGCAACTTTGGGTAGCACTACTGGCATCTCCTGCTCCCCAGACCATCCCACCAGGCAGAGCAAAAGCCCTTCATCCCACCTTTTCTCATGGGGAGGAATCTGCCCCTCAAAGCCACAGACTTCAAAACCATTTTTTTCTTCTCCATGGAAGGAATTAATTGCTTTAACTACACATTGCGGTGGGTACAACTCAGTATCTTTTTAATTGGCGTGTCACCTGTGTTTATTGCATTCTCTCATGAAATCTCATGATTGGTTTGAGATCTATTTTGCTTGTTTAGTCACTGACCTGTGGAGAAGTCAGGAGACATGGATGGCTTTTCCAATGTTCCTACCAACTTTGATTGACTCACTTTTAGATGCTTATCCAAAATATGATTTGTTTCCCCATCTGCAAAACAGAAGTTGTTGCTTAATCCCCCTTTAAAAACTTCTCTGAGAACCTGGGGTAGAAACCAGCCAGGGGGCTCCAAGTTGAGAGAATTTCCATTTTTCAAACCCATAAGAATTTTAATTCTGTGCTTTGAAATAGAAAGAAGTACGGAAATGTTAAACTCTTTTTTTGGGGGGGTGGGTGGTTTTTAAAAGCTCTATAATTTTGGTATGGTGAGAGAATTAAAAATAAATCCTTCCCACAAGACTTTAGCCTTGCACTGGACCAAATCTTGAAGGAAGCAATATTGCTGTTGATTATAGTTGTCAGGCTTTGGCATTTCTGTGTTGTGGAAACCAAGTACCAGGGCTCAGGCACGGGGCCTCATCCCAACCATGCTCTGCTTTCTCATCTCTGTTATTCCCAACTGAAAGCAGTGAAATGCCTCTCATCTGCAGGGATCCATTTCAGGCTGCTCAGGGAGGAGCTGCCAAGCCCGTGGTGAGAGGCAGCAGAGGAGCACGGCGGCACGGCCAGGCACGGCCACGCTGACACGTGGGCAGGAATCACCTGGCTCTTCCATGTGGACTCTGCCCACAAAAATCAAGTCCTACTGACTGCTGGAAAAGTCATCCCTCCCATCCTCACAGTGCCAGGCAGGTCAGGGAGTCATTCCATGGATTCAGGGAGAGGTGCACACCCCCGTGCATCGTCGGTGCCCTTTGCAGAGCCGGAGCAGGTGGGACTCACGTCACCAGCAGCTGGAGCAGCCCCCTGCCCAGCCTGTTCCTGAGACTGTCCCCCTCCCACCCTGGTGGTGGGTCCAGGCTGGAAGGAGACACCCTGGCAAGGAGACAACCTGGCAGGTGGCCACGGGAAGTTCTCTGGTTACTCAGGTGGCCCCACGCAGGTAGTTTTGCTTAATGGTATTAAACAGAGGGGGATAAAGTTACCTCAGGGATCAAGTGTGAGCTTTGTACAGCATGACCTGTGGGAGTGTGGCAGCAGTGGGAGCCTCTCGTGCCATGGAGAGGCCTGGGATGTCATGGGAAGCCAGCATGTAGGGGGCAGATTTACTGGGGAAAGAAGCTAGTTCAGTCCACCTGGAATGGGGGGACTGCTCTCAATAAAACCCACCTATTCCCAAGTGTAGCCCTTCTGTTTGAGCACAAGGGCTTAGTTTAATTTTATAAAATTTTAACTATTAATTTGGGATTACCTCCAAACAAACCAAAGCCATTTATCCTCCTCTACCTCCTCTTGCCCAGGCCCATCATCAGCCCAGGTCTACCTCCAGTCATGCTGGAGCCATTCATCCCTCTCCATTTCCTTCCGCCACTGCTTTCCTCCACTGCTATTGCTGGAAATAATCTCCACAGTTAAAACCAACCATTTCAGAGTGACCATGCGTCTGCAGCTGTGTGAGTCTGGGGTAGGAACCAAATATCAAATAACAAATCAGAGAGGCGGTGTCAGGATCTGCTTGCTGGCACGTGGGCGGAGGGGAGGCGGACAACGTGCCCAGAAGTTGCTGCCTCAGCTCTGGTGACACTGGCAGGTTGTCCTGTGTCCTCCCTGGAAAGCTGGCTCCTGCTGGGGTGGGAGCCACAGTTGCCTGCTGTCACCTCGCCAGGCTCTGGGTGGTGCATCCAGATATAGAAAGAAGATGCTATACAAGGAAAGTTACAGTGGATATGTATAAGCACATGTACACACAGGGCTGCTCATCTCCACTGTCAACCCAGAAAATGCCAATTTCAGTCACATTAAACCATTAAAAGAGGTGCTCCCTTGACTTCTGTGAAGGCAGGACAAATTTCAGGCGGGTTTCTGTTGGAAGGGAGAAGTGATGAACTCTTGTTGAACCGGGGCTGGAAGCAGACAGTCGCTCCTATTGAACCAGCGCCGTGTAAGGCTGCCCTCATTAATGAATGTCAGAGAGCCCGCCTGAATCAGAGGTTTCAGGCCTCTGCTTTTTCTCTTTTAATTGCATTTTCCAGAGTTCACAGGCTAGAGTAAGTGGGGGAATTTCTGATGGGTCAGAAATGTCTGTGGTTTGGAAAGAATTTCAGGCATCCTTCATGTGACCTCCTCCTCCTCCTCCTCCTCCCTGTGCACAATTGTTGCTTTTAAAAGAAGCAGTTATAATGGGGGACCAGAGGATCTGCCTTGCAGAAATGTTGCCCTCAGTCCTGCTTCTTGCAAATCCCTTCTTTAACCTGTGGACAGGGAGAGGCCAGGAAGATGTCCAAGGGCAGGGGCCTGGCAGTCAGGCCCTGCTCTCCTGTGTGAGCCAAAGCCTTCAGCAGCCACCATGGAAGCCTTCCACTTATGGAAGCAGCCACAACTCCCATGCTGTTGGTGGAGTTTGGGGTTAATCTGGAGCCAAGTCCAGGTTTGCAGAGCCCCAGGACTGGATGGGACTCTCTCCCTTCCCAGAGATGGGGGAAAGGCCCCTGTGCTCCCTCACTGACTCAGCTGGCCTGGCTGATCCTAATTAAGGCTGCACACTGGGAATGCCTCTCAGCTGAAGGCTTGATTGAATAAAGGCTGCAAGATTTAGCTAATGTACCCCAAATCCCAGCAGAGTGTTCCTCATTTAGACAGTCACTTGTGCCTCCTCAGCTCTTCCTTTGCCATGGGCAGGACATGATTCAATTGTCACCAAGCCACCAGGGAGTGAGGGCAGACTGAGCCTGGAGCAGGGCACCGAGGGGAGCAGAACAGGTCTCCCAGCCTCAGTTTCCCCACCTGCAAAACCACTGGTGCCCCTGCAAGGTGCAGAGCTGTCCTGCAATGGATGTGGGGTAGTTGTAGCACTGGGTCAAATCACAGGTGTGTCTCTGGGGGGACACATGATGTTGTCACCATGTGTGAGGAGGGAAAAGAGCTGGGCTTTTCAACATCTCTTAGCAGCCTGGTGGTGATCTCTCCATGAAGTGTTTAAGGCTTCCTGATGAAAAGGTGAAGGAAGGCATGCTCAGCTCTGGCTGACTGCCCCATGCTTCCTACCATGGACTGTGGAAGAAGCTGGACCCAGCATGAACAGGTAACTATTATCTCTGCAAAACTCCAAAAGAAATTGCTTTCCTTGGGCCCAAGATTTTGTCATCAGGGCTGGCTGCTGCCCGCCTCTATGTGTCGTTCCCAGGCTGCAAAACCCTGCTCTGGTTAAATCTAAGAGGCAAGATGATGAGTAAGGGCCCAGATCCTTATTTAGATGTTGTGCTGCAAAACAGGAGGGTGTTTGCATGAGAGGGAGGGATGGGGATATTTTTCTTTAATTATTATTATCATTTTAATAGTAAGGAAAAAAAGCTCCCTTCAAAGAGAACCTCCTTATGAATTTATAGTCCTCCAACCCAGTATTTTATGATCTCAACAAGAAGCTCATAAAACCAAGTATTTGGAAAGGGTGAAGAAAAAGAAAAAAAAAGTGTATAAAAGAGGCACTGGGAAGTCTCAACTGCAAACATGGAGGGAGGTTACTTAAGACAAGAGTTCCCATAGAAGGAGCTGGGCTAGCTCAGCAGGAAGGATGCTTTATGGGATACCTTTTACGTGGGCTCTCCTCAGTGCTGTGAGGTGCTCTCAGCACAGGGGCATCCTGCAGAGGGCAAGCAGGGAGGACACAGTGGGCTTTGCTTTATCCTCTGGCAAAATCCTTACTCATCCCAGGGATCTGCAAGGGGATTGCCCAGCTAGGAGAGGGGGTGGCTCGACTGGAGGAGGCCCAGTCGTGGGTCTGGAGGATGCTGTTGTGTGTTGTGCAAGCTGCTCAGAACCCCTCATTTCTGCAGGGATCCAGGGAATGTGTTCTGTTTGACCTGGGGCTGGAGAGGGTTCACAAAGGTGGAGGTGTGCCCAGCAGAAGACCCTCTGGCAGGTGGGCACAGGCTCTCTGCTACCTGCACATGGCAGAGATGTCTCTCCTTACAGGCACTGACTGCTGAAAATGACAAGGCAGTACATAGTAAAAACCAGAAAAGCTGAAAATCTGGTATTCAGCAGTCTGAATTTCTGTGTGAGGGAGGGAAGTTATCTTTTAGGGTTTGGTGGTTGCTTTCTTTTTCTTTTTGCCCTTCGTGTTCCCCAAAGGCTCTGCTGTGTTTTACATGTTCTGGTTCAGCAGCCTCTGAGCACCTTCCCCTTCAGTGCTGCTGGAGAGGAGCAGGCTTGGCTCTGCAGGACACCCTTTGCTGGGTCTGGTGTGCTGAGCACAGCCTGGCCACGCAGCTGGGCTGCCAATGATCCAGGGAGCTTGAACACCAAAGCTGCAGTGTCTGCTACCTAGATAAATTCAGTGCCCCTTCCCCACATGCTAAAGGCAGTGAGGAACATCAGTGCCAAGCTCTGCCCTTTAGCCACAGTGACTGGTTTTCTTGTGTTTAGTCTACTGCATTTCTGTGCTGGATTGGAGTCCTCTTGGTGTCTCCATGAAAGCAGATGAGCTGTAATTAAACCATCTCCCAGGATCACCTGTGCCCTTTGAGGTTCTTCCTTCCTTTCTCTGGGCTATTCCCACCTTTTCAGTGTCTTTTCCAAATCCCAGACCTCCCAGCATGGGCTGGGTAAAAGCAAGCCTTGCTTTCCCTCTGTACCCCCACCACCAACATGCTAGGAGCTCATTCACCCCTTTTGCTACAGGGCTGTGCTGGGAGCTTGGATTTGTTTCTCTGCCCTTTCATGCTAAGGGTAGGTCTGTGGTGTGTCTGGGACCTCTGGGTGACAGGCAGCTGTCCCCTACAGCCAGCAGCAGGGAGAGGTGGCCTGCAAGCCACGGCAGCAGTGCCCATTGCTCTCCAGAGCTGCTCTTTAAAGGCCACGAGAAGATGTTGTACCTAAAGAGGCCTTAAGGACTCACTCCTGACTCCTCACTCCTGGAAAGGACACATAAGGATCAAGTTCAGCTGCTGGCCCTGCACAGGACAGCCCAAGAGTCACACCATGTGCCTGATATTGTTGTCCAAATGCTTCTTGAACTCTGTCAGGCTGGTGCTGTGAGCACTGCCCTGGGGAGCCTGTTGCAGTGCCCAGCCACCCTCTGGGTGAAAAACCTTTTCCTAATATCCAACACAAACCTCCCCTGGCACAGCTTCAGAGCCATTCCCCCAGGTCCTGTCCCTGGCCATCACAGAGAAGAGATCAGTGCCTGCCCCTCCTCTGCCCCTCCTGAGGAAGCTGTAACTGCACTGAGGTTTCCCCTCAGTCTCCTCTCGAGGAACACACCAAGTGACCTCAGCCACATCCCATATCGCCTCCCCTCAAGGCCCTTCATCATCCTCATTGCCCTCCTTTGGACGCTCTCTAATAATTTAATGTCTTTTTTATATCATGGCACCCAAAGCTGCCCCCAGCACTCGAGGTGAGGCTGCCCCAGTGCAGAGCAGAGCAGGACAATCCCCTCTCTTGCCTGGCTGGGGATGCTGTCCCTGATGTCCCCAGGACACGGGTGGCCCTCCTGGCTGCCAGGGCACTGCTGGCTCATGTTCAACTCGCCATGGACCAGGATCCCCAGGTCCCTTTCCATGGCACTGCTCTCCAGCCTCTCATTCCCCAGTCTGTACATCCAGGGCTGCACCATCCCTGGTGCAGAATCCAGCACTTTTCCCATGTTGAACTTCACGTGGTTGGTGATTGCCCAGCCCTCTGATTTGCTGAGGTCTCTCCTGCCTTCGAAGGAACCAACAGCTCCTCCCAGTTTGTATCACCTGCTCAGTATCCCTTCCAGTCCTCCATCCAAGTCATTTATGAAGATATTGAAGAGCACAGGGCCAAGGGCTTCCCTCCTGAAGCCAGCCTGGCTGTGACTGATGACTGTGTTGTCCTTCAGGTGTTTTTCAACACCTCCCAGAATAATCTCCTCCATAACCTGACCAGGCACTGAAGTGTACAGAGCAGTATCTCTTGCTTTTTGTATTTCTTTGTTTTCTATTAAACTCATCATCGGTTTAAAGATGTGTAAGAGTGACTCTTTCACAATTTGCACTTTGGAAATGAGGAAAGTGTAATACTTCCCCTACACGTGCAGAAATGCGCTCAGTTTTTCCAGAACAAGATATTTACTTCCTGGCCAAGATCCAGAATGGAAAATTTAAGAGTAGTAAAATATTTCTGAGCATGGGGGGGTGAGGGGGGGATGGGTGTTGGTTTTGATTTTGCATATTCTTTTGTTTGTTTGTCTGGGAGGTTGGGGTTTCTTTTAAGTTGTGGAGGGTGACTGCCCTTTTCCCCAGCTCCTTGCACAGCTGCAGCAGGATGCCCCTATTTTGGGAGGTACAAACTGATGTGATTCTCCTTGGTTTCCCCCACACCTGGCCTGGGGGCTATGAAAGAAAGCCTCTGTGGGAGATGATAAGGTGTGTAATTCTGTCCGTGCACACACTGGAACAGGTGAGCCAGGGAGCAGCAGGGAGGCTGGGCAGGGCTGTGGGAGGTACCACCTGTGTGTATATATGCATATAGGACTGTGAAGACAATGGCTCTCCCCTGCACTGCACCCAGATACGTATAAGGCATAAAGAAACACATTTTTATAGGCTTTATTTTCTCTCTTATCTGTGCATGCCCTCAGAAATACTAATTACTGAGTGTAAATTGTTGGGAAACAGCTGCACAAGTCCATCCATTTGCTGGTAGACTCATTTCCTCTGCATCCTTCCACCCCTGCATTTTAGAGAGGAAAGGGATTTATTATAAGGCAGCACTGTGGAAAAAACTTCCTTAGAGAAACCCGCTGGATAATCTGGGAAAGGCTTGAGTAATGGAGCTTTTTGTGAGCTAACAGAATAAAACTACTCCACAAAAATATTATCATTGGGAACATGAGCTGAAAAGGGAATGATTCATGTGAAATCCGGGATGTTCCTATGAATCAGTGCTGTGAAAAGTAGGAGAGGGCTGGGGCAAAATGAGCACCCGAGACCTGCCCTGAAGCATGGAAAAGATAAAACACCTTTAATAAAAGCCTCGTCAGGAAGTAGCAGGGAGTGTGAGACAGACTTGGGAAAACCACAGGATGGAGAGTCCCTAGAGCTAAGGAGAAAGCTGTATGAGGAGCCTGCATGATTGCTGATAGAGTTATGATTAAGGACCAGCAGGCAGAATTTCCTGTGATACTCCCTGCAAGTAAAAACAAATCTCTTCACCCCCCTGCGCCTACACTGCCTCATCCAGGAACGTGAGAAAAGAGACTGCTGCCAAAAAGAAGCTTTGTGGGCTATCTCTGCACTTTACTGGGAGATACTCCTTCAGAAGAGGCTTAGTGAAACAGATTAGGTCGAGAAGAATCTGTGACCTAGCAATCTCCTTCCTATCTTTCTGAAGGAAAAATTAGTCCCATCCTACTGTTTAATGTTTCACAGGCAGCAGAACTTGTGCTCCTGACTCACCCAGGGCTTTTGAAACCTACCCCTAATTTCTTCCCTGATGCTGCCACTGGTTGAGGTGATGGAGGAGAAGCAGGAGGTTTGGCTTTTGTGGCATCTTTGCTTTCTTTGTGCCTTGCCAGAGACTTCATGGTAGCACTGAAGTTACCTGGTGCTGCATGCAAGCCCTGGGCCCCAGGGGAGCCACGGGGCCAAAAGCTGCTGGGTTTCCTCTCCCATACCTTTGTGGCTGGGCTGCTCCTGCCTCTGACAGTCCCCTGAGGTGCTGTGTTGATGAATTCAGACTGGGACTTTCTGTCACACGCTATATTTAGGCTGTGGATTTGCATTGTTAACTTGGGTGTTTTAATGAGCAGGCGCTTGCTTGTGGCAGCAAGCACTTGCCTCTTATGGGCTGTGGCACTCTGATGTGGGAGCATCTCTGTTGTGCGGTCAAGAATGCTGCATTAAGGAAGAGAAAATGAAAAAAACACCCTTTTTTGGTCACAGGCAGGTCCTAGATGCTCCTGTGTCCAAAGCCTTTGGCAGGTTATTGGTACTGTCTCTGGCTATAACTCACTTTGTGGTTCCTGTGCTGTCTCACTTTTTGGAGGTGGCACAAATGGCCTGGGATGCCACCAGGCAGGGCTGGGGCTGTCAGATGCTGGGGCCAGGGGGGAATCCCTGGCTGCCATGACAGCCCCTCCCCTGCACACTCATGGTTTGCACTGCTTTGCAGGGTCTTTTGCTGAAACAAAATGGTCTGGGTGACAAAATGGAAAAACTGGTCATTGCTTCTTCACAGATAGATCCTAAAAATACATGGCTATTGTTCCTTTCCTTATACCCAGCTGGGATGAGATGTTTTATAGAGGAAACAAGAAGATAAACAAACAATTCCAGTATGCAAGGGTGAAGGCTGTTGTCCAATTTTTTTCAGCTTCCTGAATCTGACTCCTAGATCTTTCTTTGCTATCAGGTTTTCCGTCTCCAGCTCCCTTTCTGAGGAGCAAAACAGGAAAGATGGCTGAGGATGTTCGTGTTGAAGGCCAGGCTGAGATATTGCATGCAGGGGGACACCAGGGCCCTCAGGCCATGGTGCTGCTCCTCCACATGTCCCTGACTCAGCTGTGGGTCATCAGGGCTGGGGAATGCATGCATTGTGCCCCTGGCATGTGTCACATGCTGGGAAGCTGCCACAGATGGGAAACCCACTGGTGGATGTCACTGCTCTGGGTGTGATCCTTCTGCAGCACCCAGAAGCCCACCACTGTTGTTGGTAAGGTCTGATGGGGTATTTATGTGAAAGGTTCTTGCTGGCCCCAACCTGGATATTCCTGCCTGGCTCAAACTGAGCCACTCCTTTCTTCCCACCTCCCAGCATGGCTGTCACCCTGCTCAGCAGTTTAACTCTGGTACCTCTAGTTTGGTCTGAGCACAGGGAGGAAGCACAGCACTCAATGGGTTGGGAAAAAAAAACCAACCCAAACCAAAGCATATTGCAGGTGGCATGAAGGTCTGGGCACCAGGATACAAATCCTTGCTCATTTTAGCAGCAGGTTGATCTGTCACAGCTCAGGTTTGGTGGTGTGTTGTTTTTGTTCCATTCAGAGGGGATGCTGGTCCCTGTGTGGTTGCAAACGCCTGCATCTGTACACATTTCCTAAATCACAGTGGGTGATTTAGTGCAGAGCTTCACATGGCCTTGATTTGCCCCCTGACATTATACAAAATCAGAAAAACGTGGAGTGAGGCAACCCTGCTTCTCAGTCACCAGTTCTGCAGCTGGTGTGAATCAACCCAGCTCCTTGGGTTTTTGTGGAATTGCACCCCTGCACCCCAGAGACCGTGCAGCTCCTCACTTGTGAGGCTTCCTCTCAAACCTGTCTCAGTGTCAGACCCTGCACCAGGACCTGGACAGCAACACTGCATTTTGCAAGCCCCGTGCCCAGCTGCTGCTTTGCTTTTTGTGCAAGCTGGCCATCCTCAGCAGGGCAGGGACAGGATGAGCACATCTGTCCATGTGCTGCCCTGCTGTACTTCAGCAGGGAGGCACTGGAGGGAACAGGCTGCCTCAGCAGCTCCAGCCTCAGTTTTTTTTGTTTTTTTTCTCTGTGATAATTGCTTGCCACATGGGGATATAAAGTCAGCATGATCACTTTTTCAGGGTGATGAGGGAAAAAATACCTATGCAACAACCTCAGACCTGAGAGCTCAGCCCCTGTGGTTGGAGCCTGCTGCTGGAGTTTGGTCAGTGGTTTCCTGGTGCATTGCAGGGCACCTCTCAATCAGAGCACCCCCAAGCTTCCTGGGTTTGCCAGCCCAGACCCTGGCTCTGCTGCTGAAGAATCTGTTCTTGAGCTTGGGTTAAACCAGTGAATTTAGGATGCAGGTTGCCTGGTGGGCTGTCAATGTATCCCATTATGCTTGGACAGGAGCAGCCAGGATTTGGGAGATTTGCCCTTTGCCCTCAATAAGCCTAAAGAAAACCCAAGTGTATCCTTGCATAGTTATGAGTCTGTAAAGTTGTTCTAATTGTTATGTGAAAAAAAGAACCTGCTATTCTGAAATACTTTTAATAAGCTTCAGTAGGCTGGTACCACATGTCAGGTGGGGCTGGGCTGCTGGGCAGGAGTTGTCTGACCCCTCCAGAGCAGCCTGGCCTTCATCAAACAGCACTCCTCTCCTGGAAATCTCCAGTGCATTTTGATTCTGCTTAAATACTTACTTGTGACTCCATTCTAATGGCATCTGGAGTGGCATTGGAGTGTTACCTTCCCTGCAGCTTTGGACACCTGTAGGGGTTTATGCTATCACCTGATTGCTGGCTGGATCAGCATGAATTGCCCCAGGGCTGCTGCTAGCTTGAGGCACGTGTAGGGAGGGAAAACTGGGGAGGCTGGGAACATCTCTCATAGTGCCTGTCCGAGGACATCAATCAGCCCTCAGGACCTTCTGCCCTGGCCCACCCCTGCCAGGGCTGCAGGCACCAGGAGGGCTTGGGGAGCAGCTCATGGGATGGGAGAGTGTAGGGGAGAAGCCATCAACCTGCCTGGGTGTCTTGGGCAGCGTGGGCACCTCGGGGAAGGAGGGTGAGTGGTCTGCGTTCCTCCAGCTTGCAGGGAACAAAGGTCCCTTTCGATCAAGTGCCATTGTGATGGATTTCAAGTGAAACTGAGACAGGGCTCCCCACCAAAAGGCACTGCGAGCAGCTGCCCTTGCTCAGCGTTTGATCTCAGCCTCCCCTGTCTCTGTTCCTTTCACGGAGCACCTGGAAACAGCTGACTAATGGAGATGTGCAGATGGTCATCAACTGCTGCATTATACAGCACGTGGCTAAAAATAGCCAAGGTTGCAGGTCCAGGCCCCAGCTCTGCTGGGAGAGATTTGCAGGGCACAGTCAAGAAGCGACTTGTCCCCTGGTGCCATGGCAACAGCTCTCAAATGTGAGCAGCAGGACAGCAGCAGCGTGGTGCTGCTCCACTGGTGCACAGGATGATGACCTTGGAGAAGTGGGAAGCAGCAAGGTGGGCCATTGTTCCCTCCCACAGCCCCTTTTCCCAGCCTGCAGCCATCAGCTCTGGAAGAAAAGAAGAGACTTGTGAAGGATGGGCTAAAAGAAGGAAAATGTGCCTCGCTGCATTTGCATTTAGATGGTAAAGATAAGGATAATTAGGAATTACCAGTAAAGAGTGATACAGGAAAAATGCAGTAGGGAGATTTGTAGTTTTATCACTGAGAGTTTCTGTACTTCTTTTTGTGAGCTTTTTCTGTTCTGCTTGGTTTTAGCTTAGCACCATGCTGCCTGTTAGCTATGGTGCTGTGGGTTCTTGCTGGAGGATGACTGAAGTAGACTGGTTTCACTAGGAGATGGAACTGGAAGTGTTGTAAATGCTGTCCAAACCAAAGAGGGCAAAGGTCCATCTGCAGCTCCTCAGCAATAGCTGTCTTAGCACATTGCAGCTCTGCTGTTTGTCACGTTGTCACACGGTCTCTGCAGTCTGACGGGTAAAATGTCACTTTTCCCTCCACTGTGAGGGAAAAGGAGATGGGAACTGAACTGAGATAAACAATTCAGGTACTTCTGCAAATGTTTTTTCTCCAAAGGGCTGAGGTGTAAGAGTTTAATAGAGTTTGTTCTGAGCACAGGGAGGAAGTGTTCTTCACTCCAAATAGCCTTAAAAACTCAGCATTTTCTTGCAGAAAGTTGTTGGGTGCATCTTTGTTTTCTACTCTGTTTTCACATGAGGAAACAGACTGGATATTCTGGACCTTCACCATATGTGGCATAACCTGTCTCAGTTTTCTCAGTTTTCAGGGGGTGCTTATGATAATTTTTTTTTTTTAAGGAGTTAAATGTTTTCCATAATCTCAGCCACAAATACATTAGATGGCCTGGCTAGTATTGGGCCCAGCATCAGGGCAGCTCAGCCCCCTTGAAACCTCCCTGTGGGCACCCAAAATGAGACAACCCCAAGCACCAGACTTGGGTATACAGGTTTTTAGTGGGACTCCCACGAGTATTTGATGTCCTCATTTGAGAAGGGGAAGTGGTATAGGAAAATTGAAATGGAAAGGGGTAGAGGCCCAAATGTTTGGGTACAGGAGAGGAACTGAAGCATAGCCATGTTTCAGAATTCTCTGTCTCCACCCATGCTTGTGCTCAGCACTGTGTCTCCTCCTGCACAGAGAGCTGCTCTCCTGAGGGAGTTGGGTCCAAGGCATCAGTTGGAAACTGAGTTTTGAGGCTGGTGAGCTTGGTTCAGCTGAGTGAAAAGATAGAAGCCATTCAGAAAAAACACAATCCAGATTCGAGTTTAAATTTTATGCACATATTTGAGTTTGGCTACACTGAATTTTCTTGTAGGTGGGCCTCTTTGTCAGTAAGGCTGAAGAAAAGTCCCTGCTTTATTCTGTCGAGCTCTTTTATGGGAAAGTTAAACAAATGTTTACCTCTCACAACATTGATTATCTGAATGAATGAATGACTGCAGAAGGACAGCCCTGCCTCTGAGAGAGGGACCTCCCCTTTCTCAGAGTGTGCTCTTGGGCAGGTGCTGCAATTCCCTGCTTGGGACTGAGCAGGAAGCATGGAAGGGGAAATGACATAAAAGCAATCAAATAAAATATATTTAGGAAGTACAGTCCCCAGCATTGCTTCTGGGAGTGGGCACCCCTTAACTCCCATTCTGATGCTAGAGTAGATTTAACAAGGTGGGTTGAATAATGAGTGGCTTGAAATGAAAAGCCTCTGATGCAAAGAGCATTGGAAGAAGAAAAAAATCTGCAAGAATCAGACACCTGCAGGATTCAGATGGCTCTCCTGCAGCTCTGACTCTCAAGCTGCTGAGTGAGGGTGTTTCTGCATATTGAAAAGAGCTTGAGAAAAGACCTCATGGGGATGCAGTTCCCCTTAGCTGGAGGAGATCATGCTAGTCTTGTCCTGGGAAATGCTGGTGTCTCTCTGCCAATGACCAGAGCCAGCAGCTCAGTCCAGTTTTGTGTCTTTGCTTGGCTCTTTCAGCAACTAAATCATCGCTCAGAGCTGGCACTGCCCTGGAACGGTGGCACCTCCCTGCACTTTCTCATTCATGTTTTGCACTGCTGGATGGCCTCGAACAAAGCAGAGCTCAGTTCCCACAAAACCCAGATTTTTCCCAGTGATACTGGCTTCTTCCCTTGGATAACAAGGCCCTGATGAGATGGGAACCCTGTGTGAAACTGTGCCCAGGGCAGCGGGCTGGGCAGGCAAGGAGCTGTGTTGCCCTAACAGGCACCTACAGGAAGGGCGGTGGAGCAAGCGGAGCACCTGCAGAAGTTTCCAGGCACCAAGAGCCCACCCTGCCTTCAGAGATCATCCATCACAGCAGCCACCAAGGGAGAGCATTTACCAGGCACAAACTTGGCTGCTCTTTGAGCTGCTCATCAAGGCAGTGGCTACAAGTTGGGTCGTTGCTTTCTGGCACTCCCGCCACGAAGGCTCCGTCACCACCCACGTTTCACCCACGGGTGCTCCTTAACCAAGGCAGAGAAACTGAGGACAACCTGCACACTTTCCTCCCCCCAACAAGCTGCCCCTGCACCCTCCACAGCCAGCCGGCCTTGGGGCTGGTTTCCAGCTCAAGGCCAGCAGTGGGTCTGGAGTGCTCTTCATCCATCCCATGGAGACCACGCTCCACAGGAGGTGCTGCTCAGAATCTGCCATTCTTAGCAAAGCATCACTGTAGATTTCCCTCCACTGCTCTGAGAAAACAAGGTGATTGCGAAGGGGAAAATGTTCAGCAGGTGCTGCTTTCAGGTGTGTTTTGAGCCGTGGCTGCCCCACAGAGGGAGTAGTGAGAGCCCCCTCTGCAGTGCCTGCAGCACCTGGTGCTGTGCCAGCCGTGGGTAGGGGCAAGGCGGCTGCAGTGGCTATTAGAGGCTCTCATCAGTCGTCAGTCAGGGTGGATGTGAGACAAGGATGTGATTAGGAAATGGCACCATGAGTGAGAAGTCATCTATCAATTGGACTTATTAACCTAAATGTGTCAAGTAAGTTTCCACCGAAAGGAGAAAATTTATTTATTTTTAATTTGGGCCATTTTAAAAATGGAGAAAGAGACAAATTTGTAAATCTTTTTATTTTTAATGTAAGCAACATTACTTACCAAAGCTTCAGAGAGCACATGGTTATTTGTTTACCTGTCTCCAGCCCGAAAACAGCTGGCAGCAAAGGACATACTGGCATGACAGGGAGAACAGGGTGAAGAATAACTCTCCAAAGAAGCTCTTTCCAGGGATTTCCAGGTGCTTTCTACCAGACTAATGCTGCTGCAGCACTCTATGTCTGCCTCTTGCCTTCTCTGCCTGCACAGTGTCTTGCAGGCAGCTGCATTTGCGCTGTCAGTGTCCCCAGACTGGGAGGACACGGGCCAGCCCAGGCTGAAGCCACTCAGGCACCGTCAGCCTGGTTCCCCTCCAGCCGGGCGGGTGCACCGAGAGAGGGCACGTGTCTGTCAGCAAGGACTGCAGGCAGCACCTTGCTGCCTTTGGGGGGCACACAGACAGGATGGAGAAGGTATCAGTTCCTCAGGATTGCAAAGCAAATCCAAAGTTTTTGGGAGGGGAGGCCACTTGCAGCTTAGCTTAGTGACAGACTGGTCAGCAGTACCAATCAGCTGGGGAAACTCAGCCAGCTCTGGGAGTCACTCCTGGGTCAGAGTCTCCATCCCAAGGTGTCTCAGGGCATGTGGTACTGAAGAAAAGCAGTGAGTTTTGAGGTCTGGTGTGTCGTGTCAGTAATTTCCCACAGTCAAAACCTACTAAATGAAAATCTGCATCTGGATGTAATATTCTTAAATTTGTTTCTTCTTGGAATCTAAGACTTGAGTTTGGCAATTATAGAGAGGTTTTTAAGATGGCCCATCTTAAGAGAAGAGGTCCTTTCCTAAACTTCAAGTATATTCATACCTGGAGTCTTGATTTCAGCCCAATCCTTGTTTAAGATCTCTCTGGGCAGGACAAGTGTGGGACTTTTTTGTCTCTTGGGAGAAGAAAAAGCTGAAGTTCTATCTTGGTGCGATTCTTTTCTTCCCCTCCATCAGACTTTATTCTGTGCAACACACTTAAGTAAATCAGCTTTCTGCTTTCAGTGGCAACCAGGACCTGCTGCCCCCCTCTCAGGAGCAGGTGCCTGCTGGTCCCTTGTCCAACATGTAGGGTGCTTCTGGATGGCCACTGCCATTGCCCTCCTGCTGTGGCAGCTGTGCACCCTACAAAGTGTATGTAGGGTGTGGGGTGGTGTTCCTTCTCTGGAGGTCAGCACCAGGGGTGCAGGGGTGACCACTGACAAGGCTTTCAGGGCTGAACCTTTTGCTTGTGAGAAATTGAGCATCCTTCCAGTCCTGTGCAGCAATTTACTATGAAACCCAGAAAGAGAATGAACCACAAAGTTGCAAAGGCTGGAGCCAGTTCCTGTTGTACCCCTTGCAAATTCACTCCTTCCCCAAGCATTGAAAAATAATGCAGCTCTTCTGTGCCCTCTGACAAACTCCAATCATTTTTATAAGCAAACACTGAGTGCAAATAAAAATATTTTGGAGGTTCTGAAATGTTGATTCACTTAATGTTCCGGCCATAAAGGAAATAAAGGGCTAGAGATCAAAACTGTTTTCACAGTCTTGTCTAAAATGGGAAAAGGAATCATGGCAACCCAAATGTTTTTAGATAAACTTTGCCTCCAGTTGTGAGTTTATGCCTGGCTACCATGTTATTTTACAGGGGTTAATTTCTGCCAGTATTAGATGCATGGTTACTGCTGGTCTTCTGCTGGCCTCTTTGTCTAGCCTTGACAGGACCAAGAGGGACCTGCCCTAAGTTTGCTGGACCACTGAAGACCTGAGCATTGGGCACTGGAACAGGCTCCCCCAGGCAGTGGTCACAGCCCCAGGTTGTGACAGAGCTCAAGAAGGACAATGCTCTCAGGCACATGGAGTGACTTTTGGGGATGGTGCTGTGTGGGGCCAGGGGCTGGACTCCACGATCCTTGTGAGTCCCTCCCACCTCAGCAGAATCTGTGATGTGGAGCTGAGGTGCTGCAAGGTGCTGTCAGGGATTTGGGTGCTTTGGGTGCTTTTGAAGCCTCCAGCTCCCTCATTGGGTTTCCCTGTGTCTGTTTCTGAAGGCAGCACCCCACAGGGTGTCCCCAGACCACATGGGTATGCAGTGGCTGGTGTCACTACTGCTGGAGGCTGAGTCCCATGCTGCAAAGGTCTTGGCTTAGGTCTCTTCTGACACATCATTATTAATCTTCTGTGGGTTAATTTTTTTCTTCCTTCCCCCTCCAACAAAGCCTGAAAAAATGTCTGTGGGGTGCTATAGCCAGACAGGCTGATGCTTTCATCATGTGGTGCTCTGGGTTGTCATGTGTGAACACTCAGAAGAGGTCAGTGTGGAAGGAGGTACCAAAACTGGGGCCTTCCACATCTGCATTCCCCTGCCTCATGGGAAATGTAGGGAAACAATCCCATCAGCTGTGCTTGGTTTTCCTTCTGGAAGGAAGTACTTTGAGCAAACAAGGAAGAGGTTGCACAGAGAGGTGGGGGATCCCTGGAAACATTCAAGGCCAGGTTGGACAAGGCTCTGAGCAACCTGATCTAGTTGAAGATGTCCCTGCTCATTGCAGGAGGGCTGGACTAGATGATCTCTAAAAGGTCCCTTCCAACCCATACTGTTCTACGAATATGTGGTATGGATGACCACAGACTTAGGGCCTTGGAGAGAGCTACAGAGCTTAATCTGTCAGTGTCGATACACTTATTTACATTTTAAACCAGAATTGTATTGGTGGCTTACAAACAAAAGGGGAAAATTGTATTAGTCCTCTGGATTCAGTGGCTGCATGAGAAAAATTCAGAAAGAGGAAAGGAGGAGGAAGTGACTTATTCCTCCTGAAAAGGTAGTGTGGTAAAATGCAGTGTGAAGTTCAGCAGTGGTAAATATAGCTAAATCAATTGAGTTTAGTTCATATCCTGAGAGCCATAAATGTACACAGGTGAAATTTTATGAGCTTTTAAAAAGAACTTTATGAGCTTAGAGGGAGAAGCAGTATAATTTGAAACTAGCAATGGAAAAATAATGTAATATGGATTGTGGCATACCTAGAAAAACCTGTTAAACTCACCCTACAGAAGGACCATAAAGGATAAGCAAGGAGACAAGATCTAGGGATCTCTTTTATTCTTCACCAGGAGCTTGATCTAACCTTCTTTCAAAACTGTAGCATCCATTGAAATTACTCTCTGGGCAGTCCAGGAGTCTAAAGGACTCCCAGGGAAAAAGTCTCAAAGGGGAAAAAAGTGAAGAGGAGAGGAGGGAAATGTACAAGTCCTTGGTAGGCTCTGATAGTTCTCCATCACCCTCTGGTGCACCCTCTAGTTCTCCTCTAGGGGATTAGAGGTTGCCCCACTGCACACTTGATAAGAAGCAACGTTCTGAGACATGTGAAGATGCCTGGTCTTGTCTGCTTGGTATAAGAAGGGTGGCCTGTAGCCTCACCTGAGGCATCTGAAAACCAAAATATGCTCTCTCCAGATGCTCTTCTTTTATGAGTGGCCTTAAGAGCAGAGGACTGATAGCAGCAGCAGAAAGCTCAGAGTTGTGCAGGTGCTCTCATTTAAGAGACCAGGACACGTGTCCCCCTCACGCCTCCTGGTTTCCTGCTGAGCTCTGCCAACACCTGGAGCTCTCAGTGCTGTCTCCTCCTCTGTGCTGTGTCTCAGCAGAAGGGGTCAGTTCCTCGGGATTGCCAAGCAAATCCAGAGTTTTTGGGAGGGGAGGCCACTTGCAGCTTAGCATAGTGACAGACTGGTCAGCAATACCAATCAGCTTCTGTCCAGCCACGGTGAGATAGGGCTGAAAGCCAACCTGATAACTGCCAAGCCAACTGATCGATTTTAAATATCAGCATTTCCTCAAGTTCAAATAACATAATAATGTTACTTGATGCTATGTGAGTGGGTTATTTTGATTTGGTGAGGTCTTGCTTGCTCCTGACAGCGCTTCCTTAGACCTCAGTCTTTTGAGTGTGGTGAGACAGGCTGTGCCCTAGAGAGTTGCACATCAAAGCTTGTGACTAACCAAGCCAGTCTGGTTCAAAATCAGATGTCTAGGAGAGAATTTTCAGCAGACAGCTTGATGTAGAGCAGTAATTAGGTGGAGAACCTATTATTGACCTCTTCTCACAGGCAAGAATTTATGCAAGAACAGGAGTAGCCATCCAGCACTGCATTTGAGACATGGTCTTCTGAAACAGAGGCTTTATTCCAAATAAAACATTTTCCCCACATCAGTAATCAGATCTGGCTTTGATAAAAAAGTCATCAACAGGATCCTCGTATGGTGCTAATATCTTAGCTTTTCCTTCTGCAGTTGTGTTGGGTTATATATAAATATATATATGTATATGTATGTATTTAAAGCTCCTCTTGTTAATGCACCAAATATGTGTAGGCAATTAACAGAAGATTGTGTTTGATTATGGCTTACAAGAAAGTCTCCAGAGAAGTTACTGTTCATTAGTCAGTGAGCAGCCCTTTCAGCCATGAATGGTGACCTTGGCAGAAGGTCCTGGAGACCACAGAATTAATTGAGAAAGTTCTAATAAAGGCTGGTGCATGGAAAAAAAAATCCATATGACTAGTGCATTGTTGGCTTGTGAGGATACGTTTGGCAGATACCTATCCTGTTACAAAGTCACATACTGAGTTCATTGCCTCACTGTGCTTTCAGGGTAGATTTGATGACAAGCCAGAGAAAGGCAGCTTTAAAAAATGTTCTTTGTTACATTCTGAAAGACGTCTTGCAGTTTGACAAAAGTGTAGGCTCAATTAATAGGAGTCTGTTGTATTTAGCCAGATGCTTTTTTGGAATAGCATTTTTCCATGGCATCATAGTTACAGAAGTGGTTGTGAATGCATTCACTAGCTCATGTGGCCTAAATGAGTTTTCTTAATGAAAAAAATAGCCTTGTGTGTTGATTCCACTTGCTGTTGCTCCCTCAGTCACAGTTTGTTGTTTGTGAAAGCTCTGAAACTCTCTGTGTCTTTGAATTCATTGAGCCTACATAAGGGGGCAAAGATCAGTGTGGATGTAACTTCTTAAGCAGGCATGGCTAAACTTCAGGAGGGGCTTGGACCTTCTGAGCTAACACTATGGAAGTAAAAAGGGCTGGCATACATTAAAAGGGTAGTTGGGGTGTCTTTAGGCACTCATTGATTAATGTCCCAGCAAATGAAGTGACATTATCAGGTGCTAATTTCCCCCAGAGTGACAGTGCACTCACTGGAAATAAAGACCAAAGGGAGGTTTTGTGCCATAGCTTTCTCTGAATCAGGATATTTTGGAAGGACTGCACTATTCTCTCTCCTTGTGGAGCCACAATTAAGCAGTTGCATCAATATTTGTTCTGAGATCGTGGCCTCTGAAGTCACAGGACTGTGTCATCTTGAAACACGTGGCCCATGACCGTGGGGAATGCTGAGCAGTCCTAGAGGATGTGAGGTTTTAATCAAAGCACTCTGAAGTATTTGGGACTCTTTGTACTGGCTTGGATGGGTTTTAGATTGAGCTCTTGAAATCCAGCAAGTTTAGGCAAATAGGCGTGAGTAACCAAATGTTTTTCCAAAGCTCATTTTGTCATCAGCAGAAAAAACACTGCAGATGCTCAAGATGCACAATTCAAGCAATTAAAGTAGTTGTTGGGTTTTATTCTTTTAAACAGTGAACTTTTTCCCAAGAATACTGAAACTTGGAGGGTTTTATCAAATCCAAGGAAAGCTGTCCCCGCTTCCCCATCTCTCTTCTGACTGAAAACTACTTTTTTTGGTTACTATTTAAGGGGAAATGAGATAGGCTGTTAGCACAGTTCACAAAGATTTACTCAAAGGGGATAAAAACCTGAATGTTAGATTGGAAGCCAGCATGTAACTGGCGAGCAAGCAGCCTGCTCCTACGGTGTAGGCTCAAAGTTATCCTATGTGGTTGGACTTTTATGCCTTTTTTTTTTTTAAACAGTCTCCTCAAACAACACCGACGGGCTTGAGAGGAGCCAAAATATCCTGCCTGAACACCTGTGAACTTTGGATCTGGAAGCGAGCAGGGGGGTTGGTGCCAGCTCTCTGCTGGCGTGATGGATGGGTTTCCAGGGGCTCGGGGATGGGCCTGGCGCTGAACTTTGCCTTTTAGGAAAGGTCAGCTCCTTCCTGCCGTCCCACCACGTGCCAAGTGCTGGGATGAGCCAGGCGACGGGGACAAAGCGTCACACAGCACAATGAAGAGTGTTAATATGAGTAATTATTGCAGTATGTCACTGCACTATTTTAAGGCTGCTCGCTGCATGCCAAAGAGTGCTCTGGGCAGGGTTTTCATTACAAAATCCTGCCAAAACACTTCCTGAGGGGATCGTGATAAATATAGATAGCAGAGAGCCAGTCTGAATCCACTGCAGCGAATAGCAGGAGTGCACATGCCTTAGGGTCCTCAAGGCTCATAAAGCAGAAGATACTTGAGTTGGCTGAGGTCCCTGAATAATTCAGCTGACTCCAGTGAGGGATTTTCAGGTAGCATTTTGATATGGTATATTAGACATGCTCAGGAATCAGCTCTCAGCTCCCCCTACCAGCGCAGTGGGGGTCACTTTTATTTCTGGCCCTTGATTAATCATGATGGATCCCAGTCAGATGTTTTAGGACAACCGCTTTTCTCTTTTGTTACACAGCTTCATTGTTGACCATCTGCAGAGCAACGCT
This sequence comes from Camarhynchus parvulus, assembly GCF_901933205.1. NCBI lineage: Eukaryota > Metazoa > Chordata > Aves > Passeriformes > Thraupidae > Camarhynchus > Camarhynchus parvulus. Next base: position 13,048,405 of record NC_044573.1, read on the forward strand.
CTTTGCCTCGTGCCATGGCAGAAACAAATAGAGAACAAAGGAAAAATGTCTGGATGTTTTTAAACTCTCCCTTTATTGCATGACCATTCCCAGTCGCACACGCATGTGAGCAGCACCACCGCTGGTTTTGCAGGCAGCTTTATGTTCTCCTTCGCTGCCACCAGGGCTGCCAGACGTGCCTAACCCAGGTGTTGTATCTGTAGTGTTATCTGAGGACTACCGAGTGACTCTGATTTCCATCTCCCAAGGCTGCCAGATTTTGAATTTCTACTCAGGCAGTGCAGAGCAATGACTGCATTAGAGCACCTGTACGTAGGGGTCTGAGCAGGGTCACCTCACCTGGACCAGCTGGCCCAGGAGCCCCGATGCTGCTGCAGTAGGGACCACTGCAAACCAGTGACCCCATGCACACAGCAAAGATTGTGATGGCTTTGGCTTCTCTGAGAATACTGGTAGCATTCAGTAGCAAAACCTAGTGGGATGGCCATGCATTTCCTAGAGGCTGATTTTCACCACTAGCCCTGCTGGACAACAGCCAAAGCTACCAGGCCAGGAGGTGTTTTGTGTCTCAGTGGGTAGCAGAGTTGGGGCACAGAGTGTCCCCACAGTGATGTGGGATTGAAGACATGATGAACTGTACCACTTCTCCTTGGAAGCCTATAATCCTTCCTGCAGGTTCTGTCTCTTGGAGGCTGGTATAACTTGTTCCCTGTGTCGTTGTCAGATTGGGGCTGTTGCCAGAGTGTGAGATTGATGTTCTATGTACTTGTCCTGGACTTCTGCTGCTGTGTTTGGCAGCAGTGTAGCCTCTGCTGGCCCTCATCCTGCTCCAGACTCACTGACCAAGGCTGTCATGGAGTGTAACTTCTGGACGTCTTCTGTACTTCGTATGTTGCATATCGATTTGCTTTGAAACTTTCTCATCTCTATGTCTGAAAGACTCCTCCATGGAATGTTACTCCAAGAGACACCTGTAAGTCCTTTCCCCAGCCTGGCCTCATAAGTTCCTGCAGCTCTTCTCCCAGCAGAAACCAAGGAGCTTGCTCAACTGATGAAATCATGAGGAGCAGTGGAGAAAGCTAACAAAGGGGCCCAATTCCTCCCACAAGCCAAAAGCCCTGCTCATTCAGGGACAGCAAAAAGCCCCTTCTATAATAATTCCCTGCTGTATTTTCCCTTCTCACTTTCCTCCCGTGTCCTGGCTCCTGGAACCACCTGAGAGACCCCCAGGGCAGACCATGTGGGCTCCTTTCTGCCATTCACCTTCTCCTGTTCCCCTGTTTTGACCAGGCGTGTGAACAGAGCCCTTCTGGAGCACACACAGGGAATGGCAAGGTCACAGCAAGTTATTCCCATAGCTTCCTGTGAGTGTGGCTGTTCCATATGTTTTTACTCTTTGTGCTTTGAAACGAATTCTGCCATGATGGCTCTAAATGCTTGAGGAGAATTCCAGACAGTTCACTGAGAGGAGTGATGGTGCACAAGCAGCAAATGAACTTTGGTGTCTGTGTCTAACACACCCCATAGCTCTGAGGGCTTCAGGAAGGCAGAAACCTTTTTTTATCTTTTAAGGTATAAGGCTATCATAAATACAGAATTGTCCATACTAGATAAGGGGTGTATGTGTGTTACGTGGTTATTGATGTTTATTTTTTGTTATTCACGACAAGCAACCTGGATCAAAGTCAAAGCCCATTCTCTTATCTCCTGTATAATTACATGGGTAAAACAAACCCCAGACTGTCTTTTAAAAGTATGAGAGATGCTGATTTGCTCCTCAGTTTGTTTGTTAGAGGGCAATGCAGACAAGGTATCCAGCAATAACTCTGAAGGTGCAGGAAAGGGTGTTCTGGTAAGGTGATGTCTCTTTGCAGCATCTGCATTGCTTTGGTTGTAAAGCATAACAAGTGACTATGCAATAGGGAAAATGTCTACTCCAGCAGTTTTGTTCCTCACAGAGAACTCCCTGTACCTGCTGGGACAGCTGGATCAGTTGACTGTTACCTGCTCTATTTAATAGTCTGTTTTTGTGAGTGCCAAGAGCTGGAAAACAGGAATAACAACATGTTTAGAGGTCTGATCCTTTCTCACGACCCACAAGGACTGTTTCCACCACTCATTCCAGAGGAAGAGTTGCAGGTAGTGGAAGTGGAAAAAGTTATGAGGAAAGATAGCTGTGAAGGTTTGATTTGGACATGTTGATGTGAGCTAAAAACAATGATTATTTCCACTTCCCACCCTCCCTGTCCCACTCTCATTGTTCCCATCCTCAGCAGACTGACCTGTGGCTGCCTGTAACGATGTGCTTTTGACATACTTCTCTGTAATCTGGGTAAGACAAGTCATGTGAGAAGGGAAGATTTGGGATTCCCACTTTTTCTCCACTCTAACCCTCTTCTCTGGGCTCTCTTCTCCTCTGCTCTGTGCTTCAAAGGAGCTGTTTACAAAATAGTGAGTTATTCCAACCCCAGAAGGCACCACCTTTTAGCCACAACTATAAAAGCAAGACCAACTATGGCACCAAATAAAGTGCTGTCAGAGCAGCTCTGAGGACCTGTCATTCCTATTCCATTTCCATTTTACCCCTTGGTTTCACACAACCAGATTAATTCAGGGGTGGACAAGGTCTCAGGCACAGAGAAATGATTTTGGTAAGAAACACTGACTGTTGCCACAGGATACTGGTGACCTTCAGACTTGCGTAGCGGCTCAGCCTGTGGCCATCTGAGACTGAGAAGAAAATCTTCTTGAATAGAAGATTCCAATCGTTGACCTCATCAGTACAAAATTCGTATTTTGTGTGGGGGGGAAAAGCTCAACAGTAAAGAGCTGCAATTGGAAAGCACAACCTTGAAATGTGACCAAATGGGAATTGGAAAAACCTGGAAGTTACAAATGAATGTCACATTTTTTCCTTATACAAAATTTAGTGCTGTCCCTAGAGACCAGTGATTTGTCTTTACTTCACAAAGCTTACAGCAGCAGACCTCAGCGCTGCATTCTTGGGAATTTTGATTTGTGGGGCCTACAGATTTCCAAGCAGCACTGCTTTCATAGTTAATCCAATCCTCCTGCCAGCACACCCAGTTTTCTGTGCCTTGTGCTGGACCCCTGGAGCTCCTCCAAGACCCTTGGGGATCTACAAGTGACAGGATGAATGGCTCTGTCCTCCAGCTCTGAAGCAGCATCCCAGTTTGAGGGTTCTTTTGTAACCTGCACTGACTGAATGGAACTTTGGATTATGTTAGAGAAGATGGTGCTCTGCCTCCATCATCACCTGCCTAGTAGAGCAATATATTGCTTAAGAGCAGCAAGTAGGGAAGCAGCAACTGCTGTCGTGGCTCAGCATCCTGAAAACTCCCCAGGGGCAGAGAGCTCCTCCCCAAGCAGAGTAAAAACTAGGCTTGAAATATCTTTATTATTATTATTATTATTAATTAAAAATTGCTGTTCTGATCTGCCTTTGCCACAGCACAGATTCCCTACAGGCTGAGCAGATTCTCTCCAACTGAAACACATGTTCAACAACAAGAACATCCCCTGCCAGTTATTTAAGCAAAATGCCTTGTGACTCTGTCTGTGTGGGAGCTCATTTGGTGCAGAGAAGCCTGGAGCTTGTCTGAGAGCTCAGGGTCCATTTGTGGAGTCACTGTGACACTGCCTTGGACACAGCCACTCATTTCTCTGCACTATCCTAACATAGAGTCAAGCACAGCACAGGAGAGTTTTCCCAAAGCCAGGTAGCTCCTGCAACTGGGAGCAACTAGTTTGAAACCCCACACATGCCCAGTTTAACCAGGACCCTTCTTGTCTGGGAGTGCTGGTGATTGAGAATTCAGCTGAGCTCCCATGGAAATAAAGCCAGTGATCTGCTGCAGTTCTTGGCTGCATGATGTAACTTCTCAGCAATTTGGTTTCCTCAACTGTAAAACTTAAATAAAAACTTTGAGGTGTTGTCTGACAAAGAGCTGTAAAAGTTGAGGGAACTTTGACTCCCTCTGCTCCAACACAGAATAACCCACTTCAGTTAATTATACTACATTTTAAGGTTTAGTCAATATTTGTATACCTACAGGAACATATTAAACACGGTGTGCAGGCTATGAAGTTTTACCAGCATTTTTTTTTTTACTCATGATTATTTAGATTTTTTTTCCTCCTTCTTCTCTCTTTTCTCCTCTCCCCTTTTGTACAGTAGTAAGCACAGAGAAGATATAGGAAGGGCAGAAGAGTTGCAGCAGAGCCTGTGAATAATTTTAGCTCTTCATCTACTGGGGTGATCTATGTGAAATTCGCATGCAAGCATGAGTTCCTTAAACCTTGGAGAAATTGAGAGTGCAGAATCACCTAATAAGGAGACTGGTTCAGGAATTGCTGGTCTTAGAAACATCCTCTTTGCAATTAACTTTCAGACCAAAGTCTGCTACTGGTGGGTAACTTTTATCCCTTCCTCATCTCACTTCAGTAAATTGTTGTCAAGAGTCATTACCAACAACCAAACCCCAGGTGAACCTACAGCTCCTGCCCTGTTCTGTTTGGAGGTTTCACTTCTTTTGATCTCTCTGGGGAAGCAGGCTGGCTACAGTCCATGTGTTTTTCTCTACAGCAACAGAAACTGGTGAGCACTTTGTTCAGCACTGTGATGGTAAAGGGCAAAGTTGAAGCAAATCTGGCTTTGCCTATTGTGGAAACACCAGCCAAGGGTGAGGTTGTTCACAGGGGTGGGTGGAAAGGGCTGCACAAAACAGTGTCAGATACTCCAGTTCAGCCAGCACAGTGATCAGCACTGCGGGTACCACTGCTGTGGAAACTGCAAAGGCCGTGCTTCCAGACAGATAGGGGGTCTGCCCAACCATTAGGTACCTAACCCTCTTTAAAGACTGGGAGAGGGACATGGCCCCAAACACATACCCCAAGATACACAGCATTTGACAGGGCAGAGATGCTGCCAGGAATTTCCTCAGCAATACCAAGTTGCATGCCCAAAGCTAAGAGTCTGCACCTGTATTGAAGGACTCTGTTGCCAACCAGCATCCTATTCATCGGAAACACTGAATGCCTATTATTTTCTCTTCATAAGATCTAAATTTTCCTAAAATGACGCAAAGGAAGTCAGAAAAAGGGAATGATGTAACGCACACATCCATAGACTCACAGAAGATTTGGGGTTGGAAGAGATCTTTAAAGGTCACTTCAACCCCCCTGCAATAAACAGGAGTATCTTCAACTAGGCCAGATTTCTCAGAGCTCCATGCAACTTGTGCTTGAATGTTCTCAGGGATGGGGCCCTTACCATCCCTCTGGACAACCTGTTACCATGGTTCACCACTCTCATTGTAAAATTCTTCCTTATATCTAAACTGAATGACCCTCTTTTAGTTTAAAACCATTCCTCTGCATTCCTTTTGAAACAGGCCTTGCTAAAAAGCCTGTCCCCATCTTTCTTGTAAGCCCTAACTAGGTATTGGAAGTTGTTAGAAGGTCTCCCCAGAGCATTCTCTTCTCCAGGCTGAACAACCCCAACTCCCTCAGCCTGTCTTCATAGGATAGGTGCTCCAACCCTCTGATCACCTTTGTGGCCTCCTCTGGACTGATTCCAGCATGTCCATGTCCTTGTTATGTTGGGGCCCAGGAGCTGGATGCAGCACTCCAGGTGGGGTTTCACCAGAGTGGAGAAGATGGGATCACCCCCCTTGAGATGCTGGCCATGCTGCTTTGGATGCAGCCCAGGATGCAGTTGGTTTTCAGGGCTGGGACTGCACATTGCTGGTTGAAGTCCAATTTTTCATCCAAGAAGTGCTTCTTGATGGGGGTGCCTTCAATGCCTTCATCCCCCAGCCTCTATTGATACCAGGCGTAGCCCTAGGCCAGGTGCAGCAGCTTGCACTTGCTTCAGGACCAGCATGCAGGGATGCCATTCCCCCTGCTCAGCCCTGAGTGCCCCCACAGAGACAGGCCAGAGCTCACTGCCTGTGGATGCAAATGGTTCGGATCTTGGTCCAGCGTGCTCTCACTGCACCCTGGCAGGCTGCTCCAGCTGCAGACAGGTATTGATTGGGGTGGCCAAAGGCTTTGCCTTTCCTCAAGGGGTTTTGGTTGAAAAGTCTGTGATGTTTTTGTCCAGTCACGATGGGTTTTCCTGCTACACCCAACCTCTTCCAATGCCATCTTGCATAGTTATGTTCATTGGTTTGAGCTTGGCCTTGGGCGCATTTCAGTTTTCTCTTCTATAGCTGTGCTTTTTCCCTTCCATTGGTAGCTATCACAACTGTTCACCCTCTGCCATGAGCTCTGCCTTCTGCAGTCTGGCCCTTGCATAATCAAGGGAGACAGCCTTCCTGTTGTTACTGTTGAAGCTGCAATAAATAGCATATCCATTTCTCCATTTATCTGCTTTTTGAAATCCAGCCCGTAATGCCAGCAATAATTACTCTGTTTCTATATTTAGAGATCATCAGCACCTCATGAATATCAAATTGTACTGTTATTATCTCTGTACAATATGGGCCAGTCTCCTATCAGTGTAAACATTTATAACAGTGATTATCAGTAGGACTGCTAGAGATCCCAAAATAGACAAGGCTGAACAGGAGTCTGCCATTATTTCTTTACTGGGGGAGGCAGGGAGAGAGGCAGAAGAGCCAGCTGAAGGTCTTACAGCACAGAGCCCATCTAGCACCACTGTGAGAAGGCTGGTACGTGGGGAATTGCACCTGGTGGGACCATTAGGAGGAAGTGTGGAGAGTCTGCTAGCCCAAGCACCATCTTAAATCTTGGAATTAGGTTGCCATCTGCACAAACATCCTGCCCCACAGGAAAATTCCTCAGAACACTTCCTTAGGGTATATTTTTAGTATCTTTATTTGTCCAAGAAGGTGTTTTTTAGAGCTGTACTCTGACTGGATTGCTAAATCATAGAAACAATTTCCAAATTATGGATTCAACTAATTTTGCTGTCAGTATCAGCTCGCCAAGGGGAAATGGTTGGTGTCTCATCTTCTGTGGCACTGAACGGCTGCATCTGAAGGTGTCTGGCCTCCCCAGGCAGTGCTTGCTGTTGGCTTGAAATAGAACTGTGCTCTGAGCTCAGGCAAATGGCAGGATGCACAGACAGGAGGGTGGTGAGAGGCTGCTGGTGAATGTTAAGGGCATGGGTGAATGCCAATGGGTTTTTGCACTTGCTAACTTGTTTGGCTTTTTGTTTTGATGGACGTGCCGCATTGCATTGAGAAGGGCTGATCTAAACCTCTGTCAAACAGCTGAAGCTCAGTGGATCTGGCTGCCTCCTAAGAGACCTTTCCCCTGCTCTCCAGGAGGCTTCCAAGGAACAGTCACTCACCATCATCTTTCAGAGCTGTCAAGATGCTTCAGCAGCTCAGCTCTTGGCATGGTTTTCCAGCCCTTGCCTGCTCTGCTGTGGCCCTGGCCATGTGGACTGTTTTCCATGCAGATCCATACCCCCCACCTCAAAGGCTTTACTACCATCAATGACTGCAGTGCTTAATGGAATTGCCTTTTCCTTTCCCTCGCTTTTCCCAAGAGTTATTGCTCCTGAGTGTTTACTTTGAAGCTCTATGGGCCACCTGGGCATGGCTAGGCAGAGCCACCTCCTGGCAGGACAGTAAGGAAAGCTCCAGGTCTGCTAGCCCAACACTTGCCACTGCACAAACATTTGGCCATTGTCAATGGCATGTTCCCAGCCTGCAACCTGAGAGGGCAGGGTTACAGCTCAGTATCCAGCTCTTCCCGCCCATAAATGGTACATCTGTGTTTCGTAGCACCTGTTTTGTATTTAAAGTAGGGGTGCTAAAGTGCAGGTGAGAGAAAATTACTGGCATTTGGAAGGAGCTGGGCAGGAAGGTGACTGTGTGACTCAAGTCAGGGCAGGTGTGCTTCTTGTAGATGGGGCTGGTGGCACTGAGGGGACACCAGGAAAGTGGTAAAACCTTGTGAACACAGTGGATGCTGTGCAACTGCAGGTCCTGCTATCCCATACTATTTTGCCCCATGACAGCAGTATATCCACACCTAAGCGCATCCTTTAGAGTCTAGATGAAAACATTTTAGTGACACTAAAACCAAGCCCTAGAATCATATTTACTAATCTGAATAGAAAAAGTTAGTAAATAAAGCTGGCTTCTTATCAATTCCTCATCCCTGAAAGTGCTATAATACACCACTTGACAGTTTCTGTCCTAGCTAATTTCTAGAATCAGCTCTCTTTTCAGAGAAACTGCTGCCAGAAGAGGACATGACTAAGCAAGAGAGGAAACTCAACTGTAGCAAAATGTGAGTGAAACAGAAAATAATCACTGAGTAAACTAGTACTTGTCAGTTCAGCAGGGGAAACAAATCTAGATCATTCTCTGCAGCTTTGGAGAGACCTCACTGGCTCTTGTACAGCTGGCTTGGAGAGGCAACCAGAATACAAAACAGGAGTTAAGGGCTCCAGGGCTATGCACAGCACCTTGCACTTTCATCTCTTGCACAAGGGAACGTGTCCTTCTGACAAGAGAGCTCTTGTGCACATGTTTGTGCTGTGAGAATGCTGTCTATGTTTGGTTTGGAAAAGCTATGCTTGCTTAACAAAACCTGAATTTATCCCTGTAATCCTTCCCTGCATCTCCATGGCCAGATTGGAGCAGCCTGTGGAAAAAATTCCTGTCTATTTTCAGAAATAGATAAAAGCATTCAGATTACAGAGTGCAAATCTCATCTCAAAACGGCTGGAAAAATCCATTCAGCGCCACTGTCACTGACCCTTGCGACCTCTCCAAGTAATGAATTTCAGTTGCCTGTGCCTCTCCCCCCTGCTGCCTCCTTCTCCTCCTGCCACCACTGCCAGAACTGCCCGTGCTCCCAGCATCTGCAAAATGTCAGCCTTGAGTCCCACTGTTTATCCCATGGGGAGCAGGGAGGGAAGCGTTATATAAAAGAGCCAAGTATGGAAATTATTATTGATGCCACTGCTTGAAACCTCTAGTGGGATCTTTTCAGTCCAGTGTCCACGCTCACAAATTTTGGCAGAGCACTTGTCTGCCAAGGAAGAACTGCTCTTTACCACAAAGGTAAAAGTGCCAGGAATCTACCTCATTGCCCACATTTGTCCCAGGGCTCTGCTCTCTGCTGTGCCTGGAGCTAGGTACAGTATCATCCCCTCCACTGCCAGGAGATCCCAGAGCAAATGAGCCTTTAGCACCACTTATTAGTTCATGAGATAGAAGATTCCTTGGAGGAGATTACTGCTCATTTAGAGGGATTGTGTGCTTTAGGCAGTCCCTGAGATTTGATGAATTCCTGCTCATGGTGGATTAGATGCCCTGTTAGCAAGCAAAATATTAAAGACAACGGCAGCGAGCTTACATCTCGCTCTCTTTCGTTTATGGATTACATTCTTCATAATTAATACCAAGGAAGAAGGCACCCAGATGGACTGTGGCTTTTGAAAGATTAACCTTGATAGAATTTCTTTTTTTAATTTAAAACTTTATTAGTCTTTCTGTGATGTTCAGAGCAGACCTGGGATGCTGATAGCTTTGTCTCTGACTCATCGAGTGTCTAACAGGAATCCTGTGGTCCTCCCTTGGGATTCACACAGCTGACAATCACCATGCTTGTGTTCCCTCTGACAAAATCAGGCTGAATCCTGGGAGGTTCTGAAAAAAACATTTTCAGAGCTGAGGATGCTTCGGATGTCTTTCCTTCTGTTTCAGGATGGTGAGCAGGATATGAAAATCTAAAAGAGATGTGTGTGGCGAAAAAGAGATGTTGGAGATGACCACCCTGATGATGAGTATATGGTTTAGGGTGATAATGTGGGCACTGCTCCTGGCACTGCTAACCTTCCAGGACCTGGGGGAATCAGCTCACTTCACCGGGAAACCTATAAATATATCCACTTTACAATAGTGATGAGAGGCTTAGTTGTTACCCTATCTAGTGTGGACAGAGAGAAGCACAGAACAGAGTGAAATGTGTGAAGAAAGGACAAGGTATTTAAATGACTTCCAAATACTTTGAGATCTTGGATTACAAGGCAGCAGCTACGATATAAGCACAAATTCTGCATTTAATGCATGTGCATGTTCAGAGCTGGATTCATCTCATGCAGGCACATGAATGTGTATTTGCATGCATGTCCTTTGAAGCCCAAACACAGCTCAGCTGAACATGCAAGTGAAGAAAACTGGGCAGTGTGTGTGTATCTATAGATACATGCACATTGCACATGGAGTGCATGTGCCAAAACACACTGGAAAGCACAGCACACCTATTGCAGTCTGCCTGAAAGTCTAATGCTAAGATCAGAATTTGTTTTGTCCCACTGCCTTATTTTTTAAAGCCTAGAGAAATACGCACACTTGCCAAAACAATCTGATTCCTGAGCTTGCTTTGGCATTTTCCACAATTTTCAACCAGCTGTCAGGTGAAATTTGCAGCAATTGTAAATGGCTGTTGAAATTTTTAGAAATGCTTTAACTGCACCATTTTAAAGAAATGCTAAATGGTTCTTCTTTTAAGATATTATGACCATTTTTTATCATTTCTAACAAAGCCAATGGTCTTTTTGAAAATCATATATCCGAAACAATGGGTGTAACTTCATTATTTCAGATAATGGTGCAAAACAAGGATACCACAGGAAAGGTCATTACTGCCTATTAAGGTTAATGAATTTAATACCTCTTAAAGTAGTCATGAAGGGATACATATTGATTCAAGGTTACTGGATCTATATTTAGGGAGTACATAAACCTGAACTATATTGATGTATATATAAATGAAGGTGTTCTTTAGAATGTAGAACCAAATTGCAGGTTATAAAAATTTTGTTTTAATTATCTTCAGAAGATCTGGAGGTGTTCTGTTGTGATCATGAGCCTGAGAACTATAACAATGCCTTCTCCAAGTGAAAATCTAATCTGTTAAGAGAAAATAAATGTGGAAATCCAGTAAAAGATTCAACTCTGACCCATTTGGAAGACAAAATAAGCCTGTGATATCCTGTTCGTTCACCAGGGAGTCATACTTATCATTGAATTGTTACAGCTAGACAGAACACAGGTATTTATATATTCTGTATGATCCAAGTGCTTAAAATTGCTTTCAACTGTTGACTTCACTGGAGATGAATGAAAGACATTAATTGGACCGCTGCAATCCAGCCTCTTCCAGCGCTGTGTAATGGCCCCAGGAATATCTTTTGTGTACATCATTCCCATCCGTTCCAGGAGTTCCCATGGCATTGTGTAAGCCCCAGCAGAGAGGTCACCACAGCTCCTGCTGCCAAGCTCCCCCACCAGCTGCTGCCAGCTGATGGCTGCTCTGCAGGAAAACAGCTCTACAACACAGGCAGCTCGTGGGGCCACTTGGATGGGTGCCTTCTGGAACAAAAAAGAGGAGGGGAGGGGAGGGAAAGGAATGGAAAAAAGAGGAGAGAAAAGAAGAGAACTAAAATGAAACACATGGATATGGGTGGGAAAATGAGTTCTGTTCCTCGCTGAAGCTGCCCAGGCAGATTCTCTTACCTGTGTCCATGTCACACAATGTGTTTGGCCAGCCAAGAGAACAGGCATGTTATCAAAACACCAAATAATGCTCTTCACTGCTCCATTAGGACACTGACCAGTCAACGTGGCTTCTCCTGGGCACCATCCCTGTTTGATGGAGGCAGAGATGAGCAAATCTTCTTGGATAAATGCCCATGGACAATTCATGTTGCCCCTTTGCTTCTGCTTGGACTATCTCTATCTTTTCCATGTAAGTCTCCTTTACTCCTGTCTCCTGCTGTTTCTTGCTCTGCATTAAAAGCTATGTATTTTTGCAATGAGGGGTTTTGTGAAAGGAGAAAGCACCTTCCTTTTCTTCCAGGAAAGGTGGGTTTAAAGGGTCTCAGAGGGATTATTTTAGGACTTCTGATTATGTTTCTAGGTTTAGAATGAATGTAATGTATAAATTAATCAGACAAAAGGTTGAAATATACAAAACCTGGAAAATGTCCAAATCCCCCATACTTAGGACTTTCCACATACACCTTCCCAATAATTTCTAACTCCACAGCTCCAGCTCTGAGAGTAATGCTTAGCTTTGAACTTAGCTTTAGCTAAACATGGTGAAGAATCCATCCTAGACCTCACTGAATTGGTAGCCAGCCCATGGGTATGTCAGTAAACTCCAAATAGACTTGGTGAAACAGAGTGGAAGGGGAGAGTAATAGACTCTGTAATTAGAAAGCTGTCAGTCTCCTAACATAGACTAAACACGTTAAATCCTCCAGGATTTTCAGACTGAAGATCAGCATTTACAACTTCAACCTCACATCATCCATAAGCAGTCGTAAATGATGGCACCCACGCAGAAATCCCTCTCGTGGTAAATACTGCCCTGGGCACAGCAGAGTTAGCATGAAGCAGCAGCCTCCAAACAGTCTGAAATTATAAACTCTGGGCAAAGCAGGTTACAGAACCCAACAAACAGGAGAGGTGAGGTTCCCACCTCCAAATTGGCATGATGCAAGCTCTCAGTAAAGCACAACTGAGAAGATAAAACAGTTCTGGAGACCACAGTGATTCCTTTCCAGCCGTCTGAGGCCCAGAAGCCTTAAAGACCCCTGTGCTTAGGACATGCTGAAATGAAAACCTGACTTTTATGATAGTGCCTTGGAGGAAGCAGCATCACAGCTGCATGGGAAAGTGGTCTGTCCTTTGGTTCTACATTCTAACGAACACCTTCAATTTTATATATATCAATATAGTTCAGGTTTATGTACTCCCTATCTATAGATCCAGTAACCTTGAATCAATATGTATCCCTTCATGACTACTTTAAGAAGTATTAACCTGGATTGCTTTCATGACAGGCCAAAAAAAGGGCTGGAATAGTGTTTCTTCCTCCACCTCTGCCTGTAGGCTCCACAAGGAGGTAGAAGTGTGGGTGCACTGCACTCCATCACCAGTTTGTTGACAACTCGAGGACATGAGTTGATGGCACTCTGCTGCCTGAACTCCGGCCTTGCAACTCAGTGCCACTCTGTGGCCTGATTGACCCTGAGCTGTGTCAGTGCGTGCTCTCACCAGGTCCTTGGGTGGTTGTGCAGGTACCTGACAGATCTTCTGTCCATAGCACCAGCAGCTGGGGTCCTTCTTTGCTCCTTGGGTAGCCCTGCTCCCTGCTCCTGACCCTGGCTGAGGTGCAGGAGCCATGGAGCTCTCTTTGGGGCACCTTTTCACTAGACAGGGGGAAGGGAGGTGGACCTCTGCCAAGAGATTTGAAAAAGTGGGTTCTTTTGCTCATTATCTGGATATATATTGCCGCTGCTGGCTTTGCCTGGCTTTATGACTGTGCTCCCTCTTGCCTAATAAAGATCTGGGAATGCAAGTGAGCGGTGGAAATCCATCTCTTTAAGAGCTCCTGGGGAGGGTATGTTTAGTTTTCTCAGGTTTCTAAGTGGAGATTGGAATTTAGTCCTTTATCAAGAGGGGCCATGGGTATATTAAATCCAAACATTTTTCTCTGCTGTTAACCACCTGGCAGAAAGGTTACACTAATTACATCAGATGCATTTTCTCAAATTTTCCTGCTTCTATTATAAGCATGAGGCTTATGACAGGGGAACCAGCTTGAGCACTGGGAAATGCAATCTGTCTTATTCACAGCTCAGCCCCCAGATTAACCAGGAGACAGTGACCCTCATGGGAGGTAAGGTATGGGGACAGAAACAGGCAGGTCATGGGAGAAGAGCATGGCAGAAATGATCCAATTCTGTCACCACAGAGCTCCAGGTCCATACTCTTGGGCAGGGAGTGGACAGGCACTGTGCCAGTAGAAAGTGCACAAGACCATGGTGCTTGGAACTTGGAGCAATGAAAGCAATTTCTGTGCTGTGCAAATGGCTCTTTACCTTCCTCCTAACAATCAGCAGACATTTTTTGGGGGTTGCCATTGTGAGAGTGGTGGGAATGGCGATGCTGATGTTGTCTTGGTCTAGAGAGGGAAGAAATGAAAAGGAACAAGAGGTGGGAGAGAGGCCATTTTTATGACACTAAAGATGAGCCTTCATACTCTCCAACAAATCTGTGCCCCTCTGGCAAATGCCACAGCGTGGCCAGCCATCATCTCAAGCCTTGCAGTACCACTCATATAAACTGGAATGTTTGGCCTTTTATCACGTTTCCCTGTGTAGTATTTTTATTAAGGGTGTCTCAAAACTTGGATACATGGGCCAGGTTTTGGTGGAAACTTAAGGTTTTAGGATTTTCCTGGAAAGCAACAGTGTTAATTTTTATCTCCATCCAAAACCAAATTGCTCAGAAGTGACAGTGGTGAAAACAGTATTTAGTAGAAAAACACTCAAAAGAGAGCATAAAGAAAAAAAAGTCACAATTAAAAAAGTAGAGGAGTAAAATATTATTTGACCATGTTCTTTTAAGCGGGACTCAGGCATTAAAGTGCACTAGGGTCTGAACTTCTTACATTTAGTGACAGATATTCTGACATGCTCCCACCAGATGCTTCTGTAGATTGGAAATGAGCAAAAGGAAAGAAATATGGTAAGTTTTTTTTCAAGATGCAACAAGATGTTGTACTTCCTGGCCACATGTAAAATGAATTTACAAAGGAAATATGCCAGGAATGCCTGAGGGTAACACTAGCCATGGCAGAATGCTGAGTCTTTCTTTTTTTCTTTCTTTTCCTCCAGCATTGAATAATGGTCCTGAATGACATTTTTCTTAAAACAACCCCAGCATGGGTGACTGGTGAGTGAGATCAAGGTTCCATGTTTCATAGGGCACATCAGGAAAAAGTTATTGTGCAATCTGATCTCAACTGCATATACATCCTCTGTCACACACACTGAGATAACTCTCAAGGTTATTTATTGCAACAGGCCCCTAAAGCGATGACATTGTGAAATTAATATTATTACTATGAATAATTGCGTCATTTTCTCTGACTCTAGTTATTCTTGTTTTCTGCTAATACATGCATGTCAATGCTGTTCATTGCTGGAGTGACTGGAAACATTTCGCATGGTTTGCAGAGAGCAGTTTTAACATTTTCCAAGCAAAGGGGAAAAATACTCTTTCACTCTTTTTGGCTATGTTTGCGAAATATTTAAGCACAGGGCTAGCAGGTCTCTGTCAAGGTCACTGTAACCTTAACAACATTCCCCCTGATTCATTAGGTTTTCGATTACACTGGAGTGAGCAGAGCTGCCTCTTAATTCAAAGAGGAGAAAAGAGGGACAGCCAATCTCATAATGCAGGTACAACAGTAAATTACCCTGCACCAAGCCCTGTGTGCCTCAGAGGGCTGATGGCAGTGCTGAGCTCTGGGTGATGAAGAGCCAGGGCCCTGCAGCCTGAGGGGCAGATTCAGGTGCTGGTTACAGCACTGCAAATCTCCCTTTCAAGCACAAGCACTGCTTTATGCTTTGCACAGGGAACAGGAGAAAATACCACTGGGCAGTAAGTTGAGAGACCTGGAAGATTTTTATGTCTTAGTTAGGGCTCTTTGCGTTAGTGTCAGCTCTTCCACACTGATGCACATATGCTTTCCTAACCACAATGCTATCCAAAGCCTCCATCTTGGTTAAAATTTCATCATTCACACTCCGGGAATTATCATTTCCTCTAGACATGCTGACAAAGCTCATTGTTTATTGCTCACAGCATGTCAGAACTGCTGGTTTTGCTTTGGACTGCAAGATGTTTGGAAAGCCACATGCTTTTTCTGAAGCCGGCTCAGTCCCCTCTGTGCCAGCTTCAGCTACTGCGTTCGCTTTTGCCCAGAATGTCGGATCCTGTCCAGATGAGCCAGAGCAGAGGAGAGTGTCAGCTTCAGACTGACCAAACAGCACTGCATGTCATGTAACCGTGGCCAAAGTCTTCCTGGCAGCCACAGGTACAGACTTTCCAGCAGAGAGGGCTGGCACTTTGCTACCTTGCTCTCCTCCAGACCCACAGATAAACCTACGGCATGAGTGAGCCAGTGAGTGTGACTGGGACACGTGCCTGTTGTGCCATTTCCCAACCCAGGGGAGATTACAGCTCTTCCTGGCAGCAGAATTGCCCATGGAGAGACTATAACAGGGAAGGAGGCCATGCACCACCCCTTCTGGAAAAGTAAATGATCTTCAGCCATGGTCCTGTGCTCCAGATCTCCCCAGGCAGAAATGGGGGCCACACCTGTCTGCTCACTGACCTGTTACAACACTGCAGTCATGAGCAGTTGCTAAATGGTGCAGAAATGCAGATCATTATTTATTAGTTACTGCATTTCATATGACAGGACATACATTTTTCCCTAAATCCCTGAAAGCTGAATGAACACAGAAAACACAGGACTGTTCCTACAGGTCTGTACAGTGTTACCTCTGGCTGCATGGCTGAGCCCTGCTCTCAGTCCAGGAGGCGTAAGAGCTGAGTATTTTGATGAAAGCTTAATTTCTGTCTTGCAGGTAAAGTCCTGAGCCACATAATCTGACCTCCCCAGCTAAAATCTCTCCTGGAAGGTCTGTCTTGCCCACAGCAGTACCACAGGCAGGAGAGGGGACACACAGCACAGGAGCTGCCTGTCCCAGGAGAAAGAGTGCAGCTGCACCCATGAGTAAAGACAGAGCAGCAGGAATGGACTGAGAGCTGTAAGACCAGCAAAGCAGCAGTCAGGGGATGTCCTCAGCACGCAGCAATTAATAGCCAGGGATGAGCAGGGTGACCTCCACACTCGTTACTGCATGGGACAGACATGCTCAAAGGCACAGAACACATCCTCTGCAGGGTGGAGGTTCCTCTACATCCAGTGATTGCTCCTGAAGTTGTTACTCCCCCCACAGTAACTCCAAAGGGACTAGTCCAGCCCGGGGAGGTAGTAAGGAGGGCTGGAGAGTCTGTTGTCACTGGGAAATCGGTAAGTGGTTTGAGGAAGTTTTTGGGAAAGCAGACAACTCCTAAGGGTCACTAGCACTAATGACAAGGAGAAGCTTTATCACAAAGAGCCCAGGCAGATCCATGTTCCTGGGAGCATTGCCCTTCCTCACCCCTCATCTGCACCTCACTCTGTCTCACTCTGCTGCTTTGGCCTGACAAGCCCTGTAGCTGTGGCCTATCTCTTGGAGCCTGTTATTCCACATCTTATTTGCATCATGCAGGATCTGTCCAGGTGGTTAAACAAAAGACATCTTTTCATTATTGTTGTTGTTTTTACTGTGCCATTGCTATGTCCTTTATAAAAGCTTTGCTTTTCCTGTGAGGAATAATCTCTGGAAACTTGGATAGAATCCTTTGGCTCACACTAGAAAAGGTAATAAAATCCTGGGAACCCAAAATGTTTCTCTGTTTTTTTCACTAAACATCTTTTTCCAGCTTGAAAAATGCATTTCTTGTTTCTGATTTGTTTCTTGATTTAGGGAAAACTTCTTCCTAACCTGCCAGTTTTCCTCCTGTCCAGCACACCTGGGCATTTGGAAGACTGTGCCCAAGCGCTCAGAGGGCTCCAGAGACCTTTCTCTTGCTCCCCACAACAACTCTGACTCTCCCTACAGTTACAAGGAAGCCACTAATTTCCTCATTGCTCTGGTTTCTCCATCTGCCACCTTATGATACAATATTTACTTATCTTTTCAAAGCATTTTAAATCTCTGTAGGAATGCATTATAAAAGTGCATTAGTGTTATTACTTTACTCCGTTGTGTAACTTTGAGGAATGGCTTACGTAAGGCTGGCTCCTCTATCCCCTCTCTGATCGCCATCCATTGTCCAGCTGCTCTTGCTGCCTCCTCCCAAGACAGCAATAATTAAGCTCTGGTTTCCCAGTACCCTCCTTGGTTCCTACCCAGAGTTTGGGGAGTTGGCATCCAGTTCTCTCTACATCAGTCCAGAGATTGGCAGCTTTGGATTCAAAGGTTCTGCTGCTTCTCTGTCCCCACACCTCTGTTGCCTGCATTAGGGTCACAAGATATATTTTCAGAAGCTACAGAATTAGTTGTATGAACTCAAAGCACCCTTTTCTGACATCTAGAAGTACCCTACCAACCACAATCTTTGACACATCCTTATAACTGTGACAGGAGTTTTATTGGGAGGGCATTTGTAATCTCTTTCTCAGGTTCATCCTCCACAAACCAAGACAGCAGGACCAGAGAAGCAGTCCAGCAATAACCTAAAGCAGAGTGTATTCAGATGGTGTGGTGAGAGGAATGGAGTCCTTAATGAGAATGACATAGCTGACTCCTGATGTGCTACTGTGACCTGCTTTTTTTTCCACAGCATTTTTCTTTTTAGTAGGTAAGTGAATTTTTTTTGTTCCTTGTATTTTCTGTCATGCCAAAACACCTATTTTCAGTGAGATAAAAGGTTGTCAAAAAAGCAGGTATTTGAATTAACAACACTGTGTAGAAGAGCTTTCACCAAGGGGGAGATTACAGGAATATGAAGGGTGCAAACTAGTCAGACTCCTCCATGCTCTTCTTCCTCTTTCTCTTCCTCCTTTCCTGAGGGATATTGGTCCACATCCTGACCATTTTATGTGAAACAGCTGCCAGGTTTCATGCCAGAGGTGACTGCATTTCAGAGACAAGCAAATGTGCTGCTGTACTACTGCCAGATACTGACCTCATGTGCATTAGCCTTGGCTTTTCAAAGTGCTCCATTGGACTTTGGTGGTGCAGCTCCAGCCTGACCCCAGTGTAAAAGAGATCTGAGCCCATTCCACTAATTTTTGGCATTCAAAACCATAAAGTGTGTGTCCTATAACAATATGTCCACACACTCTGCCACCCAGCTAACGCCCATCTCTCACAGGCTGTCTCTCTCTCATAGTCAATTATTTGGACAAGAACTGGTGACTAATAGAAGCAATTTGTTGGAAACACACTGTTCCCAAGTGACCAGCAGCAAATTGCTAATGACTGACATTAGAATGACCATTCTCCAAAGAGGAATAGTTGAAAGCTCACTGTGCACAGCACTGATCACATTTAGCAACAAAACAACCCCTCCTGATTCTGGCATCTGCCATTTATGCTGGCTACTGCTAGCTTCCTTTCCCTGGTACATCCATAGGACCAATTACACTGAAATTAAGCAACCCCATACTATTTGTTGACATAAACATGAAATGTAATGAAAGGTACACTTCACTAATGTGACCTTATAAACTCGATGGACAAAACATCAAAAATACAAATGCACTATAGGGAGAAACCCTGCATTTTTCAGGAGATGGATCATAGGGCTTAATAGATCATTTCCATCTCTGAAATTTCTGAGTTGTGATGAATGGAATTTCTTAGTATTTGAGGCAAGAGAGGGGCATGTTTAAACAGACTGGAGAGGGCTGCAGTGTAAAATCTTTGCACTATAAAAAAGGCAGCCTTGGTTTTTATTGCCCCTGTGGGGAGTCTCCTGTGAACCAAACAGCAACTAAATCAAATAAACATTTCTGAATCAACTCCATCTTCTCTTCAGCTTTGGAGAGTTTAAAAAACCCTGTAATTTATTGAATCGCCCTTTATGGTTGTACCTACAGATGTCTTTTGAATTTGATAGTAAAAACATTTAAACTCCTAATGTTTCCCAAATCAGCTAAACCCATTATATCACCTGTGCCAGTTACTATATTTGTAGGGCAGTAAACAGTGGCCTTTATTGTGTGCTGTTCATGGGGCTGTGCATAAGAACGAGCTTAGTCTGTCTCCAGAGACATACACCTACCTTGCAGGCACCAGAAATATTATACCAGCTTAAATCAGTGCAAGCTTTCCATGCTGTCACTGCCTCCCCTGTTTTGATTTGGTGACGGTAATCTCTATTCACTGCTGTGCTGATACCTTCGAGTCAAGGCCCCTTCTCTACTTCTGCTGTTTCTGGAAGAAAAATTAACAAGTGCAGCTTAGGCATGTTATGAACAGTTAGCAAATTTCCACACCTAGGAGGGTATGTGGGCTCAGATATCTGATTTTCTTTGCAAGCAGATGGAGAGGTGAAAATCCTTATGCAGGCTTGTCATATCCTTATCTCAAACCCTCCAGAAAAGTAGGCAAATGGAGGTGAGACGGTGAATTATCCAGACATCAAGTAACTTAGCTCTTCTCACAGGCAGTGAAATTTGCTCAGAAAACCCAGGAGAGAGGGAAAACCCAGGTAATGTGGAGCATGGCAGTTTCAGTAAATGTGCTACATGAGGTCTGTTAGGGGAGAGCATGGGTGTGAGGGCAGAGCCATCCCAAGGTGCCCTTGGAGTAAAGGCAATAGGGGTCCTGAGGATCACATCTGCACTGCTCTCTGGGGCACAGGGCTTTGGGGAATGCACCTCATGACCTCCCACTTCAGGCATTTAATAGCCCCTTCTCATCTTTCACTTTCTCTCATGTAATCCTTTCCTCTTCCTGTTCTTCCATTCCTTGAATTTATCATTTAATACCATCTCTGGGGCTAATTTTGCAACTGTTTACATGGCATAGGACCATTAGGAAAGCAATTAACACATTCTGATGAGATTTAGGAAGTGGAAATAGCCATGTAAACCGCAGATCCATAAGTAGCTTGTGAATCGCAATTTGAAAACCATTTGATGCATGCACAGCCCAGGCCATTTCTCAACAAGAGCTCCTAGAAAGTCTCTTTATTCAAGTGACTGAGGCTTTTCCAAGGAACAGGAGAACATGAGTTATCTTTCTGCTGTTCTTTGGCAGTTATAGAGAGGCGTGACTGGCTGCCTAATGATATTTTCCATACTGTTTATCTTTTCTTCCCTTTGAGTGCCACATGGTCTATCATTCCCTCAGCTCAGATATGGGCCCCAAGGGGACTTAGTCTGCAAATAAAACACGGAGCTAAGCAATAGTGATTAAAACCCCAAATGTTTTAGGCATACTGCTCTTGTTAGTAACACTGGTTTCAAATGATTTCCCTCCTCTCTGTGTCCCCTCTTGGAGACTCGTTATGAGCTCCATGATGCCACTTGTCATCCAGCTGAGCTAACACAAGATGAATGGAGGGGTCCTGCTACAAATCATGTAGCCAAAAAATGTTTTGTAAAGCTAACCCCAGCTATAATAAAAGAAATTCCTTTCTCTTGTGTTCCTATGAAGACCTTAAATTCTTCATGCCATATGTTTCCAGGTCCTGTCAGTGGATGGATAGTAGCTTGTATCATTTTCTGCTTTTCCTTTCTATTTCTCAGGTGCTAATACAACTTGAAAGACTCAATAATTTTCAATTTCACCCCCTTGCAAAAGGATTTTAATTGTTGTGAGGTTTTTTCCCCCCACTGTGGGCAGCTTTCTAGTTTTTCAATCGGTTTTTTCACATGAACTTTCCTTATGTGGCCATGCTGCTTTTCAGTCTGGCTGCAAGTCCCTTTCCAAGAGCTTTTGAACCTTCTTGGTGAATTTTGCTCAAATTTGATGGAAGGGCAGAAAGGCAGAATTCTCAGAAACAATCATACTCTTACAAGATCTGTTAATAAAGACATTATGATAGAGGAGTGAGAACTAAATTCATGCCCTGACTGAGCAAACATTATTGTTTCTCTTGGCAGCTGGTAATCGCTGACCCACCTGCACCTACTGCTTCTTGCTTTGCAAGGATGCTGTCTGTGGAGTGGGAAGGAGACAAAATTAATGCAGTGGGGATGGAGATAGGCTGAGTGGCACAGGGAAGCATGTCTGTTGGGAATCAGGCCTTGCTGCTTCCAGCTCTCCCCACAGGAATTGTTTTGTGGCTAAATTAAATCTATATTGTTTTATTTCAAACACGTGGAAAGCTTGACTTCGGCATCAAATGGCATTATTTTTGTGGACATAAAGCCAATACCTTAATATTATTTTAACAAAGCCTTCTGAAATGCACATACATTTCCAGTCAGCCGGATTCTTCCTTTTTGCTGAATACTGAACATTCTTTTCTTCCCCTCACTGTTGTCTTTGGCTGTAGAAATTGTACTTTCCATTTTCACAAAAACTGTAGGGGCATTATGAATGCCTATATTTTTCTTGAGCAGACTTTTTGCTTTCTAACAAAATGCCTACACTAACTCACTTCACACAAGTTCAGCTTTCAGTGTCTGTGTGTAAAGCACAAGGTGCTTATCTACTTTGCCTGTGTAGTTGCAACTGAAAATTAAATTTGTCTTTGTGTTTTCTGCTAGAGTGCTAGGGTGAATGCTTAAAAAGATGCCATGTCCTTCTTCAGCTGCCTGCATGTCAATGTGATAGACAAAGAGATTTATCTCCAAATGGTACAGAATTGCTCTGGGGTTCTTAAGGAAAACAGGAACACCATTACTCATTATTGTTTGTCTTACCAATTTGTTTTCTCCACAGTTTTAAGTAAAATATCTTAACCAAAAATTTATATAGCGAGGTGTTGGCATTTTCTAAGCAAATTACAAACTTTGGTTATCATCTCCTGACAGCACTCTCAGCAAGAAGAAAATGTCATTATTCTTACTACGCTGATAGCAAAGTGAGATGATTTATCCAGGGTCACCCTGGAAGTGGCAGAGAGTGGGGCTGCTGTAAGATTCTGGTCTACATTCTGGTGCACGGAGTGCCAAAGCTCCTTACTTAGCTACTTGGAAAATCTTTCTCAGTATTTTATTAACCCATTTTAGCATGTATTTCTTCCATGCAGAGAGCTTCAACCCAAGAGGCAATTAGCCATATGCATTTTTGCCCAGTTTATCAAAAGAGCCATGACTGCCCTTTGGTACAAATACCAAAAGTCACATGTAGACATGACGGCAGTTTCACCCCTCTCACCTTCCTAGACTACAGCAGTATAAAAATTTGGGGACAGCTTTCCATTTAGCATTCCTGGGTTGCACCAGGAATTTTTGCAGATATTGCAGATGCCATCACTGCCCTGTTTCTGTTTGAAGTTTTGAGGCTGCCCAGGAGTCTGGCCACAAGTCTATGGCTGACAGCCCATGGCACATGCTACCCTTGGGGACATTCTGCTGATGCTATGTCTTTCATGCTAAGTTATTGCTAATTAAAATCCAGCAGTTTGCCTTGCTCTTGTCCTTTTTTCAGGAGGCACCAGCGAGGATTCATTTCACCTGGCTTTAACCATGTCATCAGCCAGAGTGACCTCAAGGTGAGCCATTTCAGCTCCTCATATGCTGGGCTGTTTTAGACATCCAGTTTGGGACAGAATGGGTCACTTTTTGGAGCTGCCTAGAGAAGGGAATCGTGGTGACTAAGTCCGACTAAATGCCTGTTTCCTGGTTAGCACAAGTCAGCTGAGGTGAATCACACAACAAAGAGCCTCCCAACACAAGAGGTAGAGCGCTCTAACACAGAGCTGCCTTTGTCTCTTCAGCTAAAGCATTTCAAAGGATTTGGGATGCTATCGTTAATTTTGCATAAGACCTGGTCTATTCTGGGTTTGAGATTTGCACAGGTCTTTGGGAAGCCCGTTCTACTGCTTGGCTGTTCTAATTTTGAAGAATTCCTTCCTATTAACTAATTGGGATTTGTCCTGCAGCAGCATGGGACCAGTGCCTCTCATCTGCTTGCTGTGCACCTTGCAGAAGAGTCTGGTTGTAATTTCTCAATTACCTTCCACCAGTTGTAGACAACAGCTAAGTTCCCCCTTAGCTCCTACTTCTCCAGGCTGAATGAACAAATCCCTCAAAAAGCGATGACAGCGGAATTTCCAACATTTTTATGACTTTTAGGAAGAGATTCCCCAAAGGCTCACTCCCCCTTTTTTCTTTTTTTTTTTTTTTTTAATTTCAAGTATTGACCAAATTGATGACTGATTCTCAATCCCACAAAGGTACTCTCTAAGGCAACAAATTCTCACTGGATCATTGTAGGTGTATTGGTAGAGACAGGATTGTCCTCAAGGCTAGCAGTGGGAAAGAAGGATCTCAGAGGGAGAATGGCTATGGGGGATATATCCCAAAGTGGACAGGGGATCAGGTTTTGCCCTGGCATTTGTAGTTTGCAGGTGTTTTGCAGAGGAACGTGTTCATCTATAGACATGGAATTGATGTGGAATCATAGGGAGAGCCCAGGTTGCTTTGGTCCCCATCCAGCAGCTCTTGTCAGCCGGGCACGGACTCACTTTGGTTTCACACAAACGTTATTTTAAACCTCCTGGAGTTTCCCTTCTCGGACTGGGGGTTTCACCAGCTTTGTTTACCTTATAAAAACATACATGTGGAAAGAGTACAAAGAGGTTAACTCCATCAACAGTGAGCGGTGGCAAAGGCGGTGCAATAAAAACTGAAAATACGGCCCGTTTCGGGGAAAGTTAAGACAAACCGTCTCCTCACAGCAGTGGAAAACACGCCACGGTCGTTTTCCACTGCTCTCCCACCGCACACGCTATTTTATGACGAATTCCGGAGCTAAGCAGGAGTACGGTTTTCCCCTCGGTGCCGCGCTGTGGGGCGGACGAGCCGCCTGTCCCTGTAGGGCTCATGCCCGCATTGAGCCGACCGCTTTCCCTCCGCCGTACCCCGCAGGCCCCGAGCCCCGTCCGCGCGGTCCCTTTAAGGGGGCCCGGCCGCGAGCGCTGCCATGGCAACGGCGTGACCGCCGTGACCGGAAGTGAGCGGGGTCAGAGGCCGCGGGAACATGGCGGCGGCCCTGGCGCCCACGGGCGGCGGCGGCGGCGCGGCGGCTCCGTGAGCTCCTCCCGCCGCGGCGGCTCCCTGCGCTCCTCCCGCCGCGGCGCTGCCCTGTCCCAGGTGAGGGAGGGGCGGACGGAGGGGAGGCCGGGCCGTGGCGCTGGCGGTGGCAGCGGCGCCGGGGCTGTGCAGCTCCCCTGGCCTTGCCGGGTGGTTGTCGCCCGCCGAGCTCTCTCTCAGCCGCCTCCCGTTTGTCCCCAGGCATGGTCGCCGCGCTGTAGGACGGCCGGGAGCCGCGGCGATGGAGGAGAGCGTTTGAGATTGTCTGCAGAGGCGTTCCGTGTGTGTGAGACGTGTACGGTACCCGAAACCTCGGTCTCAGTGCTGCTGCTTTTGTTGCACCTGGAGGAATAAATAACCGGAGGCCTGTTGTTATAATCTCATCCTTAGCGTCTTTCCGTTTGGGGAACAAACTGAGTGTCTTGGTTTGGCTTGTACATACACAGAAGCCAGTCAGGGTTTTTTCCAGCTGTAACTGGGTGGTTTTCCTTGGTTATTGTGTCTGTTGCCACTTTTCCCGTTAGTATTGGCGTGCGTGCTGCCGCCTGGGCTGGATGTGCCCTCTGGCAAAGCTAAACTTTGACCTGAATGGTCTCTTGTGCAGTGAATGCAGGGTGAGTGCTGCAACAAGGCTCGTGGCTTTGCACAGCCGGCCTGTTCAGCACATAGCTGTGGCTGCAAGAAGCTGCACACTAAAAATAAACGCTGGAGTTTTAAACTGGGCATCCAGCTTCACACTGGTGCTTGTGTGTATTCATTGCAATGCAGTTCTTGGTCACTGGGCTTCTTTTATCTCTCCTTTGTTAGTGTGTGGAGTGGGCTACACTAATGGGTAGTGTATTTTACTTACTGATTGAAAACATCACCATATCTCACTTACTTCATAGCAGCTGGGTGTTCTGTCCAACAGCCCAGCCTCTGCTTTTGGACATTTCAGTTGTAGATAGCATGGTAACCTTCTAATGTTTTTAAGCATGAGCTTATTCTAACACTGTAAAACAGAGATTAATAGATGGGTCCCTCTCCATCCTGCTTCTTACTTAACAAAGGGGGAAACTAGGATTAAAAAAAAAAAGCCAAAATGTGTCTTAAATTGAACACAGAAATCTAAAATGAGTTGGTTGACTTTGGAATCACGTTTTACAGTATTAGCTCACAGTCTGAATGCAGAGCTGCAGTGGAAGCTGTACCTCAGCACATCAAGGTTGCCTTTACCAGTGTGAATTCATAGTTTGGTCAGTGTGTGGGCTGCAGCTGAAGAGTGTGGTCTCACTCCTTTCCATGGCTGGCCATGGGTTCTTGTTACCCTCTTTATAGTGGATTTAGTGGTTGGATGACTTCAGGGACAGTTGATCTAAGAGTTTTATGGGGATGGAAGTTATTCCAGTGAGTGCTTGCTCTGATATGAATGAAAGCTGTTTCTCCTTCTGTGCTAATGTAACCCAGCTGTGGGTCAAGCATAGTGTGAAACTGTACCTCGAGAAACCAAATCTCAAAGTGGTCATTCAGAAAATCAGAACTACACCTCAAACTTCTGAAAAGTTTCAGTTTTAAAAAAAGAAAAGTCAGCCATGTGTAGGCAATATGTGGTAAGGCTGAAGAGAGTATAAGCCTGTGAAGGAACTTTCTCATCTTCCAAGGGTTTTTTCTCCATTCACTGCTTGCCAAAGTTTCTGTGCTGAAAGAGGGATGTCACTTACAAACCTTTATTTAGACCTCACATGGTCCACCATGTGTACTCAGTGAGGCAGAATCTTGGAGGAAAGATAATTTTGTACCCTACTGTGAAAACCAGACTGAGATTGTGCAGGGAAACCTTGATTCTGGTATGGTCCAGCTCCTCAATCTCAATGAGTTTTGCTTTCTTGGCGTTGCCTGTCCTCCCCACAAAAACAATCTGGAAGGAAGACTGGCAGTGGAATAAGGTGTCATCTTCACACCCCCCTGGGGTTTTAGCAGTGTTAGGATTTGCTGGATCACATAACCTTTTCTCCAGTTGCTCATGTGGGAAACTCCACGTGTTTCATCTGTTCCTGCAGAGTCTCTACTCCTTTAGCAGCTATTTTTAGTAAAGCCAGATTTTTAATTCTTAGGTTCTTAATCTGAATGCCATAGGTGCAAATCCTCTTGTCCTTCTGCTGGCTTTCTACCTGATTCTGTCCAAGAGTTTTCCCCATAGAGTTTATTTCTCTTAATTTTTGTTTGGACAGTTTCATGTATGTCTTTTCTTTCCTGTCACTTGTCCCATCCTTCAGTGTGCTGCTACCCCTTACTCCTCCCAACTCTCCTTTGCCAAAGCACTTTTTTTTTTTTTTAACTTTTGCTGGCTGCTTTTTCCAGCTTCTTGGGATGTGCAGAGTCTTTGTCTCAATTTATGCTTTCTTCCTACCTCATCATTATTTACAAATAATTGTGTTTTCCTCTGTCCTTCTTTCCTTATTTCATTCTCCTCTTCTCCACTTACAGTCTTGTTCAAGGCTGTCCCTTCCTTGTTCCCTTGTTTCTGGGAGCACACAGACACGAGGCACTGAGCTTCACAGTCTGGTTCAATGTTTTCTTGGCACTGGCCTGAGAAGAGCTGGCTTGTTTGTGTCGTGTGTGTGGTGCTTGGTCAGCACTTAGGGCTAAGAGAGGGGGAGATGGAACCTTTGGAGAATTGAATTTTTGGAATGGGTCCCTGCTGACTGTGGGCAAAAGCTCACAGTTTGATTTTACTGTTTGTTGTCTTGGCCTAACAAGTAAATTGCTCCTGAAAGACAATTCTGCATTGTGAATTGTCAAATTTTTTGCTATAGCAAGGCACAGTGAGATATGATAGAGCTATGACAGCAGAATTCTTCAAACATACCCAAAATGCCTCTTCATTTTCCTATTTTTTTTCTCTTAGCTGAGCTAGTTTACTTGTGAACTTGACCTTATTTTGATACAATGAATTTAATTTACCTAATTACATTTGTTTCTATTAGCGTTCTTGTATGTTAGGGGTTAAAAACTGGGAGAGTGTTTACTTGCCAGTGCAAAATCAGTAATTTCATTGGGTTCACACACTATCCTTTCATGAGTTTGAGGTAATTAATTTGCCTTTACTCTGGTAATAGGCTTAAGGTGGTTTCCCCTTGGGAACAGAACTGCTTTTTTTCACCTTGCTTTTCCAAGATTTTGCATGTGTGATACTAAAACTCCCCTGACTCTTAAGGCACTTGTTTCAGGCATCCTTTGGTGTAAAACCTGCTGTTAATGTTGTTTTAGGTATCAAGGGAGCAGGTATTACTTTCATTCCAGTGTTTCTGAAAGATATTTCTTAATCTCAGGTGCTTTTTCATTGAGCTTACGATGGTTTTATTGTTTTTAAGGCATCCAGCATCTCTTACTGTTGAGAGAAATTGATCTCTATTTGCTCTTCTCCTTGGATGGCAGCTCCAGAGGTGCCATGAAGGCTAAATGAGGAGTGCCTCATGAGTCTGTATGAAGCAGTTATGTGGATCAACTCACACTGCTGGTAGAAAGAGAATTAATTTTTACTGAAAAGTTTCTCTGGTCCTTTATAAAATTACTCTTTGAAGATGGCGGTCCTGTGAACCGCTGTGTCCCCAGACATGCTCCTCACAGTTCCTGTGTGTTTTTATCTATAAATGACAGATTGTTTTGTACTCTTTTCACCAAATCAGTGAAACAACAGGCTGGGCTGTAGTCAGAAGAGTCAAAAGATAACTGAACACTCAGGCTTTCAAAGGAGACCCAGAAATAGACCACAACTAAGTCATTAATTTTTCTTCCTAAATCAAAGCCAGACAATAAAAGGCAGTGCAGGTACTGACAAGTACATGCCATCATCATTTTGAAACAACAATGGGGTTACTTTGAATTTCTTGCAATCCTGCTAATTGCATCAAACTGTTAATGATTGTTGCAGATCAAGATTTAACTTAGTTTTCAAAGTAACTGGAATTTACAATGGTTATACATGAAATGGACAAATAGATCTGGGGTGAGCATGTGATTATGTTTAATTTTTGTTTCCTTCTGCCTTTTGCATGGTCAGGTATGATAATGATCCCATGAAGATATGAATGTTAATTATGAAGTAACAGAACACATGTTCTATGACCCTTTGAATCTATTTGAAGACCCTCTCTGGTGTTTGAAGGTAAAAATGTTGCTGTCTTGCTACACGTGAGAGCTTGGGTGAAATGCCTCCTGATGCAGTTTTAATGTGGATAAGAGGGCTGAGGACCCTCTGTTCAGCTTGGGCAGCTCTTGGAGAGACAGAGGCAACAGAGAGAGATTCCAAGCCTTTTTTTCTTCTTCTCCTTAGAGAAAATTCTTGAAGTAATTAATTCCACATCACTTGGTAATTCTGCAGTTAGATTTCATTATGGTTACTCCTATCTAGTGTTGGTATTGATGTTTAACATTGATTTCCTCAGTCTTCACACAAACAGTCTGCATTTGTTCAGATTGAGTATTAGCATTGTGTTTGAATTCAGAAGATAATTGCATATCTTGCAAATTACCCAATGGCTGTTTCATCTTGAAACATTTAGAAATCCATTTCAGTTTCTCATAATTATAATGTTTCAGTCAGACAGCCATCTAAACTTAGGACTGCACTTTGGCAGTAATATGCTTGTTTTTCTAAAATGAGCACAGTTTTTGTGGTTAAATTTTCCTTTCATTTAAGTATAGATTTTAATCAGTGTGGGCCAAACTTTTCCAACCATCTTTAAAATTAGCTCAAACCATATTTTAAAAAGTATGTTCTCCTAATGGGATTTAACTTACAGAGAAAAATGTATGCAGAAATTAGTGTTTTTAAGCTGATTAATGTTTTTGAACTGTTTTTACAATTTGTTTATAGATAGCCTCAAATAGGATACTAGTAGTTTCTCAGTAATAAGTACCACTGAAAGCACTTCATACTGTATTTCTGAAATTTGAAAGGTAGCTGTTCAGAAAGAAATTCCATTCATCAAGCAGCTAAATTACAACATCAAAACACAGTAAAATGCCTCTGTTTTTCCAGAGTTCTCTGCAAGCAGTGTGTGAAGTTTTGGAGATTACTGAAGTTGTCTTGTATGTCCTTGGGCAGGGTATAGTTACCATTTTCAGTTGGTGAGTTAAAGCTGTAAACAGATGCACAGCAAGTGTACAGCTCTGGCTAGATGATATTCAGCATTTTATATATTCCCACACAGAAGTGGGAAGGAATTTGAATTGCATCTATCAGGTGACTATTACAACCTTCTGAGTTGCTGCTAAACATTTGCTTGTTTCAGTTTCTAGAAAAGTGCTAGAAAAACCCTCAAGACCCCAAAAACTGTTACCAATCTTTTATCACTGCTTTATACCCAAATGCAGAAAAGAAAGATCTTGGCTATACTGAGAGTTTTCCAGTTGGCAGAGTGTTCAGAGATCAAGGGAGTCAATCTGTCAGCAGACTTCTCTTCAGATTGACAATTTCTTCTGATCACAGGTAGAGTAAGTTCCTTTCTATAAGTGTGAGGAGAAATGTAAGAGAATGATGAATCCTCTGGATTTCCATTTTGTGTTTTTATATGAGATGTGCTGGTTAGCTTTGATAAACTGGTTCCCCAGTGAAAATAATGTCAAAAAATTCTGTCCTAGTTTCTACATGGAATTGTGAAAAAGCTCATTCATTTTTTTAGACGTTTTATGTTATTATTCAGATGCTAGAAGGACTAGATCCTTCTGGTTTTTAATACCTACAGTAATCAGGCATTTGTTCAGCTGATCAATTCCATTTGTTTTCAAGATCATGTTTGTGATCTGCTTGGGTGTAAAGATCATTGGTTTAGAAAAATCAGATAGTACTTTAGCAAGAATAAAACATAATACATTTAATAATGACTGGTAAAGCTTTTATTTTTCTTCTAATACTTGCAGCTTGTGCTATTACCTTTAAGAAATTTATATGATGAAGCACTTTTAATTTCAGTGAATGATTTTTTTTCATAAACTTGAGTAACTCTTCCCCAGAATTCTTGTGGTACAGTGGGAATTTCTTAAGCATTCTGTTCACTGAAAAGCAGTTACATGTTTTGTCCTCATTGAGAAACAGCTTTTAACTCTTCTGGTATGATAAACCAGGAGATAGTGATGACCACATGCTGATCCATGGAAGATACAACTGTTCAAAGTGAGCCAAGCTGCAAATGGGCTTTCAGGCTATGGTCAGAACTTGGAGCTTGTTTCTGGTTCTGTTGGGTAAATTTTTGAGATTGTGTGTCAACTGGAGCTGGGGGCCATGTGCTCCAAGGAGGTCATTACTTAGTTCTTTAACAAAGCCAAGGAAAACTGCAAAAGATTTCTCAAAGAGCAAAACAAGTAAAAGAAATACTTACCTGTTAAGTCTCTGTTGGGAACCAGTTCATTTTTTGTTTTTAACACTTCACTCATGGAAATCCTCTTTCCTTGAAGAGCCCAACATTTTAGAAAGTGTGAGGTAATACCCTCGTGCCAAGGTTATGGAGACAGCCTGTAGTCTGGTAAGGTAAGGCAAATAATTTCCTTTCAACCTCCTAAACAGACAGTAGCTTTCTTCTGGTCCCCCCTCTTTGGTGTGGAAACACCACTAATCTGTTAACTTACCTAGTGAAATCCTTTAAAAAGAAAACAGTTTTAGTAATTTCTTTTAGGATCTCTTGCCCAGGTCAATAGATTTGTCCTTGGGACAAGTAAAAGGATGGGTTGCCAGTCAAATATTTACGTGTAATTCATCATCAGATAGTGGAACTCCCAGGTAATGTCCTGGGAATTGGTATGCATTTCACATTTGGAAAGAGGGTGTTTGGTTTGTTTGAATTTCTCTTAAATAATTACAGACTGTCTGGGAAGATGGAATGTAGTGTTCTGGTTATGTTTGATCTTTCTAAACTTTGGTGATAGACTGTTTGAGGAAAGGATTGGTGTTGCTGCATTTTATGCTGCCTCCATGAGATGGACAGAATTTGCACTGGAGTTTCCTCAAAAAAATACTCGTGTCTCAATATGATTTACAGTAAATGTTTTGCAGACTCATCTATTTCTAACCATTGGAAGTGACAAAGGGTGTGTCTCTCCCAAAATTATGGTTTTGCTCAGAGAAGTGTGTTCTTTTATTAGGAACATCAGGTTTAAATTTTCTCTTGAATGCCAAATTTGAAATGAAATCCTTACAGTTATCCGCTATTTTGAGCGCCTGCATGGGTCTACCATTCATTACAGAATAAATACTTCATTAATTTGTCATAAATTATTCTATATTGAGAAGCATTTAGTTTTGCACCTCTCTTGGATGCTGTGTTAGATGTTGAACAGTGTCAACTCCACTAAGCAATAAAAAACCTCACACTTTCAAACAATGCTTGAATTGAACAGCACATCTCATTTAGATTATGACCATGGGTTAAAAAGCTGCATGTTTATCTTGTCTGCCGCCTTAATAGTTTTTGAAAGACAAATGCCTGCAAAGTTGTCAAAGGTCAAACAGCTATTTTTTTGTGTGTGTTCTAATTACAGCAGCCATCAAAGGACCTTGAGAGATGACTGACCTGCAAAACTGAGACAATGGCTCTAGTTATGGAAGTATGGAAATTAAGTTTAGGCAGAAGCAAATGTGCCTGAAGTGGTCACAACAGGGATATTGCTAAAATGGTTATTGATAGCACAGGAATTCATATTCTGTGTAAAGGGAAAAATAGCTGAAATGACATAGGTTTTGTTGAAGTAATTGTGGTAGGCTGGTCTACTGAAGAACAAATATGATGTGTTACACAGCACTCATGCAGTTCTCTTTGAAAACATATTAATAGCAATTATTTTTAATTGGAAAGAACCTTCTGAAAAGGTTTCTAGTAAAGTTTTCTTCTTTCAGTCACATGTTAGCTGGGTTTTCTGATGGTCTGCCTTCTCTCTATGCCTTTGCAGCTTGGCAGACTTTCACCTTCCAGCAACAGCACGGGCCCCCTGGAATGGCTGTAGGAAATCCTTCCCCTTTTTAAAGGCAAGCTGTCAGTTATTCCCATGTTCCTTCAGGTCCTTGTTCATTTTACATGTTGTCAGTGGCAAATAGAGGTGCCAAATACAGTTGTTCTTTCTTTTGTAACCTTATGGAAGGCATCCATAAAACTCTTTTAGACAAACTGGCACTGCACATATGTCCCAAAGCTTTGTTATCATAGGCTCTGGGCATTCAGCTTGCCGTCAGAACTGAAGGTAGCATTGCTGTGAGCAGAAAGCTAAAATGAGTTTGCATGCTAGAAAGAAAGATTATATTCCCAGTCTCCATGATCTCTCACTGTGTAT
Source organism: Camarhynchus parvulus (assembly GCF_901933205.1). Taxonomy (NCBI): domain Eukaryota; kingdom Metazoa; phylum Chordata; class Aves; order Passeriformes; family Thraupidae; genus Camarhynchus; species Camarhynchus parvulus. Next base: position 13,081,351 of record NC_044573.1, read on the forward strand.
TGAAGTACAAAAGTAGCTGGAAAAGGCATATTTAGGACAGGGTTTTGTGAAGTTTAGAAATCCATAATTTCTTCATAAATGTAAAATAGGCAAGCCTTCAAATTTAGAGAAACTGTCTGGTAGCTTTGGATTTCAGTGCAAGATATTCTCTATGAACACAGTATTAACACAGATGATAATGTTTACTAGAAGTCTCACCAAATAGCATATTGGCTAAGAGATGCCCAAAAATGGAAAGTAGCAAAATATTACTGTAAATATAGTTCCACAGGCGGCAGAATATTTTAGAATAAAAATTTTTGGCTGTACAGAAAATTATTTGATCTGTTAGAAAGGTATTATTTTAATGAATGCTTATAGTGTAACAAGAGGAAAAAAATTATCAAATTTATTATCAAATTATTTCTTTATCACTTAAAGACTGCTCTTGCTGCTATTGCCCTCCAGCCTTTTAGCCAAAGGTTTACAACCTTTATAGGGAGTGTATATTACAAGCTGCAAACCCAATACCTTTGGCCTGAATATCCTGCAAAGATATTTCCTGCAAATTCCATTTCCCCAAGATTTTTACTTGTGGAACCTTAGTTCTTCTGCATCCAGCTGATACAAGTCTCCCTCTTAAGAACTTTGTTTTGTTGTTAATGTGGAGGAGTGGCTCACCCTTAGGAGCTGCATCTACTTCTGTGAGACCTCAGTGCCTGTCCTCCTCCTGAGAAAGATTATGGTGTGCTTTTGTGCTGATTTCAGGGTTTTGATTGATTTTGGAGGGAAGTTATAAGAACTTTCCTTTCTGGTTTGGGAGGTATTTGGTACAGAACTACCAGTCTGTTGTTCTTGAAAACAGTCACCCAGTTAACATCTCTCTCCTAAGCTGAACCTTACTGACATGTGTTAGATTTTGCCAGACTGGGACTGAGGAGTAGAACATAAAAGAGAAATTAATGTTGGAGTGGGATCTGGAGAGAAGCAGTGTTGTGGGCAAGTATTTTTCCGTTTTCCAAATGTTAAGCTTCAACCACGTTAATAATATTTCTACAAAAATATTACTCGGCTAATTTAAAGCAAAACTCCAGAACGCTTATATCCCACATGGCATGAAACATTCCTGTTTTTTTTTTCTTGGTGTATTAACTTCTTACACAGAAAGGAAATGAATTTTAGAAAGAATGTTATACATAAACCATTTGAGACATTCTCTGTTAAGGAAATACCATCTGTCAAGAAAGATGCAGCCAATGTTGAGTTATATTAAAAACATTGTAAAGGAAACATTTCTCAAGGAAAAGTGGTTTAATTAAAATATTTTAACTGTTTTTGTTCTGGAAAAAGCTTAGGAAATGTCTATATAAGCATTCTAAATGCAATCGTAATAAAAGCTCAATTAATTTTTTCAGAAGGCAGTTAGCTTGGATAAGTTGTTCCTTAATGTAGAATAAAGAAATTTTCTGACTACAATGTAACTAGTAGGAAAAAAGAAAAAGAAAATATTTATAATCACTACTTTATTGCCTTCAAATTCTACAGTTTGATTGATGTAATTGATTTTTCTTGATGGGCAGAATTTATTTCAAAGGGAAAATAGGTTACATTTTAGGGTTTTCATATTAATGTTTTTATTTGAAAATCAGTTCTTTTATGAGCATTTAATAGCACTAGAAGACATTATTTTGCCTCTGTGGAGGAAAATAGTGAAGTACTCATAAAAAGGTACCTAGATTAGGCATGAGAAACATTAAATATGATAGGATTTGCTCTTTCTTTAACTCAGTTGAGCCTGCTGGTTTAAGGAGTTGTACACTGACTACACAGATTTACACTAATGGCTTGAAATAAAAGCTTTTGCTTTAATTAACACTTTGCTCTTTTATCCATTAACTTGTTGGTGATACCAGACCTACCCTGAAATGTAGCAAATACAGAAACAGTTATGTCTGATCCCTTTCTTCTAGCTCCAGTTGGTTGTTGTTGTTGTTGTTGTTGTTTTTTAATTAGTGAAAGAATTTGAAGGGAATGCTTGGAAGTTACGGGTTTTGGCCAACTTAAATGCTGAGGTTTTGATTTTTAGGAAAGCATGCATATTGTACATGGCAATGTTGGGTCTTCCTCTGTTTAAGATATCCTACCTTGTCATTGGAGTGTTTTCCTTTCCTTTGTTCCTTGAAAATAATAAAATGACATTTCTTAAGTTACACGATTGCTATTAGAGATGAGCAGCTGTTACTCTCCCAGATTCTCTTCACAGTAGACTCATGATCTTAGACTTCATTAAAATACCAACAGAAACATAAGAGACAAGTGATATATGGGCTAAGTTTTTTAATGTCACCCACATCTCCTTATTTGAATTGACAGGATGTATCTCCATTAACACGTTATCTTTTTTTCCCGCATTAAAAACTTGCTGTTTACCACGGCTTGTATTTTAGGAACGCCTTAGATTTAAAGAACGTGGTCTGTAGAACACATTTTACTTGTTGCATGTGCCTGATGTTGTATCCTGAACTGAATAAAGGATTGGAGATGATCATCTGAAGATTTCTGTAGTTAAATGTCACTGAAGACCTGGATTTTACTTTTTGCTTAAGAAGCAAGATATGTAACATTATTAACAGTGACCACTTGTGATCCTTGTATTTGAATAGCGAGGTTCCAAATTGGACATCTATAAAATAAAGAATGCAAAGCTTTCACAGCTGCAACTGAAGCTCATAACAACTGTGAATTGTGCTTGTGATGTACTGCACAGTGACAAATATTCTGAAAAAATTAGTCTGGAAACATTCCAGATTAAGCAGACACAATTCATATGCTGTGTGCTGAATTATAATACAGGCCTTGAGTTATAAAAATACAAATAGGATCTTTTGTGAAAATAAGTTACTGAAATACAGCACTTTCAGATAGCAGTATAATAAACTTAAGATGGAAGAAAAAGGGGAAAAAAGAGGGTTTTGCCCTAGAATTTTAATATCTAAGCACTCTACTGTGGGAAGGGGAAAAAGAAATACAAAGTAATTTCTCCTTCTTCACGCTGCTGTCATGGCCTGTGCATTAGATAAGGTGGGGTTCCTGTGTGAAAAAACAAACCAGCCAGGGAGCAACAGCCTTAAATCTGGCGCTTTATAATTTCTCTGTGTTTCGTTGTGCAGCTTCAGTATCCTGAATGTTTTTTTGAGTGGTGCTGAATCCCCTGATTTCCACTGCGGATGTAGCAAACTGTACTTACACTGAGGATGACCCCTTGCTAAATGTCATCTTCTCCCTCCTGTAAATTCCGATGTTGCTGTATCGGACCAAAACACTTTCTGGGCCAAAACTAATCATTATGTGTTAGATTTCCACAGAATCACTTCATCTGTAGTCTGAGACTATGATTTCCTGGCAGTCTGTTTTATTGTAAGTAAATGATAGATACCTGAGATCAATGCTGACTCCACAGAGATGTCACTGGAATGAGTTCCTGAATATAGGATCAAGAGCACCAGAAAAACAAAACTGTCAGTATTCCAAGTTATTTCTACAAAGCCATTTACAATCACAAATGGTCCTGCAGTTTGACTGAATTCTGCTTTATGCCTCTCAAATTCTGCTTTATGCCTTAAGTCTTGCTTTGGTCCTGAGTGAAGCAGTTCCTTGTCTATTTACACATGCATGATTGAACACATAGGTTATTGTTCCAAGAAGTAGGAGGAAAATAGCCTGGTCTAATTTCTCAACTCACATTCTGAAATTTTCCTCACAGTAACTTGTGAAAATTGTATTGGCTATCCAGGACCACTTCTTCTGGTTTCAAGCTGATAGCTTTGCAGTCAAGGTGAAGGATGTTGATTGGGATGCCTTTCTCCCAAGGAAGTAATACTGAACCTCTGTGCTTTGACTTTTACTGTCTAATTGGTGATAGACAGCTTTCCCTAATCTTTGTTGGCTTTCACAGTGAATTTCAGCCTCCTAAAAATGTGCTTGAAGTTACTTGATGTAAATATACCTTAGTCTTTTATAATATTTAGAATGAGACAAAGGTGACTTGATGAACTGGCAGACATCTTTGCTGTTGATAACTTGGAGAGATGTATTTTGAATGAGGTGTGAAGCTCGGAGTTTTAGATTTATCATACTTTACCTTATTTGGTAATCAGTTCAGTCTTTTTCAGCTTTTGATGGAGGGCACAGTGGTTGCCTTTATTGGCACATCCGATAACAAATTACAATTAATGCCTTGAATTCCCTGCTAGTGGTAAAAAGAAAATATATTCCTCTATGCACCAAGTAAACTTTGATGGCAAAAAGTGTTACCATTTCTGTTATGTGGTCTGCATAATAGAAAGTGACTAAATTATGCTATCAAAATATGTAACAGCTTTACAGAAATTGCAGGTTGTAGATGTTATTTTACAGGGTACCGTGCAGCTGACTTGAGGTGGTTTGTAATGTATAGAAAAACCTAGTTTCAGCTTATAAGAGTCAGTTATGATATCTCTTAATGTAGTTTCCCATTTATATGCTTGATATCTCTATCTGACAGTATGGAAGCTAGAGATAGAAAGTTATAAAGAGAAATTATTTGACTAGATAAAGTGTTATGGGAGAGTTCATATTGAGTCCCATTAGCTATGTTGTGTTGAACTGCAGCCAGACATTTTGAAATACTTTAAATCCCTAACATTCCTGAACAACTGGAGGAGAATCCTATTCTAATATTCCTTCTAAAAGGGATTATTATTTATTTTTGTTGTAGCTTGGTCTAAGAATTTCAGTGAAGTATCAGGAAATTATTATATTTTTCCTTACTGACTCATGCAGTCAAACCTGATTGGAAGCTTGGAATCTGTTACCAGTAAAAAAGACTTATAAGTATGCTGTTAGAGGTTTTAGATCACTTTCAATTTTGTATTTTCCATAATATACATAAAATCCCATTTCTTACTTGCTCTGTTGCCATTAATCTCTTTCTTCTCTGCTGCAGTGTTAGTTATTAAAAATTCTGACATCCTAAGAAATGCTCATCACATAACGTCTCATTTTCTTTGTCTGTTACATCCCTTTTTCATAGTGCGGATTACTGTAAACTGCTCTGGAAGCACTGTGAAAGAATAATGGCTTAATATAAATAAGTGTAAAGGAACTTGCAGTTGTTGCTCATGTCTTCTAGTCTGCCTAGGCATTTATCCTCTTACCAAAATGTGGAGGGAGAAATGTTGGAAGATCAGTAAACTTTTTTTTAATATATTTATGGTTTCCTAAAGTAATTTGAACTGTTTTGATAGGTCATGCTGTGACACAGAGTTGCTATTTTTTTCTCTCAGCCTTGCAATATTTCACAACAACATTATCTGCTTTATTATTTGCTTCATGAAGCTTAAATTGTTTGAAAGAAAGCTGAGGACTGGTGAATTTTTAAGTGACTTTATAGTCTTCCTAATTTTGCAGCTAGGGAGATATTTTCAGACGGAATTTAGTTTCCTGAAAGCTGGCCTTAATTGTGCTGCTCTGAGTTAGGGCCAGGACCAAAGCTATTATTGTAGTGACTAAAGCAGAAACCCCCTCATGGTGAGTTTGGAGGGCTCTTTGCCTTTTTGTAAAACCCTGTGCAGCAGCTTAGGTGAAACTTTTAACCCTTCAGGCTTAACTTCCCAGCTTATCAGGATACTCTATTTCTTTCAGAAATGTTTGGGATTGAGCCCCTGCACAGACACATCCTGGATTTACAGGAGAGAGTTCAGTGAAGGGCCACAAAGATGGTGAGGGGACTGGAGCTTCTCTGACATGGGAGGAGGGGTGGGAGCTGGGGCTGCTCAGCCTGGAGGAGAAAAGGTTTGGGGAGGAGAAAAGGTTATCAGTGTGTGCAAGTGCCTGAAGGGAGGGTGCAGAGAGGATGGAACAAGGCTCTTCTCTGTGGTGCCCAGTGACAGGACCAGAGGCAATGGGCACAAACACAGACACTGTCGTATTTATGAGGTGCCCTGTGGCAGGAAGGAATGATGAATCTGACTCTATGTTCTTAGAAGGCTAATTTATTATTTTATGATATTATATTATATTAAAGAATACTAAATTATACTAAAGAATACAGAAATTATACAGAAGGCTAAAAGATACTAATGAAAACTCGTGACTCCTTCCAGAGTCCTGACACAGCCTGATTGTGATTGGTCATTCAGTCAAAAACAATTCACATGAAACCAATGAAACAACCACCTGTTGGTAAACAATCTCCAAACACATCCCAAAGCAGCAAAACACAGGAGAAGCAAATCAGATAATTATTGTTTTCATTTTTCTCTGAGGTTCTCAGCTTCCCAGGAGAAGAATCCTAGGCAAAGAGATTTTTCAGAAAGTATGACAGTGACAAGACCCATCAGAAAACACTTTTTTGACTGGGAGAGTCAGTGAGCACCAGCACAGGTTGCTCAAGGTGGTTATGGAGTCTCCCTCAGATGTTCATAAGCTCACTGGCTGCAGTTGGTCCTCCTTGAGCAGGAGAGGACCAGAAGATCTCCAGAGATCCTTCCCAACCTCAGCCATTCTGTGTGGATCTGTCGTCTGTAGCGTACTGTGTCTGTATGGGTTTGAGATGACTCAGGGATGATTCTCTTTAAAAGAAAAAGATGTCTTATTAACTCCTGTAAAATTCTCACAGGAAACAACTACGTAGCTTTAAGTAAGCTGCAGAATAAGGGGTGTTATTTGGGAAACAAATTTCCTCTCCACTTTTAAGTCTTGGGAATCATGGGAATTGAAAACAGAAGTAGTAGTAGTTTTAGCTGCTGTTAGGGCAACTTAAATGTACATTTTAACCAAGCCACCCTAGGAAAATAATACTCTTTCCTGAGGAGGGGAAGGACAGAGGCACTTGCTATGTAGTCTTGCTATAGGCTGTTTCTCCTCCTGTGTTAATGGCCTTGCCCTGTAAGAAAGGAAAGAAGCAGTTTAAAACACAGGAAAATGTCATTGTTGAGCCACAAAAAAATAAGTTTCAAGAGTGGTTTTGATGCTGTTCACAATCTCTCTCATTCTTGATTTTTTGCTTTGATTTTGATAGTGACAGTTTAAAGAAAATTATTTGAAAACCATGGTTTTCCTTAAGGTAATGGAAATCTGCTTGTCATTTTTGTCATGCTTCCATTTTGAAAATGCTGGTTTATTTTCATAACTCTAAATTCAGTGACTTCAAAACGTGCCTGTACATTTTAATTGGCCTTCTTAACACATGCTTTGTTGTTAAATGAAACATTTTTATTGGCACAAAGATATTTGCCCCACCTATTTTCATTTGCTAGTGGTGGGAATGGTAACATTAAAGGCTGTTTAAAATATATGAAGGGAGTTCTGGGATCATTCCCCACCTGTTGTTTATTTTGGTTTATGCAAGAACAGTCAAAATCATGTCGGTGAAGCTCTGTCATTTAAGTAGTGCTTTTGGAGACTCATAATTTACACATCAACAGGTTCAGCTTCTTTAAGCAAAACTTGGGACTTTTATGTTAGTGAACAGTGAATGCTGACAAGAAAGGTCACAGCTTTAAAGTAACCTAGAGTACATTGTACTATGTTATGGAACAAAAGACAGTAAATACAGAAAGTCTTTGATTAACTTCTCCTTTTCAAAGTGTCTTGACCTTTATTGAGTTCCTCTAGCTGACATTTTTAGAAGATTTTTAGTATTCCTTTCGTTATAAAGGGATTATTTGTGTATTTGATCCCACATATTTCATTGTCATCTTCTCTGCCATTTGACTTTCTTTAGTTACAATGGCATCTACATTTCATATCAGGATGTTTTCTGTAGTAGTGGAATGATGTAGTCCTTTTTTGTACAAAATTCTAGAAATGCATTTCTGTGACTAGGTGGTATCTTGGTACACAAAAGAAATAGAAAGCAAAATTGAGTGAAAAACAAAAAAATTTAAAAATTACCAAAGCTGAAAGCACCTAGGAAAAAATTTGAAAGACAGCATAATATATTCATGTTAGGAGTAAGTCCTATAGGATTCACATCACATATCTTTCTATTTTTAGCTTTAAAATTATTAGTTGCCATTTCTATTTAAAGATAATGACATATTTAGTCAGACTTAATGCAAGTGAATCATAGTATTGCATTATTATTGTATTAAACAGTGATTGTTGGTTGTGTTTCCTATACTCCTTATATTTTGGAGGGCAAAAATAACTTCTCAGTGCTCTGGAAGTTGCTCAGACATTTCAGTCTGGGGTGGTGATGAATAAATTATACTCTAAATAAGGCAGGCAACAGGAATTCATATTTTTGTTTTCTTCGACCGGCCTTCTCCAGCTGGCCCCTTTCCTTCTCTTTACCCCCTGTGGCTTTAGCCATGCAGGCTGGATAAGATTACAGATACTTATTTTACAAGGAGTCACTGCAGACTTGGTCTTTTTACATGACTGTTTGTGCTGGTTCTGCTGTCTGAGCTGGTGGCTCCCAGCTGTTCTTTAAAGGGTGTGCCAGGAGTGCCTTTTAGTATGGTTGTGTCCTTCCTTTGCCCAGTTCTGCTCCTGGGCTTGCTGCAGGAGAATAAGAACTTCCTCCAACAGTTCAAGGTTGATTAAATCTTAGCAGTTGGCACCTTGGACAGCTGGCCAGCCCAACCAGACCTCCTGGCTTGGAGAGGCAGCTTCTCAAGAGCATCCCTTGCTCTGTAATTGAACAAATCCCAGATGTAAGATTTAATCTTCTCCTTACTAGTTTCTTCCTCTGTAATACTGTGCTCCCTGAAGCCTTGGAGCTGTTTTACACACTGTGAACCACCATTCACAGCTATCAATGCCTCCTAGTAAGATATTCCATAAAATGAGAACTTTTCCTTAGAACAAGATACAGCATTTAGACATTATTTTAAAGCCACGGGACTTTAGGTGTGGGGCTTCTGACTGGTTATCTACTACTGGTAGCTGAGGGAACCCAAGGGTGTGATTTGTTGCTTGAATGGGCAGGCTGTCTGGCTGCTGTCATTCCTTTTCCTTCATGAATTTGGGTACTCAGCAAGAGTGAAGAAGGCTTAAAAATTGCTTGTAGAACAAAAGGATTAGGTCTTTTTATATAGAAGACAAGAACAGTCTGCTAATGAATGAGTAGTAGTGAGAAGAATGTAAGCCTGAGCATTTTATGGCATAAGATAAATGTTACCAGAGGCTAAGAATAAACTCAGCATCTCTGTCTCTTGCAGGCTTTCTTCCTGCACGTTCTTATTGAGGTGTCTGACAATTCACTGTCAGACAGGACAACTAGCCAGCACTACTGCTGATTGTTTGGCAGTTTCTGTGGTTTTTCCACTGGTCATTTCTTTGAACTTCATACAAGATAACGAAGTTTCCTAGGTCAAGACACTGGAAATATTAATTCTCCATAAATGTTGTTCTATTCAGCACAAGTCAGATCAGAGTTTACTTTCAGATCAGAATACTTTCTTTCTTCAACCTCGGCAATTTTCCAGTTTTCTGAGGGCAAGCAGCCCAGCAAACACTCCTTCAGACAATTCCTCATCTTTCTCTTTTTTCCAGAATGAAAATCCAAAAATCTTGGCAATGGGGGCCAAAATAACAAAAGAGAAGTGGGTGTTGCCACTTCTTGCCAAGTCTTTTGTAAATGTTTCTCTCCTTCTCTGTCCCAGCCCAACAGCAAAACTTCCCAAAAAATCCACAAAATAAACCAGACTCTTTTTCAACCTCTGCTCTAATTCAGAATAAATGCCATAAGGAAAATGCTAGAGAACAAGTACTGTAAAGGGTATATGGTTTATCTGATTGTTAATGTTTTATTCTTCATCACTTAAGGTTGCAGAAAACTCTAGGGCAACTGGTAGGTCCTTGATGATGATTAGGTGTTATTCTTATTTCTAGGATATCAATTGGGTTGGTGCCAGTTGCTTTTCTTTTACTTGGTTGCAAGGAATCTTAACTGGGGCATGAGTGGATAGATCTGTAGTTTTGGGCAGGCAGGAGTGAAATACTGTTTTAAAGAAGTGGAAAACAAGGGAGTACAAGGTCCAGAGAGTGATTATAGGTTAGGTGTTCTCTCCTGCTTGCTTGCTCTTCCTCCAGTGTCAGTGAAATGATTAGAAATAGTAGGGAAGGGGAGGGGGCATGGTAGGCAGTGAGATCCAGGAATTAGTGTTAAGCAGACCAGAGGTGAGATTAGAAACCAAGGCTGTGCTGGCAGAATGAGTTCATACAACTGAGGGGGCAAAGAACACTGCTGGATCAGAACCTCAGACCAAAGGGCACCAAGAGGGACAGGAAGCAGGTTCTTAGAGCAATAATCAAGATGTTATCTGTAGCTACAGAATAAACCCTGTTTGGGTTTCCTCTGTACCAGGAGTGTGTGGCAACCTCCATTGGTGGAGTTCACAGGGTCAGCTCTTTGGCTCGTGTTATGCTGGTGGCTGGCTGCAGCTTTTGTCTTGAGTCACATGTGCTGCTTTTTCTACAGGTTGTTCGTATTTTAATTTAAATTCTTGCAGCTACAATGAATTCATTAGTAGGAGAGTTTTAAGAGTTTTTTCCCCGCAGAGGTGTTTTTTATCAACAAACCATTAAACTTAAACATGTTCATATGTGTGATAAGAAAGAATAATTTTTTCGCCAGTGGCTTTCCTAGAAGAAATTCTGTTTGAATTTACACATTCAAACTGTTGAGATTGCTGCTTTTTTTATGTGTCAGGTCTGCAAAATTGATCTGTATAATGAAATGGCTATGTGTGAATTGTGCCATGACACATTCAAACAGCTAATAATTGATTCCTTGAAACTATCTCTATGTGTGTGAGTCATGGTTGGACTTGTGACCTCCCTAAAATGTTGGGGATTTTTTCAGGATCCTAATTGTGACCTTTCCCCTAGAGTTAAGTATCTATAAAGTATTTCCAGGTCAATGACTATCAAAGTAGAATTCCAAATCAAAGGGAACAGCCATCCAAATTGAGACATAGTCTGGAATCTGAGTACCATGTCTGTGTAGGAAAAGAGCTTCTCAATTCCTGTGCTTTTGCTTCTATTTTGATTGCTAATATAGTTTCTTCTTTTATTTATTTTGGAAAGTGCTAAAGCTAGAAAATCTGATTCACTGAATCCAGGCAATGTCTCATTGGAAGACTCCTGGAAAACCACACTTGTTCAAGACAAACATGATGTCATTTCAGTAGCAGAATCCTTTTGTAAGCCTCCTGGAAACAAATGTTTTGCATGAGGACTCAATTTTTCTTGTTCTGGATTAATTCAAACAAATTACCCTGCAGACTGTATTTGTGGTAAACTTTTTTGAGGAAGCCTTTTCTTGGGCCACGTTCAGAGACAAGACTGACTCTGAGTGATGTTTAGAAGCTGCAGAGGTTGTTAGCTTGTGAACAGGTAAATGAATCAAGCAGAGCAGTGTGCTTCAGTCTTCTGAGCAGCAGGGAAGATCAGTGTTCTTTAGAGCTTCCAGCAGGTGTTTCCATCTGCTCTACAAACTATTGTGCTCTCCATAAGCAAAGTATGTTGGCCTGGAACAGCAAGGCAGCTTGCTTTTCTTTCTTTAATTAGGTGATGACTTAAGATATTTACAGAGGAAGGAAGATAATTTGCTTAAGTAAAGCCAATTTATAATAGGGATGTTGAGGACTCAGCTTTATCTCTTGGAATCTTTTTTCCCCTTCTATATCTGAACATTCCCAAGTTTCTGGTTTCTCTAGTGCAGGAGCAAAGACAGAAGGCTGCCTCTGAGTGTGAGGGAGGGACTTAAGATATAAATCCAAATGACCTTATTGGGACTTTGACACATTTGCTTTCCAGCTGATTGAGAACATAGCCATGAGAAGAACGTGCTTGGGAATTTTCCACCTGCCCATTTGACGTAGGAGAAGAAAGAAACCATTCATTTCCTGACAGCATGTCTGAAAACTGGAGATGGAATGGTTATTTAATGTGTTTGGGTTTTGGCAATCTGATTCATAGTTTTTGAATGCTTGTAGTTGCCAGTTCTTGATGCAATGCATTTTTTTATTCCATGAATAAAAAGATGCAGCAGACAAATCTTCAGAGTGTCAGAGCACACAGTGGCCTGTTCTCTGTTTTGTTCTCTCTCTAATAGCAGGATAAATAAAAGTATTTTGAGGCCTGTCCTCTTCCATCAAGCTTCTGGGAAAGAAAAAAGAAAGGGCGGGGGGGGGAGAGGGGGACGACAACAACAGCATGGAAAACTTTATGAAATTGCTTATGGGTTTCCTTTTCATGTGAAATTTCCCTGAAATTTTCCCCATGACTCATTTCCTCCTTATTCCTTTTTAAGTCTGTAGTTTGGGCTTTTTAATTTTTTTTCCTTTTCAAAGACAAGTTGGTAGCTTTTTCCGGCCCAGTGTGATGTTGATTTTGCAATGGTATGTATTTCACATATGGGCATTGCAGTCTATTCTCCATGTGGGCAGTTTTCCTCTTGTCTCTAATTTCTCTGCACAGCAGAGCAAAGACAGGAAGCAAGAAATACACTTCCACAGAAAACAGATATAAATCCTGTGTATTGTGTGAGGGAAGAGGTGGTGGGAAGTAGGTTTTTTATTTTAGCAGATGTGTATTGATGCTTGCAAAGGTCCTATGCCGAAAGAAGGTCAGTGACAGAGTTTGTAATGATTTCATAGCTTCTGGCTTGCAGTTTTCCATTCATGCTGATGTACACTCCCTGCTGGGTATAGAATTTTCTAGAACTCATGCCCTGAAATGTGACCCACCATGTTCTAAGTAATAAAGGCTGTTCTTCTCTGGATTGAAAACTTGTATAATTAACTCCTTTTCCTTGTCCACTGTGGGAGATGTGAAAGCTTGACAGAATGCCAGTCTTCAACCAAGACATAGTCATTGCTACTCAAAAATGGAACCCAAAAATACTTATATTTACTGTGAATCCATCTAGTCTGACCCAATTCTTGCATATGCTTAAAACACTACAAACTGACTTCTCTTGCAAGGGAAAAAAAATCAATACTCTCAGGGTTCTTGTTGTACTGCTAAGATAAGGCTTACTTCTTTTGTGGAAATATACACAAAAATGTGTTCCTCTTGTGCAGCTAGTGTTTAGTAAAGCAATTCAGTGCATCTGAAGAATTATAAACTCTTCAGGACCTTGGCAGTGTTTCTTGGAATATCTGATTCCATAGAAGTTTGTGTGATCAGATCACCAGACTATCTGAGTGCTCCTCACAGTGAATTAAGGCTACTCCTCTCCTTACCCTCATCCAGGGCTCAGATAGATCAGTGTGAGTATTTCAAAAAATTGTGTGATACCTCTAGCAAAGCAAAATTATTAAAATTCCCAATCATTAATTTACTGGGAAATAAAGCATAAATACTATAAGTAAAACTCTCTGCAGAGAGAAATTAGATTTTGATCTCTACATTGGTAGAGGTCAAAACAATGGCATAATGATTTACATAAACACATACTACTTCTATAACTAACTGTTCCCTTTTTAAAACATAAGCAACCAAATGGAAAACCTTGAAAGAAGAATGTCACTCTTTAATTAGAAATACCTGCTCTCTTAAGCAGTACAATCCTCCTAAATGCTGAAAATTTCCTGGTTTAGCACCCTCTTCCTTTATGAAAAAAGAGCTTTTCTTTTAGAGAAATTAAGTGACTTCTTTTCTAGGCCCTTTCTACGTCATTAATAGCACAATTTCTTCTAGTTGGATAAATTGCTACATCTGAAGCAAGTTCAGGATACTCAAAAAGAGGTCTCAAGAACAAACTGGAAACTGAAATCCAAAATAAGCTTAAAGTACGTTTATAAAAAATATTAAACTACCCACGCACGCCTTCCTATCCCAATATAACTAGAAAAATATCCCCTGCATTAACTTACAACTGTTACCTGGTAGGATCTTGCAAATACTAAGAGAAAGTGGCATTTTCCTCAGTTGTGGCAATGCTGTCTTAGTTCCCCTTTCTAAAATCAAGTGAGTTTTCCATCCAGGAAAATTGCAGCTCACTTTCAATTCTGTATTTCCATGTGTAAAGGGTGAATTCTTAACTTGTTTTGGGATATCAATGCATCTAAACATCGATAGATGCTCTCTAACTGTTTGTTCAGCCAGATAGGAACCCTGAGCAAAAGGTTTGCAATCTAATTTTTATGTTCTTGTCTCTGAACATACAAATAAATGTGAGGAGTAGTTGTTGAAAGGCCAGTTCTTCAAAATTGCTCAGAAAATCCCCTGTTCAACTAGGAAAACTAAATTTCTGAGCTTGGTCACTGTTTATTCTTTTGGATTATGTATAACTTGACTGGAGACTGGCTGATCATGGTATATTATTACTTTTATCCAGTTTATCTAAGTGAAGACTGAAGTTTTGTGGTCAGCTTGCAATTCTCTTTATAGATCAAAATTGCCATATGAAAATATGGGGAAACCTTTTTGCAGACCAACTGTTGTTGAATATTGTGGAATAGCATTCCATAAACATTTGATTAAGTGAACTAATGATATCTTCCAGCCTTCAACTTTGAGGAGGACAAGTCCATGATAATTAAAATACCATCTCAATCTAACACAATTTTTCCAAACTGGTGGTCTTGATTGAAGGATCTTTTGTATGTTCAAATCAACAGGGTCAAACTGAAAGAAAACTGAAGAGGGGGCTATTTTGCAGAAGCAATTAATTTTGCAAACAGGATTTTTTTTTTTTTTGTTACTGAAGTTTGTTATGATTCTGCACATTTAGTAATTTTTTATATGTGAAGAGGAGAATGGCAATTTTATTGTCACTTTTTATCCTTTACATATCTCAGTGAGTCTGATGATCTGGCTCTGGAATTGATCTCCAAAACTGCTTGAAAGGGCTAAATTTCATTACGTTCTGCAATTCAGTTTAGAAATCCAAGATGTGTGGGTCTACAGAGATAAGCATGTTCTTGTAAAAAAACCCTTTTATTCCTAACAGGAAGCTCTTCCATGGCATCTTGTACCTTTTTCTTTCACCCTCTTTTTTCAGAAGAAAAACTTGAAAAATATTTGCTATCACAGTAATTTGCATTTGGAGGGTCCTAATGTCACAAAGATGTGAGGCATTCCTGAGGTTAAGTGTCTGTTTAGCTTTTCCTACTGTGATTGCAGATTTTACCTAGGAGTTCTGAAATATTAACCCCCTGTAGATCAAGCCTTCATGAAAATAAGCTGTATATATATTTGCTGCTTCACAGGGAGAGAAAGTGCAGTTTTCTTTTGTGAAATTAGATTATAGGATGATCTTTCTGAATAGAGTGGGATGGGATGGGGAATGAGGGAGAGTAATTCCAGTGACCCAACTTCAGGTACTTATGTAAATGCCCAGAATGAAATGAATGAAATCCTTCTTTGATGGATTGGTACTGGGCTTGGCAAATTCAAAATTGCATAAGGTACTTTTGATCCAGGATTTTAAAAAGTCTGTACTACTTTGCTGGTAGGAAGCAGAAGGCAGCTAATTTCTTTTCAATTTAATCTTTTCTCAAAGATTTTTGAAAAATAAAACCAACCAAACCCTTACTCCAAAAACACAGTAATGTATTGTATTATACATACAAAAGAGGTGAAAGCTGAGTTAGAAGACCATTCTTAAAAGTACATTAATATCTATTTAAACTAAAACACTTGAAGAAATGTGCTCCTTTACATAAGCAGGTCTGGCTGTGGAAGCTGCTTGTGGTTTAATGTTTCATCACAATAATGGCAGCTTATATGTGCTTGCCAAGAGACCATTAATGCTTCTTCTGCTGCTCAGGCTCTTCCAGTGAAATATCTTTAAGGTGAGAAAATGCATATTTAACAGAACCTGTCATCACTGCCTGTGCAGTGAGAGAGCTTTGTGTGAACTTCTTACCCCATTCCACCAAGCATAATTGCTGATGTTTCTGTGGAGCAAAGTTTAATTAAAAAAAAATAAAAGAAAAAATTAATAAAATAAAACCAAATAATAGAATTAAATGTGACTTACAAGGAGAGGTTTTAAAAGTGACTTATGTAAATAATAAATTTTTTTATTGTAAATACTGTAGTATTCTACAAAAAGTGTTTTCCTTTCTGTAAGGAAGTAATGGGGAATGTTCATCTGCTGTTGTCAGAAAATATATTGTTCTGTAATAAAACTGTGATGCTTTGAGTTTTTTATTTTTATCCCTTAATGATATTCCTTTCGAAGAACCAGCTGTACCTTTACTCAGCATTCTTTGCCTGATGGAAACAAATCAAAGAGCAGCACACACTGGGACTAATGAGGGCTGCCCATGTGCAGTTTTGGGTCAGTCAGCCTCTTCCAAACGGAGTTCATATGGCTGGGTTGCTTCACTGGGTTTGTATACATTGGTTATGTATTTCTCTTTGAAAAAGGTGTTAAATTGTCATATCATTAAACTAGTGAAGGTGGGAGAAGGATCTGAAAATGCTGGGTTTGATTACTATTGCTAGCTTACCCTCTATAGCAGAAATCCTCAAAGGTGTTACTTTTTGGTCTCTTCTCATTTCTCTATAGCAAAAACGCCCAAACAAACAACATAAAACTTTGATTGCTTAGTGAGTATGCTAATAATATCATTATTTAAAACTGAATTTACTGTATGCATTGACCATAAAACTTTTTAAAATATTGATGAAGAGGATTGTTTGCATTTCTTAGTATTCAGATCCAGGGCAGAGGGAAAGTAAAGACTCAAAGAATAGTTTCATGAGCATGTGACTTCAATTTATTTTCTTCCATGCTCTGTTCTGAAGTTCTCATCAATACATTGAAATTAAAAATGGGATTTAATTGCCCAGCAATCCTTGCCATCACTTAGTCTGATGATTGATTCCTCTTACAGGCATTGCTTTAATAATATATCTGTTTGATCCCAAAAGAAGAGAGCTTCATAAAGTTGTTGTGAAAGCTTCTTTTCTTACTGTAATGGTTCAGTGAAATGTTCAGCTGTGGCTGAGTTGGAAAGGAAACACATGCTGTTGTAGCTTGTATCTATCTTGGAAAAAAATTTCAATACAATAAATCTTAGCTGTTGTTGAAAACTCTATGCTCAGCAGGAATCCATGTTTCCTCAAGTTGTTTTCAAATTTTCTCCTTACTGCATTTTCTAAATTCTAAGCAGCTCTACCCCTCCTTCCACGAGTTAGACAAGGATTCTTGGGAAATACAGGCGGTGGAAAACTCAGGCTCATCCATGCCTGAGTCAGTACATTAATCTTTTCTGGCTTGTAATTGGTTTCAAATTGTCTTTGTTAGAAGGCATGTTGTGTTGCCTTGCCTAACTGGAGTACAGGGCTTCCCAATGGCTTTAGGCTTCCCCTTTGACACAGTGTGTTCCTTCACTCCCAACGCTGCGTTGTTTTGTTTCTGTCCTCTCTCCCTGGTTGTTCATCTGCAACAGCAGCAGGAGCAGGTGAAAATGATTTGTGTGAGAAGAAAGTTTTGAATGTTGAGCAACTTAATGTAAAATTAACATTTATATGTTTTAGCCTTGAGAAATTATGGCCTTCTTTCTTTGAAGTTATTTGTGTTAGTCCAAGTATATAACTGATGCTTTAACTGCCAGGGCTTTTTCTCACAGCGTATTTGTAGAGACCAGTAGAAGTTGTATTTTATCTTCTATTTGAACTATGAAAAATGCATTATTTATCTTTAAATAAAACAATACAATGCTGTTTCCATTTCTAAAGAGAGCTTTTAAGGCCATCTACATATTATGAGCTATCCTCATGGAAGCCTGTGCTCCTGTATAAATTCAGATCAAAGTATATGCAAGAACTCATATTTAGTGTTAGGAATGGAAGCACTTAGAAGTGTCCACATATGTTCTCCTGTGGAAATTGGAGAAATTAACAATCTAACTTTTTCAGAGATGCTACTTCCTCAACCACTGTTCAAGGGGGGTCTGCTGAGGGGGGAAGTCAGAATTATGAAGAGCAAGGCCTTGCTTGTCACTGGGGCTCTTATTTCACTGCCATTGTGGAGAATTAGGTGTAAAACCCTGCTTAGTAGGAGTTAAGACATAGGAGTGAGTTGTCTCCATTTGGAGTCTCCACTAGAGCAGAAATTCCCATACTATTCATTCGGCCCATGAGACTGGAAAGTGTTGTCTGTGTGTTGTCTTGGGTTTGTGCCCTTGGGAAAGACAGCAAGTTGACCCAGCTGCCAGTTAATTAATTCATAACATTTTAGTAAAGGGCTGGAACAATTTTCCTGTGCCTTGTTTGATGAAGATTATGTAACTAGAGTTCCTCTAAATAGTTGCCATGTATTTACTTATGTTAGCATAAATTAATGGCTTTAAGAGACTACAAGTCATCCTGTGTAATTCCAGGTCTTTGAACTCTGTGTTGCATCCTTTGCTATCACTACTCTTGCTCTTGTTTATCAAACTCTGATGGTCTTTCTGGCAACAAAAATATTTCAGAGGTGAACATCTCTGTGTAGGAGAATATAGTTGTCTCTTCATTGCTCAGATGAAAAATGTCACTTAACTCTGGAACATAAGACTATTTCATAGTCAATGCTCTAACTTTTAGTGCTGGCTTTTCTGTGTTTAACTTTGTACCTGTGTTTGTGATTTTTTTCTTAACTTGAGCATGCCTTGCAGTCATACTTAAGGTGGGGTAATTTTCTTGAGGCTGTTGTGTTTGAATACAAAGTATCCCAGTAACTAAAAGCATACTTGATTCAAATAATCCTTTGACTATTTGAAACTACTCTGGGAGTTCCAGCATCGTGTTTACTTTCAGACAGCACAGGGAGAGAAGCCTCAACCTGATGAGGAAGAGAGGGAAGTGCAATGTCATAAGCAACTATTTTTGAGAAGTCCATAATTTATAATTTCCCCAATAAAAACATCACTTCCTCAATGCCCATTGCAATGAACTCATTAAAAGCATTTCAAGAGATGTGGTTACATTTGAGAATCCTTCTACAAATGCAACTAGAAATATGTGCTTGCTTTCTCACATGTACCCTTAGTTAGTTGCCCAGTTACTTACTAATGAGCATGTTTTATACCTTGAAGGTAAGTTCTTGCTTCTGTTTCTCTGATATTATTGTGCTAATCAGAAAGAGCAAATTCTTTCCAGGAATTCTGTGTTTTTGTATAATCCTTTTCTTGCAAGGTCAGGGCCCTTGCTAAAAGGGAAAGTGCACACCAGGATGTGTTCCCACTTGGAAATAACTGAGACAATACTAGGTCTTCTTGGAGGAGATTCTTGTAGTAAAACAAAAAGGGGAAAAAAATCTTTATAACAAATTGGTAGATCATTAAATCTTTCTGGCTCTAAAGAAAAGTCTGGATATGGCTGATGTTAAATGTGTTTCATGACTATAAGAGCTGCTGTGAGAAGATTCTTGATTTAGGTATTTCTGTGGTAGCATGACTTGCACAGCCAGATCTGAACAGTATCTTCCTTTTTTGGATAAGATTTATCTAATGCAAAGATTGACTCACTGCATTTCCTCTTAGATTCCTTTTTTATTGTCATTTATTTTAAGGGGGAGAGGGGATATCAATAAATAACCTTTCCTAGACTATTTCTACCTTGTCACCTGTTTCCTTTATCTCCCACATGATAGCTTTGGTGTAGGTCAGGGTATTATTTATCTTTTGGCCTCTCATTCTCTAGGTATGTGCTGTGGAGTTTTCTGAATGATCCAAATGAAGGTGGTTTTTTGCTTCAGTGGTCTTTTAAAAGTTGTTCTTTTTGTTCCTTTCGGCTACCACTTTTCAGCTTTTAAGGCACTTTTGTAGCAACATCAGTGGTACTGAGTCAGAGACTGGAAGGGTTTTTACTTGTCTGTAACAATGCCCCAGATGTTGATGGGAGACTCTATCTGTAGCTCTTGCAGGCTTTCCTTCTCCCTCCCTTTTTTCCTAATAACTCTTGTTAAGCCAAAGCATTGCTCACATGTAAAATCTAGTAGTCCCTGAGTAGCTGTAATAGGTTATTTCCCTGACTAGGTCACTTGCTGTTCTGTAGTTATTTCATGGATACTTTGTTCTTGGATTGACTAGCATCTATGTGTCTGCCCCCGCATGTCTGTCTAAAGCATCTGCAGCTGCCAAATGTGTTTGCAGCTGACTTGAAGCTCATTCTTACTGTACATTGACTTGGTCTTTGTGATGGGGAATGCAGCACCTATTAAACCACTTCTAATTATTTTTATAAGCTCCTTTCAGTTCTGGCAAACTTTATTAGCAGCTGAGTTTCTGTTTCAAATGAGCTACTGTTTTAGATAATGAAAGGCTACAAAGCTAAAAATCATGGTCTTAGATACTGCTTTTTTCCCCTCTGTTTGTCTTCTGGCAGCTTACTAAAGTATTGCATAAGCACTGGCAGATAAACTTCCCCTGTTGTCTCAGCATTGAATTACTTTATTTAGCTTCTTATGCTGGTAATTTGTTTTAGGCTAAAATGACCTTGATAAATTTTCATGGAAAACATTTTGTTACTCATTTGTCAATAACCCTGGATCCTTTGCATCTGAATGCCAAAAAATGTACAAGTAAGAATCAAATGGTCGCTCATATCTTTGTAGGTGTTTGAGGGATCAAAGCCATTCAGCTTTAACAAGGAACAACATGAGTTGCTTTATTGTACTGTACTGATGATACATTTTCTGGCTTTGAGAGAATTTAAGTGTGAAGAAAAATGTTTTATCGAATCAGATGCAGTAGCCCTGGAAGCAGAGGCAGCATGTCTGCATCAGGCTGCTGCCATGAGATCCCTTGCTGAACCATGGAGCTTTACTAGCAGAAGTACAGATGGACCAACTTAGCTGTGCTTCTTCCCAGGCACAGCCTGCACATCCATGCACAGCACAATACCCATGGTTTGCACCCTGAAATGCTCTGCTAGAAATGGCTTTGAAGACCTCAATCCACCTGAAGCCCTGGGGACATCCTTTTGAGTCTTGTCAGAAGAGAAAAACATCCCATTGTAGCTGATGGAAAGAGGAAATTACAGAGCTGAAGATGGGGTTAAAGGTACCTTGCTTAGCCCTGGTCTGTAATGTAATCTTAGAAATAGCCAGATATGATGTGATCCTACTGGTGAGCTGTGCAAATGAGATGTGAGGGCTGTTGTCTAGAAGACTGAAAAGCATAGCAGATCTTCATCTCTGCTGTAAGGTCCTGAAGCAGAAATATTGTTAGTTAATAGTGGGATGGTAGTTTGGCAACATGTGGGTTTTGACTATACTTTGGATATTGATCACCAAAATATAGTAGATTGAAAACAGCATTTCATGTCCAGAAATGGAGCAAATGCAAATAAACTCTTTCCTGCTGCTTCTGGTGGGAATGAAACATTTATAAATTTTCTGCAGAACTACTGCATTTTTATTCTTTTGCTTTGGAGCCTGCCAGGTAACCCATCTATTGTTTGTTCTATGCTTACCTTGGAAAGCAGCCAGCTTGTAAGCACAGCTCACTAGAAAACTACAATTTATGTGACTTTTAAAGTTGTTATAAACTTGTGATGCTTGCTGATGTGTAAGTATGCTTCAGAGCGCTGTGTACTCCTGACACAAAGGCAGCCCTGCAAAATTTCAAGTTCTCAAATGGAATTTTCCAATTAAACGGCTAGGACATTTTTAATATTATTTGCAAATGTTTTTTTTTCTTTGATATTTGTCTTGGAAATACATTTTTAAAAGCCTGAGGCGGTTGCAGAGACTCAGAGGCTTGGCAGAGTTATATTCCATTGATCATAGCAACTTATCTTTATTATTATTGGAAAAAAATAGTGGCATAACTTTGTCTGTAGGTGCTCTTCTCCATCTCTCATCTAAGTACTGTTGAGCCAGAATCACTTACATGGTGCGCAAATGAAGATAAGTGTCTGGTCTTTCTCTTCAGTCATTTAATAATTCTGAGAGTAGATAAAATCCATAATCTGATCTTGCAACTGATTTTAGGTGGAAACTCACTGGCTTCAGTAAGTTTGCTGTTGGATTTTCAGCATAGGGCCTGCTGAACTTTTGCAGCATGTAATGTGCTACTGAAAAAAAGAATAAAGTAGTTTAGCAATTGTTGTTGCTGTACAGGTGATGACTGTCACAGTATAAAAGATGCTAAAAAACAGCAAGTTGCAGTGGATAAGAAAAACAAACCAGACTGCAGTATTACCCATCCAGAATCAAATTCATTTGCAGCATACATTATAGCTGGAAAAGGAGAAATTATTTGGGCCAATATATTCTGTTACAAAACTGAGAGAGTTTTTTATAGAGGATGGTCACAAATACAGAGATCTCAATGAAACTTTTTCCAAGCTGGGTACCTTGCTTAAGGCCTCTAAAAGTCTGCTTTTACATCCCCCCTCGTTATTTTCATAATTGCACTCTCTGAATAAGATGAATTAGCATAAGCTGTCATGGTGTTACTGTCCTGGTGATAGTCGCTGCTTTTCCCAGGCTACATCAGTTTTCTTCATATGCCTTTCCTGTATTTCTTGAGTTGTTAACCTGATGAGAAAATTCTGTCTTGATGAGGGCAAAAAGAGCCATTTGAAGTTTCTTGGATGTCTCCTTCCCTGTGAGGGATTTTTAGTTCAGTGCCAGTGGCAGAGATTTAAAGATACTCCTGTGAAAATTACTAGTTTTCTATTTGAGTAACTCTTCTTCAGCATGAAGTCCTTTATTTCTCTTTCCCCACTGAGGATTTTATTGTGAAATAGATACTTCTGAAATTATAAATGTCACTCCTTCCCACCAAGAATAGCTCCGAACTAAAGTGTTGGGGTGCTCTTATGCAGGGGAAAAGAAATTGATTTATTGGTTTGTTTGTAACATCTCCAGTTACAAAGTGGAATATTTTATCTGTTTTCCATAATTTCCATTTGGATTTGTTATCCATCAGTGTTGGTCAGCTTTTTGGTCTGTAGACTTTGAAAACCAAGGGACACAGACTTGCCAGCTGTTGACCACAAGTAACTTTTTTGAAAAACAAGAGTGGGCCTCAAGCTGACTTGCAGGTTTTATATCAAGTACTTAATAAACCCCTAAAATTGACACTACTCCATGTTTATTGCAAGGTTATGTTGGTTTTTTGTTTGTTTCTTTTATTTAAAGAGGGGTTGGGAGGAATACAGCAGCTGTTTTTCATCTGCCAAACCTATTCTTGATGACTTATCAGCCAGGGCACTCTGTTTATATTGGTTGTTTTTTAATACAGGCTTGTGGTGCCCCAGCAGCTTGATGGATAGTGCAGAGCACAGCTCCATGCATGGAAAGCTGTGAAGAAGGAATTCAGAATTATTAGTGTCTGTGCAATATGCATAACAAAAAAAAATGAGGTAGCTTTTGGGAGTAAAAGCTCTTGTGCAGTTCTTCCTACAGCAAATTTGTCAGTTCATCTAGATTTTCTGATTATAGTAAGGAATAAAAGCAAGCTACTTTTCCATAAATCATTGGTGTTTTTTTTTCTTTTCAGGAAGCAGCTGTAGCTATTGCATGATACCCTCTTACAAATGATTTCAAATACCTTAGCTCATGCTTTCATTCAAGCTTTATTGGTCTAATGGTTGTCTGGAGCAACAGTGGAAAGAGAACAGGTAAACGAGGGTGAAAAAGCATCAGACTGATTTGATGTCTGTGCCCTGACTGAATTACCCGCTTACAGTGTCTAAGGGCTGTACTGCAAAGAATCTCAGCCAGCATTTTTGCATTTGGGAAGACACAATTACTTGGAAGAGCAAATTCAATATTCTGTTAAATTTTTTATTGAATTATAATAGTCAGATTAAGTCTTGGCAAATAAAAGATATAATAAATTGTAGGATGTAGTAATAATAATATTTTATTAGTAATATTCACGGAAATTGCTCATTAAGTTTGATATTTTTTGTATTTTATGTGTAAGCTAATATCTGCTATACTGTCAGTGGTATGGCTTGTGATGATAATTACCTTTTATTACCCTATCCTGTATTGTTTAATGATGAATGTATCTCTTAAGTTTTTAAAATGCAAGAATTGCATAAAAAGGAAGTAGTTTCAATGGTCAAGTGCCTGTTTCTTCACATATTTTTTGGTGATAGTGATCTGTGCCATATTTGTATGTTCCTTAAAATACTGAAGTGCTTAAGAGAAGGATCAGAAACAAAATGTATTTCATAAAGAGTTCTGTAGAGACTGACAGAACTTCCTGCCTGTGTTGCGTAGACTTCTGATTAGAGTGGCTATTTCTGCAATTAATAATTCAGCTTCCTCCTGCCATTGCTTCCCCTAGAACCTAGAACCTCTTCTCTTTCTGCAGTTCTTTTAACTGAGGCACAAGTGCGAAGTTACATGATCAAAGAGACGGGGTGAGTTGCAGATCTGGAAATACAACTGAGTCAGTCTGCACAAACTTGCTGTGAGCAAGTTTCTTTTTAAATACGGTGCTACACAGAAAGTAGTTTCTTGCTCTGGGTGCAAGAATTGATAAAAATTTCCTTTGAAATGCTGTTATGGAAGAAAACCATAAAATGCTCAAATAGAAAAGCATGGTGATTTTGTTGGACTTGAAACGTTCTGCTAGGATGTGTCATTTCCACTGAAACTTTGTTTGCTTGGCTGATGTTCAGCACCTGCTCAGACCTCTCATTTGCATCGCTAAAACTGGGAGGGGTTGTCAATCTGCCTGCTCTCTTGTCTAGATAATTTTGTTTAGTAACCTGAAAAAACAATAAACAAGCGAAAGTTTGGGTCATTCATTTGCTGGTTCATTTAATGGACACCTAAGTACTTGGCAAACTTTGTTCCTCTCTTGCCCACGTCCTGGAACTTCAATTCAGTGCACCCAGACCAAAGGTTTTAAAAATTGTTGTGAAAATGGTATCTTCTGATTTGGAAATCATGTTTCCTAATGCAAAATTGAACATGAGAGCTGGAATTTACAGTTCACGTGTTTCACTTGCACTCCTTGGAGGAAATGCAGAAGTTAAGTCAGTTTGGAGTTAAGTGCTGGCTTTCTTTGCAGAGCTGTTAGAGAAGAGGTGTCACTGGCTGTCTGTGTGAGTTTCTGCTTGATTTTAATTGAAGATGTTTAACTTTTCTACTGGTAATTGACTGGAAGAAGCATTAAATCCAGTGCCTGGTATTTCCCATTCAGGTTTGAAGGCTAATGAGCAGTTTTATTGCCCACGCTGATTGAATGGAAACGTGATGACCAGTAATCCACCGTGTTTTATTGGCACTGAAGAGTGTTTCTTTATTTTTTCAATGGTGTAATAAAACCTGATTTGCTCACTTGGTGCTTGAAATAAGTGCTTGAATAAGTGCTTGAAAATTTCTCTCGTTATCAGGCAGCTGGCTCTCTGTTTGTCAGGTGGTATTGCTCAGTGCTATGCTGAGGCTGAAATCTTGTTTTACATGGAGCCTGGAAGATGAATTAACCTGTTTGTACAAGCACTTTGAATTAGCTGGGAGCTGTTAAGGACGTTGGAATCATGTGGTGAGTCTTGACTATGCTGAGACTTACAGACCTTAAGGTTTAGAACTTTTTTGTTTCTTCTCAGATAAACTTATTTTGCATCCTTTGCCCACTTACGAGACACAAAAGCAGTTGTGAAGAAAAGTTTTGTTGTAGAGAACAGTCTGTTTAAAACCTTTTGAAATCACCATCACAACAAGCTATGGTTTGTCTATCATTTCAGTTGTACCTTCAATAAATGTATTTAGATGTCAAACGAAACAAGCCAAAATCCAATCACAGGAAGATATCTTTGCTTTATGTTACTATGCAAACGTTTTGTTTGCATAGTTCATCAAAATAATTTCATGTAAATATTCTAATAAAAATGAAGCTTACAAAAACTGTTTGGGAAAGTATTTTCTCCCCTTGTAGCCAAGAATTTTCAAATTAGCTGAAATAGAAAGCAAAAATTGTATTTAAAGAATTATTGTTTCCAGTTACCTGGAGACAGAGCATGTTTCCCTTCTGCTATGGCAACAAGAACATGTGAAGTACAGTACCCCAATAACTTGGAGTTCTGCCACGAAATAGATGAAGAACTACAAGCCCAGTATGAGGGTGCTGTCTTTATCACTGCAGCTTTCAGTCTGAATTGTAAAATAATTTTGACTGACTTCTCACAGCTCTGACCCACACAGCTAATGGAAAGTGGCTTTAAGATACATAAAGATCATCCTACATGTTAAATTCAGTGTTGAGGGAGATTGCTGCATTAGAAAGAGAGTTAGCAGCAGCGGTAAGAGGATACTTCAATACTTCTGTACTTTGAAAATGCTTGCGTCCTGTTCAGGCTTCCTGTCGAACCCTGTAATTCATTCCTTGGGTGTCTAATCTCTGACATGAGTCAGCTCCAATTTTCTTTGTTTTGAGATTTTTCACATTTGCTTTAGATCATTTTCCAAGTCCTCATTAAGAACTCCGTTCCTTGACTGGTTTTTATCATGTTTTGAGGTTGCAGGCATGTATTTTGCATTGATTTGTAGCTGTTACTTGTTGAATGCAGGTGTTAGATTTGTGATGGCTGACATATCTTAGAGACAGTTTGTTTCTAAGGTAGATGTTTAAGGGCTGAGGAGTGCAAAAGTATGAAAATAGTCAGTTCTCTGCTGTCCTTGGTGGTAGGTGTGTGGAATTGTAAACTGAGTACAACAGAGCCTGGCCTGGCCCAGCTGTGTGCCAGCTGTACATCCTCAACCCTTAGAAACTTGTGCACTGCACTCCCAGTTGGATCTGCTGAAACTTTCTCCCTCTCTCTCCTTCATTGTGGTGGAGGTAATTCAGAGACAAAGTCCAAGTCTATCTGTTACTCTAGATAAATGCATGTATAAAGATATATAATGTGTTATATAGAAGCAATAAGGAAAATGGGGTATTTATCACACGAAAAATGTGGCTTTAAGAGTGATAAATGGCATAGATTGAAAACACACATGGTATCTTTTGTGTCTAGAAATAAACAGCACAGTGTTTAACCCACTGGAATGCACTGTAACCTAAAATGTATAAAATAGAATGTAAAAGAAGGTACTGCTTGGTGCTGGTTGAAGAAGGGGAAATTCAGAACTTCCTCAGGTCTTTTCCATAGCTCAGATACTTTCATCTAAAACAAACAAACAAACATAAAAGTGTTTATGAGGCAGTCTTTCACAGAAAAGATTTTTTCCCCTTAAATCTTTGATTGTGTTTAACAATTTGAGGGAAGGACCAGTGTAAACTGTGAAAAAGACAGCCCCTAAATAAGTGACCCACATTGCTTTTCTAAGAGTCTAGAAGGAGGACAGAGCAGTGTCTCCTCTCATTAGCTCTGGGGGTACCTGTGTGCAGCAGTCAGGTGTTGGAACTGGAGCGTGTCCTCAGTGCCTGTTGTCTGGCAGCCTTTTGGAGCCGCAGCGTCTGCCTGGCAAATGTCACTGCGTCTGACTGATGGCTCTGAGAGCCTCACAGAGGAGCAGAGCAGCTGGCTAAAGCCTAGCAAACTCCTGTTCTGTGTCTGGTAGCAGGTTTTACCTGTCTTAAAGCTGTTTCCAGTTGTTTAGATACATTTGTTCCTCAAAAAATGCCCGTTCAGATCAAGCACATAGAATTTTAATTCTTTCTACTGCCTTTTGCAGTAGGTCTCAAATCTTGAAGTCAAGAGAAGGCTTTTTCTTCTGATCTTGCTGCAATTAATAATTCCCCCGCAACCCTCTTTTCTGTTGGTTCCTTTTTTTTTCTGTTTTTTTTTTTTTTGTTTTGGGGTTTTTTTGTCCTCTTCTGTCTTTGTCGTGAACTTCCCCCACAGAGGTTTGCAATAACAAATAGAAAAAGTCCTAACAAAAAGAAAATTTCCTCCAGGGCCTTACTCTTCAAGGATCCCTTAATGTGTCAGAACTGATCCTACTTAGTGCATGCATATGTGCAGACGTGGTTATTTAGTTCCTGGTTTTGTACTCCAGGATATAAATATTATGTATTTGTTTGAACTCAAATTTCATTTCCAATACAGTGATCAGCAAACATTTGTATTTAGTGTTGCTTATTTTATTATGCTGCAGAAGTAGAGTTAAATACAGCTTTCTATACCCTTCTTGCATTAAAAATTTACGTGGCCTCTTATCTCAGCCTTTCTCCAAATACCATACAGTTTAGGCAATTGTTTAAATGTAGAAGTATCTCAAGAGTAGAGCTTCTTTCTTGTTATTTGTCAAGATGAAGTAGCAGAAGCAAATTTCATCTGCTAGCAACCCTAGTGTTGCCATTTCTTGACTGTCAAATACTTTGCTGTGTAAACATTATTGCTATGGACATTGTACAAAACATGCTTGAGATAAATCATGTATGTTACCATACTCAAGGCTTAATGGATTGCTTTTCCATTGCTCATTTTAAAATTAAACCCACCAGCTTCCTGTTTTTCTTGTCCTGAACTCTTGTCTATCTGAGCTCTTAAAATTTCTAAAATAGCCTGTCAAAAAAGGAATTCAGTAAAGTGACTAAAAAGTGACTTCTCCTTAACCTTTGATTTTATAAACAATTGGCTGAGTCCTAAATAGATGAAAACAGTCTATTTTTAGGCCCTAATTTAGAGAATTGATATTTCCACATTTGCTTTGTCATAGCTGGTAGTAGTTGCTAAATTGTGAAAGCTTGTAGCTATTACAAATGCTTGGAGGATTGCTGAGTGTTCTGCCATAATGCACTAAGAAGCTCAGTGTACTGTACATTTCAATTTATAATAAGACAGTGTAGCTGATAGCACAGACACTGAAATATTTCAAGTCTAGACTATGCCTTAAAAAACACAGGCTATTGGCTTTTGGTGCAGCAAGTTGGAAAATAACTGATAAGGGCAGTTGAAGTACAGCAGACTTCAAAAAGTGATGAGTTCTCTAAGCCATGGTGGCTTGGGAGGGTTCAGCCACTGCTTGCCTGCTTTGTTGGGATGAAAAGGGAACTGGTGTTTGAAAGGGCTGGTCAGCCTTGCCAGGTTTGAGTGGTTTGTGAGGGAGATCACACATAGATGGGGAAGATGAGTTTTCACAGTGCTGTGTTTAGTAAGAAGAAATGGGATGGAGAAATAGAAGAGCAAGGAGAGAAATAGTTTCAAAGTTTCCTCTCTTTAGAAAATGGTAACATTAGTATTTCACCACAGACAAAGGTAATGGCCAAAAAGTTTAATGTCACTGGTGTTCTCTTAATAGACCTTTTGTACCTTTGGATAATAAAAATAGCTTGCTGAAGGTTTTGAATAGAGCTACATATTGTAGGAATGGGAGGAAATTATGATATAGCTGATACTTTTATGGCCCCTTTAATATCCCAATTCACCTTACAAATCACTGTGTTTATAAAGTCCTTCTCTTACTGCTGCTGGGGAAGAAGAACATTTTGGTTGTGTTCACTGTTGTCCTGTGTTGTTAGCTGTGGAAAAAAAGGGGAATATTACCTCAGACCGGGCTTGTGGATTTGAAGAATTACATAATTTCTTTCAGTTTGTCTCTGTCTAACGTAATGCCAACTGTGTTTTTCAGAGCCATGGTGTCATGGAAGGGGATGTACTTTGCACTTGCACTGTTCTTGGGAAGTTTCTTTGGAAGTATATTCATGCTGGGCCCTTTTCTGCCTTTGATGTTTATCTCGCCAGCCTGGTACCGCTGGATCACCGACTGCATTGTGGCCACTTGGCTCACACTCCCTGTGGTAAGTGGCACATCATCCAGGTCTGGGCAATTCTCCATAATCCCACAATTTAGCTTGCTCACTAACACTTTAGATTTTATTTTAGGGTTTTTAAAGCTATTTGTGCTTCTGTCTAAACAGGCCCTTACACACTTACTATCTGTGGAGACTTTGGCTTACAGTGTTGTAAACTGTGTGCCTATTTACTGTCCCCCTGTTCTTTCATAGTTTAATTTATATATCAGCTAATCTTGTGTGTTCATTTTATGCTTGAAAAGATCTTTTTTTGACATCTTCATCCAGTGTCAGTCAGATGCAGAGAAGAGTAGGTGAAACTTTAATAAACAGAAGAAAGGTTTTTTTAACTGTTAACTTCCTTAATGAGTTGTCTTGTTAACTCTTTCTTTGAACTGTGCTCCAAGTCTTGTATTAGGAAAATTATCCATTGTCTGGTACGTTGTTGTCAACCTTCACATTCTGTTACTTAATCCTTGTAGAATTTAGCCCTTCTGGTTGAATTAGAGATAAATGTTTTCAGGTGAACAAGAAGAGCTCCCCCTAGAAAGGATGTATTTCTCACGTATCATCAGCTTTACAGCTATATGAATCTGGAAATCAATAACAAAGCTCTTCCCTGAATTGTTCCAAAGGAAAGGCAATGTGAATGGGATCTGTCTCTTCTTCCGTTCTCTAAAAGCCAGGGAACGTTGTTCCTCTAGGCCATTAGAGGTTTGTTTAACTTTTTCTGAAGTGAAATGCCATATTGGTATGCAGAATATGTATCTTGTGGCATAAAGGAAGTTTTATCCTTATTGATGTTCAAATAGTTTTTGCTTTTACTGTTTCTGCCTTGTGCATTTTAAAGGGGCCTCAGCTGTTTCTTATTGTAAAACTTTTGTAGTTTTTATCATTACTAAATGCCGTGAAATTAGGAGGGCTGACGTAATCAACAGTAAAGGAAATAGATTGTTATTTCTTGTCATGATGAAATTTAACTGGGTACTGATACTGTCACAAAGTAACTCTTTCTCTATTTGTCTTCAATTTTTTTTATAATTTCAAACTCTCCAAAATCTAATACCAGTCTTCTCTTTGATTAGTTGCCTGGGCTTTATAATTCTGGGTTATTAAAACTAGTTTGTGATAGCTTTTTCATTCTAGAAGTTTGGTTTTTAACCCACACTAGAGCTAGACAAAAATAATTTTAATGTCTTTGTGAAAAGGGATTCTGTCTTCGGAGAATTGTGGGGATTTAGATTCAGGAAAGGAGTCTCAAAAAGATTTTGCATCCAACCATTTTGAGGTTCAGACCTTGTCTGCCTTAGGTTTCTATCCTTATACCCACTGCATTCTTAGTTAGGAGAAGCAGGTTGTTTTCTGTCTCCAAACAATGAAGTGCTCTTGTGCCAGTTGGATTCCAGCAGGGAAACTCTGACCCTGACCTCTGTGATGTAAGAAATTTTCACCATCCTCACTCTGCTATCACATTTTACTTCCTTTCTAGGAGTCAGCAGGATGGGACAGTGAGGTGGGTCTGAACTGTTTCAGTTTAGTTTGGCTTATATTAGGCACACATAGAGCTGGCAGAAATATGAACAGAAGTTGTTTTACTTTCTAGAGCTCTATTTAAATCCCCAGTGTTTGTTCTTTTGTGGTTTTTGGTGGGGTTTTTGGTGTTTTTTTGTTTTGGTTTGGTTTTTTTTTGGAGAAAGAATGGGGAAAAGAGAGTCAGGAGGTAATTTGAAGACCTTTTTCTTGTGGTGTTTTGCTGGTTTCTTTGTGCTGACTGGGTTGGATAGTGTGCTGCCAGTGACCCTGACCTTAGGGGCAGTAGATGTTTGTGCAGCCAGTCTCTCCTTAGGTTACCTACCAAGTTATAATCCATACTGAGTCACTTATATTCCTACATGAGAGTGTTCCTGGAAAACCAGGGAAAGGTAAGCTTAATGCAGTGATGGGAATAGAGTGCTTTTTAAGAAGTGCTGCTTAATTGTTGTTTCCTCTTCCATTGAACAGCTATTACGGGAGAAAAGCTGGCTGCTTTATTAGAAAACAGAAGTTTGTTTACCAGTTGTAATGTGAGCGAATAAGTGAAATTATATAATTCAAATTAATTTTTATTGCTAATGGGGTGATGCTTTTCTTCTGGGATTAAAGCCATAATACTGAGATACTATTTCTAGGCCTTGCTGGAAATGGTGTGTGGTGCCAAGGTGGTTGTCACTGGAGATGGATTTGTTCCTGGAGAAAGGAGTGTCATTATCATGAACCATCGCACACGAATGGACTGGATGTTCCTGTGGAACTGCCTGCTGCGATACAGCTACCTCAGACTTGAAAAAATCTGTCTCAAATCCAGTCTCAAAAGCATTCCAGGATTTGGTATGTCACTAAACCCTTTAATTTGAAAGGAAAGTATGTTTTAATTATGTCCAGCACAGTTCATAACCTGCTAAATGACATAGGTTTAAATTCTGTTTCAGTATTTAAAGAAAAATCTGTGTAAAATATGTGGCATGTGGAGTGATTAAACCATAAATCTCCAGACGACACCTGGACTACATGCCTAAGCATTTCTTTTTTAAGATACTACATGTGCTGCTGTTGCTTGTAGGTAAATATATTTCTGCTTTACATACCAAAAGCATTTCTCAGGATGATGAAAAATGTTTTTCAGTTTTTTCAAAGTCTCTTTCAGCATTGTGGTTTGAGTGCTATTTCACCCCACATTGCAAATGCTCTCATCAAGCTTCTTTCTTCATTATCCAATGTAAACTATTGTGAAGATTAAAAAAAAAGCTCTGTCGGCAATTGTAAAGTTAATGGTTCATTTTAATAACTCATTTGAAATTGAACTTGGCTATGCAAAGTATTCTGTGCAGGATATGAAATCATCAGGATTTATAGTGATGTAGGCTGGAAAGAGATCTGAGTTGCACGTATTCAGAGAAATTGTTTCAGATAGTCCAAAAATTGTTGCACAAATGGTTTCTGAATAAATAGGCAGACTTATCTGAAATAAAAGCATCTCTGCATTTTATTTATCTCTTAGATTTATTTGCTGTTTTATACAAAACTAGCTTGGGCAGGATATGCGTCAACTTTATGATGTCGAAAGAGTAACCTTATTTATGGTTGCCTTTTGTCAGGCCATTTATCTGAACAGATAATTTTGGCAGGATTCCATCCTGAGGAGCTCTCCTACTGTTGCATTGGATTGCACTCGCTGTTGCATTGTGTTGCATTCAGTGCTTTTTAAGTAACAGCAGCAACAGGGTAATGTGCTTTTATTTCTCTAACAGCCACATATTAAGGTCAATTTTACTTGACAAAAGAAGAAATCTCTTTTAACATGACAGGTAATGAGGAAATGCATATTAGATATCTTCATTATACAGCAGAAATGTTTTGAAATCTCAGAATCAGCTGTGTATGCAACTTTTTATAGCAATGATGGAAGATGAAGTCAGGAGTATCCTGGGGAAGACTGATAGATTTCTGTCTTCAAAAGTAACCTATATCTTGTTGTTAAAAAAACCATTTGTATTTGCGCTTATTAATGCCATTAATAAAATTGGAAGGTCGGCTCCAGGAGCCTGGATGCTAAGCTGTGCTTGGTAAAATGCAGTTCCTGAAAGGATGTTAGGAGTCATTTAGAGATTAGGGTTTTTAAAATTTTTTTAAAAATTCGATTCTCAGTTTTCTGCGTAAACTGAGCACATCTAATAGATTTGATCAGTGGGCTCGGGCAGATGGATCTGTGTCAGGTCAATATTAGCAGACCATGAGGCCATCTATGTTCTGATATAGCAGCTTAAACCACTAACAAAATTCTGGGCTCATCCTCCACTTTTTGATGTAGAGGTGATACATGCAGACATTTGCTCCTGTTGTTTCCATTACAGAATGACAATTTCTGGTGGTAGAGCTGACAATTGGGTCTGTAGTGTTATAAACAGCTATTTTTATGCCTGATCCCCAAGAATTCTCTACAATACATGGGCTTTGAGGACTTTGGTTGCAATTTTGTGAATTTTGGCTTATTTTTCAGTAAACTGTTAATACTGGATTATTAATCACAGAAGGGGACTTCAGTTAAACTGCATCCTTCACTGAAGCCATGATTTGATGTTCTGAAAATCTGAAAGATAAACTTCTGTTTTATCTTAGTGTATCAAAAAAAGAGGCCTTAAAAATGCATGTCTCTGTGTTCAGTCAGGCTGTGGCATTTTCTTGCAAAAATAAAGTGTTCTGTTATCTATGTAATTAGGGAATTGTTAGAAAGTGAGACTCTTGGATTAAATGAAGACTGATGGAAACAGATGAAGCTATATGAAGTTTGTTGGGGCAGGATCACTGCAGAGAATGGTGTCTAAAGAGGAGAACCCTAAATCTCAGTGACAGCAGAATTTCTCCCACTTATTGCTCTCAGCCATGCTGTGTTATATGATAGACCCTTAGTAAGTGTTTATTCAGGTTTTTGGCTTGTTTTTAAGTTGTGTCCTGTGGTTTTTTAACAAAATATTTTATTTTATGAGCTTGTAAAAGCCAGAAGATCACTTGGAAATCAACCAGACAATTTCAGTGCACTGTATCTCTAATTGATACTTTAGATGATGATCATTTAAGATACTATATTTGTGATAGTTCAATGAGCTATTTTTATCATGTCTTTCAGATTTATCTTTTCATGTATTTATATGGATTAGTTGTACATAGTCAGATGTATAAGGTTAGGGAAGTTTGGTACACTGGCTAAATGCATCTTCTAATAAATTTTAACCTAGTTGTAATCGTGCTCTGAGTTTCAGAAGTATTTGAGTGACTATACCATATTTCTTTCTTTGCAATTTTTTGTGATCTTTCAAAGGGTTTTATTTTTTTTTTTAACAAGCATTAAATTTAAAATTATGTTTAAGATAAGGTTTGTAATGCAAACCTTCCATATCCATGTTTCTGAAAGCCTTGCTGTATTCAGTATAGCACTTCTGTTGTCATAAGTAATTTCCCATTTGGGTGTAAAAATAGGTCTGTGAGAGATTATGCTTTTTCCAGTGGTGTATATGATAGGTGAAAGGCAAAGCTGGGAATGGAAATAGATCCAGAGTTCTTGTGGCCCCGTTTGTAGGTTAAAAGTGTAAAGGTATCAGATTTAATGAGTCTGTATTACAAGTAGGCTGTTCTTTTCTAGTCAATTATAATTAAAATTAGAGGATTCACTATTTCAAGGAGACATATTGAGTCATTTATCTAGTTCTTAAGTTATTAATTCTTTGCATTCCTGTGTATGAAAAAACTTTAAAATTGATTAAAGGTGAGCTTTAAAAAAAGAAGTCCAAAGAAAAACAGATGGTCCTTTCTTCCTGGAACTGTAGCTTTGGCTTGATGAATTGTGTGCAGTAAAGTTTTCAAAAAGAGATATTATGTTTCAGTAATCTCAATTTCAGAAACATTCTTGCAGCATTTCAGTACATCTTGCCAAAGCTGGCGTCTCCAGGGAGCACTGCTCTGCTCTTGGCTGTTGCTGCAGTTTCTCATCTGACATCATCAGAAGCTACTGACACATTCTGCAGTATCAGTTTTCAAGGAGAATTTCTAATGGCATTGACAGTTTCCTGCCTGGTCTGACATGATAGGACTTCTCTACACTACTTGTAATAGATAAGAGCAATTAATATTCTCAACTATTCTCATTTAATTCGGAGTAGTTTGGGAAGTGGTTCAGATTATGGTGCAATCATGTTCAGAATGTGCTATGGAAGACATACTTTTCCAGTAGGTACCAAGGAACATACAGGGTAGTGTGGGATGATCCAATAATGTCTAGGAGATGGTTTTAATTTCTTTCTGAGCATTTGTGGAATTTCCACATTCATTTGTGGAAGTCTTCTTGTGATAACCAGTAAGACTTCACTGGAAATAGGTATGTGTTTTAATGATGGACGATTGGTTGTGTTGGATGAGCTTACAGTAATATTTGAATTTTAATGGTTAAATGTGCCTCAACATGTATGTGAAAAATAAATTGAAATTTGGGTTTAATTTGAGTGAGAAATTTGGGTTTAATTTGTGTTAGAAATTTGGTTTAATCAGATAAATTTATGGAAAAGTGAAAGAGGGTAACCAGAGGGACTAATGTCAGAGCATGGCTGCCAGGGGAGAGATAATATTAATTCTAGTTTTGCTTAGTGCAGATGGAAAAGATAAATACCACCATAATTCAGTGTACAAATGTAAAGTATGCAGGTGTTGCAGGCACCATTAATGGACATATCTTCAAGACTTCCCTGTTTTGAAAAGGCTCACTAAGGCTGCTGAAGGAGGGAATTATAGTTGAAGCAGACTGGACAGGAACAGGTAAGGAAAGGACAAGATGACAAAGAAAAAAGAGGAGAATAAGCAAAGCTGACAAGCCTGGAGTAGTTAAGAACAGAGATAACTGAGTAACTCTGTCCCGATCTTCATGTCTGGATTCAAGTTATTCTGTGGCTATCATTAACATATAATTTAGAAGATTGCATGTTGGAGCTTTTTAGTCATTGTTTTTCACTCATCTATCTGTTCACTCACATGTTGTAGCTCACAAAGGCTCAAGTTAAATGCCAGGGGGGAAAAAAAAGGACGTTTGCTCTATTTCAGCACTGGGCTCAGCCCCACCAATCTTCTACTACACGTCAGTTGATCCATTATAGCTGTCCAAGTGTGCGAGCCTCGCCTGAAGCAAGCTCAAAGTAATTTGAGTCATCTTGTTTTTCAATGAAGCAGGGCAAAACAACTCAAATTATCCTGCCTTTGCCACAGGCTAAGAGCATACACACGGACAGCTATGATGGATCAGCTACCAAGAAGTAAAATATTGTTGTCACTAAGCCTAGAAAATTTTAACACTTAACTCAATTGGAGTGTGGCTAAAGCAGTGCACTGTGGAGGATCTGTACACATTTGTATTGGCATGGAAATGTTTGTGCTGCCACAGCTACTTCCATAGGTAGGGATGGAAATGCTTCAGCATAAAGCTCCTTTGCTCTGGCAAAAGCAGATCTGTAGCTAGATTTACATTAAAATTCTTACCAATAGAGCATATTATTTAAAAAAATTAAAACTGTAACCTACTGAAATTCCTAGTATAATTCCTGTGTCAAGTATCTTACATTAAAATAGGCTGAGAGTTTTGAGGAGCTGCAATGTTTTGTCTTCTAGCAATTCAATTATGAGCTGCCAGACTTAATTACCATAGAGTTGTTAACCTACGTGATTTTGAGAGTAGAAGTAGAAAAGCATGCTCTCTAATGGCAAGCACAATTGTTATTCTACCAGCTGTTCCTGGTGAAGACTCTCTTGAAGAAGTTTTAAGTGTAAATGAAGGATTATTACTGTGCAGCAGAAATGCAACTTAAGTTGGCTGTAACCTTATATGCCTTTTTTTTTTCCTTTTGTAGGGAAGAAAAGCTTAGGGGCCTGTTTCCCAGCTTGTCTCATCCAGGAAAGGCATAATAGGTTTCTCCCACTCCTTTCAGGGAAAAAAAAAATCCCACAACCAAAGCCAACAAGCCTGTGTTCCATTAAACTTTCCTTATCCTTTCTATACAATAAGGACTCCATTTGTTCTCTACCCCTTTTCCTCTCCAAAATGCACATCAAAAGTGTGAGATCAGATGCTAACTTGTTTCACTCTCCCCATTTTACAAACAATAAGTGATGGAGGGAGGGGTTATTTTGTCCAAGCTCACAGAACAAATCAGAGCAGAATTAGGTTGGCGTGTTTTCCTGACTAGCATTCCTTTGCTGTTACCAGTCGGCTATGCAGCATCTGTACAGCTCAGCTCTTCGGGCTGGGTTCCTTTCATGGTCCCCCATGGAGGAGATGAAGCATCTGAAGAGGATGCAGGACTTTGGAAGATGTTTTTTGTTGTAGAATCTCTCCCAATTCCTGACTGGCAGTTCAGATGACACATCCGTGGGAGAGTCTCACACTGTTTGGTAGAGCCTGCTTGTTCTTCCTCACAGTCTCACAACTGGAGGTTGTTTTCTGCATGTCTTTGGAGATTTTGGAGTGACGTAGGGCTTTTCTTCAGATACGTATTGGGCAAGACTCATCTTTTTTAACACTTAGGTTTTCATGTGCTGTTTCACTGTATTGATGTATTTTTAAAATGCATCAGAAAAAGCTACTTTCCAGCCATCCCAGAGCCTTTGCTTTAGTTTCCTTTGCTTTTGAGTGATGTTCTGTTATGTATTCTGATTTTACACAGTGCATCAAATAAAATTCAAAATAAAATCTAAGATGCATGCTGTGACCACAGAGGTTTAATAGTCCATAATGCCATTTATAGCATTTTGTAAGTAGCACTAATATAATGGTAGAGTTAGCAATCTAATTGTCCATATTCTATAACAATGGCATCATTTAGGAAATGAAATGAATTTTTGAATGTGAAGCGTCCAATAATATCCTTCCGAACCACAATTAAGGCACTGAATATTGAAAGAAGATGGTATATCTCTGGGTGCTTTATATATACACATATCTTGCTGCTCCTGTAATGAGTCCTTCCCACCTGCTTTCGCATGCTCTGTGTTTGTTGCTGGGCTGAGCGATACCAATTCTTCAATGGAATATTCTTTCTAGAAGGTTCCACAGTTATATTTTCACAGGTGAGACATAGACCACTGTATCTGACTAGCTTGTTGACAACATTGTTCTTGCCCTGACAAGGAAATCTTGTGCTGCAGACCTTGTTTGAAGAAGTTTCTAATTGTGTTCTCAGTAAACAGTAAGCTAAAGCAGGGGTTTGTACTGGCACATCCTATATTCTTCCTCAAGAGAATGAAGCAGAGCAAAGGAAATTAAGAAAGCATTAAGACTTGAATGTGACTTAAATGAACATAAAATTTGGAATAATTTGGTGCTGAAATAAATGCATGAGAACTATGGGGAAGTCAAAACTAGCTAATCAGAGCAAGACCAGAATATTTTTGGTTTTTTTCAGTTACCTTGAAAATCTGTGTTTTTAACATTGCTGTTTTTAATTGTTTTAGTAGGGAAAAAATTGGTTAGGCTTCACATACATTGAAGGACATGATATTCTGTAGAATGCATGGTAGACTACATAGGGATATATATATGAAATATATAATCTGAACATAAACTGGACATGACCATAAAAATAATTTTAAAGCAGATGTAGATTAATGTTCAGAGTCTGTTAGTGCAAGGCAATAGCCAAAGCATAGTGGTTTTTAAATGAACACCTCACATATTGAATCAAATTAACAAATAGACTGAATCAGATGATTCACTATAAAACCAAGAGCACTACTGTGAATTTGTATTTGTGAATTTTATCTCTTAGTTTATCTTGTAATTTGCTTAAAGAATTCACCCAATAAGATAGAAATTATTCAATTCATTATACTCCTATTAACTAAATTATTGGAAATGAGCATGGTTAAAGAAAACTTGCCAGGAGCAGAGATTGTACTTTACGAGATTGTTTCAAGAAACATTTTTTTTCTTTATTTTTCTAGTTTCTGCTCTCAAACCATTACATTAAATATTAAAAAAATAAATTATTTGCTTTGGGCTTTTAGACATAAAACTGCCTAGGAAATAGGAACAACAGCAAAATGCCCAATTCTAATTGAATTTGCAGAAATGTGCTTATGAGTCTGTACTGATTAAAACTCAATGGTGTATATGCACAGTAACTTACACCCTGGCTTCCTGTGTGATTTTCTATGAGCCAGCATCTTTTCAGTACCCACAGGTCTCTGAAACAGGGGACATTCACAACTGCATCCTTGTTGCCTTGTGGTAGTTTTATGCAGCAAAATGCTTGGAGTAACAAACTGTTAATGGGCCCAGTTATTTGTGTACAGTGGGATCATGAGCTTCTGAGTGATTTCCCTTATTAAGCCTGGATGTCTGGTTCCCTGATGCCTCAAAAGCCCTGATCAGGACCAGACCCCTGTTGAATACAGACACACTGAATAAGGCTTTTATTTTTGACCAAGATAGTGCTATGAAGATACAGTGAGTAATCCAGTTGTAGAAAAGAGAGAGGATGAATGAATATAATAGCAAACCCCATACTTAGGCCTTTTACCTTCCTACTTTTTTCTGTAATTTTGAATAATTTATTGGATTTGTTTGCAGGGGGTTTAGTATTATTAGTTGTTCTGCTACATTGCTACAGGTAACATACTGAAGATACCATTTTCTTGAGGGGGGGGTGTGTGTATGTTTGCTTTCAGTATCAGCCATAATATCCCTCTTTGAGATGTGACCTTTTGGGGGATATCTAATTTCTGAGGTTGTGTAGATAAAACTGTGATACAAAACCAAACAAAGGCTTTTTTTTGGCACAGCTCAGCTCTTTCTCACTTTTGTCACATCCATGTTTGGTATCTGCTTGCTTCCAAATTACCTTTGCAATGAAAACACATAAAGGAAATTTCAGCTTTGAGTGTTGTTTCCTTCTAAAGGATTTTGGGGTGGGGAAAATAGAAGTGCAGGGTCTTAGAAATTAAAAAGCTTTAAACTTGGAGCTAGCATTTTTAATACAATGCTGCAAATTCTTGCATAAACTGTAGTTTGCTTTATCCCCAAAGCAGTAAGGAAATTCTGATGTACAGCACATCTCTCTATTTCAATAGCAGGCTTTTCTTTTTGTGCAAGCGCTTTTTTTTTTCTGCACAGAATTACATCCTAATAGGATACATATCATTACTGTGTCTGTGTTCCTAGAGATTTTAAGCTGCTTGCTTATTTTTTGAGCTCTGAAACGTTGATTTAAAGGTCAATGTGGCTAGCTATTCTCTCTGGTAGGTTTTTGCACTGCTGTTTGGCAATTTGGAGCAAGAGCTGTGCAGTGTGATGCTTTTTGTGTGCCTTTGCAAGTAATGTTAGTCATCCAAAATGTCGGCTCCGATAAGAAGATTATTTTAGCAAAGAAATGGATGTGCATTGTTTGGTTTCTTTAGCTTTGCTGTTTCTCTGCTGTGTTTTTGTCATCAATGATTTCTTAAGAATCTGCAAATCCAAAGGCAACAATTTTTCCCCAGTCAAGTAAATTCTGCCTTTGCTAGGAAAATTCCTGTTGTCCAGGAGCTTTTAGACAACCAGAAATGCTGTGCAAAGAGAGCAAAATGTATTTAATTCAGTTGAACAATATGTTGACCTAAACTGAATAGCAAGTCTTACAGCAGGCTGCACATGAGAAGGGACTGCCTTCTGCTGCTTTTTCATAAATATTACTGATTAGCAAAACCTTTCATTCTGCCCATTAATTTACTGAATTCCTCCTGTTTCCCCACACATTCCCATTTGGCTCTCACATCATGTCTTGGACTTGTAACATGTTGTTTCTGCAGCAGCACAATGCAGACACACTGAAATAGAAATGAAAGCAAAAGTTGCCTTTGCTTTGCTCAAAGGCAAGGAAAAGTGGGGTTTCCTTACCCACTTGACACTGGTGGGGTGGTGTGACACAAGAGCAGCAGGCCCTGTCCCCGCTAGTGCATGAACTAGGACTTTATAGAAATCAAGAATTCACAGTTTTGTTGCCTGGAGGCCTTGAAGCATGAGCAAATGTGGAAATTTCTCCACAGTCATAGATGGTAAAATAACTCGGCCCAGTGTGCTGTGCTGGGGTAAGTCAGGAGGAAGTCTGGGTCCTTCACTCTTAGTCATCTATCTGTTAGATAATCTCTTCTTTTTTGAACAGTCAGACTGTTTTATCTAATTAGATATACACTTAAAGACAGACACATTCTTCCAGAACACTGGATGTTATTTATTGGAAAGGTTAGAAAATCAAACCTGTTGTTTATCTTAAAAACTGGATGCCTCCCAACTCCTTTCCCGCTCCTTCTCCCTGACATTGTACTATCGCTACATTACTGCTTCTGTTTAATTATTCATAGTCCATATATAACACCACCACTTAGAGCAAGAATGGGAAACTACTGCACTCTATCCTCTGTTTTATGCAGTTTAGTCAGGTAAAGTACAAGTCACCCAAGCAGCATCTTTTGTTGGTAGGTAAAGGTGTTTATAATTGGATGGTCACAGTGCTGTTGAAGAATGATAGCTAGAGTGAGTTTATGTGCAAGTTTTGATATAATTTAAAGCCTTGTGCTGCATGAAGAAGGGTAGGAGAGAGGATGGGATCTGGCAGTTTTCTCCATATTCCCTTTGTTATGGACCCAAATCACTGCCAAGGAGCTGCTGGGAAAGTATCAGCAGGCTTCCTTAAGTGAGCATTTATTTTGCTTTTTGCTTCCATTCTTTCAGCCTATAGACTATGCTGCAATGAGAACACAAGGACTGAATAATTTAGGCCTGATGTGTGATTCCACACAATCAAATGGCAATTTGGAGCAAGAGCTGTGTACACAGTACAGGTTTCCATATATTAATTTAGGTGTAGTGTCCTATGTACATAAAACATACAGAAGGTCTGGGCTGAGGGCTAAGAACAATTGGAAAACACTAAAACCACAGCAGAATTTTCCTAATCTCTGTGTATTTTTCCGCTCTGTCCTATGGAGCATCTGCATTCTCACAGTTGTAAATGGAATGGTTCAAGACATCTCTGTTTCTGCTCAGATGTATTTTGTCCTTTGCATTGTCCATTTTTATGAATTTGACATCAGGTGAAGTATCACAGAATATCTCAAGTTGGAAGGGGCCCATAAGGACCATGAAATCCAAATTCCTGCTCCTCACAGGACTGCCTAAAGCCAAACCATGCTCAGGAGCATCAGTCAGGTGCTCTTTGAACTCTGCCAGGTGAGATGCTGTGGTGACTTCCCTGGTGACTGGGCACCCTTTCAGTGAAGAACCTTTTCCTGACATCCAGCCTGAACTTCCCCTGATGCAGCTTTGTGTAATCTCCACCTATCGTCTAGAGGAACTGAGTGCTTGGGCACCATTTGGTATGAAAAGATGCCCTCTTTATATAACACTAGAGTGGAAATGAAGCCCTGATTAGTTCAATTTCAAATACTAGTGTGGCACAATTTTTGTGCCATGTATTGTAACAGTAGGAGATGATTACATGCCAAAAGATAGCATAGTTAAATTGCATCAATTATTTTAAAGTTACTGTAAAATGTACTTTTTTTTCCTTCAAGCAATTTGTTAAACATGGATAGCCTCTGTTAGCAAAGCTGTAATGACACTTCTCGATACTGCAGATGTGGGAATGTGATAGGTGCATAAATGCACATAGAATGTTGTGGTCAAAGTTGAGCTTCCTTTACAAAGAGTTTTTCACAAATATAGTACGCAAATATGAAAAGATTTGCTGAGACTGCATTCTGGGCATTTCTTTTCTTAAGTCATATAACCACTTCTAGTATTCAGTTAACTGAATATCACTGATTATCTGGATATCTGAGATGCATTAGGTCTAGATTGCAGACAGCTTGTTAGTTATTCATGTTCCGTTTGTTTAACTGATTTTTAAAAATTAGAAGTATTTACCTCCTAGGTCACAAATCTTTAACAATACAATTAATGTTTCTAACCAATACAGAAGAGATAATGCAGCAGGTTAATGTATTGTCCAGGCTGACTGACTTACAAAGCTGGTGGAACAATGAGTGACTTTAAAGAGTAGTTTTCTAGCATATGGTCCTTATGAGATACTGCTATGAACAGAATATAAAGGAATCCTGTGAAGAGGAGCTGAAATGAAGGGCAAGAATAACATGCTGTAAGTCATCAGCAAAGGAAAAACAGGCTTTGAGAGTGGTGGTGAGCAAAGAGGAGAATGGGCAGCTGTGATGTTTTCTCTTTGATGTGCAGGATCTCTCTGCAGGTTTTCTGATGAGGTACAAGCTCGCCAAGTACAGTGGCAAGGCAGTGTCATGCTCTTCTGAGCCCTGTTTAGGAAGGGAGCATCTCAGGCATGTGGTGGAGCTGGAGCCGTGATTTTTCATCCTGCTGTCTGAGCTAATGGATAAAACTTGTGATATTATGTGATATGCTGTACACTTGTGCCAAAAAGAGCCAAGGATACTTACTGAAGATAATGGGGTGGGACCCCTGAGCTGCAGGCTGAGCAGCAGTTGCACTTACTTCACTGCCTTATATTGTCTTTGATGGCAGGCTGCAAATCTTTGTGTGTATTAATACAAACAAATAGATATATATAATTTTTTATTCTACAATCAAATGTAAAGAAAAGCTGAAAGTATTTTCTTCTGTGAGTAATGAAAACTATAAGGATGTATATGTAATAAAGCCCTCAAAGGAACAGTTACTTTCTGGTTTTAAATGCTTCACCTCAGAGAATCATGGCATTGTTTAGGTTGGAAAAGACCTTTAAGATTATCAAGTCTGAGCACATCCCTAAGCACTGCATCCCTAAGAGCACATCTACACAGCTTTTAAATACTCCCAGGGATGGTAACTCAAACTCTCCTCTGGTAGCTTGTGTTAGGGCTAGGTTGACAGCACTTTTGGTGAAGAATTTTTTCCTAGTATCCAATCTAAACCTGGTGCAACTTAAAACCATTTCCTCTTGTCCTGGTGCATGTTACCTGGGAGAAGAGATCAACCCCCACCTTGCTACAACCTTGTTTCAGGACAGC
Organism: Camarhynchus parvulus; assembly: GCF_901933205.1. Taxonomy (NCBI): domain Eukaryota; kingdom Metazoa; phylum Chordata; class Aves; order Passeriformes; family Thraupidae; genus Camarhynchus; species Camarhynchus parvulus. The sequence goes on from NC_044573.1 coordinate 13,125,561, forward strand.
ATTTACCCAGTTATTGGTCTGGTAACGAGTTTTGAGTTTTGAATGCATTTATACATTCTTTTTTTTACCAATCCAAAACTCTTTTTACAAGGTAACCAAGTGCTCTTAATCAGAGTTGATGACAGGTGGGCAGCAGATTAGGTCTAACACAATTTATGAAATGCTTTGGAATAACAGACGCTGTGGAAGTATCAGAGTGAAATGTTTCTGAAGGTGTGTTTTTTTAAACTTCAGGCTGGGCAATGCAGGTTGCAGCCTTTGTTTTCGTTCAGAGGAGGTGGGAGGATGACAAGACTCACTTCGAAAAAATGCTGGATTATTTCTGTGACATTCGTGAACCACTACAACTCCTCATCTTTCCAGAGGGAACTGATCTCACAGGTAGGCTGCATTTGTCATCTTCTCAGGGATGTTCAACTTGGAAATTCTTTGTTGTTTATGGAAAGAGTTTAAGAAAGGGTGAAGAACCAAGGAGTAAGACTTGGTTCTCATGGGCAGTAGAAATGATAGTAAATGATCAAACAATGTGCTGATTCATGTGAGAGGCACAGAGTTCCACTGAGAGACTTTGCCAGTCTGCCTGAAATAACTTACATTGCAAAGCATCTACTGATTGACACTGCTTTTTATTGGTCAGTACTGTACATACACTGCATTAGCAAAAGCAGGTTTCAAGACCTGGAATATATCACTTGCATGCTCCTATTTCCTGAATTACTGTGACAAAATAATTTCATACCAATGAAAGAGGGACTGAAAAGGACTAATGATTCTATTTGATTTCTTTCGTAATGTTTTAAGAGGGGAACATGGAGATACTTGTTCCTTAGGCCATGTAAGCACTGGAAGCAGTCTCTATCTGCCTCTGTAAGGGAAGTATCTCTGTAAAACAAATGTTGAGGTTTTCATAGGAGTAGATGTAATGAGTTTGACCCTGTAGTATTAAATTTAATCAAATATGTACCTTGATGCAGGTATCTTATGGCATCATTAGGAAGCTGTTAATCAATGTTGAAGACAACTCAAGTACCTATAAAAGAAAATATTGCATGAATGTTCTGTGGTGGTTTGTGCCTCCAGCATGATGTCTGATTTGATAAGCATTATCTTTAAATAGAAAATTAATTGCAATTAAGCTTCTAACTTTTGGCTTATTTTAAAGATTTTTGCTATACTTTTCATCGCAGATATTCTCAAATCATATTTTATTGCAAAGCCATGTCAGTAAGTAGTAGACATGCTATAAAAATAGCTAGCATATGGTGCTGGTTTTCCTTCTATATTCCAAATATCCTTAAAATGGATATATGTGTAGTATTCAGATGCTGTCACACTGTAGGGAATTATCATCACTTGATCAGCCTTCCTTAAAGAGGATAAATTCATTGAACATTCTTGGGACTTCTTCACATGACATCTCTTGTTGAATTGGTTATCTTGTATCTAAAGATAGGAAGAAGGATGGAATTTTCTTCACTAAAAAAATTGTGAGGCACTTGGTCAGGGTGCCCAGAGAAGCTGTGGATGCTCCATCCCTGGAAGTGCTCAGGGCCAGGCTGGATGGGGCTCTGAACAACCTGCTGTAGTGGGAGCTGTCCCACCCTGCCCATGGCCGGGGGTTGGACTTTAACGTCCCTTCCAACCCAAACCATTTCAAGATTCTATGAAATTATCTCACTTCAACTTTTTTTCTTTGAATTCATGAGGAACTGTTTCCTCCTAGCTCTAAATTATGAGGTACAATCTGTATCTTACTCACGGAGCCAGGAGACACTTCCTTGGAGCACTCACTCTCTGAACAGGTGTTTCCATCTCAAGATGTCTGAAAGAATTGGATTGTTTAGAATTTATCCGTAAATTTTGTATGCCTTCTAATCTCTAGAGGAATCTAGTATTCCTGAGAGACAACAGACTCTTAAAGAATTGAGGAAGCTTTGTACTGCAGCTTTAAAAAAGATTTGGCTGAGGACTGAGACAGCCACAGTGTGTTAACATTTGTGCTGCAGTCCAAAAGACAGTGATGAGGATGCTCCCACCTGAATGTAAAGCTGCTTAAGGAAACACAGGGTTTCTCTGTGCTGTAGTTACTGATTTAAATGACTTAGGCTAAACTTGGGTGTAAGCTGTTGATACCCTCCACTGAGAAACTAACGGGAACAAGTTTCTTTATTTAATTTATTTAAAAAAAAAAGCTAATTGTATTTCTGAACACAGGTTGTTGACAGATTTTTTTCCCCCTTTGGTAAGATAATTCTGTTGTTCTGATTTCCCTTCTTTATGCCTATGTAACATGTTCTCTTTAACTTCACAAAGCCCAATGGAGATGTACTAACTGTGCTGTTCTGCTGAGGCCACCACAGGTGGGTGTGAGCGGCCCAGGAGGAAGCAGAATGGTGGGAAGGATGGAGTGATGGGTAGGGAAGACAATAGGGCACTGCTGTGCTGGCTTCTGACATGTTAAACTGTTCTGTGGTTACCACTCTTAAATTGCCATCAAGTATTGAATGCCACTTGCATACTACATTTGTGCATAAAAGGATGAATAGAGATGGACAAAACCCTGTATTTTTTTCTCTGGAAGTAAATAGCTCTCCCTCTCTGATTGTCTTCACAGGAAATACTGCTTAATATACATTTTAAAATACTGTAGGAGACAGGAAAAAAATCCCTTAACAGGCTAATCCTGACCAAGCAGTAAATGTATGCCAGATGAGAATGCTAGAACATAATGTATGTACCCTTTTGAAGAAATTATTTTCAGAAAACCGTTGCATTATTGACATATTAGGACTTGTTGCAACTTCATGTTCCATCCTTTAGAGTAAGAAATAAACTGCTTTTTTTCTGAACAGTTGCTCAGAATTGTAGGGAGCATTTTGCAAAAATAGAGGCAGAGACACTTGTTTTCTGGCCAAATGGTAAAACTGCTAATTACTTCTGAAAACAAAATTCCTCTGGTGCTTAAAATTAAGAGTAACATTCTACATCACTGAGTAGCAGAATTGCTGTGCAGCTCTGTGCTGCTGTTATTTCTTTATCCTCTCAATGGCCATGTGACAATGATAGATTTACTCCTCTTTATAATATTTTTCAGGTATTCGAGAATGAGATTTCCAAGAAATGTAAAATAAGACTGTATTTATATTTTGCCTGACTTTAAAGTGGTGAAGTACTTTGCTGTGGAAGATGCTACAGAAATAAATTTTAGAAATAGTAGTGTCATGAACCCTGAACATTGTATTTGCAGACTGGATTGTATAGGGGCTGAGGTAATAATTACATAATTGTATACTTATTTCTGCTAGGTTGGCCATCTTTTCACTCTGGAGTACTTGAAGGTTAAAGCTCAAAGGTATTTTATTGTAATTGCTTAAAAAGAAGCTCTCAGCAGGTAAACATGTAGCCAGGCTTTCTGAAGCCCTGAAGAAAACAAAGCAACCATGAGTCTCACGCTTCTGGAAAGCTGGAATACAACCCACCATATTGCCTGTTCTTTTGTTTTTCCTGGTGTTCCTTACAAGATTGTTTGTCGTAATTCTTCAGAAAGCAATAGCGGAAAAAAAAAGAAAAAGTTGCTGTGTTGCTCTGTGCCTGGTGCAGCCTGATTTCCTCTGGATTTGTGTGTGCATCCCTGTACGTTGTCCTTTCTTCACACCAGTGCTCCTTTTCCATGTGTTCCCTTCCGTGTGACGTTTCCTTCCCGAAGCTCCCGCCTGAGCTGTGCTGCCCCGGCCGGTCCTGGGGCACCTGAGGGGCTCTGCATGCTATACTGAGAGCCCTGGCACACCAGCAGCCATGCTGCCTGCCCTGCACTCTCCCTGACTCACATCTCTACTCTCAGAAGCTTGCCTTTATCCAGGTTTTTCTAAAGCTTCTGCTGGGCTGGATTATCTTTGAATCTCTTGTCCCTGATAAACTATGTTTGCAGGGGGCAATAGCTTCAAAAGTTAAGGGGAACAAACAGGTGGACAGAGTGTGATTGCACAGAGCTTTTTTCCTTGAGGAACAACTAAAAATCAAATAGGAAAGCTTGCTGAAGTTCAGATTTTGGCAGGGGTGATGTGATGTGGATGACAGAAGGTAACAATGAACTGCAGTTGGATTTTTAGCTTTGCTAGTAAATGTGATGTGCTTTGGTAGTGCAAAGAAAATATTGATCAGAAGCACTGAAAGGGCTTACTCTAATGTGGAATAGGTTGAAAGTAGCATAAGAAAGAAAAATTCATTTTTTTCTCAAAGTATTAACTGTGAGCCAATAAAGCTTTATCATTTCTGTGCAAACCTCTAATAGGTAAATGAGGATTTTATTTTTTATCCAATTTGAGAGACTTTTGGAGTACTCATTTACTCTTTCACTGTCTGGCACTAATATAATTTGAGAGTACTTGAAGTCATAGAAGAACATGCATCTTTTTATCAGTGTGTTTTCATCACAAGTGAAATTAAAGGAAAAGGTAGTACTTAATATCAAATTTCAGCTCACAAACTAAAAATACCATTTTACTAAAAAAAAATTGAATTTGTTCATTTTATGCACAGCTTTTCAGCAGCAAAAGGGATTTTACTTCTTTAAAATCTGTAACTCAAATATCAAGAAAATGTGTTAGCAACATTTCTTCCTTCAGTTACTTTAAATGAAATTTTGAGGTGTGGTGCTTCTAGAAAATGCTGACTTTGAGCTTTTCCAGTAATTTTAGAGTGTGGCAAATGGGATTTGGAGAAAAATGGGAAAAAATATAATCAAATTATTTACCAAAGGTGGCATGGGAGCACAAAAAAAATGAAGACGTTTTGGCAAGAACCCTTAAATTCTTCTATTTTTGTGTAGTTTGATAGTTGCTCTGCAGAAGAGTCTAAAGACTCAAATAAACTGGATGGTTGCACCTGTCACCACCGCGAAGAACATGCTCTGAGAGCCTGCATGCATTTGCTGAAGGAGAGAGGGGAGGAGAGGCAAGTTGATGTGAGACCTGAGGCGACAGGGCATGAAGCAGCCCTGGAAATGTCCCACATCACCCTCAACTGATAAACTGGTGCTTTCCATAAAAATAAGTTATTCTCCTTATTCTTTTTTAACAGCAAATAGAACCAGTGGGTTAAAATACTCCTAATAGGAATGATGAGCAAAAACTTGGAGACTAAATTTGCTTTGACTTAAATACAGTGTAGGAAAGAAAATACTTGTTCCTAGAAAGCAACACTTGCTCAACTTTTCAGAGGGCTTGGTGACAGGGGACATTACCTTTAGCCAGCCAAATGATGTGAGTGGCCTTTTGAGACTGAGGTAAACTGAGTGCATTTCTAGGACCTGTTTCAAGAGCTGCTTGATGCTATTTGTGTTGGTAGTTTGGAAGAAAACATATGTTTCCTCTTTTTGAGGAAGTTTTTAGGCATCTTTCACTTTTTTTTATTATTCCACCTAAGACTGTTATAAACTTGCCTATGGAACAATAAGACATCTGCATAAGTTTTGCTGCACTGACAGTGTAGCCTTGTCTATTGATTATGGGATTTTAAAGAGGCATTGGTTGTGTGAATTCCCTCAAGCTGCTGAGGATATAAAAATAGGTTTCTAATTTCCTGGATTGGTTTTCTAACCTCTAGATTTCATAGAACGGGGAGCATTGCATGTGCTGCCTTTTGTTGGCTCTGGTTCTGAGCAGCAGAATTTGCTCTGAACCTCCCCCAAAAAGTTTGGGCACTGGTGTCTGGCACAAGGATCCCAAACAGCAGTGAGCACCAAGGTCCTTACATTGGATGAGATGGCAGTCAGAACATTTAGTCATAAGTAATAAAAGAGCAAGAAACTGTTTTTTTTTTTCCAATGCCAAGATTACAGAAGAGGGAGGAAGGGCATCATTCCTGCTTTTTTTGTAGTGTGGAGGCTTATGCTGCCCTTGCTTTCAGTATATCATCAAAGCACATTGACCTTCCTGACTTGCGGTAATAAATAATGTTTAATGCACAAAGACCTGTGGCTTTATAGTTGTTAGGAAGGGGAGAGGGAGATGATTTTTCCAGATGACAATGATCGTTCTGTTAGCTGGGAGCATTATTCTAGTTGTAAAATCCCATTACACTGGGGTCATGCAAAAGGGGAGGGGAGCAGTCTCTGTTATATAAAACTTACAGTCCAGAGGCAAGACAGGCATACAAATGTCAGGAAATAGCTGAATAGTGTTGGCCAGTGTGCTGATGTCCAGCTGTTCACACATTTCAGAAAGGCAGTGTAGTAAAGGGAAATTTGGAAGATGTTTTGCAGATGTTTACAGTGAGTTCTTGCCAAGTACAGGGAGGTGCACTTCAAAGAAGTTTGAAGATGATTACTTCAAGGTGATGGGCACTGGAGGTCCCAGATTTTTCTTGTGGCATCAATTAGGTTTTACTCAGAGAACATAAGTGCCCTTTCACTCCTTGCTTATCTTTGGTGCAAGAGGGAGTGTTTTGCAAACACCAAGGAGCATTTTCGTGCTCCCTCTGAAGCAAGGCACTAGTGAGCAGATACACAGAGATAGTTCTGAGTGCTCATTAACTGTCTGCACTTTGAGTTGCTTAAAACTTAGAATTTTTGTTTTAGACTGCTTACCTTCATGTAGATGTATATGGCACTTGTGTCTCAAAGCTCTGATTGACTTGATTTGCAGATTGCAGATTTTTTGAAGTGAAACCCAAACTTGGATAGGCTGAAAATGAAGAATATGATACTTCTGTCCTTTGGAAACAACAGTACATTACCTTAAGAACTTTCGTGATAAATAAATTTAAAACATTTTACTTGAACCATTCCAGAATCTGGAAAAGAACTCTTGATTTTGGTATTTTGTATAGGAACACACTTGGTCATCCGTGTCATTTCTTAGAAAATAGTTTTATTCTTGAGCTAATACTGGTGCACCTAGAGGTAGAACCTGGTTTTTTTGGAGGAGCATTTAATAATTACCAGATTACTGTTGCCTCTTCAGCCATTCCAAGTCTGGCTCATGGTTCCCTTTGCAAGTTTTGCTATTGCAGTGGGAGTCTGCAAGGCAAGTCCCCTTTGCTTATTCAGAGTAGTCATTTGCAATATTGAATGGAGTAGTAGTTGAGCAGGCAAAAATAGATATTCTGACCATGTGGTTAAAGACATAATGTATATGTCCAAGGGAAGATAAATTAAAGTTACCTAGCCAAGTGTAATTTTAGTATTTCACACATTCCATAATTTTAGCAATGCTTTTTGAAGTTGTAATATTTTTCAGGTATTTGTATGTTTTGGCAATTTGGCAAGAATTAAATCTTTGGATCCTCTTTGCTGAATCACTTGCTTGGCTACTGTGCAACAGCTTTTCTTTCCTCCAAATCACATGGTCAGGAGATCTGTGCAGTGAATCTTAAAGCTTGCAGGTATGAAAAGCAGCACTCTCAGGCATGGAAACAGTAGGTCACAGGGAAAAGATATTTAGTATGGTGATATGTTATAGCATTTATTAATTGGCTGACAAACCTTTAAGAGGGGCACCAGCATTTTTGAGAAATAAAGAGGTCATATAATTTAGGGACAAAAGAAAGATGGGGGAATGTTGCATTACAGCAAAAAAGAAATCTCTCACTGCTGTTGATTTGTTCACTTGTGCTATTGTACTTTTACAAGAAAAATTGGGAGGACTGTAAAAGGAAGGATTTATCTCTAAGTATCACTTCTGTTAAATGATTAAACAGTGATATGTTTTCCATTACTTTATCTCCCATCTCTGTTAAGCTTAACTGTGGACCCTTAAAAAAGAATTTTTTGCTTTAAAAATAAAATAGATTGCTCAAGCAGTGATTTTGTTCCATACATCTGTTGCTGGGATTTTGTCTTTTAAGCACCCGTAAAACTTCATAAATATGAGTTATTAAGTAAGTTATTTGCTCAAATTGATTTTTGCTATGTTGCCAAGGGAACACTGTGTATGTCCATTGCTTTTTGGCCCCAGGGGAGGCACAGCAGGGCCCACAATAAAGAACTGAGTGTAACCAGCTAAGTCCTTCTGGCTGTTGACTGAGGCTGCTTGGATGAGCCTCCTGCACATCACAGGAGAACAAATTGCCTCCTCTCCACCTGTCTCCAGAAGTTTTTGCTTTGATGTCCTTGTCTTCCTTGCTTAGTGGGCTCTCTTAGCAACCAGCTCTGGAAGGCCTTCTGTTTTCTCATGAGATTTTTTGATTAGCAGAGGTTTGAAACACATTTGTTATGAGGTTTAGCCATGGTGCTTTCCAGCTGCCTTGCATGTACTCTGTGTACAGTGGCAGGCATGTGTTGTGGCACTGAGATGCTTGGTCAAAAAGTTAAAATGGGGAACTATGTGCAGCACAGGTTGATGAACAAAGCATAGCGAGTTCAGAATGAAGATGTAAAATACCATTTTAAGTTTTTAGATTATCTGCTTTCCTCTTTTTAATATTTTCTTTCTGAAATAAGTGTAATGTGATCAAGCACCGACTTCAAGGTATTTCTGTCCATAATATCAAACCTACATTACTATATGTTGTGCCTTTTTGAGTTGAAAAAAACCCCAAAACACAATTGAGCAAATTAATGCATCTTACTGTAGAATGGGTATTGAAGTGTACAGAGAACTATTAATGGACTATTAATCTATAAATTTCAGATTGCATTTGATAAAGTATGAAAGATTTGCTGATGAATTGCTAAAATGAAATGAGAGGGTAAAAAGGCTTTTCTTGCAATCCACATGGCTCTTCCTCATACCATGGTATGGCCAACTGAAAGCACACTTGTGTCTGCCTCCACATCCGTACGGTGTGAGCTGCTGTTGTGCCCTTCCTGTTGTGTAATCATTCCATTTAATCCATGGTCTGTGTGCACAGTAACACTAAGTGCTGCTTCTCCTTCTCTCCTCAGACAATACCAAAGCCCGCAGTAATGAATTTGCTGAGAAGAACGGACTGAAAAAATACGAGTACGTCTTACACCCGCGAACGACCGGATTCACCTTTGTGGTTGAGCGTCTAAGGGAAGGTAATCCTGCCCTGTCCTTGTTTTTCCTTTAAAATGATTGTAACATGGAGAGATTTGAGACTTGATAACAGACACTGATATCATCAGGAGGTATGCAGGGAATGGAAGCAACTTTTGTGTTGTTTAGTTTTAAATATTTTAGCTTGTTTAGCAGTCTTACATCAGAAAACCAGTGGAAAAAATCTCAAGGAAGTTCAGCCTGTACCGTCCTCAACCCCAAGTGGGTGGTTGACACTGAACACACAGGCACGTATGTCACTGCCCTCTCTGAAAAGAGTTCTGGGTTTAATTCTGAGAGCTGAGTAAATGAATTGTTATGTTAAATGGACAAGGGGAATGCACAGTAGCGTGGAAATGCAGCAAGTCAGCTGCCCAGTGCTGCCAGATGTTTTGGGTGATGGTGACTCAGAGAAGCTGTGTGAAATACAACTTGTGCTGCTTGGCAGGGTGATGGGCAAGAGAATGTGTAATACTTACTTTTTACCCACAAGTGGTTTTCCATCCCAATATTAATCTAGTGGTTAGGGTTGAGTCCCTTTTATCAAGAGAACAGAGTATGAAGATGTGATTGTTACACTGAGATGTCTGGGAGTTGTTTTGGGAATGGGCACTTTGAGGAGGTTTGAGGCCATCAGGATGTAACCTTTAAATGGTACAGGTGTGGCAGGGATTCAGGTACAGATGAATGAATATGTGCAGGATATATGGTTGAAGAAAGTAAACGTGTACAGTAGATATGAAGTGACTTTTTTATAGGCTGGTTCTTCAGGGAAAAGCAATTCCAGATCTTTAACACATGCTGGTTATTTTGACTTCCAGAAGAAGAAGTTTGAGATTATTAGAAAGAATAGGGGCCTTCTGGTAGGTTTTTTTACCAGCTGGAATCTTTCCTTGGATTTTCGAAGCAGACCTGGCTTGCATTTTACCTGCTTCCTTCTAAGCAGATACCCTAAAATCACTGCAAGCACTTTGGAATTTTGTCCAGCTGGACAATCCCATTTATCTGTTTGACCCTATTAGTATTGCACATTCAGAGCTGGACACCTTAGATTTTCATCTCTCTTGAATGTTTATTACTCAATTTGCTGTAGTAAAAAAATTTGCCACATACACAGTTTCAAAAGCTTGCTTTACTTAAAACTTCACAGCATTAAGTTAACCTAGTGCATAACAGTTTCAAACTGGAATAAATTTTCAGTTAAAGAAATGTTTTCCACTCGAGATATTAATAACTTTTAAAAAATTCTGTATTTGCTGCAGGAGCAAGCTTTGTGGTGTACAGTAATTTTCTAATTTTATAAAAATGTTTTTCTCTTCCATTGCTCTATGAGCAATGTTGAATCTTTGCAAATTAGGTGGTTGGGTTATGAAAAGGAAAATATTTGAGGCTGATTAACTGATTTTATGCAGTAGAAAGCTGGAGAAAAAACAATAATGGTCCAGCCTTTGAAGTGGTTTTACATCTCTTTTTTTATTTAAGGCAGGCAAATATTGTGTGAAATATTAATGTCCCTTTTGTGTTGAATTTACTAGATATTGGTTACTTTGATAGGCATTGTAGGCTATATATATTATAACTGTATGCTATTATGTAGTAAATTCTGTGTGAGAAGGTAGTTCAAGTAGCATTTTAAAGTACTTGGTTATTACTTGTTAATTTAAGAATTGGTTTTCAACTGCTTCCAATGTACAAAATGGGGACCATTTGTGTTGAAAAGTTTTGGGTTTTTTATGTATGTATATATATATATAAACCATCTGTAGTTGCTGCATTTTAAAATATACTTCATTATATTTTATAGATGTGCAAATATATATCAATCTCTATCTTTTAATCTGTACAATATAGATCTCAAGGTTGATATTCAGATGCAGATGGCCCAGTTGGTACTTGGTGTTATTGTGCAGCTCTGGTTTGAGTTATAACTTAAACTGATAGAATGCTTTCTTACAATCCTAATTTCTGATGCTAGCTGTAGTAAATAAAACCAGGACTGTCAAGGGATATAGTGTTAACCTGAGTCTCCATTTCTGAATTGTCTTAATGCTACAATCATAGTAATAATCATAAAACGAGATTTATTTTCTTTTTTTACTCCTTATACCTGCAGGCACAAAGCAGTGTGTGTGACTTCAACATGCAGGAGGGAGTGGTGGAGATTTTAACATCATGTTTATGTCTTTGAAAGTATTTTTGTGCATAGATGACAACCTTACTGCCCTATGGCTCTCCTGTGAATACATTTTGGCTTGTGGCTGTTTTCCATTCCTGAGGCTCAAGTGTCTTTTCTTCAGGCCTGAGTACATTATTTTGCTCCAAAAATAGGTTGATGAAAAGAGAGGAAAAATGTAATTAGAAGTTTAACTGCTTTTCAAATGTTGAAGAAACTAATTTAATTTGGCAAGAAGCCTGATTAATATGCATCACAAGCTGTAGCATGAAAGAATTATCTGTTATTATATAGAAATTACTATTAGTGACCCTTCTGAATAGGAAATGAAGGATCAGGTGAAAATAACCTTCAATAAAATTTTGCCTGTGTCTGTGCAAAGGAGTTTGTTCCTCGAGGAAGCACTGTCTGCACCCTGCCAGCATAAACCAAGCTCTTACCTGTTCTTTGCTTTCCATAGGTGGCAAAAAGCAGTCAAACTCCTCTGGCTGGCTTCTCTTTATTATAGGGTCATCATTTCAACTATTTGGTTTCTTTGGCCCATAGATGTTGTGGTGATGGTTTCTAAGTGACTGCTGAGATTATGGGAGCTAAGAAAAAAAGATCTATATGATGCCCACCAAAAACCAATGAAAGTTGTTTAGGTAGTACATCTCCTTGGCTTTTGATTCATACCTTTTCTTTCCCCATTCTGGTTCATCTAAGTGGTAGCTCTTCCCCCCTAAGCTGTCTCTTCTAAACAGAAACCCACGTAGAAGCTGACTCGTTTTTCCTTTCATAATGCTCAGGTGCCAAAACAGTGAAAATACTGTTTTATTTTTAAATTATCACATTGCTGTCTTCTTATTCATAGAAACCAGAGAATCACCCAAGAGTAAACACAGACTATGAACATACTTTAGATGTATAATTATTAATAGATATACTCAAGAGAATAAGGACTTAAGCTGTTGCTAGCTTTCAGGCAAGAGATACCTGGTTGGTTGACTACTGATGGAAAGCTAAGAGAAACAAAATAGGTGATTTGCTTCTTTCTAATTCTATTCATTTGATCAAGTGAATCATTTGTCTTGTCTGCACTGTAAGGAATCCTGATTTCAATCAGCACCTGGTAAAAAACTACTAGAGATTTTTGCTGTATTTCTTTGGGGAACAAAGATGAGCATTTTTTGAAAGACGGAGTAAGATCATGTGAATGCACAACAGAAAGTGAACTCCAGGCTCCAAAATGAGGGTCGATCATTACTTTTTTTAGTTAATCCCTCTCTTTAGCCATCTCCTAGAATCATATTTAATCCTTTTTTTAAGCCTGAAATTTTGAGTAGATGTTATTTGTGGAGTAATTTTTGGCAGAACTTGAGTTAAGGTAACTCATCTCCTTTTACAAAATGTGGGACTTTGAAAAGGGCTGAAATGTGAAGGAATTTAAATAAGACTTTTATAAAATCATGCCATTAACAATGTTAATTGAAAACATTTGTGGTTTATATAATGTTCTTGAAGATCCACTTTGTGAGATCCTTCTATAGGAGGTCAGGAGGTTACTCAGGAATGACGTATAGGTTTTCAGACCTGTTTGTATTTTGTAAAGTTTTTTCTGAAGTGCCAAATGACATTGAAAGTTCAGCTGACTTGAATGCTCAGTTTCAAAGAGATGGAAAATAATACTGGTTTGATTTGATTCAATATTGTCTGGATTCATTGAATTACATATATTATCTTGGCATAATATCTGTAATTGTAGCCAAATAGTCTGTCAAGAGAAAATAGCTGTTTACGAATGTTTTCTTAAAATTGCTTCATGGCTTTTAAGCATTTTCTCAGGACTAAATAAACAGTAAGTGTTAAGACAGAGCTAACACTTTAAAGCATCATTAGAAGATTATTCATGCTTTTGTAGACAGTCATTTCTGCCAACATTAAATTTAAACTGACCTCTTTTTGACACTTCCTCTACAGCCATCAACAGTCTTTAATAGCTGGATACATTGGACTGGATGTTCCCATTGTGGGATTTATATTTTACTGGTTGTACAGTATAATGACTAGTCAGAATAAGTTGTCTTATTATAGTATTTCAGCTTTGAATTTATTTCTGGTTCATAATTAGCCAACTGAAAAAAATATTGCAGATAACATCTGCCAACTGCAGGATCCCAAAATAAACAAAGATACAAATTTAACATGCTCGCCTTCATTGCACAGTCTTACTGATGGAAAGAAACTGTGATTCTCATCCTTTTTCCATGATTGATTCAGATTTGATAGTTTTGCCCTAAAATTAATGTTTATACACACACAGTTGGAGCTAATCTGTCTCTTCTAATGTTCATACCTGGGTTTTGCAGTTGCTTCAGTAATTACATGCAGGTATTCAACCTGATTCATTGGTAGGGCAGGAAAGTTTTCTTTAGGTGTTCAATCCAGGTTATCTCTATATAAAACTGTAAATGCTTTAATCCTGGGATGCTTAGTGACTATTGTGTAGATTCAGTAGTAGTGTAGATTCAGATTTTCTGGGAGTTAGAGTATCCAGATATGCATATTTATATACTGAACTCCTCATGGTATTTATTTGGGTTCTGGTGCAATTTGCTTACATGGCACTTTTGAGCTAATAATGTAGGGAGACAGTTTGTGATTTGCAGATCAGTGTAGAAGGCAGTCAATAGGAGATGATGATTAACAGTTTCTGAAAGCTGACACATGGTTTGGCTCCCCTTTGCCAAGGTGTGAAGTAGCCAGGGTTAGTAAGCAGGTCTTTGTGAGCATTCTTGCTGTGCACCAAGAATATTTATTAATGAAACCCTTCAGCTTGAAGTAGCCAGAGTTTATGAGCTCTCAGAGCTTTTTTCTTACTCTGACTTTGAAAGAGAGGCAGGGAGTTGCTTGTATGAGTTGATGAAATGTCAGTGAGAAATGCTACCAGGGGGCTTGTCTTCTGCTGTTGATGACACTTATGTCCAAAGCACCTACAGCTTACAAGACAGGTGCCATTTGTTCTTTCAAATATAAATCAAAGTAATACCAATTTCTAAGTGTGTTAGATTTTTAAAGAGAGAATTGATGCAAGTGTGAAAATCAGGTCTAGTCATTGACTGAAATGTTCAGGCTGTGGTAAGAGGGGTATATGAATGAATAAATGTACATATTAAATAAACTGCTTTTTATTTTGATTACGTAGTTTCTTTCCTCTTCACATATATATTGGGTGAGGCATGTGGGTCTCAATCACAGAAGTGTCTGCTGAATTACCTGCAGAGGTTTTATGTGCTCAAGCAGAGCTATGTAGCAGGACTGCAGCAGTTTCCAGGTTTGTGCATAATTTGTCTTGTGTGTAGCAAAAGTATAGGACATAGAAAGGCCCCACATCAAATGACAAAAAAGGTTAGATTTGTTCTTTCAACAAAATTTAGCCTCCCTCTTTGTGACTGAACAGATTTCTGACTCCTAGAATTATACATTGGACCACTGCCAAAATTTCTGTGGGTTTTGGCAAGGCCAGAGCTTGCACACTGACCAGCACTGCCATCTCTCAGAGCAGCTCTTGCCTGTTTGTGCTGGTTGCTCAGTTGTGTAAACTAAAACCAGTCTGTTTTTGAAATAGGAAAACATAAGTCCACATGAGCCTTAGCTTTGGGTCCTCAATCAACTAATTTCACCCGTATGTCCATCACATTTGCAGAGATTAAACAGCAGCTCTAAACCATCATTCCTTAATGCAAGGAAATTCTTTCTTCACGATTTTTTTTCCTCTGTGCATGTGTTCCTCCCAGAGTCATGTTACTAAGTAGACTGATACTCTGAAATTACTGAGCTATTGTGAAAGAGCTTTGAGCAAGTTTTTAGCTGAAAATGCAGTATTAGAGCTTCACTGACTGCTGTAATTGATCTTCTGCTTTTATGAGAATTGGATCCTGTGCATTAAATAGCATAGCCTTTGATACAGAAATATCAGTATGTAAATTGAAGCTTGCATACTTTTTATGCCTTTTGTGTCTCAGTAAAAAATTCATAACATTAGTCATATTAAAAAAAAAAAAGCAGCGACCTGGTTCAAAAGCATGCTTTTATCACTGGGCATGTCTGTGAAATTCAGCAAAGCAGAAAATCGGATGCAGGCTGTTGTGCTTTATTGCAAATGCTGACAGTTGTCTCTGTACTCTGGAACATGGGAAAGGGCAGCTCGATTTTTTCCAGAATCATGTTAACCGCTGATGATTACCATGTCTTGCAAACATCTGCGTGTGTTGGCTGTGATGTACTTCTCAGAATGAGCACCAGCTTTCTGTTAGATATTTTCTGGCCTTTGGTACACGTTGAAGTTTCTGTTTCTCTTCTTTCATGTCTTACTGGAGCAACATTCTGCACTGCTCACCCCACCTCTGTGGAAAACAGCCCATTGTTTCATTCCTCCTGGGAAGGATTTGCTTTTTCTGAACCACTCTTTTCTGTCAGCCCCCATCCTTTCCTCTTTCCACCCCCCACTGCTATTGAGAAGGGAGCAGAGCCTTTCACTGGAGGGTTTATGGTGTAAGAATCGCTGCCCCTTCAGTGTTTGCAGGGTGACATGTTTGAGTCACCACACATCTGTGGTATTCATTGGAAATATTTCAGATTTTACGCTCTTGAGCCTCTCAACGTCCACCTACGGCAGTAATTCCCTTGCAGTCTCTCACGTGTGAGTCATGGCTTGTGACAAGCAGATACACCATTCAGTGGATCATTTTCCATTTACCTCCTCACAGGTTATTAATAGTTGCAGTGGTAACCATACTAAAAACTTACCATTTGCCAGCAGTTACCCCACAGTGGTATTAGAGGTTTCCACTGTTTTCCCTTGACTCAGAATACACAGTATCTGTGGTAACGATGTGGTAATGTTTGGCGAGTGTGGACTTTTTTAATTGCTTCAACTGGAGGCCTGGAACGATGCTAGCTCATCAGATTGCATATGTAAAAACTAAGCTTGGCCACCAGTGAGTGAGGAAAAATGATTTCCACAAGTGAGGAAAAATGATTTTTCAGGAAAAACTAGAATTATTTTCTTCAGAATTATAAAAATGTTCCTGCTCTTTGATTTTATGTTTATTTCCTCTTGAAGATATTTTTAAGAAAGGTTTTTCTAGTAGTTAATGTGCTTTGACTAGGTGGTGGACCAGGAGTGTGAGTAACAAGGTGTATCTGTTGGTCTAGACTGGGTCAGCATCTCTCTGTGTGTGTGTTTTGAAAGGTCGTTCATCGATTTGAGTGTTATGAGTACTGAGCTTTATGGTTGTTTTTGAAGACTTAGGACAGACAATAGGTGAGCCTGAGGTAAAGTACAAGTTCATTAATTACTGCTCTTTCTTGTCAGCCTATGATCCAACAATTTGCAGATGATGTTGGTTGGATTGGTAGCATATTTAATTATTGCTGAAGTTGAAATTAATTCCTATAAGCAGAGGAATAGTATTGGCATCTATTTGTTTCACATGCTATTACCACATGCTTTACACAGCTTACCCATTTCTCAGCTCAGTTTATTAGTAAGGCAGATAATTGCTTCAAGCAGTCTTGAGTAGAGAGGAACCTAAACATACTTTTTCCATAGTCTCTTTTTCTTTTTTGTTTTTTAACTGCTTTACTTTCCGTTAAGAGATGATGTTTTTTGATGTGTTTTATTAGAAAAATAGCAGCATCTACAGGCTGAATAGACTAATCCCAAATCAAGAATCCTATTGTACAGGAGATTCTCAGTCATTTTTTTGGATTCTCCAGTCTTCCACTTTTTGCAGATGCTAGCTGTTTTTATTTCCAGCTACATTAAGGTTGCTGCAAATGTGTTTTGTGTATTCTTGATAACCACTTTTCTGTATGAGTAATTACTGGCAGGGGAGAAGGTCCATGGAGTATCCTTTCAGTTACTGGAAATGTTGGAATCCTCAAACTGTTCAGATACAGCCTCCAAATCTGTAAGATAGTAATAAAGCTCTCAATCTCATCTACTTGCAAAATATGCTGCTTATGTATCATTAAACCTTAAGTAGTTTGTTTCTTTCATTCCTTTCTGCTGTTGCAGCTTCAGCTCTCCTTCCCTTTGCCCTCCTCCCAGTCCCCTGCCACTATTTTCAGGATATAAAAAATGAGCCCAGCATCAGACTTTTCCAAGCTGACTCAGATTCCTGAGTTTAGCAATCGTTTGCAAAGGCTCTGCTCCAGAGATGTTTGAGCAGTGCCACAGCCATGAATCCTGCATGTTGCTATGGGACTGATACTGAAAAACGAAAAACATCAGGGGGCAGAGGAGCTTGGGAAAAATTGTAGTAAAGTATAAATGCTTTTTAAAATAGATTTTTATCAAAACATAAACTTCAGCATAAATTCAACTCTACACCTCATTCATCATTTTATATGTAATCTGAAATATTCCTGTCTTTGAGACTTATTTTGTCAACCTTTTTCTGAACTGCAGGATTTTGGAGGGCAGGAAGCAAGGCCTTGGCTCTCTGTGTTCTCACTAAACATTGGTGGGATAGAGGAAGGATTTCCCTTTACTGCCTGTGTGCCATGCCATTTTGTAATTTGAAGTGCAATATGTAGTAAGTGTTATAATGAAGTATATTACAGCTATGGGATTTGAATATATTTTCCCATAAATTCACTTATTTGTAGAATGATTACCAATTAAGAGTCGGAGAACTGTTTTAATACATGTTTGAGTCAGTAGTGTCTCTCTCTAATTCTATTTCATACCATTAAAAACAAATAATATCTTAAAATAAGCGTCTCTGAAATGCCTATCATCTATATTTAGACTTCTGCAAAACTGTCATTTTGTTTGCATAGATAGTTATTGTTACCCTTGCAGTCCAGCAATAAAAATAAATGCTCTTGGTGATTATTAAATCATTCCAGAAGCAGCGACCTGAGCAGGGCTTCTCCTCATCACTGGTCCTTCACTGCTCTGCTCTGAAGGGAGCCAGCCTGACCTGATGGATTCTGGCATGGCAGACAGTAAGGACATCTATTAGGGGAACAGAAGAGCATGCACAATAAATAAAAAGAAGAGAGGCATTTTGAAGATGCTTCAGAGACATTGGAATTTGTGAGCAATGGCACGTTTGCATTGCCTTGAAGTTGCTATGGGTACTGACGTTTAAAAGCCAAACACAGAGGGCAGGCCTTAGGGACATAAGTCCCATTTAAGATCCTGTAAGAATGAGTGTTCTTTTAAATTTGCTTGGATGCTTTTGAAAAATCATCCCTCAAAAGCATTCTTTGTCTAAGTGCTCTGCAGGTTCAGCAGCACCATTGTGATTTTAACCAGTTGACTTCTGCCTTCACTTATCGAAAAAGCATTCCTTCCAACGGACCTGAAAGCTCCCTGCCATCTTTTATCAGCCCTTTGCTTGCCTGCTTTTGTGGCTTGTATCAGAGAATTAAATGAAACATGAGCTCTGTGGCTCCTTCTTTCCTCCCCATTGCTCACACCCCATCTGTGAGGCCTGTGCCTTTTTGAGGCAGGGATTTTGTTTTGGTGTGTCTGAAACACCCATCTCACTGGTGTAGAAGCTTTGTTGGAGCAGGTAGCAGTTAAGCCACAACTGTCTCAAACAGTGCACTCTGCATGCCCACAGCGTTGCAAATATTTAATAGACCTGTTAATAATACATTCCAAACTGTAGAGGCTGTGGCAATTCATCAGGAT
This sequence comes from Camarhynchus parvulus, assembly GCF_901933205.1. Classification (NCBI taxonomy): domain Eukaryota; kingdom Metazoa; phylum Chordata; class Aves; order Passeriformes; family Thraupidae; genus Camarhynchus; species Camarhynchus parvulus. The sequence goes on from NC_044573.1 coordinate 13,144,423, forward strand.
TTATGCTACCTGTTGTGCTGACAAATTCAGTTGACATTACATACTGAGACACACGTGTAAGCATGCACTCAGTGTTCAAATATATACATAATTTCTGATTTATAATAGCAGTGTTGTACATTTGGATAGAACATTTTCAAAGGATTATTCTTCTCCTTGAAGGGATAAATTCTCTTGACTTTCAGTCTTGTGCCTATTTTCTGGCACATGTAATCAACCAGCAGCATATTCTTTTTCGTGTCTTCTTGTTTGAACAGTAGTGGACAGCACAGAATTCATTAAAACTGAACAGCCAAAATGCTGATAGAATATAATGTGCCTGTGACTTAAATGGTGGGGCTTTTTCTTGTGAGGTGTGGTATACTGTGTACAGACACAACTGTGTGTATATATATAGAGGAGTTTTGGTGGCAGATTTCTGTCTTTCTTGGAAAACTGTCTAAGACAAGGATTGTAAAAACCCCATTAACACAATTACAGAAAACAAATCTTCCTTAGCCTTTGTGAATTTATGCATAAGAATGTATGCCCCATGATTTTTTACAAGCAAAATTATTTTACCTTTCCCCCTCTCTCTCAGCTGACTGAAAGCACTGTGGGCAGACCAGGGCTGCTTGACACCCAAACTGAAGAGATTGTTGTTCAGAATGAGTTTCACTGGCCTCTTGCTGAAGGCCTATTGCTGCCTCTGAGCTGGGTGAGGGGAGGAACTCGATTAAGTAGGTACACATTGCTTGGAAAGTGTTCAAGCATCTGCTGTCCTGGATGCCCTGTCCTGATCTACAAGTGAAACAACTTCACAGGGCACTGCTTCTTTTCAAAGTAACACTGGAGGAAAGTGTCAAGCGTTCAGATTGTGTAACTAAATACTGAGAAATGGGAATTTCAGGAAGGGAGATTGAATGCAGCCCTCTTGTGGTGTTTGCTTTGGAACAGGAGAACAATTGTCTTTTGCGAGTTTGGTATTTTCTTTGCTTAGAATGACAAGCTTCTAATAATGTATTTCATGCTTTTTCGTTTCAAGCTATAGTAAAAAAAAGTCAGAATGGAGAGCTTTTGCTGGCAGGACTTTGAAGCTGGTCTGCTGTCTGAGAAGCTATGAAAGGATAAAGAAAATTCCATAATCCGTAACATTCTCTGGAAGAGCCCAGGACCTGTGAACCTGAGGAAATGCAATTTCATCCTAGGACAGAGGTGGAATTTAGGAGTATCTGGTCATAACTCCTGAAATGTTGCCTTCATTTTCAAATATTCTATAGTAACTCTTTTACAGCTATTATTTCAGCATTGTTTTCTCAAAATATTTTGCTATCCAGAAACACATTCCTAAGATATTTTCATTATTTTAGTAGAAGAGTTGTGGCAAATACAAAAGGATGGAAGTAGTGGAGATCGATGAAACAAATGAGAGGCTTGAAGATTCATACTTTCACAGCAGTACATGCATCCACATGTAGATACAAAAAGGGGGTTTATGCCCATGAGTAATTCAGACTACACTTGGGGAAACAGTGATCTGTCAGAGAGATACTTGCACACGATTACATAATAGGCATCTAGCTCTCAGATTTTGTTCTCTTAAGAAAAAAAAAAGGTTAAAAACCCCCAAAACAAAGAAATAAAAGACCACACAAAAGCTTTTCTAATTTTCAAGTGATATAGTGATATATTTCTTTGTTAACTTTCATTACAAAATTTTACTTCTGCTTTATGGAGCAGAAATGTCACGTTGCTTTTTCTTCCCTGGAATTTGCTATGCATACCTGATGTGGAAAAAAATTCAAGAGCTGTCTTGAAAAGGAGCACCAGCATAGTTTTAATCCCAGAAGTATGACACTTCACAATAATCATTCTCTGAAAAACACTAAACACACTAAGAAACCAATTATAAATGGATAGGAACATGAACAGTATGCTGGTCAGGCTTTTGTCACAAAATAAACAAAGACTGTTGAGACCTGCATGTAAAATATATTTTGTCTGCTACTTTGCACACACTGTAGCTAAAATGGAAAATTCTGTAGAGCCGAATGATAGCACTAAGTGAATTGGCATTTGCAATTAGTTTTCCAGTGGTTTGGCAGTATTAATAATGCAGCAGAAGGACAGGATATCCTTCAACTAAGTCACTATGAAAAAAGGTTTTCATTAGCATTACAATGAACTCTGAGAACCAGGTATTCTTACTCATGGGAAATAAGGTTTGGGGAAACAAATTTTGTGTTTGAAAATGTTGGGTGAATTTTGAAGCATATCTAAATGTGACTATTATCAGAAAATGGTTTTAGAATAGTTTAAGGATAAAGTGTCTTTCTCAGGCTGTTATTGTAATTCATAAGATATTATTTTCAGCAGTGTTTATTATACAAAAGAATGTTCAGAACCAGATAAATACACAAGGGAGCCTGGTTAAATAGGAATAAACCAAAGGAGTTACTTAAAGTTACAAGCGAAACAAAATGCTGACATAGATGAGATAAATTATTCTTTCTGTTGTTTTTCCATAATACTCTACTTTGGTCAAAACCAAAGAGCAGTAACTAATATATTTGCATATTTGTGGTTCAAATTTACATGAAGATCTCAAACATTCTGATTTATCAACCAAGGTAAAATGAGATTGAAGCAATCCAGTCCAGAAGAGCAGATTCTTATCAGCACAACCTTGGCACTGAAATAGATTAATTGGAAGCCATCTGGTGCAAGTTGCTGACAAGGAAGAGGTAGAAGAGGAAGCAGAGTGCCTTTATGTAACTGATGTCACCACAGGCCACTTGTGTTTGTCACAATGGTCAAATTAGTCTAGCATTAATATCATAGTGTGCAATTCTGCTAAAATGGAGCTGCCTTTCCAGCAGCCTTCAGCAGCTTTGGAATTTGGTGCCTTTGCCAGTGTACCCCATCCTGAACAGCAGCATGCTTAGATTTTAGCCTGATGGCCAGCTACCTCTTTATCAGCCAGTAAGATCTTTTAGGTGAATTACAATGTGTACTATTACACAATAGCTCAGGGTCATCCAAATTCTTAATCTTTTCCACATACTTGGTTAGAGCACTAGCAGGGTTTTTAGGAAGGCTCTCTTCCTACACTTCCCTGCTATAAACACTCCAAATACACTTCCATGTAATACTTTTAAGTCAGTGTGTGTCTCTCCTCTGCCTGTCCTGATGCCTCTCTCTCAGATAGGCCTGCAAGAGTGTCCTAAGTGGCATCACATTTCTACAGAAGACCATTCATTCTTCAGTGTTCCTTCTCTCTTACACCACCTGTTTTTGGGGGTTTTTTTGTCTTCATGTGAGAGCAACGGGAGGAAACTCTCAAGTTCAAGAGAATTAAGAAATCTCAAGCATTCCTGATTTTGATTATTGGACATTTCTTCTTCTTTCTGCTCTGTGCACCCACCACTATATTCTTGCTCTGGAACTGACTACAGTGCAATTAATTGCTGTTAATTTATGTGTGGTTTGCTCAGACTGTTGTCTTGAAAGAAGCCATAATTTGGATAGGCCCCTCTCTCAAACATGAAAAACATGATGCTTTGCTAATTTTCTTCAAGAAAGTCACTCCAGATCAGGCATTTGTCCGAAGGACCCTTCTGTAGCCTCTGTGAGACTTCTGCTCTGCATACCTCCATCCAAGGCAGCCCTGGTTGTGCTGGTGCCTCGAAGTTGCCCAGTACAATAATGTTTTAATCCAGCATACAATGGATAGAATTTCTTGCCACACAACAGACACTTGTGATAGTAAACTTTCCAACGGAGCACTGCTGAGATGTAGTTGGTTTCTTTTTTTTTTTTCGGTGTAAATAATGCACCCATAGATGACATTCTGAGTGAAATTCAGTGAGCTCTCTTTATGAACAGTCGTGATCAGTAGAGTCCCCCAAACTCGTGTTTTAGATGACAGCCAGCCAGCTGGTCAGTCTCAAAAGAATATGCTTCCAGGGGATGTTGTGCTTGAGTGATCTTATCTATTATATTGGAAGGTAGATCTATGTTGAGAAAAGCTCCCAGAGGATGTGTGAGTAAAGCTGGGTGAGGGACAGGAACATCTGTACCAGAACTTCAGTGATGCTCTGGGCAGGAGGCAGAGACTTGAGGCGCAGGTGTCCAGCTGTAGCTTTGCCATAAATGTTTGACTGGCCTTAAAAATAAATGCCTGGAACACCAAGTCTGGAAAGGAAAAAAGATTAAGCCTCTGCTAGCAAACAAACAACATGTAGTCACCTTGGTAAGCGTAGGTGAAATTTGGTGCAAAGTGTCTAGCCCAGGAATAGCAGATGTGAGTGGAACCTAATCCCAGAACTGAAAACTGTTTTAGGTATCTTAAGAGAGAAAAAATTGGCAAAGTTGTTTTTGTCAAACCTGTGCCCCAGCTATTCCAATACCGTGGTATTACCCAGTCTTATTGTACTGTCAAAATACAAACATTTTAATGTTTTGGGTTTTTTTTTTTTGATATAACAGTTCTGTCTTATCTAGTCATTATCTAGAAATTCCTTTCCAGAAATTTCAGGGGCTTTTAGCACATGATTGAATTAAGATAATTTTAGGTGTCTGTTTTGGCCACCAGATCTTTGCAGAATCCCTCCCTTGGTGAAGTTAGTAGAAAATTTCATATTGACTGTACTAGAAAGGCTGTCGCATGTGTTCTTGCATGTGACAAAAAATAATGTATAATGTCTATATACAGCATTTTTTAAAATCCCAGTGTGTCAAACAGGTATTGATGTATTTATTCTAAATTCCAGTGAGGCTTTCTCTGCACATCTTGTATGTCAGTACGTTGGGATAGGTGGAATGACTTCGAGAAGGGGCAGTACAAAGGAGGGGAGAGCTTTAGATGTGTGTTTGAACTCAGTTGAGTGGAACTGAAATGCTTATCTCCTTTAAATGTAAAACATCAGAAAAAAAAAAGAATCAAAACACAGAAGAGGTGAAGATGAGGGGAAATTGCTACTCATCTATTGAATGGAAACTTGATGTTAAATAAGATCTTCTTATGTTTCACCGTTTGAAACACAGTAAGAGTTCCAGGAACTAATTACCTAGCAATGGATGATGACATGGAAATATATTAAATATACATAGATAGCTAACCATGAATACTTGATGCATGCAAAAGAAGAGTCTAGTTAATTTTTATGTAAATTAAGCAACTTTGAAAGTGGCAATATAATAAGCAACAACACTGTTTTGCATTTGAATAGAACAAAGCAGCAAATTCACACTTGAAATAGAGCCTTTCTTCCTAAGCTGTCTTTTCCTGGGTAGATATCTTAATGTCTGCTTTATTCACTGTAAAAAACCCTGTGGTCCTCATAGGTAAAATCTGGTCCAGAAACAATCAGACAATTTAGACTTATAAAAGCTAATTTAATTATTTGGTGGGTTTCATGTCTATGTTCTCTCTTGCAATGATGGGAGGGATTTGTGTTGAATCAGTATGATAAGAAAGCATAGTTAATGCCAGCATTGTGTAAGGATCAGCTTACTTCCAAAACTTTGTGGAAGTAATGAAAAGGGGTGCTCCCTCCAAGGACGTGTGTTGTGAGACTGGTCTGGCAGAGGTGGAGATGCTCTGAGGGTGGGCTCAGGTGCGCCACGCTGCTTCTTGGGGAACAGGTCCAGCACAAATTCAGCTCCAGCCTGTTACCTGAAAGAAAGAATACTCACCTGTGTGGAGAATAAAAACCGAGGAGCATTGAGGAGGAGGAAAAAGTTCAAAAAGAAGGTGCATTTGTCTTCAGCCTTCTACTGGTTGCTTGATAGATGGCAATGTTTATAATGACTTTATGCATCGTTTATTTATGGTCCTCATATTACTTCAGTTCAGAGTTGTCAGTGGATACACAAAAAGTTCAGATGTAGATGTATATACCTTTTAAAACTCTCTTGGAGCTGTTAGTCTTTGGGAGTCAGGGAGGAAGGTATTAAAGCCATTATTAAATGTATTTTTGTTAATATGTAAGGGTAAACAAACTTCAAGCCCTGTGAAAGAACAGCTGCCTTTGGCACGTTTCAGTGGTAAGCATATGGCTATTCAAGTTTGCAGTACAAATCCCAAGGCATTTAGATCAGTGACTGTCAAATAGTTAGTCATGACAGAGAGTTCAGCTTGAAGCTGCAAATTTGGTGCTATTCCTTCTTTCTAATCTACTGTAGAATTTGATTAGTTGAGCCACCACTGAGCTTCCTGTAAGACAGGAGTCTATCATCAGCAAATAAACTGCCAGAGGCATGCAGGGCACAGTGTTTTACCTCTGTGTTATATAGTGCCGTGTATTACAAAGGTTTGAATAACTTTGGAAGGGCTGAGAAAAGTGTTTGTATTAGGGAGAATTAATAAAATTAAAAGGATCACCTGAGTTCATGTTATAATGGCCAAAATAAAAATAGTCTCTTATTGCAAACAGCTTACATGTACAAAGTTTGTGGGTGAGGCTTTAACAACTGAGCTGAAAATCAAAATGACAAAATTCTAATTTTTTTTCCGTAGCTTATTTCCAAATCTACAACTTTCACATGGATTGGAAGTCTAAAATAAATGAATAATTTTATTTATATATGTCTGAGAAACAGAATCAGAAAAATCATAGTGAATTAGCTTTATAGGTGCAAATGAACATTGGTTTTATGCATAGAATGTGCTAAGAATTGATCATTGACATTATAAAATGTTGAGTCTTCCTGCACAGATAGATTTGGGCTTTGAATTTAAAAGCTGGTGCAAAACTGAATATTTGAAGGTCTAACGTATTCTTTAGGACTGAGGCCAGATTTCTTTAACATGTTTCTGCATCCAATGTCATTAAATCTTACAAGGTTATTTTATTTCATTAATTGCAGAACTGATAATTTTAATTGGATGAAACCAACAATGAAAGCAAAATTAAAAAGAGAAGGAGAAAAAAAGTACAGCCTTTGGAAAATTTGACACTCAGAAGTTGACAAACATCATCAAGCGATTTGTAGAATCTTTCGGCTTTCTTACATGTATATATGAGATTATTTGGTCTTTAGCTAAATGATTGCATGCCATTCTCTCCACACACACATCCTCTGCCTCATTGAGCACTCACTGAAGGAGCAACTTTTAAATATTTTGTTTTCCTCTCCTCTTCAGTGTGTGGCCCTGGGGCTTATGTGCTGCATAATTCAAACTCTTCTCTGAAAACAGATTTCCTATGTAAGCATCACTGCTGCTTGCTGCTCTAGTGCTAGAGTGCTTCCTGATTTTGAAAGAATTTATTTTCTCAATGCCAGTATTTCTCATGTGTGTGGGAAATGGACGTGTGCAGCAAGACTAAGGTCAGGTCTGCTGCGTGGTTTCCGCCACCTGTGGGTTTGTTTTCCAGCCAGGTGCTTTCCATGCCCCGTGCAGCTCAGCCTGCTCAGCAGTGCTGCAAAACTGACCCCAGAAACATCCACTCAGCCCAGCCAGAAGATGAGAAGTTAAAGTCTGTTTATGAAAAAGGCATAAATAGCATGCAGTTCTCTTGGGTTGCATTTAGCATGAAGAGTGGTTTGAGACTCAGCTGCCTAAAGTTGAACTTGTCCTTTTTGCTCCCCCCTCCCTCTGTTTTGTTTGTTGCAGACCTTTATGCAATGGATGAAGCAGAGCTCCTACATTCAGCTGTTAGCCCTGATTCACTGGAGGTTCAGGTCCTGGGGCAAAGTAGTATATCATCACAGAACTAAAGATAATATCCATTATATAGGCAGAGGCAACCTCAGATCTGGCATTTCCCGAGATCTGAGAAATGAACTTTGCAACCTAATGTTCTTCCTTGCTGATGTTTTCAAACACTAAATCAGCTGCCGATCACACAACAGATACTGCCACCATCCCTCTGCAGGCTGGGTCTCTGCTTTGGCTGCCAAATTTCCTTCAAGAGTTGTTAAATAGTTGTCCCCTTTGTATTTGAGTCAGATGGCTTCCTTCCCTGTGCTGCATGGGTGGTCACATGCAGGAGCCACAAGGAGATGGGGATATAGCGTGGTCCTTTACTCAGGGAATTGTGCATGAATTAAGGACCAGAAGTTGCGAATACTTAGTAAGGACAGATTCTTTTTAAATTTCAGCTGTAAACTCTACAAAATGTTTGCTGAGCATGTGCAAAATTAAGATTCTTCAAAGGCTCATAGTTGTTGGCCAAATTTGGGATGTTTTTTTGAAAGTTGGCAAAAGGCATATTACTGACACAAATACCATCTCCTGCCAAACTTCAAGTCCTGGCTCCAAGGCTTGGGGATGTTATTCCCTTCCAAAGAACAAACCATCTGAAATTCTTTGTGACTTTTTAAGTAACAAAAACATTTTTTCCATAGCCTCAGTCTCTGATATAGCTGAATTGCTTTAACTGAGATTGTGGTGCTCCTTCTTCCCTTCAAAAAAAAATAAAAGAAGGAATCTGAGTCTGAAAGAGCCTGGAAATTTAAACCACTTCAGTCTGAGAGGTCTAAACTTGTTGTTACACATAGCAATTACAGTAGGTTCTTGTAATGAAAGAGTTGGGAAATTGTAATGTGGAGGTACTAAGCCTGCTTTATAGTAAAAGAAATTGGCTGTTGTCATCTGAGTTGTTTCATACTAACATAAAATTTGTGTTCAGGAACTCTTCTTTTTAGATGAAATAGCCCAATCTGGACTGGACAATCTATCCTACTTAGATTTTTGCCTGGCTGGGAGAATGTGTGCTATGTTGGCATTGCCACTGTGCAAACCTGGTCCAGCCATCTAAGGCTGGTTTGTTAGGGTATCGTCTTGCAATAGGAAACATCTTTTTGTTACAAGAATGTGAAGAATTTTGTTACTAATAGCATCTTGCCCTTTATGGGTAAAGTTATTTTGCTGCCTTCCAAGTTGAATCCAGCTCTCACTGCTTTTCTGCCTTACTGTTGCAAGTCTGGGGTGAGTTAGTTCAGCTCTCTTGAAAGACAGATGAATTTGTCACTGTACATACAGTCAAGTATTTGCACTTCTTTTAGCTAGAATGTGTGGATTTGCACTTGGAAGCTCAGGTTTTTATTTCCCAGCTAAACTTTAGTAAAAATAAACCAGAAAGCCATTTGTAAGTTGCTTTGGTTCTCAACAAGTTACACAACTGGGGTGGAGGGGATGGGGGGATTATTAATCCACCCAAAAGCTTTGTAACCAACTGTGTAGTTTTATGTGCATGTAAACCACTGGGGAAAAATACAGGAAAAGGATTGTTTTACAACAGGAGAATTTTTCTTATATGATTCACCATCTGGCCTGCAAATCCTGATGTCATAGCAGTGGTTGTAGGGGGAAGGAGCAAACCTACAATGCCACAGCCAGAAAGCAAGGGAGGTGGTCGAAGCTGTTTCATTTTGATGGCAGTGGAGAATGCCACCTCAAGTGCTGCAGCTTCATCTAAAACAGCAGGGCAATCAGACCAGCTGGCAAAAGAAATCATTGATTCTTTCATGCATGAATAGGCACATGACTCAGTTTAATACATCTGAAAAGACCACAGGGTATTGAACTGTTTTATTTTCATGGGGGTGGGCACATGACGAGTCCAGATCTCTGCAAAATCTCCTCTTCACACTCATGTGTTTGCTGGACTATGGAATAAATTGGTAAATCTGGTACATTTGCCATTTTCTGGGATGCTGTTCTTCTCCAGTTGACTGTCACCTCATGAAATTTAGTATTTGCTGTCTCCTCTTGTATATGAGCTGAGAATTCAATGCTTTATTTCTAGGGATCAAGGAAAAAACACAAATTCATTTGAAATCAGCTTGATATTAGGTGTTGACATTGCTGGTTTTAAATTTCTCGTGTCTTGTTGATACAGATGAATCAAAAACATAACCCACAGCTGTTAACAAGTGTAAATGCCTTCTGATACTCTCTGGTCAATCTGTTATTATCTCAAGCTCTTCAAGCTCCTTGTTGAGTTGCAAAATACAAGGAATCTCAGACACATAAAAAGGTTTGGGTTGGAAGGGACCTTAAAAATCATCTTGTTCCATTCCCTCCTATAGGCAGGGCCACTTTCCACTAGACCAGCTTGCTCAAAGCCCTATCCAACCTGCCAAAGCAATTCATTACAAATATTTAACAAGGAACAGTTAAACATTTTTCTTTTCTAGAATATCTTTCAGGTTGTGGGATTCTTTGATTTTTTTTTTTAAGCTTAAAAAAACCACTGTGCTTGGTATAAAATAATTTGGTAAAATACTGGTAGTCTCTATATTCAAATTAGTCTCTCTTTGAAAATGATTGTGTTAGAAATACCAAAATATAAAAGATATTTACTGGAATTTATAGAGCTTCATCACTTGTTTTTGTATGCTTTTTCTTATACAAATACTACAGGTATTGTTTGATTTAATTCCTGTTTTGCTTTTTAAACAACAGGAGTCAACAAAAGAAGCTAAATGTTCCACTAAATGTGGCTATTATCCTTTATTTAAAGCTAATTAACTTGAAATTATAAGCCAGCAGTGGCTTGTGTGTTGTAATGATCCTAATAAAGAAATGGTTTTGATAAAATCATGACATGGCCTGCTCTACTTCATATGAGATAGGATCATTCTAAAATCAGCAAATATCCTCCTCACTCCAGACAAACAAACAAAAACCCTTAGACAGAAACAAAACAACTTTTTGTACTTCATGAGCTTGTTTGGTAGCCTTACCAGCAGTTGCAATTTTAGTGGTTTTGCAAGAGATTGCATAATTTAAGTTTAACTTGTGAGTACTTCAAAAGGAGCTGTAAAAGCTGAACCTCTGGGTGCAGCCAACTTTAGGGTAACAATGGGAACAACCTATCTGCAGGCACAGCCTTAGGAGCAAATGCCTTTCTTCCTAACCATCCTAAGAGTTTAAACTAAGCAGGAGTATTTTCAGAAGATTGTTTTAGAGATTTGAAGAGTAATTACATGTATCTAATGCAAAATCTGTCACCTGTGGTGACAGTTGTTCTGGCAATTTAAGAAATCGTTCATTTTGTGCTTACTGCTGTAGCTTCTCTGGGAACATCTGATGAATTGAAACTCCTAAGGAAATATGCAGTCAGTTGTAATAAGTGAGTATAAAAACAAATGTGTTTTTTGAAGGACACCAAAATACACGCTAAGTCATGCTTGTAAAACAGTGATAACCTATTTTCTCCTCTGAATTTCCAAGAATAAGAGACACTTTATTGTTTTTCTTTCTTGGCTAGAGCTTGAAATTCAAAGCTTCAGCCACAGAAGGGTTTCCTTAAAACATTGTCTTTAAATGTCCAATAATCTATCAGTGGTTTTGATATAGTTTCTTACATGAAGATTTGTTTGGGAACCTGACTTTTTGCCAGTTTCAGTTCTATTTAGCCTTCTGTCCTCTTTTCTCTCTCTTGTTTTCCTGAAAAGGGAACATGTAAGTGTTGGTTGAGTTAAAGCTTCCATTTGGTGGTTTCTTGAATTAGGCCTTGCTTCCCCTGCCCTCCCACTCCACCCAGCATTTTCTTCATGACTCACACTAATTTGTAGGTATTAAAAGTATTGGGAGTTACAGATTGTCCCTTTGCCACTACTGATTTTCTTCCAGGAATTATTTTAAACTGTAACGGAGCGTATCTGTGAGGCCCTCTGCAAATTGTGCCTGAATCTCCACCTCTTGGTAACTCACGTGAAGTCTGGCTTGTTTGGGGCACATTGCTCTGTTTTGTTGGGTTTGTTTTTTGTTTTTTAATATATAGTTCTTTCTTTATTACAATATAGTTTAAAATGCTGAACCAAGGAATTCACAGTCAAAATAAAAAGAATATCAGGCAGAACACTATGAAGGGGTGGTGTAGCAGCAAGTCACCCATGCTCCCTTTGAAGACTTCAGGAAACAGAGCCCTGTCCACTGAAATTGTGGTTGAGAGGATGGAGTTTGAGAAGGCATTGTAGTGCAGTGGCAAAGGTCTTTTAAAAGAAAGAAAAATGAAGTAACTCGTATCCAAACTCCTTCAGCAGCTGCTTCGGGAAGAGTTACAAGGAACAAAGAAATTGTGTAATAACCAGCCAATCTAGGAATCACCCAGAGATGTAAACGCTCTGAGTCTACCACCCAGATCATTGCTGGTTTACTACAGAGAGAAACATGGGTTTGTACATGCTATAAATCTGTGTCTAGCAAAATTTACTTTTGTGAGCTGTGGCAGTGGGCAGGCAGACTGAAGGGACACATTCTGCAGCTCTGTAGTGTCGTGTACCAGGTGTGTGAAGCTGAGCTTAAAAATTGGGGTTTTCAGTAAAAGAGGTGTAAAATATCAGATGCTAGCAAAACTCTTAATGAGATCCTGCTCCTTCAAGTGTGGGAGCCTTGTGAAATGTTGGTTCTTCCATCACTATTTACAACCCTGTAGCAAAAAATTACATATCTGGTTTTGTGTGTGTGTGTCTGTAGTTATTACCCTATTGTTTTGTAACCTTAAATGGGACTTAAGTTTTCGTGTATTGTCTGGTTTTATTCAGTCTTAATTCCTTTGAGTTTAGTTTTTTGGAAGGTTCCAGTTATTGATGCATTGAAGACTATCATGGACAGAGGTTACCAAAAAAGGGTGTGACTTGGGAGTGGAGTAAATTTAGCACATCCACATTTTATTAAATTTATGACTCATAAAATGCTCAATATTTCACAGAATAGCCAACTGACCCTCATTTTGCTTGTGCTGATGGATGTCCTGAAGTTTTGCCAAATAGTTTTGGAATTATATCCTCGAGAAAATGTTATTGTCTATTAAAAGCTTGAATGTGACCTTTTCTCCTTTCTCTTTTCTCTGACCTCTTTCTCTGGACAGATCCCATATTGAAGTTCTTTTTTTTTTTTTCCTCTGTCCATTTGTCAGAAGGATTCCATCTCCTGCACACCCTCTGCTGTGTTTTAGTAGATGTGAAAATGGACATTTTTGCATGCAGCGTCATCTTCAGAGTTACATCTGTCTTTGTACATTATCTTTGTTTCTGTATCTGGACAATCTGATCCTTTTAGACAGGATATTTGTAATAAGCTTCAGCTCTTCAGTGAAAAACTTCTTAATTGTTAAGAGGTTTTTTTTTTGTTTAATCTTGTTATGAACTGTTCCTTTTTGTTTTCTGGGTGGTTTTTTCCATACAGCTGTTGATACTGTAAACTGCACATTTGCAGGGACACATGTGTCTGCAGCCTATGAAGCTGTCGGCTTCTTAGTACTTTTTCCTGTTTATGGACTGGAGAACATTTCAGATGGAGAGGAGCAGCTGGAGGGAGAGCAATGTCAGCATACCCTACTGGGATTTTGATCACACTAAATTCTGTTAATAAAATTCAGGGTCTATATATCAACATAGAATAACTTGGAAATGTTATATAAACATTTTCCAGTGAGGACGAAGGGTCTGTGAGATGCAACTTAAAAGGTATTATCTTTCTTTAAATCTTTTCAATTCAGAACTGTAAAAAAGCCAAGGTTTTCCTAGCTTCACTGGCAGATTTTAAAAAACAAAGATTTAGGAGTCCTTTTTGGTAAATGTTAGAGGTAATACTTTTAATCATGAGCTAAGTCAAATCTATGAAAATAACCTTTAGTGCTGGTTTTAAAAATTACAGCACTAAAGATAGGTGGGCTTACAGCAAACTCTGTAGGTCGGGATATGCAGATGTACTTTCCAGAATGGCAGTGTGCACTCACCTGACCTGTGTCCTGTTACAGCAAACAGAGAGTGACCTGGGGTCTGTGTTCCTCCTTTTAAACTGTATGTCCGAGAAAATACATCAAATAATGTATATGAGGAGAGAATAACATGTTATATAATGCTCTGCTTCTCTTACTCACTGCCTAAGCAGGCTCATTTGGCCACTTCATGGCTTCCCCTGCCTGCACGAATGTGGTTTGTGGATTGCAGGAAATAAGGAGAAATGAAAGAGCTGGCACAGGGAAAATTAATAAGCGTACGCAGAGGGCTTGTAAACTGTTCAAGGCACTGGTGGCCGTGCGTATGAATAGACAGGTACAAGAGGTGAAAGGGGCTTCTTTAAATTTTAGATCCTAATCTAGCAATTTCATTTGTGGTCAAGGGACTGCACAGATACACAGGGCAAGTTATGCACATCTGATTTCAGGACTGTCAGTGCATTAGGTTTCTGAAAATAAAAATAAAGCAATTTATATGAAACTCAAACAGCGTTCCTTATGTAATTCATCTTCTGCAGGCATCTTCTTTCTTTCAAACATGTTGAAACACAATATATTTTTATTAGTTACCCTGTCAACTAAAAAAACCAGGCCTGATTTCTATTTTATTGTGTTTTTCCTCCAAATGTATTTTGCACATTTTGTTAAATGCTGTCAGTAGTCACTTTCTGTCCAATTTGAATAATTTTTTACTCTAAAACCACAGGAATAAAAACCTTCAACTTGCTTTTTTAAGACATGTAGATAAACAGATACAGCTGCTTATATATATTTTTCCTATATGTAGTTTTCTAGATGAGCAGTTGATATTTTTAATAGTAAATTTTAAAAACTCTATTTGCATTCCTTTTTAGGCTAATTTAGTAAGGTTTGGTATATGAAAATATATTTACAGAATGGTAAAGTAGGTTACGGTTGTCTTTGCATTTCTCTCAAAACCAAAATTGGCCATCTTTTTGTGTAGTACCTGGCTTGGGGTCTTTTTCCCACACAGGATATCTGTGCTATAATGTGGTTGAGGAATGCAGATTTTTACCTCAACAGATGCAATGTAATCATCCTCAATTCAGAATGGCTGCATAATTTTTTTCCAAATAGCCTGTCTCCTTTCTGTTTTGGAGTGGAATATAAAAATATCTTTTCTGAAACCTTGGTTGATCTCCTCTCTGAATGTATGAGGTTAACATTTAATTGCAATTCTGTGCATGAGGCAAGAAGTGAACATAGCATTTAGTTGTGTGATCTTGTTTCCACTTGAGAAAGGGAAAAGTACAAACTCAAGTTCTGTTTGAGTGAGGCATCCTTAAACTGTCAAGTGCTTCAGTTAAGCAACAGGAGAAAGTCAATCTACTGCACTTAGGAGCTAATTTTCAGAAACAGGCAGTGAAACATCATAGAAACCATTTAAAAACCTGAACCAAGCTTTTCAGCAACCAGTCTGGGTAATTTTAAATATAAATTACATGTTCTGTCCTAGTAAGAGCCTCCCTGAACCCACAGGATTGTTTTGAAATTCATCCATAAAGCTGGAAGTTGTTGTAATGAATTGCATTTTAATAATGTTCTGCAGGTTCCAACCAGGACCCAAAGGTTTGATTCATATCTGCCAAGCACAGAGAACACATGATAAACAGACAAAAAGATACTGATCCTCCCTGGAAGAAAATTGTTTCCATGCAGAACTTTGGCCATTTTGCACATGGTGGGAGCATTCCCAAAAAGCAGCACGAAGCATCTTTGAACTTTAACACTTTGGAGATCACTTTTTGGTGGGTGGGAGAGCAGGCACTGAGGTAATCCATGTGCAGGGGTGCCAGTAATGTGCCTGCCATGCAGTTTTTGGCAGATTACCCATACAGGGGTGAGTCACGTCATTTGCAATAAAGAATCCTAGGTGTAATTGAGGATGGAAATTCTAGATGCGTTTCATAAAGGCAGAAAATAAAATTAGACAGGTTTAAGCATGCATGTTTCTTGTACACATTGTGTGTGGAAAAAATACTCCTGTCTCCTAAAGCATTGTAAATTCCAAGTGTTAGGCGCACAGACTACAATCTGGCTTTGAGAAAATTCATTAACCATCATTTTATAGCTACTTTTTCATACCTGTTACAAAAGTCACAGTGGAGAATGCCTGCGTCTTGTTCAGGCTTGTCTTTTCCGTGCCAGTTTGATGGCAAATCTCTTTTTCTTTTTCTAAACCAGGATTTTTGCAGTCGTTTACTCAGAGTTTTATTATTGTATAGGTGTGTTTAGGCCTCACATGGTTTCTTATAAACAACCCTAAGTGGGATTTGGTTACTGTTTCTGTCTCTGCAGTTAATTTTTTGGTCAAGCACTTTGCCATTTGGAAAGCAGTATAAACTCAAGGAAGCAAGACTGAAGGACTAGGCAAAGCAGGGGTTGTTTTCTTTCTTTCTTTTTTTTTTTAAACATGGTTACTCGTTTTCAACAGTGCTTTCTGTAGCAGAAGTAATTATGTTGCATCAAGCGTTAGCACTGTTTGATCTGTCAGTTTACAAGTGTATGTATTAAGCCTTCAGTAGGAATTCTTAACGTTGAAACTGAAAAGCACTGAAAGGCAGAAGTGCACTGTTTACTAAGACAATATCAGCTCAATATGTCGTAGAGGGAGCTTTAAGCATCTTGCAGTGTAATAAGGAATGTATGTGTCTTGTCAGTTCCTCATCAGTTAAGATCAAGAGCTGGGTGACTGATGGGAGGCAGGAAGTATCTTGTAAACATTGCTGTATTGAAACACAGGGCCTCAGTTTGGAACAGAGAGGAAACAACCCCCAAACCTAAAATTATAAATTGAATTCAGGCCTGACTTTTTTTTCTGCTGATGGAGAAGAAATAAAAACAAACAAACCCTAAGAAACTATTCCACTTGTTTTTCTGTTTGCACTTTAATTTTGCTTTTAAGACGGAATCTGTTACATTCCAATATCCAGGAGTTCAGGGCAATGCATCTGGAAGCAGTGGCATAGCCCAGTCTTCATTCTGCTCTTCTTGTGAGGCACTGCTGTTTTGAGTATCTCCTATTGACAACAGGAACCTTTTTATTAGTGTGAAGGTGTCAGAGCTGATCACTGACTGATGTCACAGGGTGATATTTTAATATGGATTTCTTCCTCCCTGAAAGTTTTTACTTCAGGATTGTGTGGTAACTTTTGCTCTTCTAGGCAAATGAATGCATAAGGATACTGTGGGAGGGATTAAAAAGTGCTAAACACCACAGTTTCTTGACAACTTGAGTCCATCATTGCTATTTTCTTCTCACCTAGTTTGGGGATGTTTGTGACAAAGCACATGAGGCAGGTACCTGTTCTGTAAGGCAATTTCTCTTGAGTTTTGCCAGTGTTGAAGGGATTGGGTTCTGAGCAGCAGCGACGCGCGTGTTTTTCTGCAGGGATGGAGTGAGTGCCTACACCTCTGGAGGGAGGAGGGAGGGTGTGCCCCTCACTTCTGATGGAGTTTGTAGCTCAGAGGTCCTCTTGGGCCCTTCAGCATTTCAGAAAAGGAACAGCTGTGGTTCCATGCCTTTGTTTTTCCATCTGTTGCTAGCCAGGAATTTGTGAACATCCTTCTCGGATGTGGATCTTGCTGAGGTTATTCATGTTTCTGTCACCTCCCAGGCTGAAATACTGCAATCCATACTTGGAGTAAATGTTCCTAAGTCTCCCCAGCATTTAGTGTGGTGTGTACAAAGCAGTGGCGTACTTCCCAATGGGTTTAATCAGCATGGGCTTGATTTTTTCAGATAGCTTTGAGCCCTTTAGCTCTGTGATGAGTTTGCTGAAAGCTGCAGGTGTGTTGCATCTCTGAAAATCAGGTCTTGGGAACACACTGAGCTCATGTTACTCTCCTCTAGCTACCTAACTTGTTCCAGATGCTCCTTCTAGGCAATAGCAACTAATAGAGGAAAATGCTACTCTAGGCAATGGGAAAATAATGAAGAAAAAATGTCCCAACCCTTGGCCCAGAATTCGTATTAATTGCAGAAGGACGCTGTGTTCTGTGTAATCTTGTTTTTGCATCTTACCAACACAACAGATGTCAGCTGCAGGTTGGGTCTTCTGCCATGAGAAGACAAGCCTGGACCCACATCTTAGATGGGTGGGGGAAACAGCACTTACCCTCTTTGGTGGATGAAGGAAGGGGTTTCTAAAAAGAAAACATACTGTTCCTATAGCATTCAGTCTGATGAACTTCCCTGGCTCCACAGGCTAGCAGTAGGAATACCTGTGGCCCACTTCTATCCATAGTCAGGGGTTCAGATTCCTCAGCAGCCCCAGTACAGCTCTTCAGCAGGTCTGGCTTCTGCTGACTCCACCTGCTGAAAGGACTCAGTGCCAGATCTGGTGAAGCAAAGGGAGCATCCGGTGTGGGGCAGGAGACAGCAAGATAGTTCCTTTCCGAGATGGGATAAGTACTGGATTGATTATCACCTACATCCCAAGAATAAAAGTGGCTTTAAACCTCCTTTTGGAGGGAAAGGTGTTTGCTGTCAGACTGAACAGGCTACACTTCTGGTTTGGTAGCATATTGTGCGCTCATGTTCTTCTCTAGCCCTCAGTCCAGGACAGTTGTCTCAACAATTAAAGGAGTGCAAGCAGCGGGTCAGAAGATCCATATTCAAGGTGTTCCCTGGGGGCAGAGAGCAGTCCTGGGCTCAGATGTGTTTATTTGCCTGTGAGAACATGTGTCATTGTGCTGATGATGCACGAGCATCCCCCATGCATGTCTGCCAGCTGTACCTCCTGCTCCCAGCAGTCCCTTTCCCTTTCCCATTGCAGGGCATGGAGCACGTTCCATGAAGTCCTTCAGACAGTCTCTGTGCCTCATACCCAGTAAAATCACAGAATCACAGAATGGTTTGGGTTGGAAGGGACCTTAAAGATCATCTTGTCCCAGCCCCCTGCCAGGGACGGGGACACCTCCCACTAGAGCAGGTTGTTCAGAGCCCCATCCAGCCTGGCCTTGAACACTTCCAGGGATGGAGCAACCACCACTCCTCTGGACAACCTGTTCCAGTGCCTCACCACCCTCACAGTAAAGAATTTCTTCCTAAACCTACCCTCTTTCAATTTAGAACATTCTTCCTTGTGTCACTACATGACCGTATAGAAAGACCCTCACCAGCTTTCTTGGAGATCTCAAGATCTCAAACAGGAAGAAATTTCTGGAAATCTCCGCCTTCACAGGCAGGAGGATTGTTTGGCCATGCTGTGTAGGGGTTAGGGGTAGTTTAGCCATGGTATGACTCTTAAATTACCAGTGGGGCCATTTTTTAAACCTAGTTTCAGAGTCCTTAAATGTAATCCATGTGTAACAGTCCTTGTTCCCATGGGGAAGAGGGGAAAAAAAGAAGAAAAATAAAAAGGAAAAAAAATTAGGAATGTAAATATACATATTGTATCCACAGATGCCTCTTGCCTGGAAAGCTGATGTCTATAAAAGGCTTATGGGCAGTCTGCTAAAAGTAGTAAATATTAGTGGTCCCATCTTACAAAGAAACAAGGGACTTTCCTGTGAGGTTTTTAGATTTTAAAAAGAGCAAGGAGCTGTTGATGGGCTACCTTTATTCTTGCTATGAGCCTAAAACTATGTATGTTGTAATGGACAAAATAGAGAATATCTAAAATAAATCCCCTCATAGCTCTTCTTCAGCTCTAGATTACAGAGGAGGGCTGAGTTGGAAGGCAAGTCAATTTATTGTCTGTGTTTCTCCAGCCCTGCTCCAGTCTCTACTGCTGATCCATTATAACAGCAGTAGCAGATTGCATGTCAGGACATCTTTGGAAGTGAGAAATTAGAACTGTTGAAGACTATTTCACGGATGTGTCAACCCAGGAATTAAGTGAGAATTAGATCTAAATAATACGTGTAGTCTTAAGAACTGGCTTTGGGTTAGGTTTTTTATTTCTTTTTTGATATGGTGTCAAGGGGTTAAAAGTGAAACAGTACTAAACTAATCACAAGATTTCACAGAAATTATGAGGGTATATCCCCAGCAAAATGATTGTCTTGTTCTCTAGGTAGAAATAGGGTATTTAAAGCAAAACCAGTGTCATTTCATTCCTCTAATAAAAAATAATGAAAAATATTTATACACATCTATTCACTGTGGATAGTGAAGACAGAAAATGAAACACAGTGCTCTCAGTGGCATTTAGGAACATGGAATTTATGATGTGCTACAGTTCCTTGTATATTGTGTTTATTGTGTTTCACAATATATGGTGGTCTCACATTTCCATCAGTGTGCCTTAATGCCTGACATGCCTCTGGTGCCAAAACATCTCACTGTGGGTTACCCACAGGCTATGCTGGATTTACAATTTCCTATTTCACCTTCGTAAGCAGAATGTTTTCTGTGCCTGGGTAGATAAACGAGCACATCTTGCAGTAAAAATTTTATATGGGAATTCCTGGAGCAACCAGCACAAAAGCTGTGGCATGCTATACAATTAATGATAAGACTTGGGCTTTCCATTTGTGTTGAATTGTGAAAGGAAGACTGAAATCCCTTTTCTTAACATAAAATATTTAAAATCAAGCATTTATTATGCCTAGATTTGATAAGGCTACTTACCAGCCTAGACATGTTTGCACACAGCAGTATCTTCTCATTTAAATTCAATCACAGTCACAAAACAAGGCTGGCTTAGACTAGCTGAAGATATAAACTTCATTTTCATCTCATTAGGCCACCTGGAAGCAACAATCAGTGAGTAGTCCTGACGTCAATGGTCTCTCTACTTCATTAAAATGTTAATTTCATGGCTTTAATTCCCTTTGTAAAACGTGCTGCTGCAGGACACTATATGCAGATTTATTCTGAAGCAGACAAATCTGCATGCCATATTCCTTTTTAGTGCCTTAGGTTCTTTTGGATTTTTATTTTTAGCCATCCCTATTTTTGTAAACGGCTGTGAAAAGATGATCACCATAACAACCAAAAAGTAAATATTTTCTTAAAACAGCCCTTTGAGAATGTATACTTAAGAGTCAGGAATTCAGGGCATCGTGCATTTACTGGTATTTTGCTCTGCTGTTCCCTTTTTCAGTCTTTAAAAATGAGACAGGTATTGTTACTGGCTAACATTTTCAGACCCTGGATCATGAAGGGAAAGCAATGTGTGGTAAATCAGAAGCAGCTACATAGATCAGTTATAGCATCAACATTTTTAGTTGAGGTTCTGCTTAATGACAGAACAAAATGATGGTCTTCTCAATTTTGGAACCCTTCTTTGATAATAAGTATTTCCTCAGCATTTAGTCATCTTCATCTTGCATTAGGGGATAAATTTCTGGTTCTGTTCTTCAAGTTTGTACGTCATAGGTTGAGTTCAACTGTTGGCAGTAGAAGTGTGTCTTCAGTGCAGGAAAACAAGAGAAGGTAATTGTTCATCTGGTCTTTTCCCCTTTTTATTGCATGCAGTTCTTTTAAGAGTACAAGCACTCTTGGGTATTTTTCAAAGTGCTGTGTAAATGATTATTGTGTGTTAGTGTGCCTGTGGCATCTCTAGATGGATGAGCTGTGTGCTCCTGCTGCAGATGGTCAATCCAAACCTCAGGGCCTGGGCTTGTCAGGACCTATGGCTGGTGGAGCTGCCTGCTCAGGAGTGCCCTGCTCAACCAGAGGGCTCTGATGGCACACTTGGGGCTGGCTGGTGGCAACACTCAGCAGCACAGCCCTCCTGCTCTCCCCTGGCTGATCCTGTCACTTTAGGCACTGTACAAATCCCACTGAGGCCCTGCTGGCGTGTGGTGCCAGGGCCCTTCTGTCCAGGACCTTGGGCAATGTAGAGGGTCTGCCTGGAGTTAACCTGCCTGGAGAGGACAAAGACCACCAGATCCCAATACAGCAAATTAGGGGGGGCATCCTTGCTAAGCATTGGACACATCTGAAGTTTTCCCTCTGACAGTCTCTGTGGGATTTCCCTGCTGCTTGCCCCAGGATGGTGTTCCTGATAAGTAACTAGGAACAGGTAGCTAATTTGGCCTCCTGCCTGCCCTGAGACTGCCAGGAGAGCAGTGGAGATGTAGCTTTATCAGTCTACTACTGTGTACATCTCTGCTGCTTCTCTGAAGATGTGTAGCACAGGGAGCAATATAGAAATGTACCCTGCAATTGTAACTGAGAAGTAGCCAAAATAGCTTCAAAGGTGTGAAAAAAAGTGAATCAAGATGAATAAAGTTAGCGTTCCAGACTTCTGTAAGTTTCCTATTCCAGATTAAGTAAGATAATTTACCAGCAAGTCTAAAAACATGTTGGTACCTAATTTTTCACTCTTAGTGTCAAGGGAGAAGTTTTTTGAAAGTCAGTGAAGACAGATGGACAGTAGCCAATTCATTTCCATCTTGGGTCTCTTGCCTACAATGTTATTTCATCACAGGCAGTGCCATAACTCAATGTACTAGTCAATTTAAAATGCCAAAATGTGCCAGGGTTTTACTCTATGGATAGAATTATTCATTCATGTCTGCAGTTGGTGAGTGGAGTGATACTGTGACAACTTCCTGCATCCCAGACTGATCTAGAAAAATATTCCATTTGTAACCTGAGACATTAGCTGTTACTGCAGCCGTGTACTCATTCTTCTAACACTGTGTTTTGATCTGTCCTACAAAATCTCTTATAAGCTAATCAAAAAATTCATCACTTTGGTGTGCAGGCCACTTAAACATGAGTTACCACACGTGCCTGGACAGTTGTCATCAGATGGTCAAATGAATTTTGTTGTAGCCTGGGTATTTGAAAGGCTATTTCTATGCTAGAGCAACACAGTTAATGTTGCTGTCATCACTTCAAGAATTCATGACTGTGGATTGACATGGCATTGGGAGAATAAAAATAAGAGGTCTAACTGTTTGGTTTGCATTTCTTTTGTCTCAGACACTAAGTGTGTGTAGTTCCAGAGATATTCGTGCTATAATTGCTTATTGTTTGTTGTGTTTATTTGTTTTAGTGCTCCTGGAAGCAGGGCAGATGGAAGAGTTGGTGGGAGGTAGTTTGTGTCACCATTGCTTAGGCAGCAAATATACTGAGTGGTGGACTGTAGGTTTCAGCATTCCATATTTCAAAAAGTATATCAAAGCTACTTAAGTTCTCCTTGCTTGTGTTTGCCCAAAGAGAGAAAGGTTTTGACCAAAAGTACCTCTTAGAGGTAAACTATCTTTGCTCAGCCAAGCTACACTGGATTTTTCATCACTCACCCCATGGTTTATTTTTGGAAGACTAACTGGCAGTTCATCATTCAGCAGCTCTTGAAAAGCCTGACTCTTCCTCAGAAGAGAGATTATGCTCTTCAGATAAGCTTCAACTCTCTCACCACCTTTGTTGACTTGCCCTGTATGCAATGGCAACTTCTTTGTTCTGTTTGGAAGGACAGCCTTTTCCCTTCCCACTGGGACGGAACATCCATTTGCACCTGGCTGGTGAAGACATTGTGCTGTACCACAGCAGAGCCTTCCTGCAGGCAGTTGGGGGTTTTACATCAGCCCAGGGCTGGGTCTCTTCCTTGGCTCTCATTCCTCCAGAGCAGAGGTGTTTGTGTGTTCAGTGGTGTTCAGGAGGTCTCTTGTCCTTTCCCCTCCTGCCTGAAGCCCTCCACAGCTGTTTGTGTCTGTAGGCCAAGTATGAGTGGGAATAGCAATCTTCCCCTGAAGGCTGTGCAGATGGTGTGTAGCTTGTCCATGGGCACTGAGGCAGAATTTAGCAAGGCTAAATGTTGTTTGCAGTGAACAGGGTTATGTTCAGGAGCACTTGAGGGAAAATAGCAATGTTCTGCTGAGGAACATGGAGTTTTCTGGGATGTCCTCCCAGTGTGAGTGTTTCCCATCTGTTTGCTGTTCCTGTACAACTTGGGATCTCCCAGTGGAGGAAGCTGTGGAATGAAGATTTTTGTGATGCCTTTTGTGCTTTCAGTGGTTAGCCTTAGGGGAGCAACATGCAGGTAGGATGATTGTTCGGGTAGTTTTGAGGGAAACTGTTTCTGAACTCAAATGTGTTGGGTGTAGCAAAGGGTATTAGTGGAAAACTTTGCTCAGAAGGATTTTCTGTTGTGACACATAGTTTCTCCCTTTAATTAAGCATTGTCCTGTCCATGCACTGTGTGAAATTTAGGGGGCTACATTTTTCCTTGAGTTAAAATATTTAAGGAAAACAATTGTGTACTGACAACAATGGGCTTTTTAAATTGCAGGCCATTTGTTTCTGTAATTCCTATGAAATAAATTCAACTGCCTAAGTTGATTCTATTCATTGTGGTTTAGTTATGTACATACTCATATTTGTGTTAAAAAGCAATGTTAAAAACATTAGTGATGAGTGCTTTCAGAGCTTTCTAGCATGCAGTGCCAATGGAGTTAAATGTTCCACTGGAGTTCAGAAATGGAAGTTTATAGCAGATGTTTTTAGGAAACCAATTTTAGACTTCTGTTCAAAGATGCCTCTACAAGAAGGATTTACAACATTTCTCATCTGTGTCTTCAGCTGCCAGCATGAGTTTGCCTTCTGATCAGTATAAAAACCAGCAGACCACTGCTGTACACATCTTTAATATGAAGGTACAAAGCGCAGAGGATGACCCTACACCTGGTTGGCTTTGCCTTGAGCAGAGAAGCACGTTGGCTTGGTGTTGGGCTATTGCGTACTGGGATAAATGGCCTCTCTCAGTCTTGTTCTTGTGACACTGACACCAGATCTGAAGATGAACCACTGGCCTGTATCTGACTCTTTCACTGTCTTTGCAAAAGGAATTCAGTTTTTACTTCTCTGGCTGGCAGACTGAGAGCACCACCCATGTGGAAGTACAAGATGGGTGCCCAAAATTCACCTTCTGTCTCAGCACAGGAATGACTATCCAGGCACTCCCACCAGTCTTTGTTCATTTTCATTCAAGGAACTGACTTTAGTGTAATTCTTCTAAGCATCTCTATGAATAGCAGTAGTTGGGAAAAAACATTAGCAAATCATTTTATCACTGGAGACAGATCTTTTTGTTGCTGTGCATTTAAAATTGCTGCAATTCCTCATGCATCTGTAAGGCCATGGTGTACTGTGTTTCCACACATCCCGTGATGTGGAGCATCCCTTTCTCTTTTTTGTGGCATTGTCATGACAGCTTCTGTTGGCACAGCCATTCTCACATCACCATAACTGAGCTGGAGCTGAGAGAATTGTTCAGTGCTTCCAGCAGTCACTGTCAGAGGAAGCTCATTTGCTCCCTGTCTGTTTTCTGCAGGGCACTGCTGGGTAGCAGAGCACTTCCTTCAGTTTTCCTACCATTTTACCATGAAGGGAAGAAACACTGTTTGCTCTGACACTCTAGAAATGTGCTGCAGAGTAAACAGCTCATGTCCTTCACCTTGGCTTGAGTGAAGGGAGGAGTAGCAACTAGCCCAGTGTTCTGTGGGGACCACCATGCCAGTGCCACCAGGATACCATCAGGAGGATGTTTGGTTTTGCAAGAGTGGATTGGGCAGCTTTTTATTTTTTATTTATGGAAAAAAAAATAGGCATTCAGTTATGTGCTGTGGGTACCTGTAGGGCCATCCCTTCTTGAAGAAGTGCAACCTGATCAGGAACAGTCAGCCCTGCAGTCACTTCCTACAGGTAGGAAGGACTGGAGGGGTCTGCGCTGGTCTTTTCTCCTTCCATAGTGGCTGGGAGGGTGCTTGTGTTATGTGAGGCTTCTCTGCATGAGGGGGATCCAAAGGCCATTAGACCCGTCAGTGTTATGGCTCATTTCCATCAGAGGAACTTCACCAAGTAGCTGCAATGGGGTTTGGGTCTGATCCTGTGTCATTAGGGAGGAAAGAAACTATATAATCATTATCCTTTTTAGAAAGTTTAATCACAGCCTGCGGAGGGATGGCAGTGTTTTATCTGACAAATATGTCACTGTCTTTCATCAGTTGATTATAATCATCTTGGAAGTTCCAGTGTGTCTGTTTTTCTCTCTTCTTTTTTGCTATCGTGTTTTGTTTAACTTTCCCTAATGAGCCCAGTGAAAAGCAATTGTTCTAAATAAATCATGTGCGCTACAAAGCAGTATATCACAATTAGGTTTCCATTATACTTTAATTAGGCATTCCATTATTAAATTGATGTCTTTGGCTTCTTCCAGGTCTCAGACTAATCCTGAAACAAATTCCTCGTGGTGGATAAATATTAGTCAGTCATAATTAAAGAGTATTCATTGGCATTGCGGCTTTTCATTAAATCCCTTTCTGATTAAGATGGCTCCCCCAAGTACTGGGCTGATTAAATTTAACAAGATTTGTTCACTTGTGTATATCATGGTCTGGTGGAAACTGTTTTAGCACCAGGGGATTGGGAACTATAAGTCCATATCTTGGTGCAGGCAGCCATGGGTCTAAATGCCTGTTTTGCGCTGTGCTGTAGACTCTTGTTTCAGGGGGCTCTATGGTTTGTGTGGTCAGCCAGCAGTGGAAAAAAAACATGGAAATTGAATTAGCAGTGTTAGAGTTGAATTTCAAAGGGCTAAGTTACATCTAGAGGGTTACAATAAAGAAGGGAAGATTAAAGTATGTTAGAGGCTCTGTTTTCTTGACTCTTTCATGACTAGGGCTTTGCTGCTGAGTTGAAACCTGAGTGCTTTGCTACCCCAAACAGTTTTCTCTCCCTGAGATGTATAGATGAGCTCATTTCTATGTAAATATGCCTCAGCTGAAAATTCAGATAATAAAACAGATGCTCCTAACAGAAGTTCTTCTAACAACAGAGAAATGTTTTCAGAGCAAAATCCCTGTCCTGGGTTTCAAAATCAAGGTTAAACTGAAGCGTTGCTATGGCTTTAGTGTATATATCCATTGGAGAGAGCTTATAAGCATCACTATTTTCTGTGTGCTGAAATTATGCCTTCTCGTGGGGCTGCTGGTGCTGTTCTGCATTCCTCCTGCTTTGTACTGAAATGAAAACAAACCACTGTGACCAAGAATGGCAATAGCACAAATCAGTGAGGCGTGCAAGAGATCGGCTCAGGACATCTGCAGAAGCACTCCATCCAAATATTTGAGGTGGCAGCTAGCAGGTGTTTTTTTCAATATCCAGTTCATACTCTATTTTTGGTTCAGGGTACCTTTTCATTTAGTGTTTTGGTTTGGGATGGGCCATATTAGTAATATCAAATATCTCAAAATGCATTTTCAGTTTCGTGTATCCCAAATGTAGCGGTACTGGGTATATCATCTATCCAGTCTGTCGTATTGCATGGAACCAGAGTCGCCCCCTGATTCCTGATTGCTCTTGCTGGGGCTGCGGAAGGCTGAGTGATGCCTGGGACAGTCTGAAGGGGCAGGGCTGGAGGCGGTGTCGGGTCAGTGCACAGCTGAAGAGTTCTCTCTAGCGGTTGGTTGTGGGTAGTGAGGACAGACAGCAAAGTGCCCTGAATTAAGGAAAAGGTACTCCTCTGTAGCAACTGGAAAAAGGGAGAAACACAGAGTAAGGTGAGGAAAGGAAGCTGACCTGTATATCTGAATTATAAAAAAGAATAGTTGTAATGTGCTAGAAGCCAAGAATAAAATGTCTTTTCTCTTAACACTCATCATTTATTTTCTTATTGCTACTGTTGCTGCACAGCAGTGGATGGTGTTATGCTATTCATAGCACCATCCTTCCACTGGCCTGAAGTGAGGGCTGAGGACAGCAAGAATCCATGGCATTTCCGAGGAGATGGGGTGCACTTTGATCTGTTGATTACCAAGCAAGAATTGCCACAGCTGCTTCCTTCTGAGTATCTGTGGTGAATTAGTTTCCTCTACTCACAGTGACTCACCCTGATTTTGTAGTGACTTTACCAAAGACAAGGCTCAGAATAAGTTGCATGCTCAGTCTGCAGGTTTGGCAAAATGTTTATTTAAGGCAATGATTAAAAACGATGAGAAAGTGATGAGAAAATGTATACTTTACACGCTAACAAATCCTAGAAGTATAGAAAAGAGATAGAAGCATTTGAAAAGAGTATGAACAAGGGTTTTGGAAGAATTGAGGGAATTAAATAACATGTAATAAGAAGACCAGGGAGATTGGGAAGCATAAGCTCTTTAACCCTTGTATTTTAATTGGGATCCCAAAAGTCTTTGTATGCTGTTGCACTACAGCATGGCAGTTTATACATACTGCTACTGCTTGCATCTTTAAAAATATACCACTTTTCTTCTCCAGAAATTCCAGGGTTTAAGCCAGCTCCATTGTTTACCTAGCAGTAACATCCTGCAATGTTGAGCATCATTGGTATGACAGTTGTGTATGTAAACTGTTCCAGAGTGTTTTGCTTTACTGTTAACTCAGTGAGACCAGTCAGAAATGGCAGTGGAAATTGCAGATACAACAGCTGGATTCTGGTAGCACTGGATTACCTCAAATAGGAATGTGTTTTCTGTTGTAGAGATTGATGCTTAATGTCATCTGCATTGGAAAGAGATTGTTCATTCAAGTAGACAGCAAAGAAATGTACATTCATACAGGGAGGGATTATTTCTTTCCCAGATTCCCAGGGATTTGAAATGCCCAAGTAACAGAAAAATTAGGTGAATAGTCTGTTATTTTATAGATAAGAATAAGCTCTGTATGTCTGTGTGATTTATTTTAAGGGTATCTGGTGTCTTATTTTTGCTTAATTGTAATGATACTTAGCTTGCAAGAAATACCTGGATGACTAGTTTAGCATTTTTAAAAAATAAAAATAACTCAGACATTTCCTAATTTAGGTACATTTGCCTGCCTAGCAAGACATCTTATTGTAACATGGTAGAGTACACATGATGTTTTTTGAAAAGATTTCACTGAAGTGTAGCAAATTATCTTCATTTCAAGCAGAATTGTGATTCTCATCTGAGCTGGTTGGCTGTTTGCCAGGAAATGCATGTTTGAGCTCAGAGGAGTTGGAAAGTTGCATACCAGTGTGTCAGTGTCTCTCTGTTACATAAAACATCATTTTTCTGTTTGAAAAACAGTGGTGTCCTGTAAGCCTAGAAACAGCAATGTCTTCTTCTACCTAACTTGTAACAGCCAAATCCCATATGTGTGTGTCAAGAAGACTTGTAGCAGGGGTAGGTTGGGAGAGAGCAGATACGCAGGCAGGGGAATAAACATGGCATTTTTGTTATCTGGATTTGATAAATATAGTTTGGGAATGATAGAGTAAAGAGTGGTGAGTCAGTTTTGCCTGGTCATCTCCAGTGACTGAAAATAACTTGTTATTCCAACCCTTTTATCCCTTCATTCCTTTCTCTCCACATATTTTTGTGTTTTATTTATAGCTCGACCAGCTTTTCCTTTGCGATTTGTGAAATAACCCTTCAGAGTCAGGGAGGGAAGACTGAGGAGCACCAGCTCCTGGGCAGTCTTGTGGATAGAGCCAGTGGATCATTCCCTGTTGCTGTGGCTGGATCCCCCCTTTCCTGTGCACATCCTTCCTTCACCTGCACAGAGATTCATTCCCCTTTTAGCGGGCAGCCTTTGTTCCTGAAGTCATTCATGGGTTTGTGTTGACAGGAGCCACGTGAGATGTTTCAAACCAGCTGGCTGTGACTTTGACAGCAGCAGGGTCAGAGGCCTCAAGTCTGGAGAGGTGGGAAGGCTGAGTTTTATCAGTGAAACCTTAATGGGGGCTGTAAGCTGTCCTGAAACACATGAAATCCACCAGCACGACCCATACTTGCATGAATCCTGTAAAGCCCAGCTGTGTAAACAATGCTTGCAATAATTCTGAGCTAAATCTTCTGTGTTTTGCTTCAATTCCCGTGCCCAGCATTTTTGTCCAGTTTAATCCACAAACTAAGGGTCTGTTTAGCACTTGATACATCTTAACTTGCAGATCAGGATAAAATACTTCTTGACCTGCTCTTAGGTCTTCCACAGTACTGACTTCTTATGGCATAGCTGAAGAGTTCCATATTAAACCATCTGATTTGATCTGGAGAGGAGGAAGAGAGCTGGCAGGCTTAACTGCAGTCCTCATTAATTTATCCATGGAGAGGGCAAGGGGAGAGACATGTTCAAGCAATAAATGTGAATCATAAAATCATAGAATGGTTTGGGTTGGAAGAGACCTTAAAGATCATTGGGTTCTAAGCCCTCTGCCATGGGCAGGGACACCTTCCACTAGATCAGGTTTCTCCAATCCCCATCCAGCGTGGCCTTGAACACTTCAAGTGATAGGGCATCCACAGCTTCTTTGGGCCAACGTGAGCCAGTGCTTTACCACCTCTACAGTAAGGAATTTCTTCTTAGTATCTAATCTAACCCTACCCTCGTTCACTTTAAAGCTTTAAAGCCTTTCCTGTTTGTCCTGTCAACTTGTAAAAAGTGCCTCTCCAGCTCTCTTTTAGCCCCCCTCAGATACTGGAAGGTGCTCTAAGGTCTCCACAGGGCTCTTCTCCAGGCTGAACAACCCCAACTCTTTCAGCCTATCTGAAGCAGAGATGCTCCAGCACTCTGAGCATCTTCATAGCCTCTGCTGGCCTTATTCCAACAGGCCCATGTCTTTCCAATGCTGGGGATCCCTGAGCTGGATGCAGCACTCCAGGTGGGGTCTCACTAGAGGGGAGCAGAGGGAGAGAATCCCCTCCCTGGACCTGCTGGCCACAGTGCTTGGGATGCAGCCCAGGATGCAGTTGCTGGAGCCAATTAGCAGACACCAGTGTGGAATGTGAGAATCTCAGGCTCTGTCACAGGTAGGAATGGAAAAACAAAAGTAGGAATGTTAGTACTAGATGCTTGTGTATGGACTTAATGAGGCCATTTTGGAAATTTCTACTGGTTCTAGCACCCATGCTATGCTTTGAAAAGTATATTGAAATATTAGAAGAGATTCAGAGAGCTGCTAAAGGGGTTTGAGCTTTAAAAGCCATGTTTCATGTTGAGATCTCAGCAAATAAGTAGGTTTAGTTTGTTCAGATGCAATTTCTGAGGTTGACAGATCATACCACCACTTACCTCTGTGAGCAGACAGGTCTCTAATTTAGCCAAGTTACGTGGTCAGGAGGTAGAAGTACAAAAATAATGCACACAGACACATGCACGCCCCCCGATTAATTAGGGGAGCTACTTGTCTCGTGGTGAAAGCTTTAGGGCAGTGCAGGCTGGCTGTCTCACCACATCCATGGCAGAACTGAAAGCATTCTGCATAAGCTCCTGTGTCATTCAGGAGATCAGATTAGATGATGATAACATTCCAGTCTGGTCTTAGAATAATTAAATGAGGTATTTACAGAGATTTCAAAGTCAAATCAGATCTCCTTCACCACCACCCTCTCAGCAGCTTCAGTTAATGGTATTGTTTACATATTAATGAGATGTAGCATCAGGCTGCAAACCCATGTGATTTAAATGTATTTAGCAGCAGAATTAAGCACATATAATGGTTGCTGATAGCCGTGAGGATGTCCTTACATCTCTTGATCTTTGTGTATCTTGGCTGGAGGTATCTGGTATGGGATCCCAGTAGTCCTCTACTCCTGTATGCAGCACCCAGAGCACATTTCCTTCCTGCTGGGCAGCAGAAAGCAGACAGAGCTGTCCTTTCCCCTGGCTCCCACCCTCAGGGACCAAGGTGCAGTGTCCTTAACCCCTTAGTGTCAGCAGGTGGAAGGGCTCCCTCTGTCCTTGTATCACAAGGCCAGTGGAAAATCAGATAGGTATAGAAAGAATTGGTATGCAGGATCACTCTTCTCTCTTAATCAAAGCAGCATTATCATTCTGTCTTTTTTTGTTTGCTTATTTGATTGCTACACTTACCTAAAAAAGATTTCCAATAACTACTGAGTTGAAAGTGATTTAGATTAACCCCAGCTGACACCGCTGCTTTAAAGAGGGCTGCCTGAAGTTTTAAATCCTCACAAGCATGATAGTTCCCAGGAGGAGCTGTAAATCCTTGAAGCTGCTCCCTCCTGATACTGTGTTCTCAAGGAAAAATCACTCAAATCTTGCGAGCCAAGACAGTAATATTTCCCAGTAAGCAGTTTTAGATGGCTTTTGTTTTAATGTCCAAAAGTGTATCTGTGTTTAAGGCTAACATAAAATACTCAGATATTGTATAACCTGACAAGCTTTCTTCTACTTGTTTCCATCTTTTCTGTCATTATCTTGTTGATCAGTTTATTTACAGAAGTACCAAGCCTCCTCCTGTTGGGTTTCCTAAGGAAATGTGAATAGGATGGAGGATATTAAGGCATAGGTGGGCGAGCAACAGCCAGTGTTTAATGGAAACCTGGAAATGTCTGAAATATCTGGAGCTGTGCAGTGAAGGGACAGGTATGTCACTTTGCAGCAGAAAGCAGTTATGTTGAGCTCGGAGGTAGGATGGACAAGGACCTCACATGTAGGTCCCACTTTCAACAGAGCAGCTTAATTTAAGAATGGATATTCTGTTGTGGGAGCATCTCCGTGTGCCTCTCCCCATGGTGGCTCAGCAACTCATCAGCTGCTCTTCTGTGATGTACCCTGGTTAAGAATAGCATCCTCTGCTGGATCAGAGCAGGGAAAGAGCCAGTATAATCCTTGTGAGGTGTAAAGGAATGTCAATGATAACCAAAGTAGGACAAATTAGAGCTGCTAAGATCCTTGGTAGGGAGGGAGATGTGTAATAGCCACCCCTGTTAATGCCAAGGAGACTTTTGAATTCACCTTTGAGGCTATTGAGAGCCTGAGCAGTTCATCGCATGGATTTGCCTTGGGGCCATCCTCTTTTTTAGCTCACTGGTGATCATTTTGGCTTTCAGAGCTCCTGTTCTGAGTCATTATTTTGGCCCTGGTTTGTACAGATCCCTTTGTCTCACAGTGAGCTTGCTCAGCATCGCTGGGTAGGAGCAAGCAAGTGTCCTTGTGGTTGGTGTGAGTCAGAACTGAGGAATAGACTGTGCTTGAGCTCCCAAAAAAGCTTTAGCACAGGGAGTGGGTCCATCCATCCATCCATCCATCCATCCATCCATCCATCCATCCATCCATCCATCTATCTATCCATCTATCCAGGACCAGGGGCTGGGTCCATCCCACTTACTTGGGATTGTGCTGTAAGGCTGAGCTTCACTTTGGTAGTTGTCTTCAATTACAGCTGCACTGCAATATTCTCTTTGTGAATGTGTTTGAAGGAAGCTGAAAATAATTTAATCCTGCCTTTTACATTCAGACTGGGTTTTTTTCCCCTAGAATTAAAATACTGTGCTGGTGGGGTATTACTGAACACAGAATTAAAAGTAATGTTCAGTTTACCTGTAACATCTTTATTTTGAACCTACTAAGAGGATCTTGGTTGTAAAGTTTTATGATAAGTGATGAGATAAAAGATGCTGGCTGGCTGTGCCAGTGTATAGTGCACCTGTATTGTGTGTGAGCACATTGGGAATGTGTGCTCAGGTTTGCTGGGGCAGGGAGTTGCAGAAACTGAGCTGCACGGGGCTACCAGATGCTGCAGGATAAAAATTCTGATTGAACAACTGGTGTAGTGAAAGAAAACATCCTCATTTTTCCTTGGAAGTGTTTTTTTTTATAAAAATGTGTCTTTCTCTGATGCTGGTGTTTTGGTCCTGAGCCTGGTCAAGTTCTCTCCCTGCCACCTCTGAGTCCAGTGCCCAAAGCAACCAGCTGTGCATTGTAATTGCCTGAAGTAATGTCGTGTATCAACAGAGCTGGAATATAAATTACTTTGATTGGGCACAGAAAGTTCAGTAAGTTAAAGAATAGTGCTTTTGAGGCATTTTGTCATCCCAAAATGGAGACTGCCACATGGATTAATCACCGTCTGCGTGTTGTGCAGTTTACAGCCGCTTTACAATAGTTAGAAATAAACTTTATATTCACTCCTGGGCACTGCAGTAAGCTTTCCTTTTCTGAGGTGCTGTTACAAAGCATAGGACAAGATACTGTCCTTGGGTGCAAAGGATACATAGTTCCACTACTGCAGGAAGAAAGTCATGGAACTGTAAAGCTACTGAAATTGGTGTTTCTGTTTGTCCTGAGGAGCTGGGCTACCTGCCTGACGTTTTAGCCTAAATAGCAGTTTCTTAGCTTAATTAGATTTCAGATGCAGGTCTCTGAACATTATTTGATTTCCTTTGTCCTTCATTCCTTCCTCAAGGGATCATGGAAACTCACAGGATAAAGATGATCCCTCAGATGTCACTGAAAATATTGCAAGAAGTGTTTTGTCCTCCTCAGCTTCTCTGAGCTGTAAACAGATATGTTTGCTTACTTCTTTTTTGACCCACCAGAGACACAGAATAATGTAGTTTCCCATGGGAAAATTTTTCTTCAAAACTAGCAGAAACAGGTTGTTCAAGCAAGTCTTTAAATTCAGGTGGAAAAAACATCCTTAAGTCAGTGACTGCCCTGTGTCTTCATTTCTGATCACTTGATTTTCTGATTGACTGGCACTTTGCTATGGATCTGAAACACGTGTTGTTAGATATCTCCAGATTGCAGAGACAACAGCCTAACTTCACAGGGAAAGAGACAGTAAAGATGCTCAAAGGATGCAGGTTCAGAGCTGCCTGATTAAACCTAGCCTAAGGGAATTCCCTTTCTCATGAATGGTCTGCCTTTGTCTGCTGTGGTGACTTTTCTTCCTTTTAGCAGATTGTCTTGTAGCTTGCCTTGCCAGGGAATTAAAGCTTCAGGCTGCCATTTGTGTGGAGCTATTAAATATGGATGACCCAAGCAAGGGGCCTCTTGCATATGAAACCTGGTATTCTGGTCTTCTCCCTTTCTGATATTTCTGTTCTTTCAGATATGCTAAATATACTTTTGAAGTTTCTTTTCTTCTTGTATAAAATACACTTTCATAGGTGAATCTTGCAGCCGGAATTAGGAGATACTGGTTCCAGCTGGACACACAGAGCAGGCCATGTAATTGTTGTTTGCCTCAATTTCCCCATGTGTAATGTCGAAACAGTAACATCCTCCCTCCTCTGCGCAGCTCTTTGAGCTTTCTTCTGGGTAACTAAGGAGCCATAGTGTAGTCTAGACCTTCTGCAGTCTGGTGGGAAGCCCTGCTGGAAGGCATCTTGTCTGGGGAGGCTATGGATCCATAGGCAAGGAGTAGAGGCTTTCCTGTTTCTGATCAGGAATTCATGGGGAGAAATATACCTGCATGCTAAAGACATCAGACCAGCTATGTGAGTGCAGGGAGTCCTGCCTTCTGCTTGCACAGAGTCAGAAAATCTGTGTTTAAGCAGATCTGATGATTTATGACCTGTGGTCTGTATGCCAGTGGCCCTTAAGTGTAAAGCCTTGATTTTTCAAGTAGTTCATGTAGTTGGCAGACTGATAGTTTAGCTGCCCAGGCATGAATGACTGCAAGATGTGCAAGAAACTCATCTGGCTAAAAATGAATTCATAAAAGTCTTTTTTGATGCAAAGATATCAGGAAGGCCTGATATCAGGAAGAATATCAGGATAGGCCTTTTTTGGCCTCCCTTTTGGGGTAAAGTGTGTAGGTTTTATGTTCCACTAGACATGGGGAGCTATGGAGGATCAGGAGGAAGGAGATTGTAAGAGATGGAAATCTCTTGGAGGTTTATGTAGCAGCCCTTCCCCTGTTTGGGCCAGGAAGTAAGGGATGGATGTCTGTCCCACAGGATGACTGTAAAACTGATGGTAGAAATATTTGGAATAGGGGGGTTAAAATGCAAGCTGTTCTCCAAACTAAAACGTTTTGTGCCAAGGTGCAACAGGCTGGCAATTATTTCCCTTTGTAAGGGCTGAGTTTCCAAGACGTGATCAATTTTGGCATCTCTTGGAAAGAGAACTGGTAGGTTTTACCTGTGCAGAACACAGGGATTGTCTGCTCAGTTCGGAGGTGATCCCAGAGCTAGACAAAAGATGGAATATTGAGTTTTGCTCTGATAGACCTCCAAGGAGCCATATAAATCTCTTAAAAACCCGAAGTAACCTACCACAAAACTGTCCAAGAGAGATTGCTTCAAGACAGCACAGTTATAAAATACTCTGAAAGGCTGAATAGGGTTTTTCCCCCTCTTGTGATATTTGGAGTTGAACTTTAGATACATCATTTTGAACATGGCCTTTTAAAGTAACTTTCTATTCTGGCCCTGTCATTTTTAGGGCTGTAAAGAAAAACCAAAATGCCAGGGAAGGAGAGGAAATGAAAATGAAGAGTGGGGCTAAAGAGTAGGTTTTGATCATCTTTGCAAGAAGTGGCATCATCTGTGAGAACAAAAGTCTTCAATTGCTGCAACTGAAGACAGCTTTTAGTCTCCAATTCTATTTTGCCCTGAGCCAGCCAGCCAAATAAAAACAGAAACATAAATCACTGCTGGCAGAACTTAGCAGTTATGCAACGTCCAGTGCACCACATGCCTATTTTTAGATCAGTTTTACACTAGCAGAATTTACTTTATGAAATCTAAAAAGAATGTCTGTTCAGAGGCTGGGGGATAAAGATGATATTTAGAAAGTGCAAAATGTAAAAACACTTAGAACAAGGATGCTCTAGCAAGCCCTGCTTTGGCAATACTGATATTCTTTCAAAAATGTTGGCTCAATCAGGCATGCTA
Organism: Camarhynchus parvulus; assembly: GCF_901933205.1. NCBI lineage: Eukaryota > Metazoa > Chordata > Aves > Passeriformes > Thraupidae > Camarhynchus > Camarhynchus parvulus. The sequence continues at coordinate 13,180,653 of NC_044573.1, forward strand.
ATGAAGACTAGGGGGGTTTTTCATCAATAGCCCCTTGAATTTCTAATGTGCAGTTGCTGTTTGAATGGTTAGCTGTGCTCCCTTTACCCAAACAGCTGAATATCAGACTCACATACAGCACTCGTTATCCAAGACCAGATGTGCCTCTTCTCTCCTTTACATTTGACTTAATTCTCTTACTATTGTAATTCTGCATTAGTTTGTACTGTGTGTAATCTTGTTCCCAAAGCTTTTTGTTCAGATTCAGAACAGGCAGTGATTGGGAAAAGTTTGACCTTTCAGCCTTTAGATACTCTAGCAGATGAAACACAGTCTGCATAGTTAATGTCTCTCTGGGATTTCTGGGATTTCTGCCATAATTTTGGCAGTTTTCAATCATGTCTTGAAGCAGATTAGTATTCTGACTGTTGAATGATCCATATTGATCCTTTTCCCCCTAAACCTTTCTTCTAGGTGACAACCTTGATGCCATCCATGACATAACTGTGGCGTACCCCCAGAACATTCCTCAGACAGAGAAGCACCTTTTGAAAGGAAACTTCCCAAAGGAGATTCACTTCCACGTCCAGAGATACCCCATTGAGACAGTGCCCACTTCCAAGGAGGAGCTGCAGCTTTGGTGCCGGCAGCTGCTGGGAGGAGAAGGAGGAGAGACTGAGACGTTTCTACGAGGGTGGAAGATGCTTCAGTGCAGCTGGGCAGGGCATTGTCCCACCCTGCAAATCCGAGCTCAGGGTCCTGGCCGTGAAGTGCGCCTCGCTCCTCTACTGGACGGCGTTCCCAGTGGGAATGCTGGTGCTGCTCTACCTGTACAGCTTTGCACAGTGGTACTTTGTGGCCATGATCGTCTTTTTCGTTGTGCAGCAGAAGATGTTTGGTGGGCTGGAACTCATTGAACTCGCTTGCCATCAGTATTTTAAAAAACAACAGAAATTTCATGACACGAAAGTAAAAATCAATTAGTTCCAGGGTAGAGGAAGGGTGGTTTTGAGGTGCCCTGCAAATTTTATGCACAGGGAACAATTTTTGCATGAGAAGTGTCTTTTACTATTGCCATTGTTAGACATTTGCACATGATTCTGTGAAGAGAAAGAAAAATGTTAGATATTGCTCCATGTGAAAATGGTAGTTTTTAATCTCTGAATGTAATTTCCACATTGCTCTCACAAGCAGTTAGCAACTGCATTCTGCTGTCATTAAGAAACAAATTGCTGGATTACTGAACAATCATAGGGACATTAATAAATGTGATGTGCACTGAAGTTTCATGTAGAAACCCAAACAGTTCAGCAAAGAGAGGCAGATGTATGATTTCTTTAGAGTCACGTTGGTGTGATGTAAGCACCGGATTTGGAAAACCGGTAAGTTTTGATGGTAGATGAAAGTTGAAGGAGAAGTTGTTCTGTTTCTTTTTTCTATTTCAAATAAACTTATTTTGTAGTAATATTTTTGCATAAGCTTTTCCAAACACTACTGAACCTACCAACTATTCTGGCTTGGTCACTCAGGAGGATTTCAAGCCTTGCACTCTTGTGTCATACTACAGAAAGCAGTACAGTGCTCACTCTGCCTCCATTTAAGTGTTTGCTGATTATTTAATAGACCTGTGCAGCTCAGTTTTTATCTCTCGCTGTTTCATACTGTTCTAGTCTCCCTGTTAGCTGTGGGAGACTTGTTCCTACTGTAGTATGCAGAGCTGCAGGATAGGGGAGCTGGTTTATTGGTATTTTTTTTCTCACAGAGGCAAAAATAGCTGTTTGTCTCTGAGTAACTGGAAAATGTTTTTAAAAAAGGCTTCCTTGTATCCTTGTAGACCTTCTTTGGTTGAAAACATTTTATTTAGTTTTCAGAGTAGGCAAGATACCTTTTTTTCTTTTTTTAAATTTTTGTAGTATTAATTTTGGTTTTCACATTGCTTCCTTTGGCATTTCACGTGTCCATGTACTTAAGCAGGAAGAGTGCTTGTTCCTTGCATGTCAGACAGACCTGTTGAAATGCAATGGTTCTCTCCTTGGTGGTACAAGAGACGGGTCTGAGTTTTGGATTTAGCACAGGGAAGAGCTGCATCTTCCCTTTGCATACTGGCTTTGTTTCCTGATGACATCATTACTTTTTCAACCTCCTTCACAACTTTTGGTACTTTCCCTTATTTTCATGACATTCACAAAACCTGAAGGCTTAAACTCAGACAAGGCACTTTGAAGTGCATCCCTTGTCCTATATAATGAAAGTAATGTTCATGCTCACCTAGAAAAAGACAAAAACATTGCCAGCACTTCGGAGATACTTCAGGTCTTCAGGTTAAATTGTTTTGCAACCTCCAAAATTTTAGACAACCTGAACAATTGTATTGCTGCAAAACCTTCCTGACTTACTAAATATTTGGTTTTTTATTGCATGAGGGCTTGTTTGAGCTGGACCCAGATGGCCTGGCTCCATTTGTTGAGTGGCGTTGCCGTGAAATGTGAAAGTCCAGAGTGCAAAACGTACCTCGTACTGTGCTGCGTGTCTCAAGTGTTGGGCTGGCATGGTGGACACACCTGTTTGCTTCTAAGTTACAACACTAAGCATGTTGTCTAATGTGTTTGTTTTAAAGACCATTCTTGGATGAATCACCAGCCTCTATTCAATTGTCCCTTGCAAGGTGACAAATCTTTTTTAATCTGTGCTTATAATAACTAATTGTTTATTATGCGGAAAGTACTTGAAGCCATCTGGTTTACTCCAAATTTTTTAATCCCTTTTTTCTTAAAAAGAAATAAAAGTAGGTTTATATTTAGGGTTATATTGCTTATTGATTTTTTCATGTTTGTATCTGTGTATCTGACAACTGGTGTTGCATTGTCATGAGTGGAAGGAGGTCTTTTTTTAAAGCAGTTCTGTGATATCACAGGCATGGTTGCAGCTTAAACTTCCATAGCCTGTCTTCTCTTCAGCCAACACCTGCACATTCAGGTAACCCACTGCAAGGGAAAACCTAAAAACCTCATTTGTGGTTAATGCAGAGGAGACCCAAAAGGCTTCTTCCAGTCTGTCCTGAGCCACGGCTGTGCTTTCATACCAGGAGTAACCATAGCCAGCCTACTCCAATAGCCTTAACATCATCTTCAGGAATGACTTCAGAGGACAGGTTCCATGTGTTGGTGACATAAAATACCAGCTACGCTTTTCTCAGTTGTTCAGAGAACTTTGTGGTGTCATCAGATGTACCAGGAACACCTGAGTGTGAGTGTGAGTCTTGGTCATGGCATGGTTCAGGATTTATGTCTCTGTGTAATTAAAGTTGGGCTCTGGAAATGAAGTCAATGCAATCCATCGTTGACCCTTACAAGGGATTTCCTCCCAGTTGGAGCCAAACATGTAACCTACTGTAATGTGGTTAAAACATCCTGCAGAATTTGTAATTCATCTTTCTTCCTTATGTGTTTGGATCAAAGAGAAAGAATAATCTGCTTTTCAGCTGGTAATGTCACCTTTGCAGTGCCCAACTCCATGGTGCAGAGAGAGTGGTAAGTGAAGAATCCTCCTCCATGTGTTTGATATAGATGTTTAGATTATGTGCATCATTTTTCAGGTCAATTAGAAATGCAAGATGGGAAAAATGTTGATTCAAAACAAAAAGTTTTGTGGATCGAGAAGCTTCTTTGTTTAAAAAGTAATTAAGGAACTGGGGGAAGATTTTTCTGTGAATGTTTTTTCCCCTCTGGTGAAAATGTACCTGTTTAATGAAAAAGTTCTGCTATACAGGTTTCTTGGAGACTACTTTGTTCCTACCCTGTCTCCCTTTTCAAAGATCACAAAGTTGGCATTTAAGGACATGCTTTAGTGGTGGACTTGGCAGTGCTGGCTCAGTGATCTTTTCTCACCTAAATCATTCTGTGATTCTGTGCTGGGTGAATCACTTGGAAATTTTTTCAGTGCTGTTGGGATAAAGGTGCTAGTACTCCAGGAATCCCACAGCCCTCTTCCATGGGATGTGGATTGGTGCTGGGTCTCATCTCACTCAGTAGCAGGTTTGTCCCAGTTCACCTTCTCTTGCAGTCCCAGCAGCTCTGAGCTCTGTCTGCAGGGCCTGCAGGTCTTGCTGGGTCTTGCACACATTGTTTGGGATCAGTGCTGTGCTTTAAGGATGCTGCTCCCCTTTGCTCAATCAAACGTTTCCTCATCAGCATCAGGAGGTTTCTTTCTCTCTGCTCAGAACAGCAGGTTGAAATCCTGCTGTCTCTGTGGGTCATCAGGCTCATCTGGGTAGCAGGATGTCAGACCAAGACATTTTTCTCTTGACTTCAAAGCTGCAAGGCCCAAAGCTGGTCTGTAAGGTGTTGTCTTGATCATAGGAGATGTAGTTCCTAGTTTTGTGCGTTGCTTCAATCGGTGTTGTTTAAAAAAGATCTGTGTTTTGATAACTTGATTTTATATGTGCACTGTGTGAAAGGAAACACCAGGACACTACAAACCTACAGAAAGCCTTAGTTTTCAGATTTCACTTATGATATTATTAGAATGTTTTAACCATGTACCAGTTACTCTACTGCAACAATAAAGACCTGAAGCATTGCATGTGTTTAATTTTGCTGTTTTCTTTTTACTGCCCCTGTAAGGAACAAAGCTTGTCTCCAGTTGTGATATTGGCTGGCTCAGGCAGACTGGTGTCTGTTTCCATGCTTGACTCATGGATTGTGGAAGGAGAGCCCCCCATCTCTCCATGGGAGGCTGGAAAGAGGTGTCTGGCTCTACCCTCCCTTCCAGCTTCTTCATGTAAAGAAGGCACAGAAACCTTTGAGTGTGCAAAAACTACAGCTCAGCTTTAGCCTTGCTGTGCTGCTTAACCAGGATTGCTGAAGGGTAACCTGTCTTAGGCAGTGATAGGTGGGTAAGTGCTCCATTTCAGCTGTATTCTGTTATCTCCCATGTAATTGCTGACACAAGAAACCATCTATGGCAAGGTTCACATTCGTAGAGGGCCTTTCTTTAATGTAACTTCAGGTCACAGGTCCCTTGATTTCTCTCTCCATTGCTTGAGTGCTGATCTGGTGTGGAGGCACAAGGGCTGTGTTTCTCAGCTCCTCATTACCCAGTGAGAACAGCCTGGCTCTGCTGGCCCTAGGAAAGACCCGCATCTCCAGCAGGTATCCTGTGGCAGAAAGAAGAAACAGAGACCCTGGCAGCAGTTTCTGCAGCTGGAAATGATAATTGGCCATGTCTGTATATGCTCAGAGCATTCAAATCTTTTCCCCAAAGTCAAAATGAGTGGCTTGTCACTCTGGAAAGGTGGTTGTCTCTTCCTCTTGGTTTCCTCACAAATATGCAATGAAAAAATGTATTTCTCTGTCTTACCTGCCCTTACAGAAAACATTAGTAATGGAGGTCAAAGATTATTTCACCTTCCAGCTGCCCCAAACCCCTCCTTTGCAGCCCCACATAATGGGGAAAAATGGTCTTATTTCCTGAGGAAATAGGAGCTTTGAATCACACTGCAAGCGATCTCAACCAGACAGTGCTCCTGGGAGCAGGGAGCATGGGCTGTGCTTATAACATGGCTGGGTTACTGCCAGCCTGGAGGGTTTGGGCTGAGGCATGTGAGGGAGAGTGAGTTTGCCTCTGTCCTTGCTGGGCAAGCAGTTTTATCAGGAGCTGATATCGGGCCCCGAGTTTTTACGTAGATGTCTTTGTTCTGTTACAGCAGGGCCTCCAGGTGGTTTGTCATCCCCTTTTCTGGAGGTCCTTGTCTAGGAGGACTGTTTCTCAGGTGGGCATTGCTGCTCTCAGTAGAAGATGGGAGAGTGTTTGCTGCATCTGAGATGCTTCATGCATGACAGAGGCAGATGTGCAGGGAAGTGTAATGGTTTTGGTGGTCAGCAGCCTCTTCCCTGTGTTCCTCTCTCCATCTTGCTTGTCTGGGGGAGGAGGTGACAACCCACAGCCTCAGGGTTCTATTCCCACAGCTTCGGGGAGCAGAGAAGCACCTCCAGCATTACCAGAGAGAAGAGCTAAAGGGGCTCAGGCCTCAGCAATGCTTCTGCATCCCCAGGACAGGTAGCAGAGGAGGATGAGCTGCTGCATGGAGTGAGAGCACGGGGAGATGCTGTGGGAGGAGCAGGAGGCACAGCTTTCTGTGGAGCTGTAACCTGGCACCCACATTGCTGCTGGATCTTGCTCTCTGCCCCCCTGCACTATTTCTTCACCTTCCTTCAAGGCTTGCTCTGCTCTTTGAACAGCTGGGTGTCCAGTCAGCCAGGGGAATGGATGTAGATTAACACTGAACACAAAGAGGAGGGAAATGTTAGGGATAACAGGATAGAGGTGCTAGGGAAGGTGTTGGCTCCTGCCAGTGCCGGGTGCAGCTGTTGGGAGCGTGTCATCCTGTTCTAGAGGCTGAAGGAAAAGGTCTGTGTTAAAATACTTCTTTACTTAGATGTCTTTTGAAAAAGTGAGAAGAGAAAGAGCATCCACCAGAGGGTGGTTCCCAGCAGGAACAGCATTGCCTGTGTGTCCCTGTCGCTACTCAGGGACACACTACTCTGTGCTCACATTTCTCACTTGATGTCCTGTGTTTAAAGATATGCAAATGGCTCCTCCTGATTCTTTTCCTGGCAATTGTGCAAGACCCTGAGTTCTTTAAGGATAGAATAATCCCTCACTGTCATAAGAATCCCACTGGCAGGCTGGGAAGCTACCCACCTTTCCAGGGAATCTTGCAAAATCACTTGTAACAGTGCTGCCTTATGCAATCCATGTTTTGCCTGGCAGCCAGGTGCTTCCTCACCTTCCTGGCAAGGAGCTGCCTCATCATCCCCCTCCCCACTGGCACAGTTAGTTTCCCTTCCCTATTATCCACTGAAATTATTCAAGTGGAGTTGTTCTGCCTGCTGGTAGGTCCTGAGGTTTGCTTCCTACAGCTTTGCGCCCCCTGCCAGTGCTGCTCCAAGAGCTCTCTGAAACTCAGCTCTGAACCCACTTCATTCAAGTGCCCTTTTTATAGCTACCTAAGCAAAGGTCCCCACTTTCCCAGGGCTTGTCTTGGTACTTTGTGATGGGCACAAATGATCAGCCAGTGGGGTGGTCTCAAGGTCACAGCGGGGAAACCTTCCAGCCCTTGATGATCAGACAATCATGCACAGTCCTGGACATGGGCAGGTCAGGATCTGAAATTGTGCTGCTTCCCACACACCTTAACACCAATCCCTGCTGGAGCAAAACCAGCATTTAAAGGAAATGAGCTAAACCTCTCTTGGCAGCCAACAAAACTTTTGTTGTTCCTCTCTTGCTCTATGCCTTACTTCTCCTCTCTCCCTCCTAGGAGTGAGACAAGAAGGTTTTGGGACACCCTCTGTTGCTTGAAGCAGGAGAAAAATGATCCTGGAGCCACTGTCCTATGTGCATCAGGCTGTGCTGGCCAAGTTCACAAAGCAGGAGTTGAGGACTGCTTGACACCGCAGGCTCCTTGCACTTGTCTGTCCCTGGAGAGCCACACAAGAGAGAGAAACTGGGCCCAGTTCCCCCCCACACTGGGCTTGGTGTGGGCACTGCCATCTCGTTCTTCTGCACGAAGAATGTGAGATCCTCATGGCCAACACAAGGCCAAAGGGACACGGAGCACCATCCCACAGGATCCCAGAGCTTCAGCCAGCAGCTGGGAAGCCAGAGAGGGGCACCTGGGAAAGGAGCTGCTGACCACCAGCCCTCAGGTGGCCTTGGTGCTCTTGTCAGAGATGCTGTGAGTGACGTGGGCCAAGGGTAGGGACAGAGCACAGGCACCCTTAGTGCATGCCTGATGTGTCTGGCATCAGGCCCTAACACCCACCTGTGGGTTTGGTGCTGCATGTCCATCTGGGACAGGTGTTATTCCTGCCCCCAAGGCCTTGGCTGGGACAAGGGCAGGACAGTGCAGGATCAGCAGGACAATGGCAGCAAATGCCACACTGCCAGCAGCAGTGAGGGCTGGCACGGATATTCCAGCTACAGCAACCCAGGGGCCTGCCTGGGCCTGTCCCTGCCATGTGCTCAGCACACCCCCCCCCAGGAGTTCATCCTGCTGATTTGGTGGGGTTTTGTCTGACACAGCTGATGTTCAGCTGTGATCTCTGCTCTCTCACAGTTCCTGCTCCTGCACCATGTGAGGGATGTTGTATGGTCTCAGAACGTGGGGTGCCTCAGCCTTCATGCCCAGCCTGGCTTTAAATGAAGGTGCTGAAGCTCTCGGAATAGTCTGTTCTCCTTCTCTACTCCTGCACTGGGATGAGTGACCAGGGGCAGGGCAGCTGGCTCAGGCCTCCCTGGTCCATCACAGGGCTCTTGGAGCAGGGAAAGGGCAAGCCTGATCCTGTGGTGACTCTGTGGCCAAGTGTCACATCCAGTGGACATCTCCAGCCTCTCTCTCTGTGCTCCTCTAGAGGTTTTGCTTTCTGCCTGCACGGGGGAAAGGGAGTTTCTTTTCCAGGAGCCCCTGAGAGGCAGCACAAGGAGATGTTTTATGCAAGATCACAGCAAGGCGTTCAGGTCTGCCTCCTCACAACATGGGAAGGTTAAAGACAGGCTCTCAGCTTTCCAGAAAGTGCTTTGTGAGTGAGAGAGAGCATAATTAGGGATTAATGAGAAAGGAGCCTGTGGTTTTATTACCCGTTGGACACCAGTCCCGTGGATGAACAAGAGAGGTTGCATTAGCTGCTTCCTGCTGAGTCCTTCCAGCAGGAGAGTCCTTAGCAGACTTTCTGCATCATTTAAGGACAGGAGGTAGAGGAGGGCACTGCAGGCAAGGAGTGCTGGGGCTTGGTGTCCTCTGCTGCAGGCTGGGACAGGCCCCAGATCTGTGGCCCCACGGGGGGACTGTGGACCTTGGGGCAAAGACCTTGGGCTCTGCTGTTGGCTCTGCCACTGCCCAGTGGCACGTGTCACACACCTCCTGCATCCCAGCTGGGTCAGCAGGACTGAGACATCTCCTCAGGTGGTGCCCAGTGACAGCCACAGCTCTCCCAAGAGAGGCACAGCCCAGGTGCAAAACAGAGCTATTTGCTTGTGTGAAGGTCAGAGCAGATCCCACCACCCTGGGATAAGCCTTCTGCCCTGCTTCAGCCTGAATCCAACAGTGAGGGAAGCTGGAAGAAACCAGATAAATGCAGGAATAAAAGCAGGGAGGTTAAACACCTGATCTTGAATTAGCTTCATCATTCCTAGCCATTGCATAAAAGCTATTAAAGTTATTACAGGGCATGTTGGATGCTGGCACAGCAGGAACAACAAATCTAAGTAGAGTGGTCCTTGTCATAAATATCACTCAGGCTGCCTTGACAGCCCTCTGCCATCCTGGCTGAGCGGTGCCAAACCATGGCTGCAGCTGATGGGAACAGCTCCTTCTCTCTCTAAATGATACAAGGCTTGCATCCTCAAGGAAAGAATCCTCCTGCTCTGGGGCAGACGTGCTTTCCCTGGGTCCTTTCCACAGGGATCTTGCTGCAAGTGCCACAAGGAACCGGAGGCCAGGATTTGAAAACCACGGCACAAAAAGAAATCATCCCACTTGTGCATGCGTTTGTCAAGTCCATTAATAATGTGCTTCACACTGTACTTTGAATGCTCTTTTTAATGATTGCTCTGCATTTTGCCACTCAGCCATTGCAGTCACATCTAAGTCCTAAAATTATCAGACATTCATCTTGTAAAATCACAGCCTGACTCCCCTGATATCTCACTCCATGATACCAAGGCATCTTTATTGCCAGGCACACGGACTTCTCAAGCCTGACACAGCACACAGGTAGGTGCTTTTGCTGCTCTGTTAGCTAAGCCAGGAGCCTTTTCCAGTGACAGACCATGGCACCCCCTCGGTATGAAGTCCTCTGGTTACCCCTCTGGTCTGCCAAATGCTCTGACACATCCAGTTAGGAGACAAAGCCAACTTTTAGCTCAGTGTCTCCAAATCCTAATCCTCCCACTCTACCACGTCTCCCCAAGCAGAGAGAGAATTAGAAAGGAGGGGACCTTGCCCCCCACACCAGCAGTGATGGGCAGAGCAGAGAGGTCGCCCTGAACTTGGACTGCTTCCAGGGCCATCGACCCTCCCTGCGTCAGTCGTTAAGAGGATGCAGCAGGAAGTCATTGAAACCAGAAGACAATGGGAATAAAATGAAGAGCAAAGAATCCATTCACACCCTTGGCAGAGGCATTTCTGTTCCCTGCCTGCCCGCAGGGAGGATGGGTGCTGCTTGTTAGACAGGTTATGTAATTGAAGTGGTCTATATTTATCAGGAGAGCATGGCGTGCACACCTCGAGGGTCAGAAAGCCCAGCAGTTTGGAGAGCATTAGCTCCCCTAATGAATCAGCAGGGAGAAGGACCTAAAAATATGACTCGGCTGCAGAAGGACATCATTGGGTGGCTGGGGGAGCCAAGGTCAGGAGGCCCTGATGTGCCTTTCCAGCTCTGGCTGGAGTGGTGATGCTGTGCTCAGATGGTCATTGCCTCAGAAAAGGCAAAATCCACTTGTGCTAAACTCCTTTCAAACTTTGGCTGTGGTGCTGGATGTTGAGCTGTGCCTAAAGGAGAAGGGAGACCCCCCAGTCCATGCCATAACCACTGTATTGTAAAGTCAGCCTCCTTTTTGCATCATTTTCCCTCTGAGCCTGATACCTCAACACTCATGGGATCTATCCTCCTTTTTAGGGCATAGAACCACTATAAATGGTTGGTTTCCTTCAGGGTCAGGGTTATCCTTGGCTGGTCCCAGCCATGGAGGCTGATTTGTGCCCCCTGTGCTGAGCCCTGCTGTGTGGCCTGGTCAGATATGAGCTTTGTGCCAGCTCCTGAGTGCTGGGGAAACTCAGGGCAGGCTCTTCTTCATCCTGCTCGATGCCCAGCCTTCAGGAGCAGCTGTGCCACGCCACAGTCCCCCAGCTGTCACCACAGTGGGGAAGCTGCAGCACATCAGCAGTGGCCCAAAGTCACCCTGTGTCAGAGTGGAGACACTGAGGGGAGCCGGCAGCTGGAGGGGTGCTCCTGCTGCTTTGCATGCATGGAGATGTTAATGAGAGTTATTTTTAGGGAACTGGAGATGGTGGAAGGAAATAACAGATAGCCTTTGTTTTCTTGGTTTCTGCTATTTTAAGTGAATTTGTTTGCCTGTGGTGCCAGGGAGCTCAGCTCAGTGCCCTGGTTTACTCAGGGCATAGGCAAACAGTGGCCATTGCCCCATGCGGTGTTTGTGTGGTGTCCACACTGTCATTTACCTTTGTAAGATCCTGAATGTTGTGCCCTGGACCAAATTCTGCCTTCCTGTAGACAGGTTGGTGGACCTGCCTGCCCAGGGCAGAGAGCAGAGCCTGGACACTCAGTCTGTCCCCTGAGACTGGCCAGGCCCCAATGGCTGTGCATTCCTGCCACATCCCCAGTAATGTTTTGGTCCTTGGCTTCACATGATTCAGATGAGCTCTGAGCCCTGCCTACCACTTGGCAGACACTAAAACTACAGAGGGGTAGATTTACCCCTCTCTATAATTTATATCCTTAGATTGATTTCTCAAAGCTGCTTAGTGACCCGTCGCAGCCAGGGCTGGTGTCCCTCTCAGTGGGGCTTGCAGAGCAATGGTACTTGATTCAAATGCTGCACTCCTAGGGGCTCCCTCTCATCCACCTGGAGCCTCCATGCTTTGTTGTGGTTTGCAAAAGCTTGGTCAGAAGGTTCTTTCTTGTTGGTATTTCTGTGGGATTCTGCAGAAGAGCTCTCCCCCATGGAAGTCAGGGTGGAGGTTACCTACAGGAGCAGTACAGCTCCCCAACTCCAGCTGGTATAAACCAATCCTTGAGAGGAGGATCCTGCTGAGCTCTGAGGAGCAGCAGTGCCTCAGGGGCAGTACAGGAAGGGGTCAGAGAGAAGAGATCAGGGGATGGAGGAATGCAGGTGGGTGCTGTGGCTGTGTCAGTGCTCCATGTGGAGCTCTGCAGTCAGGCACAAGCTGGGATCCTGTTCCCTACACCTGGAGATGCTGGCAGCCCTGATGGCAAGCACAGGCCCCTGGAGAAGGACCAGGGGGTGAACAGCAGTGGTCACATCTGTGCTGTGGGCCCAGGGCACTGGTAAGGCATTCATCTGTGTTATGCATAGTCTCAGTCCTTCCTTCAGCGTAAAACTTGGTGTATTTGACACAAACCACACGAGGATGTTCTCCCATCACACTCTTACTTCTTGTCTGTGGGGTCTCTGTGGTCGCTGCAAATCCACCCACGCCACTGGATCAGTCCTTCTGGGCTGTCACTTGGTCAAGCACCTGGGTGCCACCTCCTCTCTGTTCCCAACAGTGTCACTGGCTGAGCCTCAGAGACCCAACCCACCACCAGCTCTGGCCAGCATCCCTGGCCTCTGAGATCAGGCTCTGTCCCACAGCAAACAAGGAACAGGACTGATTCAGACATAGCCATGGGGCTGGTCTGCCCCATGCATATTTCCTGAGCAATAATTTATTTGGAAGACCTGCTCTTGGCAGAGGTGTTTGATTACATTTCTCTGCTCCCGTCCATCCTCTTTGCTGATAACTCAGCTGCCACAGCAGCTCCTCCTCCCCTGGCCCCACATCTCCTGGACAGGCCCACAAGGCACATCCTGCTCCTGCAATGGCTGCTGAAGTTGCTTTTAACTTTTAAACCCTGGGACACAAAAGCCCTACCTTTACCATTTGCCTGCGGTCCCAGCAGCTCCACATATCCTCATTAAATAACCACTGATCATCAAGGCACTGATCATCACTGACAGGCCCCAAAAGCAAGGGAGATCCAGATGTCTGGTGTGCCCACAGCTGGTCCCAGCTCCCTGTGGCTGCAAAATATGGGGGTTCTCCTCCCTGTGGGGTGGGGAGAAGGGTTGTCAGGAGCCCAAAGGAATGGTGAGCTTGTGCCTTTCCACTGCAACTTGGGGGCAGGTGGCTGCAAGGACTGAGTTTATCCCAGCCCCACCAGAATTTATACACACAAACAATACTAATGGTTCTTCACAGGGGGTTATTGAGATGGAAAAGTGGCAAACTGGATTATGGCCTGTGCAATTTCATATTCCTCTTCTGAGACACAATTTAAATAATCCCTTTTCATAATTTATTTTTAATCTCTGTAGCACAGACCCTGAGGGAGGATGTCACCAGAGCAGGAGGACTACCAGCCATTGGTCAGCTGAGTGTGAGGAGGTGGGTGTCCATGGGGCAATTTGGGTGCCAACCTGACCCCCAGAAAGAGAAGATTTGCATGGAGGGATGGATCATGCAGGGATATTGATGCAGCTCTCTGTCCAGGGCAAACCTCAGTCTGATCTGTCCTTAAATGCCCGAATTTCAGAAGTGTTTGGACCCGATATGTGAAGCTTGTGTCTTGGTTGGGATTAGCTCCTAGCTGGTTTTTCCAGCCACCAGCCTTGCTACAGTGTCTCCCAGGGGAAAGGCCATGTTACATTTTGGGAGAGATCATGCAAAGATTGGTACATGCACAGGGGGAGTCCCGATGTGAAACATTCTGATGGACTCAGTGATGGGAAATCAGGCATCACACCTGAGAGAGGTGACAGGAGAAAACGTGGTCACTGGTGGTTGTTTAGGGCCAGGAGTCTGCTTTCTGGAACAGGCTACAGCTGGGCCTGCAGCAAATTTGCAGCTTGACAAGGATGCTCAGGAGTCCCTGCTGGGGTTCACTTCACCCTGAGACAGGCACCAGCTGACACATAAATGAACTGGGTTTTCCCCCCAGCTTTCACTAAGGCTGGTGCTGGGCTCTGTAATTGCACAAAGTTTTAGTACAGCTCCTGTCTCGACTAAATATCTTCAGGCATCACTAATTAAATTGAATTTACTGGGATGACAAGTGTCTCTCTCCTCTCAGCCACAGATGTTGTAACTGCAGCTCAGGCTCCAGCACAGCCTGTTTGGACCTGCTGCAGGACCCTCAGGCTTCTCTGGCTCAGGGTACTGCCTGGGTGCCTCTCCCAGTGTGAAAACCAAGGGGCAGACTGGACATCAGCCCAGCATGGTTTTTATTTCTGCAAATAACTCAGATGCCCACAGATCTGACTGTAGATCCTTTGTCCTCTTCTCCGTGCCCGGTGGGGAGAGTTAATAATAGAAGTTGGATGCTGCAGGAAGATGCAGAATTTAAATGAATTCCCTTTCCTTCTCAGTAATAAAAATGTTTCTCCCCTAAGAGCCCCTTGATTAATTGATCCGGCAATTGACAAATCAAGGATGGGAAGGCATAAAATCCAATAGAAAGGGATGAAAATAGCATTATGTACCATCTGATGCAGTCAGCGATGTCACGCTACCAAATGACGGCAGAAAACTGGGGCCTTGGGCTGGAGGAGCCTTCATTAGGATGTGGCATGGGTATTATTAAGTAAAAGAACATTGATTTTGTTTGAAAGATTTGGCCATCCATATTAAATATAATCTCTGTAATGTAATCTCAGGAGCTGCTTTAAATGTCAGCCTCACTTGGCTACATCTGCTCGCTGGGGCTGCTGCTCCAAAATGAAGATGGAAACTTCATTCTCCATCACCCATTGTGCCCCCTTAGAGGCTTGATAGGCTGTGCCCAGGCAGGGGAACATCAGCATATGGGCTCCCCACAGGAAATAAGGGTGTGCCAGAAAGGCCTGTGCATCTAAAGCATATGTGACTGTAGCAAAACTTGTCATTTGCTGAGGCAGAAGCAGCCAACACACAGGATATTTCAAAGCCAAAAATCACTTTAAACTCTGGGCTTTCATGTGAGACTTGAACACCTGGCTAAATTCTTGGCAGCAATTAACCCATGTAGCTCTAATCAAAAGCCTTGGAAGCTGAACCCCCTATCCCAAGTCCAATCTGACAAATTCTGATAAAGATTTTTCTTTGCTGTCACACAGATGTCCAGATCCAGCAACAGCAATGCCCTCTCAGGGGTTCGTGTGGGCTCACTGGAGAGAGGTGGCACTTGCTGATGTCCCCATAGCTCATCAGAGAAGTGGATGCCTCAAGACTGGGGAAAAGCACTATGGAACTCACAGCCCTGCAGCACAGCTGATGCCAGGGTCCTCACCCCGATGAGTATTTCCACAGAAAAATGGAGCATGGTACCACTGGTCCCAGCTGGGAGCACGGGCACAGTCCCAAAGAGCCATGAATCTCACATCTGCCAAACCTCAGAGGAATTGGGGACGTGCCTGGGCCACAGTGTGGGAAGGAGGTGAGGAGGAGGAGGATCTCTGATGGGGCCATGAAGCCAAAACCCAGCAATAGTTGGTAGGAGCCCTCTTTGCTGGCTGCCAGGGGCATCTGCAGCCAGAAATCCAGCCCAGCACCTGCAGAACACTCTCGCTTGTCAGAGACAGAGAAAATTCTATGACAGGAGGGACCATGGGCTTGAAAGCACCTGGGGAAGCATTAGTAGGACCAAGGGAAGATTGAAGACTTTGGATGCAGTTATTCCTGCCTCCCACAGGTCCAGTGGGCACAGAGGAGTCAGTGGTGTGAAGAACAGGTGCCTGAGCACATGGGCTGCATGGCTCTGCTAAAGGAGCTCGACAAAAGGCATCAAAACAATTTCCTTGAGAATCAGAAGTGTCCAGACACAGCTGAAGGCACTGTGCCACTTGACTGTAATGGAGTCAATTTTCTCTTTCAAAGTGCAGCATATAAACCTTTTTATAGCCATGCACCAGCAGAGCTATTTTTATTCCCTGCCAGCTGTTGAAAGCCATTTCTGTGGCTCCCTCTCCATGCCCTTGCCAACCATCCCACAGTCACCATTTCATTGCCTGCTTGAGCACTTGGGACCTGAATGACAAAGAAACAGAAGGTTATCACTCCACTCGGGCACTGCTCTGGGGCCAGGAAGGAATTCTGTATGGCTGGGGGCTGGCAGGAGATGGGGAGGAGGGTCAGTGGCAGCAGTCAAGTTTGGCAGGGCTCTCTCCATGTCCCTCCATCAGGTCTGCTCTGTGCATCACTTGTGGTTGTGGGGCCACAGCAACAATGAGCTGGGCTTTTGTGTGGTGAGGAGAAAAAAAGCAGGGTCCAAGGGAAAAGCAGGCACACTGACAGAAGAAGACCCTTTGGAGGCCCAGAAAATGTCTCTGGTGCCAAGCTCCTCAATGCCATCCTGCTGGAGATTGTAGGGTTTGTGAGTAAGAACCCTGGTGGTTCTGCCCTGATTTTATTCTTCTCCCAAGGGCCCCTTTTCAGGTAATGGGCTGTGCAAACCTGTGCTCTGACCAGCTTCTACCTGGCCTGGTGTGGGAGCAAAATAAACCTTCCCATAGGTCCATTGACTATTTTTCCATCTCTGTTGTGACTGTGTAACAAGAAATGAGACAAAATCACTCTCAAGATCATGCTGGGCAAAGCCCATGTTGTCCTAAGGTAACTGCCTCAGGAACTAACTGTTAGGCTTGAAACAAAAGGGGCTTCCCCCCATGTCTTTCGTCACAGTAACTGCAAAGAGGGAACAGCATTACCTTTCCTTATGGAAAAGGAGAGGGTCACCTGCCTGTGACCTGCACCACCACAGATGTGACTGTATGGATCGAGTGTAGAGCTCAACATTTGGGGCACAGATAAGGCACAAATTCTTGCCTCCCCTCTCAGTCAGTCCCATGAGGTGTCTGAAGGAAATGCAAACACCTCTTTGGTATCCTCTCTTTGGGAAAAAAAAAAAAAAAAAAAAAGAGGAGAAGAGGAAGAAGGAGAAGATGGAAAGAAAATGGATTTGTGTTGGTTGGGTGAGCCCAGTCATTTTGAAAAGCTGCAGAGCACAAAGGTGAAAACATACATGGAAAGCAAAATACAGGAGCTTTTGTGTGCTGCCAGCAATTTTCCTTCCCTTCACCGAGAAAGGAGCTGCCTGGATGTGTGGTGGTACAATCTGCTCTTTCAAATGGCTGAGTCAAATACCAGCTAAATTACAAAGAGTTGTACAGAAACATGAAGGACACATAATGACAATATTTTGTCATTCCTCCCTCAGATGGATGTGGAAAATGGGAAAGAGAAAAATAATTACATTAGGGTTCAGATAGGATTTTGATAGCAGTTATTAAATGAAATGTAAAGGTTATTTTCAAACCCAGACCCTGGATGCTTCTCCAAGCATGAACAGACTGGCAAATGATCTGAATTTTTCCATTTTCTTGGTATTGTTCCTATGGATGTGTTTGCCACATAGTCTGGCATTGCAAACCTAAATTAAAAAAAGGAAAGGAACAAGCATTTTGCTGGGTACCCAGGCAAAACACATACTGGCAGAGCAAGGGCTGGATTTGATATTTCATTGCCAGGACACCTTGCTCTGGGATAAGAGTAGCAATGAGCAGGATTGGGATTCAGACTATATGAAACAGAATATTCTGTTTCTGGGCTCAGCACTTCAGTTCTTCAACCGTGAGTACAACCTGCAGCAGATACTTGGTATTCAGAGAAGGAAATGTGCCTGATATTGTCCAAACCTGGCTGAAAAGCCTCAGTTTTTGATACCTGTTGACTTTGATGAGATGGTCTTGGGCACAGGCAGCCAGAGCAGGCAGGAGGCTGGCAGGGCTTCTGGAGACATCCAGGCAGCCTTCACACCTGAATCCACAGGAAGCTCCTGCATGTCCTCTTTCTGGTCTTTAATCTGGCCAAGTTTACATTGGATTCAGCTGTTCCTAGGTCTTGTCTGAGAAAAGGAAAGGAAAGGGCTTCTTGATCAAACCAGAAAAGTCAGTCTTGAAATCAGTCCACCAGCCCTAATGAGGTGACTGATATTGCAGAGAGGAACCATCAGCCCAACCACATCAGGACTGACCTTCTCCCTTGTATCCCAGAGTGCAGGCAGCACTTCCCACAGTGTTCAACACCAGCTGCCCCTTCTTCCATCACTGGGCTACAATCTTACTTTTGGACAGCTCCTCAGAGTGACTTGTTTCAGATCCTCCTCTCCAGCTGTGTCTTTATCTTCTCCCTGTCTGCTGTTATGTTTTATCTGTCAGGGCTGGTCCCATGTCACCTCTGAATAACTCACCTTAGCTTGGGGTCATCTGTCATTTCATCTGCCTGGTAGTCAAAAACCAGTTGTGATCCCTTCAGTGTTTTGGGGCCACAACAGACTATTGCACCTGCCTGGCAAGATTTTCCTCTCTAAAACCTTTCCATAATCTGCCGTGCTTGGAGCACGGGCAGCTGATGCTGGTTTTTGCAAAAAAGCAAATGAGTTCCTGTGGCAGAAGGTGAGAGTGGGGCAGGGCAGTAAAGGTGGTTGATGCCCACAGAGGTTATTTTCCATAGTGGGGCAGAGACTGTGTTTGGTACCATCCCTTTCCTCTTGCTGCAATGTGCTTGTTGGTGTTGGCTTTTGCTGACCTGTGGTCTCGGTATTGAAGCTGGATTAACAATGTGCCTGCTTTCCTTTTCTTCTCTTCAAAGCCTTTTCTTCTCTTCCCATTTCTGAGGAGCTCAACACTGCAGGACCATAGAATCATGGAATGGTTTGGGTTGGAAGTGTCCTTAAAGACCCCAAGCTGTATCTAGACAGTGACACCAAGCTGAGGTTACCTATACAAGTTAGTGAGGCATTCTGTGGCATTCCAGTTATCTTTAACATTGTCAGCATATTATTTTTGGTGCTATTCACCGTGAGCGTCAAGCACAGCTGTAGTCACACTATTGCTGCGCGAGCCTGGGAAGCAGCATGTGCTGTCACTGACACACCAGCAGCTCCCTCCCTTCCCAGATGGGGTATTTAGGGATTTACCCTCCCCTACGAGCTTCCCCTGGCTGATGCCATTCCCTGGCAAGTGGTGAGGGTAGAAGGATGCTGCCACCTCCCCCAGAGTGGGTTGCCCATCTGCATGCTGTGCGTGGCTGTCACAGATATCAGACATGGCATCATCTGAGAAACGCCAGAGGAAAACGCTGAACCACAAAGTATTTAGAGGAAAAGGTTAAAGACCTCTCCCAGCAGCGCTGCGTGCCTCGCCCGAGTGAGAGACTGAGTGCAGCAGCCCCCGCCCACCGCGCTGCCGAGCTCCCGCCCGATCCCGCATTTCTCTGTCCCGGAATGTGCGCAGGGAGGACTGGCTGCACTCCTCGGGGCTGTGCACTGAATGATGATGAAGGGGCATCGTCATGGCAACACGTGCAGATTTCCTGGTCGCCTAGCAACCTGATGCAGGCTGATGTAAGCGGTGTGCTGGCTTCCTCTGCTGGCTGCGCTCCTCCGATGTGTCTGGGAGATTTGTGGCGGCTTCAGATGGGGTTTGTCATCGGTTGGACGTGCCGTGACATCAGAACGATGAGGATGTTGTTCTGTGTGTGCACAGAGGGGAAGGCATGCAGATTATCTCCTCTGAGAGCCCTCATCCCGGGCGATGTCTTGCTCAGCGGCACTAATGTGCTCAGCTTGTTTTTAGAGGTTTGATAGTACTTAATTTTGTACTTACTGTAACTGCTTTGTGTAATACAGGCTTGAGGAGACACAAAGTTGCCTTTAAGTGATTTTGTCTCAAGCTATCCCTCTTGATTTTTGCATTAGTCTTCTCAAAGGTACAATATTTTTGGGCATGAAGCAGCTGTAAACAGGTCTGATTTTTTCACAGTATGGCAGCACGTCAGAGCTGTAAGGGAAAGCTGTAGGACTGATTTTTGTGCATACCAGGTACCTGCAGTGCTGACTGACCCATTAGCTGTTTCATGGGTCACCTGCAGTACAGCAAATCCTTGTTCACAGTCGCACTAAATCTCTGTACACAACGTGAAATGGCAAAAGCCTGCAACATCCTTCTGGCTTAAGGGTGTGGTTTTTTATATGGAGCAGAAAAATATCTCTACAGTGATGGGTGTGGCTTCAGTCTCTGCTGACAGCCAAATGAGGATCTGCAGATGCCAGAGGTGTCTACCGAATGAGTCTCGGATCAGTGACAGCGAGGAGCCAGGTAAGATGCAAGAGGTGGCTCATTAGAAGCTCATGTTGCATCAGTCACCTCCTCACTTCGGAAAATCACTTTGGAAAATCTGGTCCGCGGCCTCAGGAAGCAAATTAGCACTTTGATAGCCAGTGACCTTAGTGGAAGGTGTTAATTCAATTAGCACAAAGTGCTTGGACTTTTGGACAGCTCTGCTCTGCTGCAGATCACAGGGAGGCAGCTCCTGTGAGCCGCAGCACAAAGCAATGAGGGAAATGTGCTTGGAGAGGAGTGTCCAAGGGCCCTACTGCAGTCAGCACGTGTGCAAAATAGGCAGAATGGGTCTTGTTAGAACAGCAAAGCTCCTCAGACTCCTCCATTGTCCTGGTAAGGGTGAGAAAGAATCCCAGGCTGACAGGGGAGCTTTGTCTCTGGCATCTGTCCTAAGCTTATGGTGGGCTCTCAATCATGTGGACCCCTGTGGTGAACATCAACTGCAATCTCAATCTACCCAAATTTATTTGGGAGTAAAGAGCAACAGTACAAAGCAGGGGAAGCTGAATTAGAGCTGGGGAATCAACATCATTCAGCAAGTCCTCCCAGATCTACTGGACTATCCATTTCTGCCTGCTTAGACCTTTGTTTGTCCTACACAGATCAGTGGAAATGATGAAATACTTCTGGTGATGCTCCATATGGCCCAAGGAGAGAAGCAGTGAGAGAGAGCCTGAAAGACGGAAGGGGAAGCAAGCCTTTAATGGGCCAGAATCTGCATTACCAGGGTAACAGAGTGGCAGGGCAGTCCTGGGGGAGGCCAGGACCACCTCAGTCAGCCACTCACCCTTGCTGACAAAAGCCCTCCTGCTTACAGACCCATATTTGTATCTTCTTGTGCTCTATGAGCTAAAAAGTGCTCTATGGGCACTCAGCAAATTATGCCATCCATGCCATCATTCATGAGCAGACAATGCCCTCAGTGGTTTGGGAGAGGTGGAGTGTAAAGGAAAAAGTCCTCTGGCTCAGGCAGGAAATCCATGCATTTCCCAATAATTCCAAAATATAAGAAGGACCAATCATGATAAATAAATAAGTAAATAAGATAATAAACAATATATAAAAAATATTGCTGTCAGTTTTCATCAATATGGCACTGCCAATTCTGCAATGGATTTGTTTCCCAGGTTTCTCATCATCAGGACCAGAAGATGCAGATGAAGAAATCTGTAAGGAGATTGAGCTGAAGGCTTTTATCATCCCGAAGACAGATGGAATGGCTGTATAGAACACTTCTCAAACATGCAGGGTGTTTTTTAGAGACAACAGTCTCTAAACAGCTCTTCCACATGATTGATGGTAGTAAAAAGGAATCCGTCACTGTTTGGCTTCAGGCTTTACACTCAAAACCATGTTTTATTCTGTGTTTGCTCACGGAAGGAAAAAAATTACTTCAACAAAGACTTTATTTAATTGCCAGTAAATTGTAGAGAACCTGAAAAATGAGCATACCAAATTGGTGGTGCTTTTCCCCAGGTCACTCGGACGTGATTTTCCCAAGGGCTGATGCCACACAGGCAGTCAGCCCCAGTGGTCAAGCAGGTAACTCTTACCCTGAAGCAGCCCCTTCTGAATCTGCTTTTTTGATATCTTTCAGGGTTTATCGTCACCCAGAAATTTCCTGCTATGTAGCCTGTGTTTCTGGAGCAAAAATCAGAAGAGCCTTTCTAGATCCCGACTTGTCAGGTGCTGTGGAAGTGCCAAACTAAACAAAATTACTGTTGTCTTTTAAGACATGTGCCTAGGAGAGGCTCTGGAAGGCTTTAAAAAAGCCTCTTCATGTCATAGATCTTGATACCACAGTTCTTCCTCCCCTCATCCCTTACCCATCACCTCTCTTGCCAAAAACTCATAAATGGAGAATCTCTTTCTCACTTTAAAAAAAAATTTAATTTATTCTCTTTTCCTTTTGAATATTGAAAACACTGCATTTATTATTTCTTCCCCATCCTGTCCTGTCCTATTTGGTCAGGTAATTTCTTTGAAGAGATACACCTGGAGCAATATCTCCAGCTTCACTCACATGGCTGCCCCAGGCCCAAGGTTGTATGGCTCAGGTCAGGATACTCAGATTGCTCACATGGGAGCATTTTCTCCCCACTGCAACTTTTTTGGCTGAAAACTGACTTCTTTGCTGCCAAAGAGGGGACATTTCTGTGAGAAAGGCAGCTTTTCCCTGAAAACTCTGAAACACCTGGAAACAAAACAATGTGGTAGAGGACCTGATGGATTTGTTACCCCTTTGGAAGTTGTACAAATGCTTATGAACCCCTTGGAGGTGCCTGAATGGCACCTCTGGCCAAACCTGCATCCCTCTTGCAGTGTGGTGTCTATCCCTGCAGCCTTCCTTGCTTCCATGCAGCCTTGGCCACCAGCAGGTCTCCAACATGAGGCCACCAGAAAGTGTTTGGCTCCTGCCAGGGCCCCCCTTGACTTCTCCTCTGTCTCCCACCACAGGCCTGCTGCAGCCACAGTGTTTTGGGCAACATTTGTGAACTTTTGAACAAGGATGAAGGTTGGTTTAACCAGAGACATCACGAAGAAGAGCTTGCTGTCTGTCTTAACAGTGGCAAGGTAGTGCAGGCTTTGCACCAGCAAGGACTGGAAGCATAAATTGGTTTGCAAACTGGCTTGATGCCAGCCACTAGTATTGGACCAATCCTTGCAGGCTACAAGCACAAAAACTCTGTATGAAGCTTGGAGAATTTTAGTATTTTTAATATTCTGCACACACAAATTACTCCTTAGGTGGGCAAATACCACTTCATCCTCAGGCTTCTTACCAGGCATAAAACCTGCCCTGGGGGATGTATCACAAAAGTGCTAGAAACTGCAAGGAGGTAAGAAATCTTGACTTGTTTACAGCCCCTCTCTTCTGGCTGTTGTGTTTGGGTGAATGGTTTATTATCTTCTGCCTAATTGCTTTGCTTCCCAGCCCATTCACAAAAAATCTGGGAGCAGCAGCAGTCTGCCTCCCTCCTGGGAGTGGAAATATCAGTGCTGGCAGATGACTTTTGCAGGGGGTTTTTGAGGGAAGGGAAAAATTGTTCCTTTCATTTTTCATTTATGAAAGACTGACAAAAGCCTCTCTGTTTGCAGATTGATCTGTTTGCTTTAGTTTTGTCCCATTTGATTGATTTCCTGGAAATTAGACACAGCTAGCTTTGTGGAGGAGCTTCCATGCTCTCAGCATCAAGCTTGTTCAAGAAAAGAGGGAATGCAATCTGGGATATTGGCAGGCAGAGGCTGTTCTTACCTCTGCACTGTGAGGCCACCAGCCCTCACCATCTGTGCTGGACATGGCATTGCCCATGGGGGTGACAACAGCTTCTTATTTCCCTCTTGGGAAGGGCAACACATCCTAGAGACAGCCCTGCAGATGTTGTCCGACTCCTTCACACAGTGGCTGAGGTGAGGACATTAAGGTCATCTGTGTCTCTTTCCAGCTACCTCACAGTTTGGGGTTGAAGACATTTGAATTCTTCATTTTTATTTCTTTTTTTCTCAAATACAACATGGGGATTATTCTGGAACTTGGAAGGGAGGCACTGCCATTGCTGTTGCTGTTATTAGTGATATTGGTATTGCTGCTGGAACACCTCCAGGGATGGGGCATCCACAGCTTCTGTGGGTAGCCTGTTGCAGTGCTTCACCTCCCTCAGAGTGAAGAATTTCTTCCTAATATCTAACCTAAACCTACCTTCTTTCAGTTGAAAGACATTCCTCCTTGTCCTGTTGCTACATACCCTTGTAAAAAAAATCCCTCTCCAATTTTCTTGTAGGGCCCCTTGGCAACCTATTTGTGGATCTTCCTGTCCTGGGAGACTCTGGGCTGCAAAACCCATCTCTGTCCTGGGCCTGTGGACGCAGGAGAGGGTTGCAAAAGTGTTGTCCTCATCTGCTCAGCCCAAAGTCTGGCTGCAGAGCTGGATTCAAGGCTCAGGAGCTGTTTCTATCTGTCCTGGAGGAGAAGGATAGGGCAGGTTTTGGTTACTGCTGATAATGTAAGGCAGGATTTCTGCTTTGCACCCAAGCCTTGCACTTCCTTCTCCTTCCCCTGGAGCAGCCATGAGTGTGCAGCCGCTCAGCTCTGCAACTGGAATTTTTCTGAGCAATCCTGTTTTTCACCAGAAGGCTGAGATTTTCAGCCCCACATGTGAAACACAAGGAGGGGGTAACCACAGGATGGGAGTCTTTTTCAGATGTGGCCCCGGGTGTTTCCTGTGCTGCTCTCCCCACTGAATGTTGGTGTGAGCTGGGGCTGGCTGAGGAGCAGAGTGGGTCACAGGGCCCCTCCAGCCCTTGGAGCTGGCTCCTGTCGAGGAGCAAACCAAGGAAAAGCAGCAATGAAGCCACTGGAGCAGAGCAGGTCCATGGGAGCTGCAGCCTCCAGGTAAAACACAGCTGGAGCTGGGAAAACAGGAGATGATGGAAACAGCTAAAGGCACTTGGCAGCCCTTTGACTCCCAGCAGAAATGTTCTGCAATGCTCATAGTGAAAGAGAAAGAGTTTATGCAGAAATAGGGAAGTAAGGAAATGGTCTGGGCTGCTGCTGAGCAGTGAATCTGTCAGGGGGAATGACTGCCTGTGCCTTTCTGGACAGGTATTGCTGAACTGGTTCCTAAGGGTGGCCTGGGATGGGTGTTGGCAAGATCTCCAGGAATTCCTTACTGTTGGAAAGACCTGCTCACCTTCCAGCATTTCATTACTGTTGGAAAGACCTTTCCATTATTCAGCCCAACCACTTCTCCCTTCTTTAACCCACACAGCACTGGTTCAATCAATTTTTCCTCTCAGGTAATTTTGTGAACACCAGTAATGGCTGTCACTGTGGATGCTGGCAGCTGCCCCCTGGACACCCCTCTCTCCTCTTGATTCAGAGACTCACTCTGAGGTGGCTTTGTGGCAGCTGTCAAGGCTGGACCATGCTGGAGGGGAGAAGACAAAGCAAGAAAAAGAAATCAAAACCAAAAAGCAAGAGTGAGGACAAGTGGTAGCAATTTCCCTCCCAAGTTGCTCATTCCAAGCATACTTGAACAGTGCTTTTGCATAATGTGTAGGGCTATATTTGTCCATGAGACAGAAAGGCAGAGAGAGAGAAATGTTTTTACATTGAGGTCATTCTTGCTCACTTTTTCCTCTAAGAAAATCAGTCGTCTCCGGTCTTTTCAACTCCCTTTCCCTCCACCCTGCAGAGTGAGTTTTGATTCACATGGAAATAGCAGTTTCCTGATGTCAGTTGGCAAGAGGTGCTTGGCACTGCCAGGGCAGCCCAAGTTGTAGATGGTGGTGATATGCAGGAAGACTCTAAAGCTCAAAGTGAGTTATAAAGTAGGGATGTGTTTTTGGCCGGATGCATGCAGGATACCTCCGCAAAGGCACTCAGCATTCTTTTCTATCCTCTAAAATGTTACATAACACTTACAAAAGAACTCTGCTCTCAGCGTTCTTTTCTATCCTCTAAAATGTTACATATACATTAGGGTTTGCAATGCATTTAGGCATATTCATTCCTGGCTCCACCTGGTCCTGCTTCATATGCTAATTAACTTCTCAGTCCCTTATGCCTGCATACTTGTCTCTGGTGGTCCTCTAGGGGGGTCACAGGGGGATGAAGTGTGTAGTCTTCATCAGAGCTGACCTTCTCATCTCATCTTGTGCATGCTTACTGATCCCTTGGTCACAGTCCAAACCATGGGGTTGGTTTGATCTGCTTCAGGGGTCCAGAGGAGCCTTGTGATCTTGGTAGCCTTGTGATGTTGGTAGCCTTTGTCCTGTTTTGATGAACATCATCCTTCCCTTATCACACATCCTTGCATTCTTTCATGTTGCTCTAGCACATATACCCTGTCTTTCCTTTACAGGCAGTTAGCACAGTAAAATGCAGCAAATATTAAACAATATTTCATCTAAACATCTATTTCTAATCAATGCCCCTTTAATTCCTAGCCCCATGTCTCAGTCCCCCCTTTTTTATAAGGCAGTAAATTCTTTTACTTAGTACAGAAATTCTTTTTCCCAATCTCTACGATCTGAGTCTCTCAATGCTGTGCCATGTACTCAGGATAAAGAGGTTAATATTGCTACTTGTTGCAGCATCTTCCAATTTCGGATAAGTATTGCAAGAGACAGTGCTAAACTTATACCAACTAATACCAATAAAACAATAATGGGGTGACATCATGGATTTAGAATCCCAGTTGCAGTCAGAGACCATCCCAAAAAAAGTGAATCCCACCAGTTGTGACTCCTGTCTTGTTTGACCTCTGAAGGACCTTGTTAATTTCTTTTGTGTCGTGATGGACAGTAATTAAAATTTTCTTCCCAGCTTCTTGAATATCTTTTAGAATTTTGACAAGGTCCTGATGCTGAATTAATTGTCTCACTAAGGTGAGGTTCATTCCAGTAGGTGTAGGTAGCAACTTGTGATACATTGTGTGGTTAGACCTAATCAGCTGATGGGATACAACTGGGGCTAAACACAGAACGTCACATCCAACAATTTTAACAAAATTACAAATACAAAAATTAGAATTATTATTAAGTTACATTATCTTTGTCTATTTCTACAAAAGCACACAAAGTCCTCACATGTACACAGCCCTGACCAATATATACAAGTACGGTTCTTTGACAAGTATCTGGCTGAATCTTGAAGTGACAAATGCTTTGCTCTGTATCAAGATATATGCCTTGAGCATCAATTATGTTGCTTTCACAAATAAACCCTTGTTGCTTTCAGGTAACACAGAAGTCTAGATTCACAGTTTGCCATTTCTCATCCACTCTTCATGTTCTGTATTCCAAAGGATAGAGCACTGATCTTTCATGATTTAATCCTAATGCTATAATGGGGTGAATAACATAAACTGTGGCATTGCTTATAGTGGGTACAAAGGCAGGAGCTGTGTTAGCAATAGGATCATAAGTAAAGTTTACCAAAGTTCACCAAGATTGAAATTTCTTTTCAAAATCAGTAGCATTCACCCAGATAGCTTTTCGAATTTCAATTGGAAAGTCTCCTTCACTTCCTTCTCTTATAATTAAGGCAGCTGTTAATTGCAACCTTACTTGTGCCTGTATACAGCTAAAAGCCAAAGACATATTACTCCGAGCCATAGCAAGTGCATCTATAATTAACTTATGGTCTTGGTCCTCCGCTTTTTCCCAACTTAGTAACACTTTTCAAACCTGCCACTGGCTGGTTCCCAATGCCAACAAAGATGATTGTGAGGGTTGTTTTAATTTTGTTAGATCACTTGTTGCAGTGGCCAATTTATTCATTTATATTTCTGAATCAATTCCGTTTAGAACTCCCAGCCCTGTCCCTAATATTCCAGTCAGATCCCTTTGCATTCTGCCCCTGGTTTGTGCTTGCCCTTGCAACCTTGTCCAACCCTCAAAGGATGGCTTTAGGAAAGAAGAGCAGGCCAGCTGGACTTCAGAGATGTTAGTTTGCATTAGTAATTCAACACGCTCAAGAGACCTTTCTGGACTAAACAACAATTGCTGTTGGCCTATGTTCCTTATTACATATGGGCCAATTTCATAAATTTTCGGTTCAGACCTAGGTGGCATGATTTGGTTTGGGCTGGAGTGCTGGCATATATTGTAACAGTCTCAGTTAGGGCATTTATTTCAAATTTGAATGAGAGCCCTATAGTATCATAGGTCCAAAGAAAAACCACCTCAGTGATCTGTACTAAGGTAAAGTTATACCAACAGTCTAATTCACTTGAAAGACTAGAAACCTCCTGGTGTTTGTCTATGGGAGTGGTTGAAACACTAATTTGGATTGCTTTCTTATAAGTGGTTTCATCAATCATCTGACATCCTATTCTAATTTCCTCTCCTATAGTCCCTTGAAGTGACCACAACCTTTGTTTTTGCCATTCTTGCCTTTCATATACTTGGTTTTCTAGCATGACTACAGTTGATAAGTTTAAATCTTTTATATTAGAATATTCTCCCATGGATCCAGTGTACTGAATAAAAGCTTGGGATGAAGGCCACTCAGCATTGTCCTGGCTAGAGGTATTTTCTAATTGTGGGATTCCAGTCATGATTACAGACAAAAAAAATTATTAAATTCCTGCAATCTAGATTACTAAACATTCCCAACAGAAATGTACTCATTTTGTTAGAGTGAGTTTTAATTTCAGTTTGTTATCATCCAGTGTTGCCATCCAAGGGGTTTCTAGAGCTTTCTTCACTCAAGAGTGGTGAATCCAGGCGTTCTGTTCCTTTATCTTAATTGTGGTGAAAGTGGTGAGAAGTGCTTGAAATGGTCCTTCCAACTGCTGCTCTAAGGTCTTCTCTGGAAAAGACTTGACATACATATAATCTCCAGGGTGTATGTAGTGCACTGGTCCATCTCGCTCTCTGCTCTGAGTTCCAGCCACATATTTTTCAATTTTTGTGGGTTGTTTACCTGAGACCACCATATATGCAGTCAGCCTTTCCTCCCCAGTTTGGGTGTATTTCTCTTTTTGCACAACATGTGGTCTCCCATAAAGCATTTCAAAGGGGCTCAGTTTTTCTTTAGTTCTGGGTTTAGTCCAAATTCACAGCAATGCTAACAGGAGGGACTTGGGCCAAGGCAAATTAACCTCTTGCCCTAGTCTCACAATTTGTTGCTTGATCAAATAATTCATTTTCTCAACTTGGCTGCTTGATTGGGGATGGTATGGCAAGTGAAGTTCCCAATCTATGCCCAGATGCTGACTGATTTTTTGTACTATTTTTGAAATAAAATGTGGTCCCTTATCTGAGGATATTGTGGCTGGTACTCCAAAGCATGGTATTATTTCTTGTGACAGCACCTTGGTTACCTCCCAGGCTTTGGTAGTCCTGTTGGGGAAAGCCTCTGGCCATACTGAAAAGGTATCTGTTAGTACTAACAAATATCGGTAATCCTCTTCTCTTGGTAATTCTGAAAAATCAATTTGCCACTCCTGTATGGTCCATGGCCCTTTCCAATTTGGCCAAGTTTTGATTTAGGTGTATTCTTAGGGTTAGTCTGGAGGCAAAGTTCCCACTGCCAGGCCACTTGACTGATAGTGGCATGTATGTTCCTGGCAGTGATCTTTCCAATCAAATAATTGTACAAAGTGCCAAATTCCCCAGTGTGTTTTCCGATGTTCCTCTCTTACTAATGGCCACAGTAAATGGGAGGGGATAATCAGTTTTCCTTCTGCAGTAACAGCCCATCCCTCCTAGTTATACATTCCCTTTTGATTCTCAATTAGCCTTCTGTCCTTTTCATTATACACTGGCTTACTTTCTAGGGAGATTTGGCCATCAGGAATCAAGGCTCCTTCTACTGTCACCTCACCTTTTGCTGTTTCTTTTGCCTCTCTGTCCACCAGCTAGTTTCCCTCCTACAATTCTGAGCTCACTTTCTGATGTGCCTTAATGTGCATGATTGCTGCCTTCTCAGGCAGTTGAACTGCTTTCAGCCATTGTATTATTTCTTGTGCATGTTTAATGTTCTTCCCTTGTGAGTTTAACAGTCCTCTTTCTTTCCAGATTGCTCCATGAGCATGCACCGCCCCAAATGTGTATCTTGAATCTGTGTAGATGTTTACTCTCTTTCCTTTTGATAATTCTAAGGCATGAGTTAGAGCATTTTTTCTGCCTTTTGTGCAGCAGTAGCTGCTGGTAAAGGTCCTCTTTCAATTAGGTCTCTGGATGTGGTAACCACATACCCAGCATGTCATTTTCCATTGATGACGTAGCTGCTTCCATCTGTGAACCAGGTTTCTGCATCATCCTAAGGAGCATCCAGCACCTTCAAGTCCAGGTGGCTGGAGTAAGTGGCTCCAATGGTTTCCAGGCAGTTGTGATGTACCTGCTCTCCTTGTTTTCCAGTAAGGAAAGAAGCTGGGTTGACAATGTTAATTACCACTATTTCTACATCATCTTGATTTGCCATGATACCTTGATATTTCAGGAACCATTGTGGGGAAAGCCAATGGCCTCCCTTTGGCCTTTCCAGTACTGCAGATTCTGTATGGGACACTAGCATGGTCATGTTCTGGCCCAGGGTGAACTTGAGGGCTTCTTGAATGTTCAGTACAACAACAGCAACTGCTCTGAGGCAACCTGGCCATCCTTTAGCTGCTGCATCCAGCTGCTTAGAGACATAAGCAACTGCCCTTCTATATGGGCCCAGGTCCTGTGCCAGTATCCCCAGGGCTATTCCCTGTTTCTCATGGGAGAAAAGAAAGAATGGTTTACTCTCATCTGGATGTCCTAGAGCTGGAGCTGACAGAAGGGCCGTTCTCAGTTGATCAAAGGCCTGTGTGGCTTCTTTTGTCCACTGGAGGTCTCTGTTCCTATTTGCAATAAGAAAATACAGATATTTCATAAATATTCCATAATGATGAGTCCATAATCTGCTGCCACCCGCCATCCCTAAAAAGTTCCTTAGTTCTATTATTGTCTGGGGTTTCGGAGTTTGGCATATCAATTCTATGTGCTCTTTCCCCATTGTCCAGCACTGACCTCGTAACCCAGGTAGATCACCTTCTGCTTTACCACCTGAGCCTTTTTCTCTGATACTCTGTACCCCTGAACCCCAAAAAGTTTAAAAGGCTTACTGTCCAAACCACACACCCTTCTTCTGTCAGGGTAGCTATTAGGATATCATCCACATACTGCAACAGTTTTCCTTCTCCTGATGGAGCTTCCCAAGATTCCAAACCCTTTCTTCTCCAAACAGCGTGAGCGAGTTTTTGAAGCATGTGAGCTGAGTTTTGTGTCCGCTTTTGGGATTTTCCCATTCAAATGCAAAAATTTTCTGGCTGGCTTCATGGAGAGGGAGGCAAAAGAAGGCATCCTTCAAATCTAGAATGGTAAACCAATATAGCTCTGGTGTTAACAAGGCTTCATCTAACATGGCCTCTAAATTCCTTCCTTCTGGTCCACAGAGTTTCTGAAGTTTTCCTCTGATGTCTCCCATAGACTGCCCTAAAAATAAACTTACTGGCTGCTGTATCCCTTCCTCAGATCCAGGATCTAATGGTGTATGGCAGTGCATTGCATCTCTTAGGCAATCTGGAAACTCAGAAGGAGTTTCAGAAGACGTCTGCTTAATTGCATACAAAGCTGACCAATTTATAGTTTTGGGGATGGCCTGTTCCATGCCCTTTGCTATCCATTCTTAATAGTTTTGTATTTTTACCAATTGCCCAGGTTCATCTGGATTCCAATTTGGATCCTGGAGAGGGAAAACGTCCTTAACATCCTCTTGTGTTGTTCTGCAAACGTTCTCTGCTAAGTCCCCTACTGTTTTCAGAACTGTTTTTCTGTCTCAGTTAACACCTCCAACAATAACTGCAGATCAGACCAATCTGGGTTGTGTTGCTATATCATATATCATTAATCTTTTGGCTCTGCCTATCAGATCACTTCTATAGTTCTTGGCAGTTCTTTCCCAGCCCTCTAAGTCAATTGTAGAAAAAGGAATTTTGTCTAGTATCCTTTGGTTCCTGGATCCTACTGCCTCTCATAAAGGGTCTTGTATTATTTCCCTTGTTTGTTTTCTAGTCCGGGATGCTATGGGACCACTTATGGAAGGTTCCCCATCATCATGATCACTATCAGGCAATGGGGGATCTGACATATTTCATAATTCAGAAGTAAGTGGAGGAGCAGACAGCCCAGCTTGTCTTCCTTCAAAGGGAGCTGAATCTGCTCCTCTCCTTAGTCCCCCTTTCTCCCCAGAGGTGGCCCAAATAGGTCCAGTGACTCTTGCTTTTGTGTCTCTGCTTGATAAACCTTGTCATGATGTGTGCAGCGCTGGTTGATTGAGCACGTACTGCAGCATCGCTTAGGTCTCCTTCTATTAGCTTTGTTTTCCTTTTCAAGGGCTAATACCAGGGGATCAGAGGGGGCTCTAATTCCACAATCTCTCTGCCATTCAGGAGGATTTCAGAAGCAGAGGAACATGTCCATGTATGAAACCTCACTCCATTTCCCTTCATGCCTGAGGAAAAGCATAAGCTGCAACAAGGTGCTATATTCTAAGGTCCCAGTCTGTGGCCATTTTGCTCCACTGTCCAGTTTGTATAAGGGCAGTACTTCACAAACATGTGTTTGGATTCTGTGCTTCCCAGGCCTGCAATTTCCTTCCAATAGGTTAAAATACAGCCCAGAGGACTAACTCTAGGGATTTCTTTACTCAATCCTGATCCCATTATTTTTTCCTCCTTGTCCTGTTTCGCTTCCACCTAAATCTCTTCTCACACTCTCACACAGTCTTTTCCCAATACTCTTCCTTACACTCCAAATCTCTGGGACTTAAAAGAATCTTCAACAAAAATACTCTAAAATTTCTGGTTCAGGGTCTCCCTGACTCAGCACCAACACTGGGGACATGCAATGTGTCTTCTATCAGAGGAACAGCACCAACGCTCTCTGCAGGACCTGCACTTAACCAACACCCACACAACATGTCACCCTTGCCTGCACAAACAGATGATTCCACCTCTCCTGTTCGTCTGGATATTCAAATCCTTTGGTGCTGGCTGTTCCAGTCTAATGCAACTAATTTCCCTGCAGGGGTCCTATATAGTCCATCTAAATAGACCCACTGCTTCCCTTTTAATCACCCTATAACTCTTGGCAGTTACGAATTCCCAGGAATCAAGTCCAAACCACTGGGAGAGAGGGACTCCTTCCATCTGTCTCACAATGGTTGGGACAACCATGAGCCCACAACCCTCTTGTAGGCCTTTGCTCTTGCCTTAAAACCCACTTTACAGCAAACCCTAAAAAAATACAGCAAACAAAGCCAAACAATCCTTATAGAGTACTTCAAAGTAAACCCTTAAAGAAACAAAACTCCTGGCAAGCAACACCAACCAAGCCCAAAAGACAGTGCACAGTAAAAGAGAATACGCGAGGTAAAACACAACCCCCTCCCTTTTGCCGGTGGACACGGCAGTTTGCTGCAATCATAATTTCTGACACAAGATGACAGTATTACCTCAAAAATACACCACAGCTTCACTCTGCACCAAGGTGCGCCTCAGGCACAGGCACAACCGAACACAGCACAAGTCTGAACTTTTAAAACTCACACACGCAATCAAAATAGCAGCAACCAAACAGGAATTCACTCGGTCCACAGCTGGAACCGCTAGCAGCTGCTCCCCGGTCAGTGAATCCCTTCCCCCTCTGGCCACACGTCCCACCAATTGTTGCTTGCAAGCCCAAACCCACCAGGACCCTTTCTGTGTGCTCAGAAGTCTCTGAGCAGCTTATCAGTGGTCCCTACGGGGGCCCCTCTTAAAGAGAAATACATAGTGTTTCTCCTCTGCTCAGGAGGTCGTTGTCTGTCCCCGCAGTGAGCAATCCAAGAAGCAGAATCCCTTCCAGGGAAAATCGCGGGGACACACCTTAGGAAGTTCACTGCTCAGTCAGTCCTGCAGCTGGCAGAGAACGTCACATCTAAGTCACTAAAGTGATATGCAGAGAGACTCTAAAGCTCAAAGACAAAGTGAGTTATAAAGTAGGTATGTATTTTTGGCTGGATGCATGCAGGACACGTTCACAAAGGCACGCAGATCTACCTGCTCCCAGCATTCTTTTCTATCCTCTAAAATGTTACATATACATTAGGGTTTGCAATACATTTAAGCAAATTCATTTCCTGGCTCCACCTGGTCGCGCTTCGTATGCTAATTAACTTATCTGTCCCTTATACCTGCGTACTTGTCTCTGGTGGTCCTCTAGGGGGATGAAGTGAGTAGTCTTCATCAGAGCTGACCTTCTCACCCGGTCTTCTTGCACATGCTTACTGATCCCTTGGTCACAGTCCAAACCATGAGGTTGGTTTGATCTGCTTCAGGGGTCTAGAGAAGCCTTGTGATCTTGGTAGCCTTGTGATGTTGGTAGCCTTTGTCCTGTTTTGATGAACATCATCCTTCCTTTATCACACATCCTTGCATTCTTTCATGTTGCTCTAGCACGTATACCCTGTCCCTCACATACACCCTGTCTTCCTTTTACAGGCAGTAAGCACAGTAAAATGCAGCAAATATTAAACAATATTTCATCTAAATATCTATTTCTAATCAATGTCTCTTTAATTCCTAGCCCCATGTCTCAGTGACAGGTTGCCTCTGGGGGACATCCTGCGCCATTCAGAAGTTTAGGAGGCAACAGCCCACTTGGGTGGGGCACAGGCCCCTTAACATGAATGCCAGCTCTTTTCCATGGGAAACAAAACTCAGCATCCCCAGTTTCCTGATGTCAGTTTGCAGGAGGCGCTTGGCACTGCCAGGGCAGCCCGAGTTGTAGGTGGTGACAGGTTGCCTCTGGGAGACATCCTGCACCGTTCAGAATTTCAGGAGGCTGGGGCCACAGGCCCCTGGATACGAACGCAGGCCCTTTTCCCTGTCAAACAAATCTCATCTGTCAAAGCACATGTTGCAGTTGAGATGACCACGATATACAGAGTATCATCATACAATTTCAGAAGGTTTTAACCCATACACAGTAACACCATACCACTTCAGCAGGCTGCAAGTGCTTGCCCTTCTTGTTCTTTAGCCCAACCTTTCCTACCCCTCGTTGTTCACACATTGCACCTGTGTGCCCTCAGTTCCCTTTGGTGTTTGGTTGGTACACCTTGGCACTCCATGGCTCATTGCTTTCAGTACTGTTCACCTGCTTTTCACAGCTGTAGCCTATTAGGGGTGGGGCTCTGTGGCAGCCCCACCCCCAATTACCACAAACTGTGTACCTACAATTTCCCTCTTTTTTTTCTTTAAATAAATCCTATGTCTACTATTTCTCTACAGGGCCCTTGCAGAAGATTTAGTAAACATGGTACAAGTATCTCTTTTGTAAGTTTCACTAACTCTGGAATGCTTCCATGTACTGACCTTAATTTGGTCTGGGAAAGATCCTGTGCCATTTGGAATTTTAGGAGGCGGCAGCCCACTTAGGGCCACAGGACCCTGGACATGGATGCTGGTCATGTTCCATGGGAAACAAAACTCACCACCTCAGTTTCCTGATGTTGGATTGCAAGAGGCGCTTGGCACTCTCAGGGAAGCCCAAGTTGAAGGTGGTGGCAGGAAAGGATTTCTTTTTCCCATGGAAAATGGCCACCATTTGCAGCCATTTGCACTGGCCAACAGTGGGGTGGCGACGCCAAAATTTGCAAACTTGGCAGGATTTCCCCCAGACGAAAGCTGCCACCACCAAGAACTCAGGCTGCCCTCAGAGTGCCAAACACCTCCTCCAAACTGACATCAACACGCTGCAGGGGTGAGTTTTGTTTCCCATGGAAAAGAGCTGGTGTTTGTGTCCAGGGGCCTGTGGCCCCAAATGGGCTGCCACCTCCTCAAATTCCCAACAGCATAGGATGTCTCCCAGACCCCACCTGCCACCACCTACAACTCGGGCTGCCCTGGCAGTGCCAAATGCCTCCTGCAAGCTGACATCAGGAAACTGGGGTGGTGAGTTTTGTTTCCCATAGAAAAGGGCCGGCGTTCATGTCCAGGGGCCTGTGCCCCACCCAGGGGCCTGTGGCCCTGAGTGAGGACTCTGTGGCCCTGAATCCTAAAATTCTGAATGGTACAGGATGTCTTCCAGA
Organism: Camarhynchus parvulus; assembly: GCF_901933205.1. Lineage (NCBI taxonomy): Eukaryota > Metazoa > Chordata > Aves > Passeriformes > Thraupidae > Camarhynchus > Camarhynchus parvulus. Next base: position 13,216,201 of record NC_044573.1, read on the forward strand.
CAAAGCTGCCACCACCAAGAGCTCAGGCTGCCCTTGGAGCGCCAAATGCCTCCTTCAAACTGGCAACAACACACTTGGAGGGATGAGTTCTATTTGACAGGGAATACGGCCAGGGTTCATGTCCAGATGCCTGCGCCCCATCCAGGAGCTCCTGTTGAATTTTTCACCTTACTTTATCCCCCCTGCCAAATGCCATCAATTCCTGAGAAAGGACACAAAAAGATTACCCTGGAGGAACAGGGCCAAAAGCTGGACATGCTCCATGGATGGTGCAGACGCTTCCCTGTCCTATCCCGGCACCAGGTGTAATCTTCCTGGGAAAAACAAAGAACAATTCCATGAAAGTCAATTCAAAACAAGACCTGAAAACAAGCAAAAGCGTCAAAGGTCATCACCATATCATGGGCCTGACAAGGTCAGTGGGGATTCACCACCACAATCTGAAGCACCAAGTTTTGATGTAGGGTAAGAAGCCATGGCCCAGTGGAAGTGGGCCCTGTCCTCAGGCCTGTGGCAGAATCACAATGCAGATCCTTGTGCTGCTGATTCCATGTCTCCCCTCTTTTCAAAGTTCTTGGTGGCAAAGTCACTTAGGTTAGACACACAGCTCACAAGTGCTCCTGTAGCTTTCTGCTCAATGAATTCAAGTGAGATCACACATCCCAGATCATTTTCTGTTACGATTTAACTGACTGATTTGAGGAATTTCTGCAGCAGCACTCAAATATTTACTGTGTGTGGCACAGAGCACAGAGGAAAGATTTAATATCAAAGGCATCGCCCAGGCAATGCTCTTTTGACAAGTTCTGCCCTGAGCTTTCCTTAGGAAGATCTGAAAGGTTCAATGTCAGCAGCACAAGCTCCTGCAATGGCTGCTGGCCAGCAGAGCAGGGCTGTCAGCTGTGAAACAAGTGTTGCCACAAGCAGCAGCTCACCCAGGCAGCAAATCAAGAGCTGGGAAGGAGCTGATCTGAAGGCCAAAGCTCCTTAGCTCCTTCCAAGAGGGCTGGAACAGTTCCTCATCCCTGTGAGGGGCACTGCTGGACACCTCAGCTCTGTGTGAGCACTGGACACAAGTTGCTCCCGCTGAGTGCTGTGATGGTTTCTGCAGGAGCTCTGGGCTCCTGTGTATGCCGGACACAATGAGGA